>NC_090646.1:305527170-306127170 GCF_040937935.1 Hyperolius riggenbachi | reverse complement strand
TTTGCCACAAGCCATGAGGGGAACACAGCAAACATGTGGAAGAAGGTGCTCTGGTCGGATGAGACCAAAATGGAACTTTTTGGCCAAAATGCAAAACGCTATGTGTGGCAGAAAACGAACACTGCACATCACTCTGAACACACCATCCCCACTGTCAAATATGGTGGTGGCAGCATCATGCTCTGGTGGTGCTTCTCTTCAGTAGGGACAGGGAAGCTGGTCAAAGTTGATAGGAAGATGGATGGAGCTAAATACAGGGCAATCTTGGAAGGAAACCTTTTGGAGTCTGCAAAAGGCTTGAGACTGAGGCGAAGGTTCACCTTCCAGCAGGACAATGACCCTAAACATAAAGCCAAGGCAACAATGGAATGGTTTAAAACAAAGCATATCCATGTGTTAAAATGGCCCAGTCAAAGCCCAGATCTAAATCCAATTGAGAATCTGTGGCAAGATCTGAAAACTGCTGTTCACAAACGCTGCCCATCTAATCTGACTGCGCTGGAGCTGTTCTGCAAAGAAGAATGGGCAAGGATTTCAGTCTCTAGATGTGCAAAGCTGGTAGAGACATACCCTAAAAGACTGGCAGATGTAATTGCAGCAAAAGGTGGTTCTACAAAGTATTGACTCAGGGGGCTGAATAATTACGCACACCCCACTTTGCAGTTATTGATTTGTAAAAAATGTTTGAAATCATGTATGATTTTTGTTCCACTTCTCACGTGTACATCACTTTGTATTGGTCTTTCACGTGGAATTCCAATAAAATTGATTCAGGTTTGTGGCAGTAATGTGACACAACGTGGAAAACTTCAAGGGGGCCGAATACTTTTGCAACCCACTGTATATCCATATCACATGCCCATATACTGTGAGCATGAGGAAAAGGGAACTTTGTGACTGCTAGAATTTAAGTATGATATGCTTGAATTTGTAGGCCTAGTAAAAGGACTTGCTCAGCAGAGTCTCCCTTTAAACAGTATTTCTAGAAGCACTGGAGAACATTTGTCCTGTGTCTCACACAAGGCCGGAGGGCTTATCAGGCCGAGTTGTACAGACTTCTAGGCTGCAGCATGATAAACATGAGCCAATGTTATGAAAACATTCTCACAAGTACATTAAACTATAGTCTTAGGGACTATCTCATTTACTGGGTAATAAGAGAGGAAACGCCATATTTGGCTTTTCCCATCTGAGCAGCCGCAAATTGCATGCGATAGGGACTGGACCGTCCCTGCTCAGATGATGTCAAATTTAACTCTTTAGAGGCTATTATAAAACAGCCGTTGGGCTCCAGAGAGCCACTTCTCACTTCAGACTTTCATCTTTCATTTCAACTTTACTTTTATTACTAACTTTCCGCAACTGTATGCTGTATATACACTAAGTGCAATGTATCATAGATTATAAGATAAAGCCTGGACCATTCACCAGGGATGGCCCAAGTCAGCATGGAACGGATAAGATTCTAAAAACTGATTGCTTTGCAGAGGTAACGGAGATTGCTGATCTCATCTGTATATCTGTTTTCTGAATAAACACCTTAAAGAGGAACTGTCGCGAAAATCTTAAAATGTATAATGTATACAAATAAGAAGTACATTTCTCCCAGAGTAAAATGAGCCATAAATTACTTTTCTCCTATGTTGCTGTCACTTACAGTAAGTAGTAGAAATCTGACATTACCGACGGATTTTGGACTAGCCTATTTTCTCATAGGGGGTTCTCAGGGTTTTCATTATTTTTAAAAGCACTTAGTGAATGACAGTTGCTCCGTCCAACTGCCATAATAGTGTGCAGCGAGCAGGGAAGCTGGTCAGCTTCTTTGTATTAAAATAGAAAAAGCTCTTGAAGGTTAAGGATATGATCTGAATCTAGACAGGGGACTTAAGACGAGCTACTGGTCATTCAGGGAGGTGGACTAACAACCTTGTGAGGAGTCCATCTCTCATGAATCTTTGGTTGTTACGGCAGGTCCCTATGTATATTGTATTACTATATGTATAGCCATTACACTTGGACAGAGACGTTTTGGTTGTTCGGCACCTCTGGGAATTTGAATTGTTATTGTAAGCCAAAATATTTTTGTAATGTTAAAAATACTGTGTTGTAAAAATTGTGATTCAGCTTTGATGATGTTCTTAGTGGATGTTCTGCTTGTACGATTTTCAGGCTGCATCAATATAGAAAGTTAAGATAGATTAAAAGAGAAAGTGTTAGCGATAACAAGATCTTTCAGAGATAACACAGTCAAGGTCGATAGTCCACGCGTCAGCATAACGTTTGAGTGGCTGAGATGAAGGGGACCCAAGCACATCATACTGCATTGCCCCTTATAAAGGTACCTTGAAAATGAATCATGAGCTGAAGCATATTTATCACATGGAATCTTTCACACATACTATCTATGGCAGAGAAGAGGCATTTTCACGCACGTGGATACATTGGAATCTTTTTTGGGAGTCTAATGACTACTCCTAGATGTTGTGGAAGGCAGAGTTATTAAATGCTTTCTTTGCTTCTGTCTTCACTAGGAAAACATCACTATTGCAAATTACAGATGCGGAAAGGTCTCAATCTTCCAATTGTAATATAAAATACTTAACGCATGAAGAAGTGAAGGCAAGACTAAATAAATTACAAATAGACAAGGCACCTGGCCCGGATGGCATGCATCCTCGGGTCCTAAGGGAATTAAGTTCAGTCATAGATGAACCCCTTTATCTTATCTTTTGTGACTCTCTTTCACCTGGCAGAGTCCCAGTAGATTGGCATACAGCCCACGTTTTCCATTATTTAAGAAGGGCAAAAAAATCAGATCCAGGAAATGATAGACCTGTAAGCTTATAAGTTGTATGCAAACTATTTGAGGGGTTACTAAGAGATACTATACATGACTTCATAGTAGAAAATAATCTTTTTTTTCTCAGCATCTGCATGGGTTTACTAAAGACAGGTCCTGTTTGACTAACATGCTCAGCTTTTATGAGGTAGTGAACGCTAATGTGGATATTGGGAGTGCTGTAGATGTGATATACTTGGACTTTGCTAAGGCCTTCGACACTGTTCCCCACAAAAGTCTGGTGCAAAAGTTGAAGATGCAAGGACTGGGGAAGAGTCTGTGTGGCTGGATAGGGAACTGGCTAATGGACAGAAAACAAAGAGTTGTGGTCAATGGATCGTACGCAAAATGGGTGACTGTTAGCAGTGGGGTCCCACAGGGGTCTATACTGGGTCCAGTGCTCTTTAATTTATTTATTAATGATTTGGTACTTGCAGTAGAAAGCAATGTTGCTATTTTTGCAGATGATACAAAAATTGTGCAGAATCCTCAACTCTCAGGAAGATAGTGACATATTGCAACATGATCTGGATAGGATGGCTATATGGGCACATAAAAGGCAGATGAAATTCAATGTTGAAAAATGTAAAGTCATGCATTTTGGTCTTACCAATGCTCCAGCACCATACAAAATAAATGGGATACAGTTGGGGACATCAAACTTGGAGAAGGACTTAAGAGTACTCATCGACAACAAGTTAAATAATCGTATTCAATGCCAAGCCGCTGCAGCTAAAGAAAATAAAATTTTGGGATACATTAAAAGGGAAAAAAAAAAACTTGAGATGCTAGCATAATATTGCCCCTTTTTATCTCTCTAGTAAGGCCACATCTGGAATATGGAATTCAGTTCTGGGCACCACATTGCAGGAAAGATATTGCACTTTTAGAGCAGGTGCAGAGACGAGCAACTAAATTGATACGAGGGATGGACGGTCTCACTTACCAAGAAAGGTTAATTAAACTGGGTTTATTTAGTCTAGAGAAAAGATGCCTTAGAGGGGATCTAATTAACATGTATAAATACATCAGAGGGCAATATAAAAGCTTGACGGATGAGCTTTTTGTCCCTAGGCCTTCTCAAAGGACTAGAGGACATGATCTGCACATGGAGAAAAACGTTTTAGCCATTTATTTAGGAAAGGGTTCTTTACAGTAAGAGTGATTAAGATGTGGAATGCTTTGCCACAGGAAGTAGTTATGGCAAATTCTATATGTGCATTTAACCACTTAAGGACTGCAGTCATAAAACCCCTTAAGGACCAGACACTTTTTTTCCATTCAGACCACTGCAGCGTTAACCGTTTTTTGCTCGGTCATACAACCTATTATCTAAATGAATTTTACCTCATTTTCTTGTCACTAATACAGCTTTCTTTTGGTGCTATTTGATTGCTGCTGTGATTTTTAGTTTTTATTATATTCATCAAAAAAGACATGAATTTTGTAAAAAAAAAAGATCTTTTTAACTTTCTGTGCTGACATCTTTCAAATAAAGTAAAATTTCTATATACATTTTTGTCCAAATTTATTGTGCTACATGTCTTTGATAAAAAAAAAATCCAATAAGTGTATATTTATTGGTTTGGGTAAAAGTTATAGCGTTTACAAACTATAGTGCAAAAAGTGAATTTTCCCATTTTGAAGCATCTCTGACTTTTCTGAGCACCTGTCAGGTTTCATGAGGTGCTAAAATTCCAGGATAGTATAAATACCCCCCCAAATGACCCCATTTTGGAAAGAAGACATCCCAAAGTATTCACTAAGAGGCATGGTAAGTTCATAGAAGATTTTATTTTTTTGTCACAAGTTAGCGGAAAATGACACTTTGTGACAAAAAAAATAAATAAAAAAGTTTCCATTTCTGCTAACTTGTGACAAACAAGAAAGAAATCTGCCACGGACTCACCATGCCCCTCTCTGAATACTTTGGGATGTCTACTTTCCAAAATGGTCATTTGTGGGGTGTTTACTGTCCTGGCATTTTGGGGGGTGCTAAATTGTGAGCACCCCTGGCCTGAAGGTGCTCATAGGACTTTGGGCCCCTTAGCGCACCTAGGCTGCAAAGAGGTGTCACATGTGGTATCGCCGTACTCAGGAGAAATAGTATAATGTGTTTTGGGGTGTGTTTTTACACATACTCATGCTGGGTGGGAGAAATATCTCTGTAAATGACAATTTTTTTATTTTTTTACACACAATTGTCCATTTACAGAGATATTTCTCCCACCCAGCATGGGTATGTGTAAAAATACACTGCAAAACACATTATACTACTTCTGAGTACGGCGATACCACATGTGTGGCACTTTTTTGCACCCTAACTGCGCTAAGGGGCCCAAAGTCCAAAGAGTACCTTTAGGATTTCACAGGTCATTTTGAGACATCAGAATCAATTTATTTTCACCAAGTAAGTTTGCACCTACAAGGAATTTGCCTTGGCAGTTGCTTAACAAACACAAACAAAAACAATACAAGGACAGACAGTGTGAATATTACAAGTTAAGGACGTTATAAGTATAGTGGCAGTAAGCAATGTGAGAATTGTTCATGTTTAGTTCTGTGCTGATTACTTTCAGTCCTAGCAGCTCTAACGTGGTTCAGCATTAAGTATGGCTACCGCTTGAGGAAAAAAACTGTTCCTGTTTCTAGAGGTTTTGGTAGCGATTGACCGGAATCTTACTCCTGAAGGCATGCGCTGGAAGATGGAGTGAGCTGGGTGAGAGGGGTCAGAGGCAATTTTGGTTGCTCTTTTTCTGCACCTGCTAGTGTAAAGATCCTGCAGGGAAGGTAAGCTACAGCCAATTATCCTTTCCGCTGATCGGATGATGCGCTGCAGCCTCCCCTTTTCTAATGCTGAGCAGGAGTCGAACCATACAGTCATAGATGATGTTATGGTGGATTCGATGATTGCAATGTAGAACTGCACCATTAGATTTTGAGGTAGGCCAAACTTTTTCAGCTGCCGTAGATGGTACATTCTCTGTTGTGCTTTCTTGACAATAGTGGCAGTGTTGTTGTCCCATTTTAAGTCGTTTGAGATCGTGGACCCAAGAAACTTGAACGACTCTACTTGGGTTATTGTGGATCCATTTATGGTTAAGGGGAGGTGCTGGGGGGGAGATCTCCTAAAGTCTATTATCATCTCCATAGTTTTGAGAGCATTTAGTTCCAAGTTGTTGCTGCTGCACCAGGAGGAAAGCTGTCCCACCACATGCCTGTATGCAGACTCGTCCCCGTTTTGTATGAGACCAACAACTGTTGTGTCGTCTGCAAACTTCAGAACCTTAACAGATGGATCTGTGGAGGTGCAGTCATTGGTGTAAAGTGAGTACAGCAGTGGGGAAAGCACACAGCCCTGGGGTGCACCAGTACTGACTGTCAGAGAGCTTGATGTGAGTTTACCAAGTCCAACACGCTGTCTTCTGTCGGTTAAGAAGTCGGTTATCCATTTGCAGAAGGATTCAGGTATGTGTAGCTGAGAGAGCTTGCTGTGCAGCAGTGATGGAATTATGGTATTAAATGCAGAGCTGAAATCTATAAATAAAATCCTGGTGTAGGTTCCTGGGATATCTAAATGCTGTAGTACATAATGCATACACATGTTCACGGCATCGTCTGCGGATCTGTTAGGCCTGTAGGCAAATTGCAAAGAGTCCAGCAGGGGATCTGTGATGGATTTCAGATAAGTCATTATCAGTTTTTCAAATGCTTTCATGACCAGTGATGTCAGGGCAACAGGCCTGTAATCATTTAAACATGTAGGTTTTTTTTTTTTTTGAATTGGTACAATAGTTGAGCTTTTAAAGCAGGCAGGAACAATTGAGAGTTCTAGAGATGCTTTGAATATGTCTGTAAATACAGGCGCTAATTGGTCGGCACAGAGATTCAAGCATTTCGCAGACACAGCGGAGTATGGTGAGTTCATAGAAGATATTTTTTGTCACAAGTTAGCGGAAAATGCCACTTTGTGAAAAAAAACAATAAAAATCAATTTCCGCTTACTTGTGACAAAAAATAAAATGTTTTATAAACTCACCATACTCCTAACTGAATACCTTGGGGTGTCTTCTTTCTATAATGGGGTCATTTGTGGTGTTCCTATACTGCCCTGGCATTTTAGGGGCCCTAAACTGTGAGGAGTAGTCTTGAAACCAAATGTCTCAAAATGACCTGTGAAATCCTAAAGGTACTCATTGGACTTTGAGCCCCTTAGCGCAGTTAGGGTGCAAAAAAGTGCCACACATGTGGTATTGCCGTACTCGGGAGAAGTAGTATAATGTGTTTTGCAGTGTATTTTTACACATACCCATGCTGGGTGGGAGAAATATCTCTGTAAATGGACAATTGTGTGTAAAAAAATAAAAAAAAATTGTCATTTACAGAGATATTTCTCCCACCCAGCATGGGTATATGTAAAAATACACCCCAAAACACATTATACTACTTCTCCTGAGTACGGCGGTACCACATATGTGGCTTTTTTTTGCACCCTAACTGCGCTAAGGGGCCAAAGTCCAATGAGTACCTTTAGGATTTCACAGGTCATTTTAAGACATTTGGTTTCAAGACTACTCCTCACGGTTTAGGGCCCCTAAAATGCCAGGACAGTATAGGAACCCCACAAATGACCCCTTTTTAGAAAGAAGACACCCCATGGTATTCTGTTAGGAGTATGGTGAGTTCATAGAAGATTCTATTTTTTGTCACAAGTTAGTGGAAATTGATTCTTATTGTTGTTTTTTTCCACAAAGTGTCATTTTCCGCTAACTTGTGACAAAAAATAAAATTTCCAAAATGGCGTCATTAGTGGGGTCTGTCCTGACATTTTAGGGTCTCCGCAAATAATTACATGTATGGCCAGTATTAGGAGTTTCTGCTATACTCCTTATATTGGGAATACGGGCAATGCACTCTGGGCTGAAGGAAAAATGAACATCAAACAATCAATCAATGTGGATGAAAAAATATCTGCCAAAAAATGTGGGAAAAAAAAGAGGGGAAGGCGTCTGCCAGGACATAGGAGCTGCCTCCCAAAAACGTCCACCCACTCAGCTCGTATGCCCTGGCAAACCCGATTTCTCTTTTCACACCGAACGATGTGGATGAATAAATCATTGCCAGAGTTCTTTTTTGATACAAAGCGCTTGCCAAAGCATAGGAACTCCAACACCGCCCCTCAGCTCATATGCCTCGGCAAACATATATTTTTTTACTGCGGAGGAGAAATCTCGTCCTGCAGCGCTGCATGCAACGACTTGTGTGTAATCTGATAGATGCACAATGCTTCTGTCAGGATGCACCATCAGTGCTGCAGCTGGTTGGTCGGTTGGTCGGTCCACCTGGAAGGGTAAAGGATGGAAAACAGAGAGAAGAAAAAAAAACACACAAAAAACAAGCAAGCAGCAAAGCAATAACTTAATTAACATCAACTTTAATAAACTCTGTTGAACATTTTTAACCCAAACATTAACATTGGGAACCAAGCATTAACTGTTTTGCTTACCTGTTTATTTTGTTTTGTTTTTTTCTTACCTTTCCGAGGACAAACCTCTCCTCCCCCATGGGACAATGTGCAAAGTGCAAATCGCACAGAGATGTGGCGAAGTACATTATACGCTTTGTCCCAAGTGAAAGGAGAGGTTTCTGGCAGCACTGTGTATCAGGGTCTTTGGAAACCCGATATCTGGGTTCACACTGCCTATTGGCGTATCCGGTGGGTCGCGCGCACCGCATCGCCCAAAACAGACCTTCAGGGAATACCGCAAGAGTAGCATTCGACCTAGTAATCGCATTCGGCCTAGTAATTGCGTCGCCATAGACTAACATGACTTCCGGGCCGACCCAAATTGCCACAGAAGCGACGCAGTAACGTAGGCATGCACTAGCGTTAAGTCAAGCACTTGCAGCGTAGGGGGGGACCGCAAAGTGCGACTTTCGCTAGGCAATTTTCCCTAACGAATCACGCCAGTGTGAAATCGCGCAGAGACCCTTGTGTGCCTATTGCTATGTCTGGAGTTCCCTACTCTCTAAAAGTGTATCTGCTCATGATACCTCTGGAAACACTCCCCTAGGCATAGGCCAGGCTGGTCAGGACACATGGGACAGTAAACAGTGGTGTCACGCCTTATTCCAGCCCTGCTGCAGACACTACAACGTTTTCTTGGGATGCGTTGATTTGGGGCACTCGGAATGGGAAAGGCGTAGTGCCTTTCATGCAGCCGGCTAACTGCATTTTGGGGTTGGGCCACAGCACCTCCTGGATACAGGAGTTCCGTAACGATGTCTTCCTGGAATTTAAGGAAAGATCCAGTTCTTACTGTAGAGAACAAAGCTGTTGTAAATACCCAATTGATTTAGATAAACAGACACTTTTTGATACCAGCGTCTGGTTTTGCGGGAAACTAAATAGGGCCCTAACATCTGGTCATTGAAGTCCACCCCTCCCATGTTAGCATTATAGTCGTGGACGGCAAGGGGTTTTTCAGTGACCTCAGTTGCCCGTTTAATTTGGACTGTCGTGTCTGTGTGAATGGTGGACAGAAGGTAAACGTCCCTCTTGTCCTTCCATTTCACCGCAAGCAGGTCATCGGTACACAAGGCAGCCCTCTCCCCTCGTGCAAGCCGGGTACTAACGAGCCGTTGGGGGAAGCCCGAGTGACTAGGCCGCAAGGTACCACAGCAACGGATCCCTTCTATCTTTAAATGCTGATAGAGGGCCACACTTGTGTAGAAGTTGTCCACATAAAGATGGTACCCTTCCTGGAACAAAGGTGACACCAAGCCCCACACAATCTTGCCACTGCTCCCCAGGTAGTCAGGGCATCCGACCGGCTCCAATTTTGAGTCTTTTCCCTCATAGACCCTAAAACCATAAGTATAGCCTGTGGCCCTTTCACAGAGCTTATACAGTTTCACCCCATACCGGGCGCGCTTGCTTGGGATGTACTGTTTGATGCCAAGGCGCCCGGTAAAATGTATGAGGGACTCGTCTACACAGATGTGCTGTTCAGGGGTATAAGCACCTGCAAATTTTGATGACATGTGGTCTATGAGGGGCCAAATTTTGTGGAGCCGGTCATAAGCAGGGTGGTCACTTTGATGACAGGTTGTGTTGTCATTGAAGTGCAGGAAGCGCAGGATCATCTCAAATCGTGTCCTGGACATGACAGCGGAGAACATGGGCAGGTGATATATTGGGCGCGTAGACCAATAAGACCGTAATACATTCAATTTGACTAGACCCGTGTTAAGGAGAAGGCCCAAAAAGTTTTAAGTTCGGAAACTTGGAGTGGTTTCCACCAGAAAGGCTGGGCATAGTACCTATTCGGGTTGTCGGTGATGTATTGTGTGGCATAACTAAGTCGTAGAGATCCTCGGTGAAGAACAGATGAAAAAAGTCTAGGGCCGTTCCTAGATTATCTATCTCCACCTGGACTCCAGACTGGGCGGTGAAAGGGGGCAGTACGGGTGCGGCGGAACCAGGGGATTGCCAATTGGGATTTGCCAGCACCTCTGGAAGACTATGGGTAGTACGGGCCTGTTTTCTTGGTGGTTGCAACTCGGGTCTTAATGCACGTGCCACCGAACCAGTTTCAACTTCCATTCTGGTGCTCACCACTTCACAAGGGTCTACGGAAGTACTGGTGCTA
Source organism: Hyperolius riggenbachi (assembly GCF_040937935.1). Classification (NCBI taxonomy): domain Eukaryota; kingdom Metazoa; phylum Chordata; class Amphibia; order Anura; family Hyperoliidae; genus Hyperolius; species Hyperolius riggenbachi. The sequence goes on along the minus strand of NC_090646.1, from coordinate 306,116,679 downwards.
GGTCCAGGAGATGCTGCGCTGCTGGTGTATGCCTCACCATGAAACCTCAGACCAGTGCTAGCGCCACTCTGCTGCCCTCGTTATCGCTGTCGGTCAGTGAGCCACTGCTGTCCACAGGTGCGTACTCTGACCCAGAAGATTTGTTGGGTGAGACGTCCCAATTGTCCTCATCCAACTGGGCCATGTACCTGTACACCTCATCATCGGAATACCCCTTTCTTGCCATGGTGGACTGCAAAATTTAGGGGGTATTCCTCTCAGACTACCCAGGAAAAAGAGCACCTACCTAGCAAAAGGGAGTACTTGTGGAGTAGAAAGCTGTGGTTACTGAGTTTTGATTAAAAAAAAAATCAAAACTGATCTTTACAGTGCCACAGCTATTGTACAGTATTTTTAGCAGTGATCAGAAAAAAAAAATTCTATCACTGCGGTGGGGCGGGCTGAACGCAAGTGCAGGCGAACAATCAGGCCTGATCGGGCAAACACTGCGTTTTTAATGGATCCTAGTGATCTGACTGCGATCAGTAATGATCACTTACAGATACTATATATTATCAATTCTGATAATCAGCGACTAATTAGTGACTGTGGTGCAGTGGGCTGAGCACTAACAGACACTAACACAGGGGCCTAGCTAACTGGCCTAACCGTTAACACTATGGATACTAAAAAAGTGACAGTTTTCACTTAACACTGTTTTTAGATCACTAGGGTACTGACGAGGTGACGGGGGGGGGGGGGGGGGGTTGGGGTGATCAGGGGGCAATGGGACAGCAATGGGGGCAATCAGAAACAATCACAGACAATCAAAGCCAATCAGAGGGCAATCAAGGCAATTACAACACAATTAGAGCCAATAAGAGTGATTAGAGGCAATCAGATGGCAATCACAGCCAATCAGCGCAATTGAAGCCAATCACGGTACAATCGAAAACCAATCACCGGACAATCGAAAACAAATCACGGGACAATCGAAAACAAATCACGGGACAATTGAAAACCAATCATGGAACAATCGAAAACCAATCACGGTACAATCGAAGCGTGATAGTACCCCTGACCAGGGAGAGTAGGAAAATGAAGAGAAATATCATACACATAATTGCATCAGATATATATCTCTATATGCCTATTTCCCTATATAGTATACATAATTGGCCATAAGCTCATGATATTCAAATATATATATATATATTGTACAGGACTCCAGGGATGGGTCCTGGACGGAAGATACATTTCCCCTATTTTTGGTTTTGGCTCCCTTTAGACAGGCAGTTGGGGAAGGAGTCCGGGGTAGTTTGCAACCCAGGGTTGCATGTTCTTTCATTTGTTAGGGCCCGGACTCTGGAATGGAAGGGAAATGGTTGGGCGGGCTCTTCCATTCCACCCCAGGGCTTGTCTGGAGATAGCCTTGATAAAATTAATGCCAGTACAGCAGGGGTTAACCTATTGCAGGAAGCAATATCTGCAAGGAGCTCTGGGAAAGGAGTGTGTGATTTTCCTGAGCAGGTGTGCATTGCTGATGAGCTGTGCAGGCTGCAGACAGTGTGTGTGTGGATCAGAGCTCCTGGCTGGACTTCCCAGTGTTACAAGGAAGGTAACCCTCTTGCTAAAAAGAAAAGAAATACTGAGGTGTGTCAGAAATTGAACTGTGTTTCTTGCAAAGACTTTTAAGTTTGGGTTGCTGAAGAAAGATGGACTTTTCCCCTATGTTGAATTGAACAATGAACTGCATAGTTTTGTTGGCTGAGTGAAGCTGCACTTTATTTTCTGTTTTTCTGGCGGATGCCTAACTTGTGTTGCAAGAATAAACAAAACTGTTGTTTTTTTTCAACTTTATGGCTGCCTAAACTATGTGAAACTTGATCCCAGATCCCCTGAATATCACAATTGGTGTTTCGGATGCGGGCAGCAGCCATCACAGAGAAGTACATGTACTGTTTTCTAATTTAACATTTAAAGGCCTAGTGTGGTGCACACAATGGAGGAATTAGTGCGCCAATTAGCTCTGGCTACAGTGCAGATGCAGCAGAGTATGGCAGTGCAACAGCAAGCCACTGAGGCCCAACTGACAGCCCTGCGTGAATCTACCGCAGCGCAAGCGAATGCCTTGCGAGAGTCTACAGAGGCACAGTCTAAAATGTTGTCCGAGGCAGTGCAGCAGCTCACTCAGGGGCGTGAAACAGCTGCTGTTACCCCTAGCAACCAGGCAACCATTCGGGCCAGTCATTTTTTGCAAAAACTGACACCCTCAGATGACACTGAAGCATTTCTTACCACGTTTGAGAGAACTGCAGAGCGAGAGGGATGGCCAAGAGAGCAATGGGCTGGCCTTATTGCACCTTTCTTAACAGGAGATCCACAAAAAGCATATTTTGATCTGCCTTCAGAGAAAGCTAAACGTTATGATGACTTAAAAGCAGAGATATTAGCCCGCCTTGGTGTTACTACAGCTGTCAGAGCGCAGAGAGTGCATAGCTGGAGGTACCAACCTGATCTACCCCCTAGGTCACAGATGCATGACCTTATACAGCTGGTGAGGAAGTGGTTGCAGCCGGAGACCTTGACAGGACCACAGATAGTGGAACGCATCGTCCTGGACCGGTATTTAAGGGCCCTTCCTGGACCGTTACAGCGCTGGGTGAGCCATGGGGACCCCAAGACTGCGGACCAGCTTGTAGATATGGTGGAAAGGTTCACTGTTGTAGAGGATCTGCTAGGACCTTCAAGGCCTAGGAACTACCCGGCTAACAGAGTGACAAAGACCTCCTCAGTGTCGGAAGGAGGAGCTACACGTTTTCCTGGCTCAAGCAGGGGATCTAGCAATAACAGCCCCCCTAAAGAGGGTGTTGTGTCCCGGAAGGCTGGCTTAACACAGTGCTGGAAGTGCCAAGCCTGGGGGCATGTGAGGGCACAATGCCCGTTGCAAGAAGAGCCAATGGAATGTGGAACTGTCCGTCGAGTATCATTTCATGCTCAAATAAATTGCACCGCACGCCCTGAGAACAAGGGGCAATTTGAATGCAGGGTTAATGTAAATGGTTTTCCTGCCCATGCTTTACTAGATTCAGGAAGCATGGTGACTCTGGTGCATACCCGGGTGGTGGGACAGGTCGATCCAATGGTACCCACCTTGCGGGTTATTTGTGTACATGGGGACACTAGGGCATATCCCTTGGTGGCTGTCTCCATTTCTACCATGTGTGGAACTATGACACATAATGTGGGGGTGGTACCCTCCCTAATGTATGATGTTATAATAGGATGTGACTTCCCATTGTTTTCGAGTTATGGAGCTTGATGCAGCATGATTCAACTATGGTGTTAAAAGAAGTAGAAATGAATGGTGATCCACTTGTACCTATGTCAGAAGGAGATCAAGTGGAATTACCCCTGCTAGAGTTGACAAACGAGTCTGAGTTAACCTCTAAGGGGGGGGGAATATCCCCATTACAAGTTATGCTTGGGGAGGATGAAGGATACCCCTCCACTGATACTGTTTATCCAGATTTGGAAGTGGGGAAAGGAGCTTTTGGTACAGCTCAAGTACAAGACCCCACTTTAGTACATGCCCGTCAGCAGGTAACTGTAATAAATGGGGTGCCTCAAGAACCTGGGGCTGAGAACAGATATCCCTATTTTTCAATGAATGATAATTTGCTGTATCGGGTAGCCAAGGTACGCTCTGATGTAATAGAGCAGCTTTTGGTTCCCCAACCTTACAGGCGAATGGTGTTGGATATGGCCCACAATGAGGTTTTGGGAGGACACCTGGGTGCTGAAAAAACGGAGGCGCGGATTATGGACCGGTTTTACTGGCCAGGGCTTAAGGCAGATGTAAAAAAATACTGTAGTTCCTGCCCCATATGTCAGTTAACCGCTCCGGCTCCACACTTCCGAAGTCCCTTGGTGCCCCTACCCATAATCGAAGTTCCCTTTGAGCGGATTGCCATGGACTTAGTAGGCCCTCTAGTGAAATCAGCCAGGGGACACCAATACATACTAGTAGTACTAGATTATGCTACCAGATACCCAGAGGCCATCCCTTTAAGAAACCCTACTTCGAAAATCATTGCACGGGAACTGTTTCAGATGTTCTCAAGAACTGGTTTTCCTAAGGAGATCCTTACCGACCAGGGCACCCCATTTATGTCGAGGGTGATGGCAGACCTCTGCAAACTGTTTCAGATTAAGCAGTTGCGGACCTCTGTCTATCACCCCCAGACAGATGGGCTGGTCGAAAGGTTCAATAAAACCCTGAAGTCCATGCTAAAGAGGGTAGTACAACAGGACGGTAAAGATTGGGACTGTCTGCTACCTGCATTGATGTTTGCTATCAGGGAGGTTCCTCAGGCATCCACGGGCTTCTCACCATTTGAGTTAGTGTATGGTCGGAGGCCACGTGGGTTGCTTGATCTTGTCAAAGAAACCTGGGAAAGTGAGGCCACGCCTCATAAAACAGTGGTTGAACATATCTCCCAAATGAGAGACAGAATCGATAAGGTGATGCCCTTGGTCCGGGAACATCTCCAGAGTGCTCAGGAAGCACAGAGAAAAGTATACAATCGGTCAGCAAAGGTTAGACAGTTTCAAGTGGGTGATCGAGTGGCAGTCTTAATACCTACCATGGAAAGCAAGTTCCTGGCTAAATGGCAAGGGCCGTTTGAAGTGGTGGAAAAAGTGGGAGACGTAAATTACAAAGTGTACCAACCTGGGAAAAGGAAGCCATATCAGATCTACCATGTAAACTTGTTAAAACCCTGGAGAGACCGGGAACCAGCACTGGCATTGGTAGGCCTAAGCCCTGAACCCCACAAAGGGATTGAGCATGTGAAAATATCCCCCACGTTGTCAGGGGCACAGTCCCAACAGGTGAGAGAGTTCTTGCAGAGAAACAAAGAAGTGTTTTCAGAACTGCCAGGCCTTACCCACGTTATAGAACATGACATTATCACTGAGCCTGGAGTCAAAGTACGTGTCAGGCCATACCGCATTCCCGAGGCCCGCAGGAAAGCAGTTTCAGACGAGGTTAAAAAAATGTTGGAAATGGATATAATTGAGGAATCGCAGAGTGACTGGTCGAGTCCCATCGTGCTGGTCCCAAAGCCCAATGGAACTCTGCGGTTTTGCAATGACTTCAGAAAATTGAATGAGGTGTCAAAATTTGATGCTTACCCCATGCCTCGAGTAGATGAGTTGATAGAAAGGCTAGGCCCAGCCCGGTTTATTACCACTCTGGATCTGACAAAGGGGTACTGGCAGATACCTCTATCCAAAAGTGCCAGGGAGAAAACCGCGTTCTCCACTCCAGATGGTCAGTTCCAGTACAAAAAAATGCCCTTTGGTCTTCACACTGCTCCAGCCACCTTTCAGAGAGCTATGGACAGGTTGCTTCGGCCTCATCAACGTTACACCTCTGTGTATTTTGATGATATTGTGATTTTTAGTAGGGACTGGGATTCCCATCTTCCCCGGGTGCAAGCTGTGTTAGACTCACTAAGAGAGGGAGGCTTCACAGTGAACCCTGAAAAGTGTGCCATTGGGATGGAGGAGGCTAAGTACCTGGGGTACATTGTGGGTAGAGGTTTGGTAAAACCCCAACTCAATAAAGTAGAGGCGATAAAAGACTGGCCCCGCCCCATTACAAAAAGACAGGTAAGGGCATTCCTTGGCATAGTTGGGTATTACCGGCGGTTTATACCCAACTTTTCCACTCTAGCAGCACCACTGACTGATCTGACTAAGAGTCGGAAGTCAGTCATGGTGAGCTGGAACACAGATGCAGAAAAGGCCTTTCTGGAGCTAAAGGCCACTTTGTGTCAGCACCCGATATTGGTTGCTCCAGATTTTTCAAGAGAATTTGTGGTACAGACTGATGCATTAGATGTTGGGCTGGGGGCTGTCCTGTCACAAATAGTGGGTGGTGAGGAGCATCCTGTGCTGTTTCTGAGTAGGAAGTTAACAGCAGCTGAAAGAAGGTATGCTGTGGTCGAACGGGAATGTTTGGCTATCAAGTGGGCCCTTGACTCGTTACGCTACTTTTTATTAGGTAGGAAATTCCGGTTAGTTTCATACCATGCTCCTTTGACTTGGATGATGAGAAACAAGGAAACCAATGCCAGGGTGACAAGGTGGTTCCTGTCCCTACAGGAATTTTCGTTTGTGGTAGAGCACAGACCCGGGAGACTGCATCAAAATGCTGATGCCCTCTCCCGAGTCACTGTATGGTGTCTAGTGATGCCTCCACTTCCTCCGGGTTGAGGCAAAGGGGGGGGATATGTACAGGACTCCAGGGATGGGTCCTGGACGGAAGATACATTTCCCCTATTTTTGGTTTTGGCTCCCTTTAGACAGGCAGTTGGGGAAGGAGTCCGGGGTAGTTTGCAACCCAGGGTTGCATGTTCTTTCATTTGTTAGGGCCCGGACTCTGGAATGGAAGGGAAATGGTTGGGCGGGCTCTTCCATTCCACCCCAGGGCTTGTCTGGAGATAGCCTTGATAAAATTAATGCCAGTACAGCAGGGGTTAACCTATTGCAGGAAGCAATATCTGCAAGGAGCTCTGGGAAAGGAGTGTGTGATTTTCCTGAGCAGGTGTGCATTGCTGATGAGCTGTGCAGGCTGCAGACAGTGTGTGTGTGGATCAGAGCTCCTGGCTGGACTTCCCAGTGTTACAAGGAAGGTAACCCTCTTGCTAAAAAGAAAAGAAATACTGAGGTGTGTCAGAAATTGAACTGTGTTTCTTGCAAAGACTTTTAAGTTTGGGTTGCTGAAGAAAGATGGACTTTTCCCCTATGTTGAATTGAACAATGAACTGCATAGTTTTGTTGGCTGAGTGAAGCTGCACTTTATTTTCTGTTTTTCTGGTGGATGCCTAACTTGTGTTGCAAGAATAAACAAAACTGTTGTTTTTTTTCAACTTTATGGCTGCCTAAACTATGTGAAACTTGATCCCAGATCCCCTGAATATCACAATATATATATATATATATATATATATATATATATATATATATATATATATATATATATCCATCTGACAACACTATGGAAACATCCATATAACAATCTGTATCAGCATGAAACTTTTAAGAATAGCTTTAACAGACCTCAGATCAGACGCTAAGCAGGCTGTTCAATCTTATACTGTATAGTCTTAGAGTTTATAACAGACCTCAGTACAGACGCGGCCTAGGGCGTACAGCTTACCTTTCCTGGTTCCTGCTTAGCGTCCATCCCGCTCCGTTCAGCACACAAAGTGGCAAACCATGCGGACTTCCGGCGTCTCTTCACCCACGCGACCGGAAGTGACGCAACGTAAGTGCGGAAGTACGTCACGCGTACTACGCTACTGAGGGCAATCAGCTGCCTACCCTCTGGAGGCCCGCATGACTTTCCGCGTCACTTCCGGCGTGCCATTAGCCTCCGCCCAAGGGGAATCATGGACGCCGCGCGTGTCCTCCGGATCCGCCGCAACTCGGGCAGCCAGGACAGCAATGGGAGAAGGTAACTTTACTCTCTCTCCCCTCCGGACCCCAAAACCTCTCCAGGCAGGTCCACCCATAGCCGCCAACCGGGTCCCAAACACACCTGGTCTGACGGACCGGCGAGCGACCAGAGCACTCCTTGTTCCCTGGAACAGGAAACGTCAACTGGTGATCGAGGGGTTGGACAAAGATTTATAGTGTACTCTATTTGGACGTTTCCTGATCCTGGGAGGAGCCTGTCGTTCTCGTGGTGGACCTGTCCTGGAGGTTAAAGGAAAAAAACCAATCACAGTACAATCGAAAACCAATCTTGGGACAATCAAAAACCAATCACGGGACAACCGAAGTCAATCACAGGGCAATTGAGACAATCAGAGCACAAGCAAGCGTTACAGACAGGAGATTAGAGGTACACAATGGCAGGGGGGGGGGAGATCTGAGGGCAGGGGGGAGTGATCAGAGGGGGATCTAAGGGCAGGGGGGCGGATCAGGAGCCCGCAGTGACAGGTGGTGACGGGGCGATTAATAGGTGATCAGTAGGTAATTACAGAGGAGAATATATGCAGGCAATGCACTGACAAAGTGATCGGGGGCGGGGGGGTCTGTGGGCAATCTGAGGGTGTGGGCGGGTGATTGGGTGCCCGCAAGGGGCAGATTAGGGTCTGATCTGATGGGTAGCAGTGACAAGTGGTGACAGGGTGGGCAGCACGGTGGCGTAGTGGTTAGCTCTCTCGCCTTGCAGCGCTGGGTCCCTGGTTCGAATCCCGGCCAGGGCACTATCTGCAAAGAGTTTGTATGTTCTCTCCGTGTCTGCGTGGGTTTCCTCCGGGCACTCCGGTTTCCTCCCACATTCCAAAAACATACAGATAAGTTAATTGGCTCCCCCTAAAAAAATTGGCCCTAGACTACAGTACTTACACTACATAATATAGACATATGGCAATGGTAGGGATTAGATTGTGAGCTCCTTTGAGGGACAGTTAGTGACAAGATATATATATATAGACTGTACAGCGCTGCGTAATATGTCTGCGCTATATAAATACTAAATAATAATAATAATAACGGGGTAACGGGGTGATTGATAGGTGAATACAGGGGAGAGTATATGCAAGCAATGCACTGGCGAGTTGATCAGAGGGGATCTGAGGGTGTGGACGAGTGATTGGGTGCCCGCAAGGGGCAGATTAGGGACTGATCTGATGGGTAGCAGTGACAGGGGATGATTGATGGGTGATTAGTGGGTGTTTAGAGGAGAGAACAGATGCAAACAATGCACTTGGGAGGTGGTCTGCGGGCGATCTGATGGTGTGGGTGGGTGATCAGATGCCCGCAAGGGGCAGGTTAGGGTCTAATCTGATGGGTGGCAGTGACAGGGGGTGATTGATGGGTGATTGACAGGTGATTACACCTTACAGTGCTGCCGTCCTTTCTGGTGGTCGATCGCACGCTGTGACCACCAGGGAGGAGGCAGCGTGTATAATACACTTTGTTTACCTAACAAAGCGTATTATACACTTTCAATTGGCCAATTTGAAAGGTTGCAACCCGCCGGCGCTGCTGATTGGCCGGCGGGTTGACGGCACATGTGGGCGGAGCTTAATGCCGGCGATGCACGCGCGATCACCCGCTATCCCCTCCTCCAGGACCCGACGCCCATCAGCGTTACGTGGTCCTGGGCATGCCACTTTGCCGCCGCCCATAGTTAGTGGTCGGTCGGCAAGTGGTTAAAGGGGGCTTAGATGCTTTCCTTGCATTGAAAGACATCCATGGCTATAAATACTAGGTAATGCCCAGTGATGTTGATCCAGGGATTTTATCTGATTGCCATCTGGAGTTGCGAAGTAACTTTTTTCCCTTTTAGGGCTAATTGGACCATGCTTTGCAAGGATTTTCGGCTTCCTCTGGATCAACAGGGATATGTGAGGGAGCAAGCTGGTGTTGTACTTTGTTTTCTGGTTGGACGTATGTCTTTTTTCAACCAAATAACTATGTAACTATGTTCCAGTGTCTGTCTAGAGTCATTGTTGCATATATTCTTCCCCCTTCAGCGTTGGGTCTAGAATTATTTAAAGGGAACCTGAAGTGAGTAAAATGATTTAGAATAAACACATGACATAGCTGCAAATACATATTACATACTAATCTCACCGTCAGTTCCTCTCAGAATCTCACCATTTTCTTCTTACTGTGATCCCTTCCAGTTCTGACAATATTTTGTCTGAACTGAAATATACCAGTTGCTGTCAGTTACATATCAGCAGCTGTCAGTTACAACTTAATGTGCAAGGTAATGTCCTTGCTTCCCTATGACTCAAGTGGGCGATATTACAGTTTAACAGTGTGCTGACCGAAAAGCTGTTAGGGGGTAATGGCCATTTTTAAAATGGAGGACTAAGAATTCCATTGATCACAGTGGACAAATGGGACGCAGGAGAGGAGAAAGAGATTGAGGAGTAGACTACACAGGAGGTAAGTATGACCTGTGTATGGTTATTTTGACTTTTTATTTTCAGTTCAGGTTCTCTTTAAGTTGTGGAAATTCAGCTGTTTTTATGATGTGGGATTATCCGAAGCAGGTTTGACATGAGTCTTCTCTAGTGGCCTTCCTTCTTTCTCCTCTTTCTTAGGTTCCCTTTGGGCTGGGGACCCTTGGGAGCCTACTCTATCTCTCTTTTCCTTTTTTTTCTGTTCCTGCCTCTGAGCTTGTTTACCCAGCTCCTCTAATGTTTGTAGTGTGCTTGAAATAGATCAGTAAGTACCGGGTTGTCAATAGTTGTGCACTCTGATTAACTAAATATGTGATTTAATTGATAACGTTCCTGGACTGCTGTCCTATCTGTTTCTTATTTTATGTTCGCTTGCTTATCTTATCTAATGTAATGAGTCTTCTGTTGGCTATATTGTAAAACTCTTTCTCTTAAATAAATAATAATAAAAAAAAAAACGGCAATGCATTCCACATCTAAATCACTCTTACTGTAAAGAACCCTTTCCTAAATAAATGGCTAAAACGTTTTTCCTTCATGCGGAGATCATGTCCTCTAGTCCTTTGAGAAGGCCTAGGGACAAAAAGCTCATCCGCCAAGCTTTTATATTGCCCTCTGATGTATTTATACATGTTAATTAGATCCCTTTTAAGGCGTCTTTCCTCTAGACTAAATAAACTCAGTTTACCTAACCTTTCTTGGTAAGTGAGACCTTCCATCCCTCGTATCAATTGTGTTGCTTGTCTCTGCACCTGCTCTAAAACTGCAATATCTTTTCTGTAATGTGGTACCCAGAACTGAATTCCATATTCCAGATGTGGTCTTACTATCTTACTAGAGAGTTAAACAGGGGCTATATTATGCTAGCATCTCAAGTTTTTATTTCCCTTTTAATGCATCCCAAAATTTTATTAGCTTTAACTGCAGCGGCTTGGCATTTAATATGATTAACTTGTTGTCGATGAGTACTCCTAAGTCCTTCTCCAAGTGTGATGTCCCCAACTGTATTCCATTTATTTTGTATAGTGCTAGACCATTGGTACGACCAAACTGCATGACTTTACATTTATCAACATTGAATTTCATCTGACATTTATATGCCCATATAGCCATCCTATCCAGATCCTGTTGCAATATGCCACTATCTTCCTGAGAGTTGATGATTCTGCACAATTTTGTATTATCTGCAAAAATAGCGACATTGCTTTCTACTGCATCTCCTAGGTCATTAATAAATAAATTGAAGAGCACTGGACCCAGTTTAGACCCCTGTGGGACCCCACTGCTAACAGTCACCCATTTTGAGTATGATCCATTGACCACAACTCTTTGTTTTCTGTCCATTAGCCAGTTCCCTATCCATGCACACAGACTCTTCCCCAGTCCTTGCATCCTCAACTTTTGCACCAGACTTTTGTGGGGAATTGTGTCGAAGGCCTTAGCAAAGTCCAAGTATATCACATCTCCAGCATTACCAATATCCACATTAGCGTTCACTACATCATAAAAGCTGAACATGTTAGTCAAGCAGGACCTGTCTTTAGTAAACCCATGCAGATGCTGAGAAATAAGATTATTTTCTTCTATGAAGTCCCTTAGTAACCCCTCAAATAGTTTGCATACAACTGATGTTAAGCTTACTGGTCTATAATTTCCTGGATCTGATTTTTTGCCCTAAACTTGGGACTCTGCCAGTTGAAAGAGAGTCACAAAAGATAAGGTAAAGGGGTCTATCTATGACTGAACTTAATTCCCTTAGGACCCGAGAATGCATGCCATCTGGACCAGGTGCCTTGTCTATTTGTAATTTATTTAGTCTTGACTTCACTTCTTCCTGCGTTAAGTATTTAATATTACAATTGGAAGACTCTTCTGCATCTGTAATTTGCAACAGTGGTGTTTCCCTTGTGAAGACAGAAGCAAAGAAAGCATTTAATAACTCTGTGTTACCTTGGTCATCCATCATTGAGTTCCCACCCTCATCCTTTAGGAGTCCAATACAGTCAACCTTTCTTTTTTTAAAGTTGATGTAGTTGTAAAACATCTTTGGGATAGATTTGATATCCCTAGCGATTTGATTTTCAGCTTCAATCTTTGCCAGCCTAATTTCTTTTTTACAACTTTTATTGCACTCCTTATAATTGCTTAATGCAGCCTCGGTCCCCTCCTGTTTTAGGACCTTATAGGCATTCTTTTTCAACTTCATTTTATCTCTAACCTTTCTATTCATCCATAGAGGCCTTTTTTATTCCTAGATGTTTTGTTTCCATATGGGATATACTGTATATACTACAATATTGATTGAGAATCAGTTTAAAAGCTTGCCATTTCCCTTCAGTGTCCTTCCCTTGTAGTACATTATCCCAGTTCACCAAACTTAATGCCTGCCTGAGTTGGTTGAATTTTGCTTTTCTAAAATTCATAGCTTTAGTGGTCCCGCTGCCCCATGGCCTATCAGTCACCAGATCAAACGTTATCATATTGTGATCACTATTTCCCAAATGTTTGTGAACCTGCACATTTGATACATTATCTGGTCTATTTGAAATTATTAAATCCAGAAACTCATTCCCCCTAGTTGGTTCCGTTACTATTTGAGTCAGGTAACTGTCCTGTAGTGTTGCCAGAAATCTGCTGCTTTTACCAGAATGGGTAGCCTCAATACTCCTGTATTATTCAGAAAAAAAAGTGTATTTTTTCTATGTTGTGGTTTTCGCTTTTTTATTGCACACTACCAATGATAAAAGCCCTTATTAGCAAAAATAAGAGTAATACACCCTCATGACATACATACAGTGGGTTGCAAAAGTATTCGGCCCCCTTGAAGTTTTCCACATTTTATCACATTACTGCCACAAACATGAATCAATTTTATTGGAATTCCACATGAAAGACCAACACAAAGTAGTGTACACATGAGAAGTGGAACGAAAATCATGCATGATTACAAACATTTTTTACAAATAAATAACTGCAAAGTGGTGTGTGCATAATTATTCGGCCCCCTTTGACCTGAGTGCAGTCAGTTGCCTATAGACATTGCCTGATGAGTGCTAATGACTAAATAGAGTGCACCTGTGTGTAATCTAATGTCAGTACAAATACAGCTGCTCTGTGAGGGCCTCAGAGGTTGTCTATGAGAATCTTGGAAGCAACAACACAGTGAAGTCCAAAGAACACACAAGACAGGTCCAAGACAGGTCAGGGATCAAGTTATTGAGAAATTTAAAGCAGGCTTAGGCTACAAAAATATTTCCAAAGCCTTGAACATCCCAAGGAGCACTGTTCAAGCGATCATTCAGAAATGGAAGGAGTATGGCACAACTGTAAACCTACCAAGACAAGGCCATCCACCTAAACTCACAGGACGAACAAGGAGAACGCTGATCAGAAATGCAGTCAAGAGGCCCATGGTGACTCTGGACGAGCTGCAGAGATCTACAGCTCAGGTGGGAGACTCTGTCCATAGGACAACTATTAGTCATGCACTGTACAAAGTTGGCCTTTATGGAAGAGTGGCAAGAAGAAAGGCATTGTTAACAGAAAGCATAAGAAGTCCAGTTTGCAGTTTGCCACAAACCATGTGGGGGACACAGCAACCATGTGGAAGAAGGTGCTCTGATCAGATGAGACCAAAATGGAACTTTTTGGCCAAAATGCAAAACGCTATGTGTGGCAGAAAACGAACACTGCACATCACTCTGAACACACCATCCCCACTGTCAAATATGGTGGTGGCAGCATCATGCTTGTGGGGTGCATCTCTTTCAGCAGGGACATGGAAGCTGGTCAGAGTTGATGGGAAGATGGATGGAGCCAAATACAGGGCAAACTTGGAAGAAAACCTCTTGGAGACTGCAAAAGACTTGAGACTGGGGCGGAGGTTTACCTTCCAGCAGGACAATGACCCTAAACATAAAGCCAGGGCAAAAATGGAATGGTTTAAAACAAAACATATCCATGTGTTAGAATGGCCCAGTCAAAGTCCAGATCTAAATCCAATCGAAAATCTGTGGCAAGATCTGAAAACTGCTGTTCAGAAACGCTGTCCATCTAATCTGACTGAGCTGGAGCTGTTTTGCAAAGAAGAATGGGCAAGGATTTCAGTCTCTAGATGTGCAAAGCTGGTACAGACATACCCTAAAAGACTGGCAGCTGTAATTGCAGCAAAAGGTGGTTCTACAAAGTATTGACTCAGGGGGCCAAATAATTACACACATCCCACTTTGCAGTTATTGATTTGTAAAAAATGTTCGGAATGATGTATGATTTTCGATCCACTTCTCACGTGTACACCACTTTGTATTGGTCTTTCATGTGGAATTCCAATAAAATTGATGCATGTTTGTGACAGTAATGTGACAAAATGTGGAAAACTTCAAGGGGGCCGAATACTTTTGCAACCCACTGTATTTAAAAAGCTGAGTCCCTAAGGTCGCTATTTATGTATTCTCTTTTCAATTCTGTCACTTTGTTGGTTTTTTTTAAGTGTTGAAGTGTGGCCGATTCTATATTGGTAAAACTGCTCTCCCTCTTAAGGAGCGGATTCAGGAACACTGGCGCTCTATTGAAACCGGAAAAGGAGCAGGTTGATTGAGCATGTACAGCAAATGAAAGAGAGCAATTGCAATAGTGCAATTGCAAAAGTGCAAGTTATGGCCCCACCCAGAGGGGGGGACCGGGCACGTCTCTTGCTGAGGAAGGAATGGTTACTTATTATTAAAAGTGAGGCTTCAACGATCATAATGATTTGGCATGTTTTTTTTTACCCTTAAGGTGCTGTTGCTAATTACAGTAGCCTCCCTTTAATTTCCCCAAGAGGATTTCTGTGCAAAAGGTGATTTAATTAATTTTCATACCCTTTTTTTTTCCTGTAACTTGCCAAAAGGTGTCAAGCAAGGGTCCAGTATAGGGTGCAGGAGAATATTGACCTGTATGTACGTCAATACTGTTCACAGCATGTTTGTATTCATGTATATAACAGTCGATACCGCTAGGGAGGTTAAGGTCATACTTGTATTGTAGTATTTCATCCAATTTTATTTAGCTGCCGGATCGATCCCCGCACGTCCCCGCCGGCGGTCTTTATCAGCCGCTCGATTTCCTGCCATTGTCCGCCGGCGGGAATCGAGCGGACGTGGGTCGAGCGGCTTGGTCGGGCCAGCTGAATATTATCAGCTGGCCGGATCAGCTGGTCGATACACGGTACACAAACGTACGGTGAAACTCCAACATTAAATATGCTACTGTCTCCTCCGCTCAAGAGAGTGGAAAAGAATAAACAAGTTTGTTTTCAGTGATAGTGGGATCTTTAGGCCCAATATTATAGATTTGTGTTGGTTAAGCTTGTAAAGTAAGGCCTCTGAGAAACCCTTCAAATCTTGCAGCAAGTGTGGTAGAGAGACTAACGGGTTTTTTCTGAGTAGAGCCATGTTGTCTGCAAACAAGCTTATAACATGATCAGTAATGTTTATTAAAATCCCTTGTATCAAATTTTTTGAGCAATGGTCTCTAATCAATATGAAAATATTTGGCGACGAGCCAACCCTGTCTGGGGCCATTAGAAATGGTAAAGGGTTTAGAAATGGACCCAGCAGTGTTCACTCGCACAGAAAGGGAGGGAGGAAGCAGGGCCAGCAAAATCAAACTTAATGAACGGTGCTCTCAAGAATTGCCAGTGAACTCTGTCGAATGCCTTCTCCGCATCCAAAGTAAGGAGTAGAGAAGGCACCCGACAGAACGCCACATGTCTAAGCAACGTCAGCAGGCGTCTGATAGCGTCAGGAGCCTGCAGACCTCTAGTGAAACCCACTTGATCCTGGGCCAGTAGCAAGGGAGTCAACTTTATCAGCCTATTGGCCAAAAGTTTGGCATATAATTTCACATCCAAATTTAACAGATATTGGGCTTGATTCACAAAGCGGTAAAAATTATTTAGCAAGTGAAGTGCCGTTGGCGGACTTTTGCGCGCGCAAAGTGCCGCGATGCGAGCGATTGCGGACTTTTGCGCGTGCAAAAGTCCGCGATTGCGCGAATCGCGGCACTTTGCGCGCGCAAAAGTCCGCGAACGGCACTTCACCTGCTAACTGTTTAGCACACCTAAACAGTTTGCACCGCTTTGTGAATCAAGCCCTTAGAGGTAGATAAGCAGTGCAGCTTAATGACAGGAGTGCAAGCTCAGCGCACACTATACTATGGTAGTGCAGCTAGCGCACGCTGGTAACTTACGCTCGCTCCACTGAACCCACCCTGAGCGCAGACGGGTCCAGTGGTTTTAATGGACGTGATCCCCACACTTTGATTGGCCGTCAAGTGACAGGCAGCCCACTACCGCATCATAGCGTGTACAGCGTTGCACTACCGCAGCATAGCGTGCACTGAGCTCACGCTCCTGTTATTAAGCTGCTCTACTTTAGCAGCGCAGCTTGATAAATCTACCCCATAGGCCTGAAGTTGGCTGCTCTACTCTGATCTTTACCCGATTTGGGTATCACCATTATAAGAGCTTAGTAAGGTAGGGAGCAAAGGCCAACAAATATTCATTGCTAAAGCCATCCGGGCCCAGACCTTTATTCTTTTTTGAAGGATACCCGAGGTGAGAGGTATATGGAGGCTGTCATATTAATTTCCTTTTAAACAATACCAGTTGCCTGGCAGTCCTCCTGACCCTGTCTCTAATACTTTTAGTTATCAACCCTCAACAAGCATGCAGCAGATCAGGTGCTCTGACTCAGCTGACTTAGGTTTTACTGGATTAGCCATATGCTTGTTCCAGGGTTTTGACTCAGATGCTACTTATGCCATAAGATCACCAGTGCTGCCAGGCAACTGGTATTGTTCAAAAGGAAATAAATATGGCAGCCTCCTTATACCTCTCACCTCAGATATCCTTTAAGGTCTGGGTGGCGGTAAGAACTTCATCTGAAAAAGGATGATTAAGGTCTTGAAGATGTATATGTGCGACCTGTTTGGAGGACAAACTACGGGGCATTAACTCTTTTATACCCATTTGTATACCTAATTTTTCCACCAACGGACTATTATGCAATATAGTGAATGATACAATTTCAGGTTCTTGGATATATAACCCCTACAAGGAGGCAACCTTGTTGGACTTACTTAACTTTAGTGCACACCCTTTTTTAAGAAAGAGCTGCTGTGCGTCAGGGTCAGACTGGGACACTAGTGGCCCACAAGGAAAGCTTTAGCTTGGGCCCCCCTCATCCCCTCTCCCCACCCACCCCCATTTTGGGCTCACATACACATGTACTCTAGGGGCATGATGAATCGCTGTGTCCGCCCACAGGGAAGCCAAGATGGCGCCGACCACTCAGACCACGCTGATCCTCCGGGCACACAGGCTTGTATAAATCCTGATAATACACCTATCACAGCTGCAGCCTTAGAATCAGCGCTAGACAGACACTATCGATCCATGCAGGAATCACTGCATTAAATTATGCTTTCAGCAGTGAAAGAACTCAAGGCAGACATCCTTGGCCTGGGGAATCGGGTTAATACACTGGAGGAGAAATATGAGGCCCTAGCACAAAAACAGGCAGATCTTGCAGATGAGCAACAACTCACTTAATCAGATTACAAGTCCTTGCGCTCCTCTCATGAGGATCATGAAAACAGGGAGAGAAGGCAGAACCTCAGGATCAAAGGGGTCTCTACGTCAGTGGCTTCTGATCAGATTAAAACCCACCTGACCAAATTTTTTAAGTAAATCGTACCAGATATTCCTGAGGAACTTTGGCGGATGGACAGAGCCCACAGGTCCTTAGGCGAAAGGCAACCAGCTATGCAGAGGCCAAAAGACATTATCGTTAGACTACACTACTATGAAGCTAAAGAGGCTCTCCTTGGTGCATTACGGAAAACCCACTCGGTTTCCTTTAAGGGCGATGACATCCAAGTCTTCAATGACCTTTCCCTTATCACGCTAGCTAAACGCAGAGCTCTCAAACCCATCACACAGCTACTAAGGGACTCTAACATCCCCTATAAATGGGGCTTTCCCTTTCGTCTCATGGTTAACAAGAATGGTCTGTCTCTATCGCTCACTGATCCAGATGATGCATCTCTATTCCTAAAACTGGGACTTAAACCCCCACCACTGAATCCATCTCAACACCTTCGGTCTTTGCTGGCACTCTCTCCACCTAGAAAAGTTCGCCATATTTCAGAATGGACCAAGGTCCCACTTCGCAGCCTTACTTACCCTCAAGGCCAAGAGGATATGGAAGCACTCTACGCTAGGGTAATGTATTTCAATGGGGGTGTGCACACCACAGCGGGAGGCGTTTTGCAGAAATTAATCCTCCCGGGGTGAGGCATTTTTTTCGATTGCGGAGGCGTTTCTGCCTCAATGTTAAGTATAGGAAAAACGCAAACCACTCTGAAAAACGACAGATCAGAGCGGTTTGCCAGGCGGTTTTGTTACAGAAGCTGTTCAGTAACAGCTTTACTGTAACAATATATGAAATATGCTACACTGAAATCCGCAGCAGCAATCCGCAAAACGCCTCATAAAAATAAAAAAAAAGCGTTTAAAAATCTGCTAGCAATTTGCGGATCTGCTAGCGGGTTTTGGTGTGCACCGGGCCTAAAAGAATATACTTTTTTCTCCCCACCAAATGCTTCCCGCTCCCCCTTAGACTATTTTTTCTCAAGCTCCAATTTACTCCCCTCACTTATACAATCAGAAATCCAACCGACGGCGTGGTCAGATCACCAGCGTCAGTTTGAGCCTTAACTGGCTTTGTACATCACATAAGCCTATGCATTGGAGACTGAATGAAACACTGCTTCGTGATAAGACCCTGCTACCTAAACTTACTGAAGAATTGCAGTCATTCTTTCTCCTTAATACAGACTCGGTCTTCTCATATGGTGTTTTATGGGAAGCCCATAAGGCTTTTATTAGGGGTCACTTTATAGCGGAAGGTTCAAGACGAAAAAATTCACAAACTCAAAAAATATTATCCCTCCAGGCTGCTCTTTCTCAAGCTCAGATGCAATATAAAACTAACCCTACGCAGGACCACTTCCACAACATGCAACAACTTAAAGAGACTCTGAAGCGAGAATAAATCTCGCTTCAGAGCTCATACTTAGCAGGGGCATGCGTGCCCCTGCTAAACCGCCGCTATCGCGCCGCTAAACGGGGATCCCTTCACCCCAAACCCACCCCCGCAAGACTTGGTCGTAGTCTTGGTCGTAAATCTTCCCTTCCTGGAGGCAGGGCTAACGGCTGCAGCCCTGCCTCCAGTCACGTCTATCAGACGCGCATCGCCGCCTCTCCCCCGCCCCTCTCAGTGAAGGATGACTGAGAGGGGCGGGGGAGAGGCGGAGATACGCGGCTGACAGACGCGCATGGGGCAGGGCTGAGGCGGTTAGCCCTGCCCCAATGCGGAAGCTCTCCCCCGCTTTACGGAGGGGATTTGGGAGTGAAGGGACCCCCGTTAAGCCGCGGGATAGCGGCGGTTTAGCAGGGGCACACATGCCCCTGCTATCTATGAGGTCTGAAGCGAGATTTATTCTCGCTTCAGACTCTCTTTAAACAGGAAATCCGCTCCCTTCAGACCACTCAGCTAGAAAAAAGCCTTAGATGGTCCAGACAGCTTTTCTTTGAACGGGGCAACAAACACTACTCCATCTTAGCCTCCAGTCACGTCTATCAGACGCGCATCGCCGCCTCTCCCCCGCCCCTCTCAGTGAAGGATGACTGAGAGGGGCGGGGGAGAGGCGGAGATACGCGGCTGACAGACGCGCATGGGGCAGGGCTGAGGCGGTTAGCCCTGCCCCAATGCGGAAGCTCTCCCCCGCTTTACGGAGGGGATTTGGGAGTGAAGGGACCCCCGTTAAGCCGCGGGATAGCGGCGGTTTAGCAGGGGCACACATGCCCCTGCTATCTATGAGGTCTGAAGCGAGATTTATTCTCGCTTCAGACTCTCTTTAAACAGGAAATCCGCTCCCTTCAGACCACCCAGCTAGAAAACAGCCTTAGATGGTCCAGACAGCTTTTCTTTGAACGGGGCAACAAACCCCACTCCATCTTAGCCCGTAAACTGAACCCTAAAAGTTCCCAACAAGTAATATACTCAATGAAAGACACAGATGGTACCACTCAATATGACCCTCAAAAGATCTCTCAAATTGTTTCTAATTATTACGAAAGACTATATAACCTTCCTGACCAATCTAACGACCCAACTTATCTCACCAAAGTAGATACTTTCTTATCATCTCTCAGTTTACCTCACAGAAACTTATTGTAAACTGCTTAACTCTCCCATCACACTCGCAGAACTGGTAGAAGTTCTTAAACATTTTCCTTCCTCTAAATCCCCTGGTCCAGATGGACTCCCTTACTCATATTATAAAACATTTAAAGACATTTTGTTACCCCATCTTTGTACACTAGCCAATAAAATCATGAAAGGTGAGACCCCCCCACTCTATGCTGAATTCCCTACTAACAGTAATCCCTAAGGAAGGGCAAAGACCCTCAACTTCCCCAGAGTTACAGACCCATCTCGCTTCTGAACTCAGACCTAAAAATAATTACTAAGACCTTTTCTAATCGCCTTAACTCTATCCTACCCTCACTGATCAATAACTATCAAGTAGGTTTCATTTTAGGACGACAGGCTGGTGACAATACCAGAAAGGCCATAGACCTGATCTCTATTATGAGTAAAGATAGGCCTTCTCTGCTTTTTAGTTTGGATGCAGAGAAGGCCTTCGATAGACTCTCTTGGCCTTTTATTTTTAGAGTCCTAAGCCATCAAGGCTTTGAGGGCCCCTTTATCACATTGCTTCAATTTCTGTATTCTTCCCCCTCCTCGACAGTTAAATTACCTTCTAATCTACCACACCCCTTTAAGATACACAATGGTACCAGGCAAGGGTGCCCCTTATCACCCCTTCTATTCGCCATCATCATTGAACCTCTAGCGTCAGCAGCAACAAGGCAGCTATGAATATAAAATATCGCTTTTCGCAGATTACATACTACTCTCTATAACTAATCCTCTGATTTCTTTACCTGCCCTTCATTCTATAATAACTAAATATGAACTCCTCTCTGGATTCAAACTTAACCAGGGTAAAACTGAAGCCCTCCCAATTAAAATATCCCCCTAACTCCTAGGGTCACTAAAATCATCCTATCCCTACCGGTGGAAAACCCAAACGCTAAAATACCTGGGAATCAACTTGACACCCTCATACTCTACCATCTACAAACATAATTTCCCATCACTAATTCAAAAGATCCTCCAAGATCTCCACAAATGGACTGCATACAAAATCTCATGGGTCGGGAGAATATATGCGTTGAAAATGAATATGTTACCCCGCTTACTTTACTTATTTGAAACCCTCCCTGTTCGGGTCCCCCCGACTCAGCTGGCTAGACTACGATCTGAATTTGTGAAGTTTGTATGGAATCATAAAAGACCAAGAGTAGCTAAAACGGTCCTCTCCTCCTTAAGAGAACAAGGTAGTCTGGGACTCCCTAATTTAAAGCTTTATTATAAAGCTTCTCACCTCAGACAGCTGACGGAGTGGTCCAACTTCAGGGTGTTTTCCAAATGGGGCCTGATTGAAGCTACTAGTGATTTACCAATGTCTTCAGCCTCTCTCATTTTGTCAGATACACCTCCTAAGCTCTCTCAGGCAAATCTCCTCCCAACTATTTAATTCACCCTCAGACTCTGGAGATCAGTTGTATCCCAAGCAAAACTGCGCTCCTCTCCATCCCCCCCCCCCCCCCAGGGCCGGATTTGGACTTGCCAGTGCCCTAGGCCCGGTACCACCAACCCCCCCCCCCCCCCCACACACACACACACACACACACACACACGCACACACACACAAGCGCGCACGCACACACTATCATTCTGTCCAACACCCTGACTAGCGATCACTTGCTTGCAGGAGGAAATGCCTGTTTTAGTGACTCGTGTATATGTATGAATGTTTTCTCTCTGACAAATGATGAATGATTTTTTTTCCTGTCAGAGCAGTGAGTCCCTAATGCCTGGTATGCACCAGATAGATGTGTTGAATCGATCACTTATACAAAGTCGATTAGAAAAATGATCAGAAATCAGATTGGACCTGTCAGAAATAATTGATTCGACCGGTCTATCTCATGGGAAATTGCATGGTGTGTACCAGCCATGAAGTAGCAGAGCAGTTCATCTCCCTCTCTGCTCTTCTGTAATCAGACTTGTTGCATTTATTTTATATTATTTATTGTACTGATTCTTTCACAGATTTTTTTTTTACTGTTTGCCAACACAGTACAAATATATATTTTTAATTTTTAGTATAGGTTATTACTTTTGGTATACAAAACAGAATGTAACAATACAAAAGTATACAACAGAACACTTGCACTTATAATCAGAGGAGTTGTCTGTCTCATACATCTGCAGTACTGATGACTTTAAAATGAGCCAGAAAGGGGTTAAGATTTAGCTTAGAAGGGGCTGCCATAAATCTCTCTAAGGAAAAAAAACCCTTATCTTTCTGTTTAAAGTGATCTAAGCATCTCCTGGCTTTAAATAGCTGAAAGGGCTGCCATGTTTCAGGAGTTCAAAACCCCTGCTGCTTTTACGCTGTCTTATCAAAGCTAGGTGTGAAATTCTTCAAGTGCGTCTTAGGTTTTCTGTTTGAAGTACAATGGGGAAGGCTCAGGGTTTGTTTGTGGTCAATTAGGTCTAATGAGGTGATTTCTTATCTGCCTTCCATCATCTGTTGCTCTTCATCCACAGGTCCTTTCAGGGACACAAGAAGTGTGTATTTTAACCCTTAAATGTAAAAAGTTGAGGTAAAATGAAAGGATTTTTTTAATAATAAACCACATTTTTAGAATGCATTTTTAATTTGCTATAGAGCTGCACTGGGTGTTAAAAATGATGTTCGGTTCACTTTAAGATTTACAATCCAGGGGGAGAGAGGAGAAGGAATGGCTCAAGTCATTAACAGAGTCCAGCAATACATTGTTTAGCCCAGCTTGAGTTGTAAAGTGGAAATAATTTGTTAAAATGTTTACCTTCCTGGATCAGAAAATGTGTCTACAACCAGAGTCAACCCAGCAAGCACATGGCGATCCATGTTTCCCTACACCCCTGGCATTAAACTAAAGCTTGTATGTTCAGGAGATATTCAGGTCTCATCGCATACCAAGAAGTAAGGAAAATACACTGAGCTCTGGAATTCTGACTGTGTGTGCAGCAAAGACGGGGCGGCTTCAGAGCAGGAGAAATTATTTATTTTGACATGCAGCCTCTTATCTCTCTAAGGTCCTGCCGCCCTTTTATCCTTCTGATTTGGCCCTAGGCCATGGCCTTTGTGGCCTTTCCAGAAGTCCGCCCCCCCCCCCCCCTACTTCCTATCCCGGGCAATCTTTTCTTCCCCCAGGACTATCTAAAGCTTTTATGGTCAGGGGGTTCAATTATGGTTACTTCAATATAGGCATTTGGACAGACTTTGCCACAGGAAAGATTATCTCTGGGTCTATACTGGAAGAAAAAAATTCATTTTCACCCCCCAGATAACCATGGACTATAATCAAGTCATACACTTTTTGCAGCATTACACACGCCAAGCTACACCACTACCCTCCCCTACCTCTTTTGAACGTTTGTGTCTTCATGGAGGACATCAGAAGGGTCTTATTTCCCAAATATATGTCATTCTCCAAAGTAAATCCAGGGAGTTCACATCCTCACACTCATACATGAGGAAGTGGGAACTGGCTCTCTCTACAACCATCAGTATAGAGGATTGGACAGATATTTGGGAAAATGCCTGGCATACTTCTATGTGTACTCAAATCAAAGAGAACATTTATAAGATTCTGTTCCGCTGGTATCTGACCCCAGAAGTTCTAGCTAAGGTCTATCCTGGGGCCTCTGATATTTGTTGGAGGGCCTGTGGCTATAAGGGTACCCTGGAACATATCCTCTGGTATTGCCCCTTGATCTCACCTCTATGGAAGGAAGTTTAAAACTTGATTTTACAAATCACAGGAATCATGGCTCCTCTGGAACCACTTACTATGTTGCTGGGTAAATCTATCCCTTGAACAGCTAATTGTACTATGCGGTTGATCTCTCACATCTTGACTGCCACCAGACTAGCTATTACGTCTGCATAGAAAATGATTGCCCCACCTACACTCCACGATATCAAAATCAAAGTGAACTGGACCAAATCTATGGAGCAGCTAATGGCTTCCCTCAGAGACTCAGAGGCTAAATTCCATAAGACATGGGACCCATGGACACAGTTTTCCCCAGATAACTTACCTCCTTGACATCCATGTCTTCCTCCTAAAAAAATAAACTAACTTTAGTTCTAGAATCTTGGAATGTATCCGGAGGAGCTTGAACTAACCCAGTAAAGGTCTAGTCCTCCCCTATATATATATATATATATATATATATATATATATATATATATATATCTTTTTTAAACTTTAAGACCCTTTTCATCCCTATCTACTACTGATCCTCGACGGTTTGTGCAAAAGTACCTGATCGCTGTGACTCACTATCCTTCTTCATTTTCTAAGACCTATGGTCTCTACTCTTCTAACTCTTCAATGTTGCTACACAAATTCCCCTACTGTGTTTCTACAACTTCCCATGAAACCTAATTATCCACCTAATGACCTACCCCACATAGTTTCTGCAAGATTATATATCATAATCCCTATTACACTCTGGGAATTTTGTTATTTTTTGTTGATTGCTAGGAAAATTGTAATCTTAAAAAAGATGTAGAATGTTTAAGATATTTGGGTTTTCATGGTATGGACTACCCTCTTGAGATTAGGGATATTGTCAGAGCCTGTTATAACAGACTGAAGATAATGTACATTTCTCTCTCTTTTACATAGTTACATAGTTATTTTGGTTGAAAAAAGACATACGTCCATCGAGTTCAACCAGTACAAAGTACAACTCCAGCCTGCTCCCTCACATATCCTTGTTGATCCAGAGGAAGGCGAAAAAACCCTTACAAGGCCATGGTCCAATTAGCCCCAAAAGGGAAAAATTCCTTCCCGACTCTAGATGGCAATCAGATAAAATCCCTGGATCAACATCATTAGGCATTACCTAGTAATTGTAGCCATGGATGTCTTTCAACGCAAGGAAAGCATCTAAGCCCCCTTTAAATACAGGTATAGAGTTTGCCATAACGACTTCCTGTGGCAATGCATTCCACATCTTAATCACTCTTACTGTAAAGAACCCTTTCCTAAATAAATGGCTAAAACGTTTTTCCTCCGTGCGCAGATCATGTCCTCTAGTCCTTTGTATTTCCATGCTTATTCTAGACACCAATTCATAATCAACCAGATGCTATTCCTTTGGGAAGTTGTCAATTATATTATGGATATATTCGTGTTCGCAGGACCTTTGTAATGTTATGCTATTTTTACTTTATAAACAATAAAAAAATAGTGTTACAAATAAAATTGAATAGTAGCTCCTTCACTCCAACTCCCTTTTACTAAAAATCTTATAAAAGTTATCTCATGATACACCTTATTAATGCTGCCAGAACTCTTATACCATGGTACTGGAAATATCCCTCACTGCCCTAAGCTTAAAAACCGGATAACCCATATTGATTTCATTCAGGAAATGGAAGATTTGAGACTTACCAAACTGGATAAAATTGAAAATTATGTGTTTACCTAGGCCTACTGGACAGACTTCCAAAGTACTGTTTATCAGCGTCTTTTAAGTTCTGGATAGCTGGATTAGGAAATGTACGGTACCTTTTTTTCCTGCTGCATCCCTTTCCTTCTTCACCATCCCATCTTTTCTTTCCCTGTCTATCCCACCTCTCCTTGATCTGGCTCTTATCCCATCTGCCCTCTGCCCTGTGTTTTTTCAGTCAATTCTTCATTTCTTAAGTGGTTCACTTCCACCGACATTTTAAATTTTCCTGGAATTGGTCTTCTTCAGGACTGCCGTCTATGACGTCTCTCATTTTCCTTTTTAGCAACATGGGGAATTTCAGACATACTTTGGGCACTGATATGTTATGTGTTGCCTATTACAGTCATTTACAGCAGTGGGATTACCCTCTTTGCCTAAGGCCTCGTTCACATTATCAAAGGGAGATGGCTGTGCGATCGGAACGCAAAGCGTAAGGTCGCGCGCCATCTGTTTGCGTATGCGTAGCGTGGCTGATTCAGCCATGCATTTGGGGACAAAATGCATGCAGCATGCGTTCGCAGACCGCACTGGTCCCCAATGCATGCAGTGTGAACATCAGACAGTGCAGTCTATGTCTGCCTCCCGCATGTGTTGCTGAAATATGGACGGCAACGCGTGTAATATGAACGAGGTCTTAGTCAGGATTCTGAAAATACTATACTTCTGTTTTTACTAGGAAAAAGATTTACAGTACTCTATTGTTCATCGATGAATATACTGTGAAATAATTTTCTCAATTTCGCGGAGTTCAAGTCTTCATATGCTAATTCTGTTCTTCAGTTGTTTATTATGCTTATTCAATAAAAACTTTTTTGGAGAAAAAAAAAAACTGATCTGTTTCATGAATCATTTTTTACATGGATCAGTTTTCTCTCTGTGCCAGTGTGGACCGGGCCTTACTTTCTTCTTCAAAGCATGTGTAAAACAATATATGCTGACAGTTGTTTCAGTGCTACGCAGAGGACCCTGCCACTGAGCGTTCCACTCCAAACTTATTTACTTTACTATTCAAAAATAGGTAGAGACAAACGCAATCCATCGTTCAAAAATGCCATTTTTAAAATGATAATCAAACTTGGGAAAGTTTCAGCAAAACTATACGAGTCAGTAAGGAAAGGTGGGGGGGAAAGGCTGCGCATCCCTAAACACATGCTGCAATTGAATGGTTAATCGCACAGGCATACACTGCCTCTGCCAGACTGAAAAATGCATGCCCTGCATCCAAGACAAGTGCTAACATTTATTAAACTAGGAGGTACTTTAGCTTCCAATATGGTTTGCATGCAAATTATATTATACTAGACACTTGCGCCACGGTGAGGCAGACCTCCGGGCAAGTGACCTAACCTAAATTTAAAGCCTCGGGAGCAGCTAAGCAGAAAAAAATGTGTAACTTACATTTGGTAGAACAGCGAGGAGAACGCCAGCGCATACCACTAAGGCTGCATCTGAAATGACCACCAGCTCAGTGTGTAGCACCTATATAGACTTTCTACACACTTCGCATTCAATTCAGATGCAAATCATATGCAAATCTGCTACTACTTATCATGCAAACAGGAAACTCAGGAGGAGGGGCTGAGAGCAGCTAACCTGACAGTTACATAGTTACAAAGTTAAAGGGATACTGTAGGGGGGTCGGGGGAAAATGAGCTGAACTTACCCGGGGCTTCTAATGGTCCCCCGCAGACATCCTGTGTTGGCGCAGCCACTCACCGATGCTCCGGCCCCGCCTCCAGTTCACTTCTGGAATTTCTGACTTTAAAGTCTGAAAACCACTGCGCCTGCGTTGCCGTGTCCTCGCTCCCGCTGATGTCACCAGGAGTGTACTGCGCAAACACAGACCATACTGAGCCTGCGCAGTATGCTCCTGGTGACATCAGCGGGCAATTGAATGGTTAATCGCACAGGCATACACCGCCTCTGCCAGACTGAAAAATGCAAAATAACTTTGTAACTATGTAATTGT
Source organism: Hyperolius riggenbachi (assembly GCF_040937935.1). Lineage (NCBI taxonomy): Eukaryota > Metazoa > Chordata > Amphibia > Anura > Hyperoliidae > Hyperolius > Hyperolius riggenbachi. The sequence continues at coordinate 306,088,984 of NC_090646.1, read as the reverse complement.
CAGGTTAACTGCTCCCAGCCCCTCCTCCTGAGTTTCTTGTTTGCATGATAAGTAGTAGCAGATTTGCATATGATTTGCATCTGAATTGAATGCGAAGTGTGTAGAAAGTCTATATAGGTGCTACACACTGAGCTGATGGTCATTTCAGATGCAGCCTTAGTGGTATGCGCTGGCGTTCTCCTCACTGTTCTACCAAATGTAAGTTACACATTTTTTTCTGCTTAGCTGCTCCCGAGGTTTTAAATTTAGGTTAGGTCTGCCTCACCGTGGCGCAAGTGTCTAGTATATTATACTTTGCATGCAAACCATATTGGAAGCTAAAGTACCTCCTAGTTTAATAAATGTTAGCACTTGTCTTGGATGCAGGGCATGCATTTTTCAGTCTGGCAGAGGCGGTGTATGCCTGTGCGATTAACCATTCAATTGCAGCATGTGTTTAGGGATGCACTGCCTTTCCCCCCCACCTTTCTTTAACTTTGTAACTATGTAACTGTCAGGTTAGCTGCTCCCAGCCCCTCCTGCTGAGTTTCCTGTTTGCATGTTAAAGAGAATCTGTATTGTTAAAATCGCACAAAAGTAAACATACCAGTGCGTTAGGGGACATCTCCTATTACCCTCTGTCACAATTTTGCCGCTCCTCGCTGCATTAAAAGTGGTTAAAAACAGTTTTAAAAAGTTTGTTTATAAACAAACAAAATGGCCACCAAAACAGGAAGTAGGTTGATGTACAGTATGTCCACACATAGAAAATACATCCATACACAAGCAGGCTGTATACACCCTTCCTTTTGAATCTCAAGAGATCATTTGTGTTTCTTTCCCCCTGCAGCTATCTTCCACTGAAGTATCAGGCTGTTTCTTCCTGCAGAGTGCAGACAGCTCTGCCTGTATGTAATTCCTCAGTATGTGAAAGCCCAGCCAGCTCAGAGGAGGATTTATCCAGCTTGTAAAAGATAATAGAGCAGAGAGAAGCTGCACTAATCTAAATAACACACAGCAGTGTGCAGAGAGGGGCCAGGAGGGGGGAGATGCATCACAGAACCACAACACTGAAGAACTTGGCAGGCTTCCAGACACAGGCTGACAAGTCTGACAAGAGAGAGATAAGTTGATTTATTACAGAGATGGTATTAGTAGAACGTGCTGCATTAAGCCAGAACACATTAGAATAGCTTTTGGAACTTGTAGGATGATAAAAAACAGGATGCAATTTTTGTTACGGAGTCTCTTTAAGTAGTAGCAGATTTGCATACGATTTGCATCTGAATTGAATGCGAAGTGTGTAGAAAGTCTATATAGGTGCTACACACTGAGCTGGTGGTCATTTCAGATGCAGCCTTAGTGGTATGCGCTGGCGTTCTCCTCGCTATACGAGTCGGTAGCCTACAAAACACCCACTTGTGAATAGCCCTGGTTGTTCGCTTTCCATAATGCTGACATTTGTTTCATTTTTCTGTTGTTCATTTTTCTGTTGTTCTGTTGTTCTGGAGCTATGCATACAAGGTATCGCGCTAAAATACTTTGTGGAAAAAAATGTTATATTCATTTATTCTGTACCTAATTAAAAAGTATGTTAAAAAAAAAGTGACAGAATTTAAAATAGAATACATAAATTGTTATCTTAGGGGTTCCGCTATTTAAATATGTAAGCTATAATTCATGTACCTTTAAATGTCTGTGGCCCATGTTGGGCAAACACAGACTTCCTGTACATCACCACTATGTTTTTCTGTTTATGCAATTTTGGCACTCAGTGCCTAATAAAAGTTTGTTGAAACTTAAATATGTAAGCTATGATGGGTATATTACTATTATTACTGCAAATAAGGGCTTGCAATTATTGCTACGTTAAAATGAGAAAACAAAAAAACACAACATAGAAAACCATAGACCTTTATTTCCAAATACTTTATATCCCCATACATTGCACTAGTGCCACTAGGGACATCACTTAAATGTTGGGATAACTAGGACAAATGGGAAAATAAAATGTGTTTTATCTACACTAGCATTGTTTATTTTAAATCTATAGTGGATAACTTTACATTTATAAACCGTCAAGTTCAACTGCCATATGCCTGCCAATATGGCCATGTTGCCAGGATCCTTTTGTAGTATGTAACTATCCTGCCTAGTGTTGATAATCCAGCATAATTTTGTATCATCTGCGATGATGGCTACATTAATCTGTGTTCCGTCTACTAAATTATTAATTAAACGGAACCCCACAGCTAACAGGTTCCCATTCTGAGTATGATCCAGTCTTACATACAATACAATACAATACTTTGTAGAAAAAAATTGGCCTGTTCAAAGCCACATGCACACTTCGGAGCTGATGGCCTGCTAAATGCCCAACTAGCTATCTACTGAGAGATATGTGGTGTTATTTTAACCTTGATAAGTAAGGCTTTATACAACAGATTATGAACTCTAATTAGATTTAATTACATTTTTTTCCAAATTTTCCTAATTCAGGTGGAATTTGATGATGCATCTCAGTTGATGGTGAAACGCAATGAAATCTTTACACTGGAGGAGACACTTCCAAAAAGAGTAAAATGCCGTTTGGTAAGTACTTGTACTGTAATGGCCTCTGGTATTGAGGTTAGTGTTATGGTATAATTTACACTTTTCTCAGTCATGTCCTGCAGAAGCTTTTGTACTTTTCAATATGTTAATTTTGGAAAACAGTACTTAAAGGGAAGCTGAAGTGAAAATAAACTTATGAGATAATGAATTGTATGTGTAGTACAGCTAAGAAATAGAACATTAGTAGCAAAGATATGAGTGTCATATTATTTCCAGTACAGGAAGTTAAACTTCAATTGAGGCAGCGTATACTATATGTGTTGGTTTGTTTTTTTCCTAAAGTCACAAGCAGACGAGGAGTGAGTAGAGTTTCTATCTAAGAAGTGATGCAGATTTAGAATAATACTAATTGGACTGCTTACTAATATCACATAATGGAATATTGTAATATAGGGCATAGGGACTGCTAAGATAATTTCTGAATATGTTGACTTTAACAGTGCTTTGGTTTTGAGTTAGTTGTATCTTGACAGACCTATTACGTATGCCTGATGTTTCATGTGTCACCTTGCACATTGCTCTGCACACCTGAGAACTGATTTATATAGGGTGGGCCATTTATATGGATACACCTTAATAAAATGGGAATGGTTGGTGATACTAACTTCCTGTTTTTGGCACATTAGTATATGTGAGGGGGGGGGGGAACTTTTCAAGATGGTTGGTGACCATGGCGGCCATTTTAACCACTTCCCGACCGCCGTATATACAATTGGCGGCCGGGAAGTGCACCCCGCAAGGACCGCCGTATAGACAAATGGCGGCGGTCCTTGTAGGGGCATGGGCGGAGCGATCGCGTCATCCGTGACGCGATCCTCCGCCTGGCGCCGCTCACCCGCCGCAACATCCCGCCGGCCATACGGAAGCGCCGGCGGGATGTTAACCCGACGATCGCCGCATACAAAGTGTATAATACACTTTGTAATGTTTACACAGTGTATTATACAGGCTGCCTCCTGCCCTGGTGGTCCCAGTGTCCGAGGGACCACCAGGGCAGGCTGCAGCCACCCTAGTCTGCACCAAGCACACTGATTTCTCCCCCCCCCCCCCACTGGCGAACTCAGGGGGCTATTCCGGGTGTCTGGAACCTCCCCCCTGCACTGAGCTGTGTATTCAGCCAGGGAAGCCCGCATAATATAAACAGCCTCATTCTCCCTCCCTTCTTACTTCTGGTGCTTCCCTCCAGCTAATAGAATGAGAGAGGCAGCCCAGCTTCCCTCACAACCCTCACAAGAAGATGCAGCCTGCAGTGAGAGAATGTTGATTATGGAGTCCTGGACTCTCCACAGCACAGAAGTGTCAGACATGATGAAATTAGAGTGCAGGCAAGCTGGTAAATATGCACAGCATGATGCAGAGCTTGCCTGGACTCAGGGTCTGTGGGCAAACATCTGTCTGGTCTCTCCCCATTGTTATAATGACTGCATGTGTGGATAAGGTGTGGATAACAAGCTGAAAAGTTTTTGACAGTCCCTAGACTCCAGGAGGGCTTCTTTCTGACTTGTGTGAGAGACTGACAGGGACAGGAGTCCGATTACAGGCAAGTAGCCTGTGTGATGTGGGACTTCAATACAGATAAGTTCTCTGCTCCATCTCAGGCTATTCTCAATTTCTCCACTCCTCTCTCTGGGCTAGTTCACGCCAAAATGACAATAGCAATCGCTAGCAATTTGTGAGTGTGATTTTGTGAAGTGATTTTCAGAGCGATTTTTGAATGAATTGCTCAAAAACATGCTACATGCAGTATACCTGCGATTTTGAAAAAATCACAACGCTGCTGTGGGAACACCCACATAGGGTAACATTAGCAAAGCGCTTTTCAAATCACTGTTGATTTGAAAAACGCTCAGAAGCACTCTTGGTGTGCACCAGCCTCCTTCATTCACCTTTGTTTCCCTCTTCCCCTAGAGCTGACTGTGTGTTCTTGTCTTACAGGAAAGCTAAATAAAAGTGCAATCCTGGTGAGGCAAAATATTATTATTTAGTATTTATGTAGCGCCGACATCTTCCGCAGATGCATATATCCCTGCATCATATGGGTATCGCTTGCGCTATGTGACACTATGTAGCATATTCCACTGAATTGTCCAAACTAAGTCTATCTCCCGTTCCTCTCTTGGGGAGTTGTCCCAGCGCTGTACCCCGTTCACATTTGCTGCTACCAGAAGCCCTCAGAAACACTCGTGTCCCAAAAGTGCGCTGGCGTGTTACGGAGCTGCCTATCTTTGGAAGTATCCAAAGATAGGCAGCTCCGTAACACGCCAGCGCACTTTTGTGCATGGGCAGTATGGAGCCACCTGTATTCGGAAGCACTCGGGGACATACGTGCTTCTGGACCTTTCAGGACCCCCCCCCCCCCTTAAAAATCCTGCGTTTGCCCCTGCCCCCCCCCTGCCCCAGATCGCCCACAGCACCCATCAGACCCCCCCCTGCCCACCCCCCCAGACCCCTGTTTGCACCCAATCACCCCCCTAATCACCCATCAATCACTCCCTGTCACTATCTGTCAACTATATTTTTTTTATCCCCCCCCCCCCTGCCCCCTGCTCCCTCCTGATCACCCCCCCACCCCTCAGAATCTCCCCAGACCCCCCCCCCAGACCCCCACCATGTACTGTATGCATCTATCCCCCCTGATCACCTGTCAATCACCCCCTGTCACTGCCACCCATCAATCAGACCCTAACCTGCCCCTTGCGGGCAATCTGATCACCCACCCACACCAATAGATCGCCCGCAGATCCGACATCAGATCACCTCCCAAATCCATTGTTTACATCTATTCTCTCCTCTAAACACCCACTAATTACCCATCAATCACCCCCTATCACCACCTGTCAATTTTACCTATCAGATCAGACCCTAATCTGCCCCTTGCGGGCACCCAATCACCCGTCCACACGCTCAGATTGCCCTCAGACCCCCCCCCTTATCAATTCGCCAGTGCATTAATTACATCTGTCCTTCCCTGTAATAACCCACTGATCACCTGTCAATCACCTGCCAATCACCTATCACCCATCAATCACCCTCTGTCACCCCCTGTCACTGCCACCCAACAATCAGCCCCTAACCTGCCCCTTGCGGGCAATCTGATCACCCACCCACACCAATAGATCGCCCGCAGATCCGACATCAGATCACCACCCAACCGCAGCGTCTACATCTATTCTCTCCTCTAAACACCCACTAATTACCCACTAATTACCTATCAATCACCCCCTATCACCACCTGTCACTGTTACCCATCAGATCAGACCCTAATCTGCCCCTTGCGGGCACCCAATCACCCGCCTACACGCTCAGATTGCCCTCAGACCCCCCCCTTATCAATTCGCCAGGGCATTATTTACATCTGTCCTTCCCTGTAATAACCCACTGATCACCTGTCAATCACCCATCAATCACCCCCTGTCACTGCCACCCATCAATCACCCCCTGTCACTGCCACCCATCAATCAGCCCCTAACCTGCCCCTTGCGGGCAAACTGATCACCCACCCACACCAATAGATCGCCCGCAGATCCGACATCAGATCACCACCCAAGCGCAGTGTTTACATCTATTCTCTCCTCTAAACACCCACTAATTACCCATCAATCACCCATCAATCACCCCCTATCACCACCTGTCACTGTTACCCATCAGATCAGACCCTAATCTGCCCCTTGCAGGCACCCAATCACCCGCCTACACGCTCAGATTGCCCTCAGACCTCCCCTTATCAATTCGCCAGTGCAATATTTACATCTGTTCTCCCCTGTAATAACCCACTGATTACCTGTCAATCACCTATCAATCACCCATCAATCACCCCCTGTCACTGCCACCCATCAATCACCCCCTGTCACTGCCACCCATCAATCACCCGCTGTCACTGCCACCCATCAATCAGCCCCTAACCTGCCCCTTGCAGGCAATCTGATCACCCACCCACACCAATAGATCGCCCGCAGATCCGACGTCCGATCACCTCCCAAGTGCAGTGTTTACATCTGTTCTCTACCCTAAACACCCACTAATTACCCATCAATCACCCCCTGTCACTGCTACCTATCAGATTAGACCCCTATCTGCCCCTAGGGCACTCAATCACCCGCCCACACCCTCAGAATGCCCTCAGACCCCAGCCCTGATCACCTCGCCAGTGCATTGCTTGCATCTATTCCCCCCTCTAATCACACCTTGAGACACCCATCAATCACCTCCTGTCACCCCCTAGCACACCTAGCCATCAGATCAGGCCCTAATTTGCCCCGTGTGGGCTCCTGATCACTCGGCCAAACCCAAAATTTGCAGATGCTTATACCCCTGAACAGTCATTTTGAGACATTTGGTTTCCAGACTACTCACGGTTTTGGGCCCGTAAAATGCCAGGGCGGTATAGGAACCCCACAAGTGACCCCATTTTAGAAAAAAAAGACACCCCAAGGTATTCTGTTAGGTGTATGACGAGTTCATAGAAGATTTAATTTTTTGTCAAAAGTTAGCGGAAATTGATTTTTATTGGTTTTTTTTCACAAAGTGTCATTTTTCACTAACTTGTGACAACAAATAAAATCTTCTATGAACTCGCCATACACCTAATGGAATACCTTGGGGTGTCTTCTTTCTAAAATGGGGTCACTTGTGGGGTTCCTATACTGCCCTGGCATTTTAGGGGCCCTAAACCGCGAGGAGTAGTCTAGAAAACAAATGCCTCAAAATGACCTGTGAATAGGACGTTGGGCCCCTTAGCGCACCTAGGCTGCAAAAAAGTGTCACACATGTGGTACCGCCGTACTCAGGAAAAGTAGTATAATGTGTTTTAGGGTGTATTTTTACACATACCCATGGTGGGTGGGAGAAATTTCTATGTAAATGGACAATTGTGTGTAAAAAAAAATCAAACAATTGTCATTTTTCACTAACTTGTGACAAAAAAGAAAAACTTCTATGAACTCACCATACTCCTAACGGAATACCTTGGGGTGTCTTCTTTCTAAAATGGGGTCATTAGTGGGGTTCCTATACTGCCCTGGCATTTTAGGGGCCCTAAACCGTGAGGAGTAGTCTTGAAACAAAAATGACCTGTGAAATCCTAAAGGTACTCATTGGACTTTGGGCCCCTTAGCGCAGTTAGGGTGCAAAAAAGTGCCACACATGTGGTATCGCCGTACTCGGGAGAAGTAGTACAATGTGTTTTGGGGTGTATTTTTACACATACCCCTGCTGGGTGGGAGAAATACCTCTGTAAATGACAATCTTTTGATTTTTTTACACACAATTGTCCATTTACAGAGTTATTTCTCCCACCCAGCATGGGTATGTGTAAAAATACACCCCAAAACACATTGTACTACTTCTCCCGAGTACGGCGATACCACATGTGTGGCACTTTTTTGCACCCTAACTGCGCTAAGGGGCCCAAAGTCCAATGAGTACCTTTAGGATTTCACAGGTCATTTTGAGAAATTTTGTTTCAAGACTACTCCTCACGGTTTAGGGCCCCTAAAATGCCAGGACAGTATAGGAACCCCACAAATGACTCCATTTTAGAAAGAAGACACCCCAAGGTATTCTGTTAGTAGTACGGTGAGTTCATAGAAGATTTTATTTTTTGTCACAAGTTAGCGGAAATTGATTTTTATTGTTTTTTTTTCACAAAGTGTCATTTTCCGCTAACTTGTGACAAAAAATAAAATCTTCTATGAACTCACCGTACTACTAAGGGAATACCTTGGGGTGTCTTCTTTCTAAAATGGGGTCATTTGTGGGGTTCCTATACTGTCCTGGCATTTTAGGGGCCCTAAACCGTGAGGAGTAGTCTTGAAACGAAATTTCTCAAAATGACCTGTGAAATCCTAAAGGTACTCATTGGACTTTGGGCCCCTTAGCGCAGTTAGGGTGCAAAAAAGTGCCACACGTGGTATCGCCGTACTCAGGAGAAGTAGTATAATGTGTTTTGGGGTGTATTTGTACACATACCCATGCTGAGTGGGAGAAAGATCTCTGTAAATGCACAATTGTGTGTAAAAAAAATGAAAAAATTGTCATTTACAGAGATATTTCTCCCACCCAGCATGGGTATGTGTAAAAATACACCCCAAAACACATTATACTACTTCTCCTGAGTACGGCAATACCACATGTGTGGCACTTTTTTGCAGCCTAACTGCGCTAAGGGGCCCAAAGTCCAATGAGCACCTTTAGGCTTTACAGGGGTGCTTACAAATGAGCACCCCCAAAATGCGAGGACAGTAAACACACCCCACAAATGACCCCATTTTGGAAAGTAGACACTTCAAGGTATTCATTGAGGGGCATGTTGAGTCCATGGCAGATTTCATTTTTTTTTTGTTACAAGTTAGCAGAAATAGAAACCTTTTTTTTTATTTTTTTGTGTGACAAACTGTCATTTTCCGCTAACTTGTGACAAAAATTAATATCTTCTATGAACTCACTATGCCTCTCAGTGAATACTTTGGGATGTCTTCTTTCCAAAATGGGGTCATTTGGGGGGTATTTATACTATCCTGGAATTCTAGCCCCTCATGAAACATGTCAGGTGGTCAGAAAAGTCATAGATGCTTGAAAATGGGAAAATTCACTTTTTGTACCATAGTTTGTAAACGCTATAACTTTTACCCAAACCAATAAATATACACTGAATGGTTTTTTTTTTAATCAAAAACATGTTTGTCCACATTTTTCGCGCTGCATGTATACAGAAATTTTACTTTATTTGAAAAATGTCAGCACAGTAAGTTAAAAAAAATCATTTTTTTGCCAAAATTCATGTCTTTTTTGATGAATATAATAAAAAGTAAAAATCGCAGGAGCAATCAAATAGCACCAAAAGAAAGCTTTATTAGTGACAAGAAAAGGAGCCAAAATTCATTTAGGTGGTAGGTTGTATGAGCGAGCAATAAACCGTGAAAGCTGCAGTGGTCTGAATGGAAAAAAAGTGGCTGGTCCTTTAGGGGTAGAAAGCCCTAGGTCCTCAAGTGGTTAAAGTCGGCTATTTTTAATCCAACTTTTGTTTTTTCAATAGGAAGAGGGTCATGTGACACATCAAACTTATTGGGAATTTCTCAAGAAAAACAATGGAGTTCTTGGTTTTAACATACTTTTATTCTTTCCTGAGTTATTTACAAGTTTCTGACCAATTATAAAATGTGTTCAATGTGCTTCCCATTGTGTTGGATTGTCAATGCAACCCTCTTCTCCCACTCTTCACACACTGATCGCAACACCGCAGATGAAAAAAAGAAAAAAAATGTCCCCCACTCACATATACTAATGTGCCACAAGCAGGAAGTTAATATCACCAACTATTCCTATTTTATTAAGGTGTATCCATATAAATGGCCCACCCTGTACATAGTCATTATGTTACCATGTGTATTTGGGTGTACCTGTTGTGTAAATATGTGGTTGTATGGAGCAGATGGTTGTTTTTTAGTTTTTGTACAGTGACAGTGCTGTCAATATTTTATGGCATACCTATTGATTTTCTATTTATCTTGCCAATAAAGTTGTTACCTCATTGGAAAAATTATTTTCTGTCTCCTTAATTCTGCATTTTTCTGATTCTTGTTCAGTGCCCCTTTCTTCCCCTAATTGTTTCTGTACAAAAAGTGGTTCAATTAATTTGAAATAATTTTCAAGCCTTTTTTTTAATATTGAATTCAATACAGGTTATATTGAATTCAATACAAAAAAAATTGTTTGCCGCCATAAGTTAATGACGCTGTGTGGCCCTCAATCGCCGGGGAATATGTAGTCACAGAGGGAGAAGCAAATCCTACGAGCGACATGGAAGAAGACACTGGGGAAGCTATCAGAGGTACACGATGAGGAATCAGCATGCCAATGGTAAGTATAGGTTAGCCAGGCATGGTTACCCCAGTATAGGTTAGCCTGGTATAGGTGCTGCAGTATAGGTAGCCAGGTATAAATGTCCCCAGTATAGTTAGTCAGCTATAAGTGCCACAGTATAGGTTAGCCAGGTATAAATGTCCTCAGTATAGTTAGCCAGCTATAGCTGCAACAGTATAGGTTAGCCAGGGATAAGTGCTCCAGTATAGTTAGCAGCTATAGGTGCTGCAATATGTTAGCCAGGAATTAGTGTCCCCAGTATAGTTAGGCAGCTATAGGTACAGCAGTATACATTAGCCAGGAATTTCTAATCCCAGCGCTGCCCGGGGATCAGGAGGTGGGGGGAGCTACCAGGGGATCGGATGGGAGAGAGGGGGGGGGGGGGAACAAGATCGGGAGGGAGAGGGGAAGGATCAGAGGGGAGGGAGGGGGGAACATGTCCGCCACACTGCTCTACCCCGATGGCTCTGTGGGCTTCCCCGGGACTGATGGATGCAGGTTGGCACACTGTGGGTAGCTCAGAGCGCTACCCACAGTGTGTCCACCGATGCAGAACAAGCGGAGCTGGAGGGGCAGAGCAGCTAGAAATCTCCCTGGCAGCATGGACGAGCCTGACTTTTCCATACCGATTTCAGCAAGTTTTAGCTGGACGAGCCAGGCTTGACAATACCGCTAGGGAGGTTAATGAATGCCACTTCTTCCTTCATTACCATTTTCCTTTATATTAATTGGCGTTGGTTAATTGTGGTCACTGAGGTGTAATATCTGTGCATTAGTTACAGGTAGAAAAAGATTAGGGAAACCGTACAAGTTCTGTTTAATTCATGTTAAGGTTGAGAATAAAAGGTAATTTTTTTTTTTGATTTTTTTTTTGAGTAGAATATAGTCTGAGACACAAGTTAAACAGAGAGATCAGTAGTTTTCAGGTTGAGTTGGGTATTATTTGCTTAGAAGTGGCACATGAATTCAAAAGAACATTTAAGATGACCCAGCCATGGGTGTAGGTGGAGAACAGCAGAGTCAGACTGGGACCCACCAGGGAAGTTTCAGCCTGGGGCCTATGCACCCACCGATTTGGAGCTCGCACACCCATGTACTTTCTGCAGATATCAGTGATATATACATAATTTGGACATTAGACTATGACTATGGTAGGAGTAGATAGTAATTCCTCTGAGTACAGTCAATGACATGATTATGCACGGCTGCACCAGAAATTTTTTGTGAGGGCGACAGCACTGGCGTAGGGCCCGAGGTCGCAGGAGTCGCACGTGCGACCGGGCCCGGCTCCTGAAGCCTTGAGGGGGGGCCCGGACGGCCGCCCCCCCCCCTCCCCCCCACCTGTGTGCGCAGGCTCGTACTAATCCAGCAGGAGGTCGGGGGAATTCCTTGTGAGGTCACATGGTGGTGGCCTCCTCTCCTGTCTGCACTCCATCCAGACATGCAGCGCACGGGCCCTACAATGTGCGGGTCACATACATCGCAGGCAGAGCACAACTCTGTGCTACTTCCTGCTCTGTGGTCTCCTCCCCCGGCTTTCCTGCTGCTACAGAGCGGCAAGTTTGGATGTGTCTGAGAGACACGCAGCCTCTCATTCAGACAGCAATGGATGGATCTGCACAGCAGGGGCTAGAGATCGGAGTGCAGCAGCTGGGAGCTTCTCTAGCTGGGACAGGTGACAGCAGGGCAGAGCACTGTGTGGTAAGCTGGACAAATTACTTGCTGTCTGACTGATCCTTATCTCTGCCTCTGCCTGTCCCCCTGACCCCCTCTCAGTCACAGCGACAGCTCTGCCTGTCCCCCTGACCCCCTCCCCCTCTCAGTCACAGCGACAGCTCTGCCTGTCCCCCTGACCCCCTCCCCCTCTCAGTCACAGTGACAGCTCTGCCTGTCCCCCTGACCCCCTCCCCTCTCAGTCACAGCGACAGCTCTGCCTGTCCCCCTGACCCCCTCCCCTCTCAGTCACAGCGACAGCTCTGCCTGTCCCCCTGACCCCCTCCCCTCTCAGTCACAGTGACAGCTCTGCCTGTCCCCCTGACCCCCACCCCCTCTCAGTCACATCGACAGCTCTGCCTGACCCCCTCTCAGTCACAGTGACAGCTCTGCCTGACCCCCTCCCCTCTCAGTCACAGTGACAGCTCTGCCTGTCCCCCTTACCCCCTCCCCCTCTCAGTCACAGCGACAGCTCTGCCTGTCCCCCTGACCCCCTCCCCTCTCAGTCACAGTGACAGCTCTGCCTGACCCCCTCCCCTCTCAGTCACAGCGACAGCTCTGCCTGTCCCCCTGACCACCTCCCCTCTCAGTCACAGCGACAGCTCTGCCTGTCCCCCTGACCCCCTCACCTCTCAGTCACAGTGACAGCTCTGCCTGTCCCCCTGACCCCCACCCCCTCTCAGTCACAGTGACAGCTCTGCCTGTCCCCCTTACCCCCACCCCCTCTCAGTCACAGCGACAGCTCTGCCTGTCCCCCTGACCCCCTCTCAGTCACAGTGACAGCTCTGCCTGACCCCCTCCCCTCTCAGTTACAGTGACAGCTCTGCCTGTCCCCCTTACCCCCACCCCCTCTGTCACAGCGACAGCTCTGCCTGTCCCCCTGACCCCCTCTCAGTCACAGTGACAGCTCTGCCTGACCCCCTCCCCTCTCAGTCACAGTGACAGCTCTGCCTGTCCCCCTTACCCCCACCCCCTCTCAGTCACAGCGACAGCTCTGCCTGTCCCCCTGACCCCCTCCCCTCTCAGTCACAGCGACAGCTCTGCCTGTCCCCCTGACCCTCTCCCCTCTCAGTCACAGCGACAGCTCTGCCTGTCCCCCTGACCCCCTCCCCTCTCAGTCACAGCGACAGCTCTGCCTGTCCCCCTGACCCTCTCCCCTCTCAGTCACAGCGACAGCTCTGCCTGTCCCCCTGACCCCCTCCCCTCTCAGTCACAGCGACAGCTCTGCCTGTCCCCCTGACCCCCTCCTCTCTCAGTCACAGCGACAGCTCTGCCTGTCCCCCTGACCCCCTCCCCTCTCAGTCACAGCGACAGCTCTGCCTGTCCCCCTGACCCCCTCCCCTCTCAGTCACAGCGACAGCTCTGCCTGTCCCCCTGACCCCCTCTCAGTCACAGTGACAGCTCTCTCTCCCCTCTCAGTCACAGCGACAGCGCTGCCTGTCCCCCTGACCCCCTCTCCCTCTCAGTCACAGTGACAGCTCTGCCTGTCCCCCTGACCCCCACCCCCTCTCAGTCACAGCGACAGCTCTGCCTGTCCCCCTGTCCCCCTGACCCCCTCCCCTCTCAGTCACAGTGACAGCTCTGCCTGTCCCCCTGACCCCCACCCCCTCTCAGTCACAGTGACAGCTCTGCCTGACCCTATCCCCTATCAGTCACAGTGACAGCTCTGCCTGTCCCCCTGACCCCCACCCCCTCTCAGTCACAGCGACAGCTCTGCCTGACCCCCTCTCCCTCTCAGTCACAGTGACAGCTCTGCCTGTCCCCCTGACCCCCACCCCCTCTCAGTCACAGTGACAGCTCTGCCTGACCCCCTCCCCTCTCAGTCACAGTGACAGCTCTGCCTGTCCCCCTCCCCCTTTCTCCCTTCTCAGTCACAGTAACAGCTCTGCCTGTCCCCCTGACCCCCTCCCCCCCTTCTCAGTCACAGTGACAGCATAATAGCTTGTTATGCATGTCCCACTCCCAGCTAAACCAGAGAGTTAAAGACTGGAGCACTAGTGAGCCATCTCCCACCAAGCTCTCTTCTACCTTTTTATCTTCCCTTCTTTGTAATGTCCCTCTTCTCTTTCCCACATCTATCTCCCTCCCCATTCACATGCCTCTCTCTCTCTTCCACAAAGTCCCTGTTGATTTTATTAAGGTGCCCATACATGGGCATATCGACCAAGAGACAGATCTCTCTCTGATCAGAGAGAGATCTCCCGGCTGCCCATACACCACAGCTGAGCTCGTCCATACCGCCAGGCAGGTTAAAGAGACTCTGAAGCGAGTGAGCTAGGAGTTGATTCGTGTAAAGCACCTTACATAGTGCTAAAACGCCGCTATCCTGCGGCAAAACAAGGGGTCTTTAGCCCCCAAATCCCCTCTTCTAGGTCCGGGGAGCATTTCCTGCTTGAGGCAGAGCTAATGCCAGTAGCTCTGCCTCTCAGCGCGTCAATCCCAGCTGATCGCCGTCTCTCCCCGCCCCTCTCACTTTTCCTTCACAGAGAGGGGCGGGGTAGAGGCGGAGATCTGTGCGGTGATTGATGCGCATGGCGGCAGAGCTACAGCTCATAGCTCTGCCTCCAGGAAGAGCAAAATCCACGACCAAGAAAGTCGTGGATGTTGCATGGGGGATTTGGGGGTGAAGACCCCTCGTTTTGCCGCGGGATAGCGGCGTTTTGGCATTACGTAAGGTGCTTTACACGAATCAACTCCTAGCTCACTCACTTCAGAGTCTCTTTAAATCACCTTTCTTCCCCATTCTGACATTCAGTTTGGAGTTCAGTAGATGGTCTTTACCAGGACCCCCTTAAATACATTGAAGCAGCTGCCATTTGATCGGTTGATTAGATAATTAATTGCATTAATGAGAAATTGAACAGGTGTTCCTAATAATCCTTTAGGTGAGTGCAGCTCTGACATCTTCTGCAGCACTTTACAGAGTACATAGCCATGTCACTGACTGTCCTCATGTCAGAATAGCTGCACCATACCAATAAAAACTATTCGGGGGTACTCGAGATGTGTCCCATTACCACTACTGCAAAATCTGCCTGACTATCTCCACTATTTATATCGGGCATATCTGGTTATAGATGGTATTTACTTATACTTAAATATGGGCAGCCAAATGATCTGTTCCGTAGTGGTGGTTTTTGGGTGTGATGTAGGTTTGGGTAGAGCTATAAGAATATCTATTATCAGCCAGTGGTATTTATCAGAGGCGATTTGGAAGCAAAAATTACTTCGTTTCACACTTTACATTTCTGTAACTGTGACTGTAGCATCAGGGGCATAGCAATAGGGGTTGCAGAGGTTACGACCGCATCGGGGCTCTTGGGCCAGAGGGTTTCATCAACTGCAGTATCAGCTTTCTATTGGTCCTGTGCTGGTAATAATCACTTCTATAGATACTTTGAATAGTAGTAATTATTAACAAACTGTTCCCCATCCCCTTCTTGTACCTCTGACACTGTAGTTGCCATTGGCAGGTTTTGGTGCGCCGTATCAGTTGTTATGTATAGAGTGCTTGGGGGGGCCCCATTGTAAAACTTGCATCAGGGCCCACAGCTCCTTAGCTACGCCACTGGGCGACAGGGAGCTATGCAGGTGCTGGATTCACTGGCGTGGGTGCTGGTCATATGCGGCATGTGCAGACCCAAATGTACATGAAATAAGTAGCAGTGTTATTCACAGAGAGTGGACCTGCCCAGAAAAACTTAAGATGAACCCCCTTGTGTCTTTTAATAAAAAAAATGCCCTATATGAATACATGATAATAATAATAATATAGGTGGACATTAGACTATGACAGTGGTAGGGATTAAGGCATACATTTTTCTGTAGTTGTGAGGTAACGACAAACAGAGAAGAGACAACAGCATATTTATGGCAGCGACAATTCGAGTTCGTGACAGTTGTACACACGTGAGAACAGAAAGAGTGAAGACACGACAAAAGCTGTCTGTCACAGACTACGTATAGTAGTAGTACTATGGTAGCGACTCTGCTGTCTGTAGAAAACTTTCTTACACACGACAGGAAAGAAACAGACGACAGTTTGTGAGACAAACGTCACAAGAGATTCACCAGTTTAATCGCTCAAACATGGCTGTGTCTGCAGACAGTCTGCTGACAGTCTTTCTTTTGCAGCGTACACACGAACAAACCGTTGCACAAACTGTCGCTTAACATGTGTCTGTACAGACATTTGTATGCCGTGTGTATGGGCCTTTAGATTGTGAGCTCCTCTGAGGACAGTCAGTGGCATGACTATGTACTTTGTAAAGTGCTGCAGAAGATATGTCATACATATGTACATAATATGGTAGGAAATTAGACTATGTTGGGATTAGATTGTGAGTTCCTCTCAGGACAGTTATTGACATTACTGTGTGTTGTGTAAAGTGCTTCAGAAGATGTCAGCTCTGTTTAAATACTTAATAATATGGTAGGACATGACTATGGTAGGAGTAGATTGTGAGTTCCTGTCAAGGCAGTCAGTAACATGAATATACATTCTCTACAGTGCTTAAAGTGGATCCGAGATGAACTTTTACTCATTGCATAATTGTGTTCCTTTCCTATTGTTTGTAGGGCATTCCTCAAGCCAAATACTTTTTAGTTTTTAATACTCTAATTCCCTATAAACTAAACAAGCCACGCCCACAGGTTTTCAGAGAGCCAAGGCACTTTCAGACAGTAGCAAGGGCTCATGGGAGCTCAGTCTGGGCAGGAGGAGGGGGAGGTATTACTGGCCAGAGATTTCAGAGAAGGATGGGGGATTAGGTTTTTTTGCTCAAGATGCAGATAAGCCTGCCACTGTATAATGTTTACAAACATGACTGCTGTCATTGTATCACAGGAAGAAATAATCATATTCTATTAAAGCTGTTTGCAGCTAGATTTGCTGTGTAAACTATCTAAACTTTAGATAAGATATATAGACAAGTTACTTGTTATAGTTAGTTTTTCATCTCGGATCCGCTTTAAGATGTTAGCGCTATATGAATACATAATATATCAAGAGATTCGATTGTGAGCTTCTCCAAAAGACAGACTCATTGACTCACCCAGTGTCTGTGAGTGGCTTCTTGCTGACCGAAGAGCTCACGGCTCTTTAGTTGGCTGGGGTTGGCTTGTTGGAGAGCCTGTTGCTGCTGTGTTTAGTGCTGCTGAGAGATCAGATAGAGAGATTAGATTGCATGTCCATGCATTCAGAAAACAAGTAGTCATATGCCTACACAGATAAAACAGCTGTTAATCTCCCCCCCCCCCCCCCGGTAAAGATAGCCAAAGATGCCCCTCCCCCCCCCAGGATAGCTAGCCCTGGAATAGGTAGCATGGTTCCCTAATTAGACAGTAAGGTGCCACCTGCTTCCTCAGACCTTCAGATCAGTGCAGCCATGGTTTAGTTTAGATAATGGTACCAACCTTGTAGTACTTTGCGGGGTTAAATGTGGGAGTAGGAGACAATTAAATAGTAGGGATCCTAGACAGTGGTACACCTTTGATGCCAAGAATAAGACTCTGGACTGAAGAAAAAAGGTTGAGGAAGAGAAGTAAGGTGAAACAACGTTTGATTTCTGCTCTCTGGAGAACGGTGGTTAACCCTTTCGCGTTCCACAGTTTTTACAACTCAAGTTCCTGGCGTTTTTGACACTTTAGCTGTGTCGTTTTGATACAGCAGTAACTTTTTAATTATCTATGCCATCTTAGTGATACATATCTTGGTTTCAGTACAATCTAGGCTTTCTTTGGGTAATATTTTTCTCCCTCCCAAACTATTTTGTTTTATAGTCCATGTATGGGGAAAAATTAGGCGTAAATGCAGAAAACAATTTTTTTTTTCATTTTTCCCCCTCCCTAATTTTCACATCTCACGCCCCACAGTTATAAAACATTTACAAACAAATTATTTGGCCTTTCCTGATTAAAATGATGCCCCATATGCCATATTTTACTTCTAGCTGAGCATGTGGCGGACCGTTATCCCCAGTCTGCGTGTCTGTGGCGATCGAATGCGTTCGCTAGGGCGACAGTTCAGGGGGCATAGAGCTGTACAGATGCATCACTAGGCAACGGCAGGGCCTGAAACTTTCGCCCTAGCGATTGCATCTGATCACTACTGGCGGCAGTCGTTAAACGTTTATAAAAAGGCATAGGTATTGCAGGGGTTAATAATGGGTTAATAAGCTAAGTTTGGGTTGAAAATTTATGGGGAATTAAAAAAAAATACTTTTTATTGTATTGGGCCCATGTCACTTTAATTTTTTATTTTTTTTTTACTTTTACAACTTTTTTCCCCCTAACTTTATTGAATGATTGTTGCTGGCTAACAGCAACAATCATTCGCAGGATCATTCACGTGACTGTGCACGTTGCGCAGCAGTGGCAAACAGCGCGATTTAATGCAGGACGTACATTCTACGTCCTAGAACATACAGGGGGACGAATTAGGATGTAGAATCTACGTCCTGGCACTAAACCAGGTTGAACTGGCTCAAACAAAAAGAAAGGGTGAGATTCTGACCAGTCTGAATGGATTGAATTATAGGACAGAGAAAGAAAGCTAATTCAGATGTTCTCTTAGTTGTCCCTTAAATGCTTTACAATTATAGTCTTAAAGGACCGTGTAGCCATACCGACATAGTATAAACCACATGGGCACATCACCATGTAGACCACCCCTGTTGTTTCACAATTCATGAATGCTCCTATCTTATACTCCTTGTGGCATCCCAGAACTTTATTGTCTTATGTATATACGGGGCAGACTTTACACCTCCCACACGTATGCATTCCATTAGCGGGAGGTACCGCTGCCAACCACGTTTTCCTCATTTTCTTTTGTGCTCTGAAATTCAGGGGATAGCAGCTGGCCTTTCAAATTCCTGGCCCTCCTTCCTGCTATCATGGGAGCTGGACCCACGATTTCAGCAGTTTCTCAGGATGCCATTAGAATAGGCCAAGTTTTGGTCAAACTCCCTCTCAGAGCATCCCAGTGGGAGCCAAACTGTGTTACAATTCTTTCCCTCGAGGAGGTGTTCGATCCAACCCTGCTCCCAAGACCGGGGAGGGACATCCAATCCAGTTTTTTTTGCTCTGTGCCAAAACCTTTTGAGGGTGTCCTCATTCCGTCAGACGTGCGTAGAGGTTTCGGGATTCCTCATAGAAGTCCTCCTCCTTCCAACAGTTCCTCCTTAAAGTAAATCTGAAGCGAAATTTAAAACAAAAAAACTGATACTCGCCTAAGGAGAGGAAAGACTCTGAGTCCTAATAAGCCTTCCCGGTCCCCTCACAGTCCCTGCGTTCTAGCGCCTGATGCCTGGTTCAAATTTCACTCTGCCCAGGGCTGCTGAAGTCTTTGGGAGCCTGAGTGCTCCCAAAGATGGGTGGCTCCATACTGCGCATGCGCACTTATGCATGCGCTGTACGGAATGGCCCGTCTTCTGGAGTACTCGGGTTACATAGTTACATAGTTATTTTGGTTGAAAAAAGACATACGTCCATCGAGTTCAACCAGTATAAAGTACAACACCAGCCTGCTCCCTCACATATACCTGTTGATCCAGAGGAAGGCGAAAAAACCCTTACAAGGCATGGTCCAATTAGCCCCTAAAGGGAAAAATTCCTTCCCGACTCCAGATGGCAATCAGATAAAATCCCTGGATCAACATCATTAGGCATTACCTAGTAATTGTAGCCATGGATGTCTTTCAACGCAAGGAAAGCATCTAAGCCCCCTTTAAATGCAGGTATAGAGTTTGCCATAACGACTTCCTGTGGCAATGCATTCCACATCTTAATCACTCTTACTGTAAAGAACCTTTCCTAAATAAATGGTTAAAACGTTTTTCCTCCATGCGCAGATCATGTCCTCTAGTCCTTTGAGAAGGCCTAGGGACAAAAAGCTCATCCGCCAAGGTATTATATTGCCCTCTGATGTATTTATACATGTTAATTAGATCCCCTCTAAGGCGTCTTTTCTCTAGACTAAATAAACCCAGTTTATCTAACCTTTCTCGATAAGTGAGACCTTCCATCCCACGCATCAATTTTGTTGCTCGTCTCTGCACCTGCTCTAAAACTGCAATATCTTTTTTGTAATGTGGTGCCCAGAACTGAATTCCATATTCCAGATGTGGCCTTACTAGAGAGTTAAACAGGGGCAATATTATGCTAGCATCTCGAGTTTTTATTTCCCTTTTAATGCATCCCAAAATTGTGTTAGCTTTAGCTGCAGCTGCTTGGCATTGAGTATGATTATTTAACTTGTTGTCAATGAGTACTCCTAAGTCCTTCTCCAAGTTTGATGTCCCCAACTGTATCCCATTTATTTTGTATGGTGCTAGACCATTAGTACGTCCAAAATGCATGACCTTACATTTGTCAACATTGAATTTCATCTGCCATGTATGTGCCCATATAGCCATCCTATCCAGATCCTGTTGCAATATGACACTATCTTCCTGAGAGTTGATGATTCTGCACAATTTTGTATCATCTGCAAAAATAGCAACATTGCTCACTACTGCATCTACTAGGTCATTAATAAATAAATTGAAGAGCACTGGACCCAGAACAGACCCCTGTGGGACCCCACTGCTAACAGTCTCCCATTTTGAGTACGATCCATTGACCACAACTCTTTGTTTTCTGTCCATTAGCCAGTTCCCTATCCATGAACACAGACTCTTCCCCAGTCCTTGCATCCTCAACTTTTGCACCAGACTTTTGTGGGGAACAGTGTCGAAGGCCTTTGCAAAGACCAAGTATATCACATCTACAGCATTCCCAATATCCATATTAGCATTCACTACCTCATAAAAGCTGAGCATGTTAGTCAAACAGGACCTGTCTTTAGTAAACCCATGTTGATGCTGAGAAATAAGATTATTTTCTACTATGAAGTCATGTATAGTATCTCAAAGTCCCAAAGACTTCCGAAGCCTCGGGCAGCGGAGAAGAGCAGTCTCCGACTGGTTGGTTGGAGACTGCTGAGGGGGGATCCAGCGATGGAATGTGGGGACCATGAGGAGAACGGGAAGGCTCATTAGGACGGGTATAAGTTAAACCTATATGCCTGTCATTCATATTTAGCAGATTGATAAATTCATCCAGCTCTTCTCTATTGCCCCTCCAAACCACCAGCACATTGGCCTCAATTCACTAAGATCATGCTGGAGATAAGGCAAGAGAAAACTTACCTCCACAAAGTGAGAGAGTTATCTTATCTCTTCATTCCTTAAGTTACCTCCTCTGTAGTTAATTTACCTCCTCTGTAGTTAATTTACCTCCTCTGTAGTTGATTTACCTCCTCTGTAGTTATTTTCACACACAGTTAATTAACAGTCTGTAACTCTGGAGTTATTTTAAGGATTGGAGAGTTAACGTTAGGTTTGCCTGAGGTAAAATGTTTCCTGAATACTACATGCCTTATCACCATGGTAACAACTCTAGAAATGTTATTAAAGACAGGAGATAAGCTTAGTGAATTGAGGCCAATGTCTGTGTACCTTATCCATAGGGCTACGTGGCAACAGAACATGTCTAGGACGTACACATCATGCCTCCCGCAATACCCCAGATGGAGACATGCATAGGCTGGTGCACACGCTGCCCCCATAGACGTTCCAGCCACTTGGTGATAGAATCTCCAGCCAAATAGGAAGACATTTTCACAATGGGTAGGAGATCAAGTATCTATTGGTTATGTTCCACCAGTATCGAATATGTTACCCCAAGGAAAAAGGGAGACCACCTTGAAACTCACCTGATGGGGAATCAACTTATATAGGGACTCGACATCTATCCCCACCAGGAGGGCACCCGGGGGTTACCAGTGTTAACATATTACTATGTGGACTACCAGCTAACAGACTGGCATCACTCCAGTCTGTACTGAACTCAGCTGCTCATCTCATTCATCTTTCTTCTCATTCTTCCTCTGCTGCTCCTCTCTGTCAAGCTCTTAATTGGCTACCAATTAACCAGAGGATCCAGTTCAAACTCTTAACCCTAACCTACAAAGCTTTTCACAATCTCTCTCCCCTGCACATCTCCTTACTAGTTTCCAGATACCAACCCAATCAGAATCTCCAATTTGCACATGACCTTCTCATGTCCTTCTCTAGAGGACATTCACGTATACAATATTTCACACTTGCTTCACCCCTCCTCTGGAATACCCTCCCACAACACATCCGTCACTCTCCTACCTTTACCTTTAAATGCTCTCTCAAAAATCCCTTGTTCCGACAAGCATATGCTCTACCTTAGGCCATTTCTAGTTTGCCCTAAGGCTAAATTACACTTCTTCTAGATATCCTAAAGGCACGTACACGCGCCATACTTTCGCTTACTTTTCGTGTATATGCGCCTTAAAACACACTGCCTCTAGGTATGTTTATTGTATACTAAATCACCTTTTGTTTCCCCCCTATTCCTTGTGATTGTAAGCTCCCAAGAGCAGGGCTCTCCTCCTTTTGTATCTTGGAATTCATTATACATTTTATTCATTGTGTTACTTTTGTCACTGGCATGACCAATTCTGTATTTTGTATTGATTCTGTATTCTGTCACCAATTATATATTTTATATATTTGTGTATACCATTTGTCTGTACTATCATGTACCCCATGTTCCTTTCTTACTTTGCACAGCACCACAGAATATGTTGGGGCTTTATAAACCAATAAGAATAATAGATAAGAGCTGGAGAAACATAATTAGTTAATTGGGTTTAAAGCTCATGTATTGAGGTAGGATCTTGAGAAATTCACTGTTCAGGTAGCGCTGGTTGGCTCAGGTTAGCCGTTATAAATCAATAATAATAATAATATTACCTTGACACCAGAAAATACTAATTACATCCCTGGTGTCTTGGACATACGATAGGAGATTTTGTACGAGGCTTCCAATCAATAAATTGATCAACTCGCTCTGTCAGTCCACCCATCCCCAATATAATTGGGTGACCAGGGGGCTATCCTTTTTTTTTTATGTAGTTTGGGGATGAAATATAGCATCGGTCTTATAATTCAAAGATCTTAAGATATTAATATTCACCTTTTGACAAGAGACCTTCTCCAAAAGCCTCATCAAGCTTGTTAATCTTTTTGACTAAAGGGGGAAACGGGTCCTGCATAAGACATCTATACATGGATTCATTCATCAAATGATGGTTTGCCTCCATTAAATAAGCCACCTCTCGCCAAAGGACCATATTTCCCCCTTTGTCACTTGGCTTTATAACTATCCCATTCGCCTCTCTTAGCGGGTGCTTTTTTCTTTTTTTTTTTTGTTAGATTTTGTGCTACCATTGGGTCAAGAGCCAAGGTTTTTTAAATCATTACTAAATGTTTCCATAAAGTCAGATAAATATTTGTTAGAACTGAGGGGTGGTATGAACAGTTTTTTATTTTCTAAGCCTAGTGGGCAGTACCATTTCGACTGTGGATCCAGACTCCTCTTCTACTCTCTCATCCTCGTCAATATCTACATGCCCCTCATCCCACAAGCTTTCCAGGAGTATTAAGGCCACCCTCTTTTTTTCTAAATTCAACACTTTCGTCACCGTCTATAGTCCCATCCCCTATAGACTTTTTATTCTTATACATCACTCTTAGTAGGACTCGCCTCAAAAATAAGAGGACATCCTTATAAGTGGTGAATTCACCCCCCTTCTGAATGGGGGCAAATGTGAGTCCCTCTGATAGGTGAGAGACTTGACATGACTCAAGTTTGAAATCTGTGAGGTTGACCACGTCCACTCCTATTTTTCCTTGGCTTCTTTGTTCTGACTGCGTCTTCTCCTCGGCTCCTCCCTCACCTCTCCTCCATACTTTATCACTTTCCCATTATGGCCCCTCTCCCCAATGTTTTTTCTTCTGCTCCATCTTCCTCCTCCTGATCTAAAAAAGATACTAACTTTCTTTTCTCACCATCTGAATCATCATCCTTACCATAGAGGCCTGTGCCACTTGGGGGTGGGAGATCTAGGATGACTACCCTCTCCTCTTTTCCTTGACCTAGAATGTCCCCCGCCCTGGCCTCAGAGATAGATCGAACACTGCTTTGGCTGCCTTAGTGTCTGAATCACACCAGAAACATGCATGCAGATGATCTTGTCAGATCTGACACTGTCAAACACCTGATATACTGCATGCTTGTTCAGCGGCCTATAAAATATAAAAAATAAAGTATGCGCTCCTGGACCAAATATGCACTCCGCAGTTAGCATTCTAAATGTCAATGTGTGGAAATAAATAAAACTGAATGCAAAACAGAACGCGCACACTTGTCTCTAGCAATACGCTCACAGTTTATAGCCACCAAAGTTTTCAAACAGGCACCGTGTATGAAAAGCTGCTGGCCTCCCTTTAATCCTTGGTCCTGGACAACCACATCCACTTGCAAAGAAAGATAAATATGCACATAGCGTATAATTGCGTTCACAGGGGACTCTATTGCAGGAAAGACCATCACCAGAGGCTATACCAGTAGTGCAAAGATCACTTTACTCTATCACCCGTGCCAGGACACCCCCAATGTGCCTGCACTCACCACGCAAACCTCCCGATTCTCCAGAGGTACGATTGATAGTATATGGGGAATACCACTCTCAACTTCTCATAACCGCTTTACAGTCCACATAGCACTGCAACTAAAAAGCACTAATATAGTGTAATTCCATTCGTTTTATTAAAAGGTTATGCACTCACAAGCCACGGAAGAATCAAGCATGTAGCATAACAGCATGGGTCCCTGGGAAACCGCTCAGCTGCTGCCGTCTCAGATCCCTGCACGCCTGTCCTCTCAGTAGCTCTGCTTCCTCCACCAGTCTGTGTGCTATAGCTCCGCCCTATGCATTTCGTCAGTACTCGGACTCATCAGGGGCTGATAGCACACACTGGACTGGCTGTCATATAAAACACAAACCACTCACCTCTCTGGACGTGTTGTAAAGCTTTAGAAAATGAGTAGAAAAACCCAAGTTAAAAACCGTCAGGAAAAAAACAGAATCCTCCACAGTTACCTCTGAGCGATTTCTTACATAAAAAAATAGCCTATTCTAATACATTCCGCATCCCTATCGCTATCTCCCAACCAGCATCCCCACATACAATAGAATATCAATACATACAATCATATGCACTTTAATACAGAATACTCCACAGTTATATCTAAGCGATTCCTTACATAGAAACATAGCCTATTCTAATATATTCCGCATCCCTTTCACTATATACCAACCTACATCCCCACATACAATGCAATATCGATACATTCTGCATTCTGTTCAGAGTCTACGGCTAAAAGTATTAGAGGCAGAGGATCAGCAGGAAAGCCAGGCAACTGGTATTGTTTAAATGGAAATAAATATGGCAACCTCCATATCTCTCTCATTAAAGTTGTCCTTTAATATTAAATTGCGTCCTTTCTATTTACACCTTGAGATTATTTTTGAGCTTTGTAAAATCAAGATTATCTTTGTATTTGCCCAAATGGGCTCCACTTTTATTCACTAGCTCAGATAGAGGTTGATTCACTAACTTAAATAGCGCGAGTAATCTCCTGTTACTCGGGCTATTAAATCAGCGCTGATTAATATTCAGTGTCTGCACGCTTCACGTGCTAGTGGCAGCGTAGCGTGCTTAATCAAGTTAAGAGGATTGGGCACTCAGCGCTAGCTATGCTGTGGTAATAAAGACCACAATTATTATTATTATTTATTGTATTTATAAAGCGCCAACATATTATGCAGCGCTGGACAATAAATATATACAATGATACAAGGATGACATACATAGGGTTATACACATAGAACAAAGTTATACATGCAAATTGTACAAAATACATGATCATGCAATATGGGCTGGTTAGGTAGACCCAGTAATACAAGTATAGGCTGTCATAGGACAGGAGCACATGATCCTGTAGATTACACTAGGGAGTGGAGGACCCTGCCAGAGGCTTACAATCTAAAGGGAGGGGTGGAAACACTAGGTGGGGCTGTTAAATATTCCTTAGAGAGTTACTGTGTGGTAGGAGGTGGGTAGGCCATCATAAAGAGGTGGGTTTTGAGGGCTTGCTTGAATGTGTTGAAAGAGGGAGCAAGTCTGATGGGTGGTGGAAGGGCATTCCAGAGGGTGTGGGCAGCTCTTGAGAAATCCTGCAGGCGGGCATGGGAGTGTGAAATGCGTGGGGTGGTGAGGCGAAGGTCATTGGAGGAATGGAGGGGGCGACCTGGTGTATACTTTAATACACAATTATACTGGAAAACACACAGAGCAGGGAAGGAGAGAATACAGGAGAGAGCACAGAAACAGGCTGGCCAATAATCACATGCAGGTGTCAGGCAGCTGGTATTATATGTGCTGCCTTGTAGCAGTAAATGTTAATAACACCCCTATAACTTCAGTTCCCAAAGCACAGTGCTTAGGGGTAATATTTGACTCTTCTCTTTCCTTTATTCCTCACGTTCTCTCCCTAACCAGCTCCTGTCATCTCCAACTCAAAAACATATCTCGTATCTGACCCTTTTCTCACTCAGGACACTACTAAAATGTTAATACATGCTCTTATAATATCTTGTCTGTACTATTGTAACATACTACTTTGTGGACTACCAACTAACAGACTGGCACCGCTCCAATCTGTACTGAACTTGGCTGCTTGTCTCATTCATCTTTCTTCCAGCTCTTCCTCTGCTGCTCCTCTCTGTCAAGCTCTTCATTGGCTACCAATGGACCAGAGGATCCAGTTCAACCTTTTAATTTTAACTTACAAAGGGCTTCACAATCTCTCCCCATGAACATCTACTCCCTAGTTTCCAGATACCAACCCAAACGAAATCTCAGATCTGCACATGACCTTCTATTGTCCTCTAGAGTCACCACATTTACAAGATTTCACACATGCTTCACTCCTCCTCTGGAATCTTCTGCCACAACACATCCATCACTCCCCAACCATTGATATCTTTAAACGTGCCCTCAAAACTCACTTTTTCCATCAAGTATGCTCTACCTTAGGCCAGTTCACCCTTTGACCTCTGGCCAAGTTGTACTTCCTACTAGATAAACTAAAACACACTGCATCTAGGTATGAATAATGTATACTACCCCACCTCTTGTCTCCCCCCCCCAATTCCTTTAGATTGTTAGCTTGCAAGGGCAGCGCTCTCTCACCCTTTTGTGTTTTGGATTTTGTTACACGTTTATTTATATTAATGCTGTCACTGTTATTACCAATTCTGTATTTTGTTTATTGGTGTATACCATTGTATATTATTTTGTACTCCATGTTTGTTTCTTACTTTGTACAGCACCACAAAATATGATGGCACTTTATAAATCAATAACAATAAACTATAATAATATAAGAGCTGGGGGGGGGGGGATAGTTAATGGAGGTTTAACCACTTTAGGATTACAGTTTTTTTTCCCTTAAAAACCAAAATCATTTTCACATTTCCTCCCATTCATTCACCATTAACTTTGTTACTTATTACACTGAAATGAACTATATATTGTTTTTTTTGCCCCAAATTAGGCTTTCTTTGGGTGGCACATTTTGCTAAGAATTATTTTATTTTATATATAATGGAAAGGGAATAATAAGGAAAAAAATACATAAAACCCACACATTTTATTTGCCCGTTTGTCCCGATTATTACGTTTAAATTGTATCCCTAGTACAATGTATGGCGATAATATTTTATCTGGAAAAAAGGTGTATTTTTTCTGTTTTTTTGATTTTTAATACTAAATCACTTCTTTCAAGACTTTATTTGCAAAATTAACAGTAATATACCCTCATGATATACATTAAAAAAAGTCCCTAAGGTAATTATTTATGTAATTTTATTTTTTAAACAATGTAATTTTTTTTTAACAAGTGTTTTTAACCTGTGAATAGAAACACGGAAGCGTCTGGGGTTTTTTTAACCGAGAGCTTGCATCTCGTTGCTGCAGGTTCGGAGCCATCACAGGCACGGTGATCGGGGTTGGGAACGGCGGTTACCCATACCCCGATCACAGAAGGAGGGGATTGCGATGGTGAGGCAAATGGAAACGGCATGGGGATCGTGAACGCGGCGCTAAGTAAAAGATATTCATATCCACGCCCCTGATCTGCAAGTGAATGATACAAGTGCGTAGATATGCGTAGCAAGGATCCTGAAGTAGTTAAAGCTCATGTATTGAGGTAGGATTTTGAGGAATTCACTGTTCGGGTAGCATAGTAAAGTTTGTTAGAGAGGAGCAGCCCATAGTGTTGCAGCAGGGATTCATAATCAGGCTGTTACATTTTAAGGTCATTTTTGCTGGTGAAAAGTGTGGCAGTGTTAGATGAAAGAGGTGGAGGACACTGGAAGAAGTTCAAAGTAATGAAAACCATGTTAAGTGGTTGTGGGCCAGAAAGGAAATGCGTGAGGGTAAGTATAGCTATGTGGTGAGTGGTGACGAAAAGGGCTTCTCTGAGTTTCTGCAGTTTTTTTTTTTTTTTTTTTAGATTTTCATTTCCTCGACAGTAGTGCATTTCTTTAAGTGACATTCTGGAATGCCTTTTCAGTTTTTTGACTCAATCACCAGGGTTGACATTGGTGCTGCAGGGATGGGCATTGGGGAGAGATGCCACTGAGCCGATGACGAGAAGTAATTGTGGTATTATTAGTGGCTTAGGGTCATAGTTAGTATGAAATATTCTTGTAGTATTAGATAGTGGCTTACTGCAACAGTAAAGAAGCACACTCCTTTGCTCCTTGCATGTGTATCATATTCCCTTTGAAGATTCTATGTTCCAGAATGTTAGGCTTTAGTGAAATATTTACTATTACAGAGTTACATATGTTGAATCTCAACACTTTCAGAAGCGCTGTACAGTTTACTGTACAGCACTTCTGATTTGCCTCTAGGTGTCCAGCTTTGTGCTCGTAGCTCCGCCCTTTAGCAAAAGAGGTCGTAGGTGCTTCTCTAGCTCCAATCAGAGAAGTGCCTGTGACCGATGGAAGCTAGACATTGGGACACTCGGTTAGTGTAATTAAACCGGATTAAAAAAAAATCTGCAAAATTGCTCTGAAAAGCAATTCAAAAGCAATTTTACAGCACTCCTATCTTTTATATTGGAGTGCAAACATGCCCAAAGTGCTGCATGACCTGCAATTGCAATTAGCACTAATCGCAATCTCTATAGTGGGTTCCCCACCATTGACATTCATTAGCAAAGCATTTTTTGGAATTGACCGCGATCCAAATATGCAGTCAAAAGCACTCTAGTGGGTCCCAACCTTTACTAGGGAAATTACATGCTGAAGTATATATAAAGTTCTCTGGGGCTGATGCTGATCACTACACAAAATCATACTGTTCAAAACAATAAAAATCTAGAACTCCATTTAAGCAGAGCGATACCTGCAACATTACACCCTAATGTCGTCATCTGGTCCTTGTACCTTAAAATGAACATATTGATATCATGTAGTACTTTAACCACTTAAGCCCAACTGGACGAGATTTCTCGTCCAGTTGGGCTGCGCGCACTCCTGCGGGTCGCGTGCGCGCCCGCGGGCCCCCCCCCCCCCGTGCGCGCCCCCGCTGCTGGCCTCTAGCCCACCGATCAGTGAAAGGGATTATAAAACCCTTTCGCTGATCGGACCCCCCCGGAGAAAAGCCGACAGCGTCTCTTCAGACGCTGCGGCTTTTCTGAGCTCTGGTCTCCTTTCTTCTGCCTGGGAGCGAGATCGATCGCTCCCAGGACTTTTTGATTCTGGCCATCTTGTGGCCAAATAGCAAATTACACCCAAAAAAAAAGTTTTAAGAATAAACCTATAAATATATTAAAAAAAAACCTGTTTACCTCCCACACCAAAAAATACCCACATACAAGTTTAAATTTAAAAAAAATGAAAAAATTACAATAATAAAAAAAAAAAAAAACATAAATAGTTACCTAAGGGTCTGAACTTTTTAAATATTCATGTCAAAGGAGTATATCAATATGATTTAATAAATTATGGGCTTCTAAACAGTGATGGATGCAAAACGGAAAAAAATGTACCTTTATTTCCAAATAAAATATTGTCGCCATACATTGTGATAGGGACATAATTTTAACGGTGAAATATGGGCAAATACAATACGTGAGTTTTAATTATGGAGGCATGTATTATTTTAAAACTATAATGGCTGAAAACTGAGAAATAATGAATTTTTTCCATTTTTTTCTTATTCTTCCTGTTAAAATGCATTTACAGTAAAGTGGCTCTTAGCAAAATATACCACCCACAGAAAGCCTAATTGGTGGCGGAAAAAACAAGATATAGATCAATTAATTGTGATGAGTAGTGATAAAGTTATTGGCAAATGAATGGGGGGTGAAAGTTGCTCGGATGTAAAAAAATTTCAACCCTTTGGGCTTAAGTGGTTAATAATGTGGTTCCCCATTGAAAGATCAGGTCAGAAGGGAGTGGCAAAAAAAGATATGATTTTCACATTCTACAACTAAATGTGCCCATGCACGGTACAATCAAATAGTTTAAATGTTCTCGTTTATTCGACCAAAATGGTTGAATAGAGAAGAAACTGTAAATATATTTTTTTCAATGGATAAAAATAGACAATTCTGTTTTTTTTCGGCAGGTGCACACTCATGGGCACGTACACTCGGCTTGTTTCCGGCAGCTATTACAGGGGATCGATTGGGGAAGGGAAACTAGTGTTCCCCCGAGCCAACCGAAGTCCCCGTGAATGAATCAACATGCCTCGAATCACAAGGCATGTTGATTCATAAAACTGAAAGTAAAAAGTTGTACAAATGTAAAGTAAAACAAATTGAAATAAATACATTATACATTTTATAAAACCTCATTAATCGCCCCCCGCCCACCCTTCCCCTAGCTACAAAAAAAAGTAAAAAAAATAAATACTTAGTTACCTTAGGGTCTAAGCGTTTTTAATATGTTCGTTATGAGGGTATATTACTATTATTTTAGCAATAAGGAGCTTGTCATTATTGATAGGGTAGAAACAGAAAAAAATACACCATTATTTCCAAATAATATATTGTCACTATACACTTTACTAGGAACATAATTAGAATGTTGTGATAGATGGGACTAATGGACAAATAAAATGTGTGACATTTATTTACAGTAGTATTGTTCATTTTAAAAGTATAGAGGATGAAAGTGGGGAAATAGTGTATTTAAAAAAAAATCCTTGTTTTTCCCTTTAAAATGCATAAAAAATAAAGTAATTACTAAAAGCAAATATCACCCTCAAAAAGTTGTGGTGAAAAAAACAAGATATAGATCATTAAGCTGTGGTGAGTAGTGATAAAGTTATTGGTGAATGAATGGGAGTAGCGCTACAGAGGAAAATCTTTCCATCCTTAAGGTTAAAAACTTGCGGGCTGAAGTAGCTAAAGGGACTCCGAGCACCTCTCATGGGCATGCCTTTAAGCCAGACTACTTCCAACAAAGTCTTGCTATGACCACTCTGGAGGAGCTTCTTGCAATGGCCATGCATGTCACTTCCTCTTCCTGTTTCATTCAGTGATGCACTTCTCTAACAGAGAAGACAGGGGTGACCCGGAAGTTATAACATAGCCAAGATGGCAGCCGCAATTTGTAAATTGAAATGGAATGAAAAGTATTTGGTGTAGAACGGCGATTCAGACATCAAATGAAAGAGTAGAGCACAAGCTACAGAAAGGTATGCATCTTTAAGTACTTTGCAATACTGGTCGGAGTCATAAAGGCATGCCCATGAGAGGTGCTTAGAGTCCCTTTAATAAGCTGCTATACCTTTCAGGGATCTTGATAATGGGTGGAGAACTGAATTCCTCTGTAAATCCGATCTCAGATTGCTCTAACATCTTCTAAAACAAAAATGGGCAAGCAACATCCACAGCAATAAAAATTAAATTACAACTGGCACTATAATTTTTGGAAACATCGCTGTATAAGACACACTTTTTCTCCCCAAAAAAATGGGGAGAAAAAGTCCCTGCGTCTTATACAGCAAAGGCAGGGAATCCCCGACTTCTGAACGCCCCACTGTGTGTCTATCCTGCCCCCCACTTATGTCGCCGTGCCTCCCGCTTATGTCTCCATGTCCCCGTGCAGTCAGTGGCAGCAGCTTACCTCCTCCATCTTGCCCGCGGCGATTGAAGACATCCGGCTCCTCTATGTGGCTTCCTCTAGAACCGGCTTCTAATGACGCGTCATCAATGACAGGAGGGGACCAGAGGACACAGGGGGCAACCACAGGGCACAAGGGAGACCAGAGGACACGGGGGCAACCACAGGGCACAGGGGGGGACCAGAGGACACGGGTCAACCACAGGGCACAGGGGGGACCACAGGACACAGGAGGGCAACCACAGGACACGGGGGACCAGAGGGCACATGGGGGCAACCACAGGGGGGGACCACAGGGCACAGGGGGGACCAGAGGAAACGTGGGCAACCACAGGGCACAGGGGGGACCAGAGGAAACGGGGGCAACCACCGGGTGGCAACCAGAGGACACTGGGAAGATCAGAGGACACGGGGGAGACCACAGGACACTTGGGGGTAGACAGGGGGAGATAAGAGGACACGTGAGGTACACAGGAGGACACCATTTGGGGGAGGACATGTACAAGACGCTCCTTAAATATGGACGCACCAGGTTTAGTTTATATTTTTTCTTCCGTCTTTTGCCCTCTAAACCTGGGTGCGTCTTATATTCCGGAGCGTCTTATACAGTGGAAAGTACAGTAATTAAGTTCCACAAAAAAGCAAAGCCTCAATACACCACACCAAACTGGAACAATGGCAAATATAAATAATTTATTGAACTACATAACAAGTAAAAAATTTAAAAACACCAGCTGCCTTGAATAACGGGCTTTCAGAGACACGAAGTCTGAAAAGGAGAACTTATATGAGACTTTGTCAAACTTGATTTGCAACTTTGTCGGCAGGGTGCTGTGCTTTTTCAGGAAAATTCTGATAAGACCTAACTATCTATGCAATTTGGCCTGGTCATGGCAGATAGTGTAAATATTAATGCTAGGTACAAACTATGAGATTTTCTGGCAGATTTACTGTTAGATCGATTATTTCCAACATGTCCAATCTGATTTCCAATTTTTTTCCAATCGATTTCCAACTGTTTTCCGTTCACTTCCATCGGAAATCTAATTGGACATGTTGGAAATAATCGATCTGACAGTAAACATGCCAGAAAATCTCATGGTGTGTACCTAGCATTACTGTCCGCTCTAGCTGGTTGTGACATGGTGACTAATATGTGTAATGATATATTTCAATATTAAATATGATGAATGTGTCACAGTATCGACTTATCAGTGGTGTAAATTCACATACTTCAAAAGAAAGAGCAGTGAATTTGATTGGTCATTACGCACTGGAACTGGCAACACTTTGGCCAGGGATCGCTGTACAGCCACAATATTGCTATTCAAGGATGCCTGGCAATTTAAGGATGTATTGCAGGATTACTTCCAAACAGCTGCTTTCACAGGGACACTTGACCTTATTGTAACCCAACAATTAATAATTTCCAAAGTTTCTTCATATTTCATGGGTTAGGAGGCTCCTACGCTTGCACCCCTTTGCAAAGGTTGCTGGGCTCAGTCAGACACCCAGTCTGTGACGTTTCCAGACAAACTGGACTTCAGAACCCGGAGTAATACACTATCGAAGTAACAATGTAATAATACTTATGTAATAGCACTCATGCGGACTCGTGGCACCTTACTGAATGCAGGTGTTCATTCCGTTTGATGATCTGAATTATGGGCACGGAGAAACTGGCAAAGCAGGCATTCTCCAAAAAGTTTTACAGTGCAAATGGGTCATAGGCCACCTTGATATACAAAAGGAACTGTATTGATATAAACTACAGACATCATAAATCCGGTGTACAAAATGTAAAAAGGACATTACAACATAAATTCAATCATTAAAAACAGGGAAGCGGAAACTGTTGCCATAAAACAGCTGCCTGATGCTAAAGGAGTGCCAAACATGAATTAATGATGATGCATCAAGTGAGCAACACACCAACATTCATCCGCGCAGACATTCATGTGCCACAAAAAGGAAACGGTGGGGGCCCCTTTAACCTCCTTGCCGGTTATCCCGAGCTCAGCTCGGGGTAACCCGCCGTGAAGGATTGCTCTGGCCTTGCTGGGCTGATTTGCATAATTTTTTTTTGTTACATGCAGCTAGCACTTTGCTAGCTGCATGTAACATCTGCTCGCCGCCGATCCACCGCTACCCGCCGTGCCGCACTGCTCACCCCCCCCCTCCCTCACTCCAGACTCCTTGCGCAGCCCGGCCAGTTAGTGCCAGGCAGCGCTGAGGGGTGGATCGGGACTCCGTATGACGTCAGTCCGATCGTCGCCATTGCGACGGGGGAAGCCCATACAGGAAATCCCGTTCAGAACGGGATTTCCTGTTGGGTATTTGCGCCAGAGGGGTGGGAGGGATAGCGAAGGGAGGGGGGAAGCATGTAGCTATCGCTAGGCTAGCTACATGCTAAAAAAAAAAAAATTTGCAAAAAAAAAAACCCTCCCGCTGCCGTGCGCAGCAGATAATTAGAATGGCAGGGATGTTAAGAATTAGTTCATGCATATGCAAAAAGCATAGATCCTGAATGGTTCCACAGCAAAATGGAGGCATTAAACTTGCAAAGCAGGCTAACCGTCAATGTTAGCAGGCAGAAGCTGATAGTAGCT
This sequence comes from Hyperolius riggenbachi, assembly GCF_040937935.1. Classification (NCBI taxonomy): domain Eukaryota; kingdom Metazoa; phylum Chordata; class Amphibia; order Anura; family Hyperoliidae; genus Hyperolius; species Hyperolius riggenbachi. The sequence goes on along the minus strand of NC_090646.1, from coordinate 306,054,082 downwards.
ATTTTAGCCAGTGCACATAGTGCTCTCACCACCCGATCATCATGCGGTCGTCTCCTTTCTCGCAGGCTTATACAGTCAGACAGACTGCACCAGGCGCTCTGCCCCTCACATGGATGAATAGGGGAACTATCAATTAGAGCATCAAGCTGCCGCTGCTGTAAGGGGATTTCTCCCATGCATGGAAGGCAATAGCACATATGGCGTGTGGATGCCAGCACTTCAAAGCGGCGTTTCTACAAGCTGTGCGGGGAGGACACACCTCGGGACAGCTCTCGGCTCCGCCCACCGATGTTTCGCATCCTGATTGGATGCTTCCTCAGGGTGTGGCTTTCGAGTAATGACAGGGTGTCTTTGAAGCAAAAGCCTATCCCGCCCAGTCTTTCTCAGCAAATACAATGTGGACATAGGCACCATGGGCGGGGATAGCAGCAGAAAAAAACATCAAACAGCAATATCCACAGCACATAATTTACAGCCAGACTGCAAATTATGTGCTGTGGATATTGCTGTTTGATGTTTTTTCTGCTGCTATCCCCGCCCATGGTGCCTATGTCCACATTCTATTTGCTGAGAAAGACTGGGTGGGATAGGCTTTTGCTTCAAAGACACCCTGTCATGTTCTCGGAAGCCACACCCTGAGGAAGCATCCAATCAGGATGCGAAACGTCGGTGGGCGGAGCCAAGTCAGCTGTCCCGAGGTGTGTCGTCACCGTGCAGCCGGTAGACTTTCCTTGACGGAAACGCCTCTTTGAAGTGCTGGCTTCTCCATGCATGGGAGAAATCCCCTTACAACAGCGGCAGCTTGATGCTCTAATTGATAGTTCCCCTATTAATCCATGTGAGGGGCAGAGCGCCTGGTGCAGTCCGTCTGACTGTATAAGCCTGCGAGGAAGGAGACGACCGCATGATGATCGGGTGGTTTAGAGCACTATGTGCACTGGCTTAATTAGCTGCTATTATCAGCTTCTGCCTACTAACATTGACTGCTAGCTTGCTTTGCAAGTTTAATGCCTCCATTTTGCTGTGGAACCGTTCAGGATCTATGCTTTTTGGCTTTTTTGCTTATGCATGAACTAATTCTTAAAGGGGCCCCCACCGTTTCCTTTTTGTGGCACATGAATGTCTGCGCGGATGAATGTTGGTGTGTTGCTCGCTTGATGCATCATCATTAATTCATGTTTGGCACTCCTTTAGCATCAGACAGCTGTTTTATGGCAACAGTTTCCGCTTCCCTGTTTTTAATGATTGAATTTATGTTGTAATGTCCTTTTTACATTTTGTACACCGGATTTATGATGTCTGTAGTTTATATCAATAAAGTTCTTTTGTATATCAAGCAGGGGCGTAACTAGAAATCACTGGGCCCCCCTGCGAATATTTGGATGGGGCCCCCCCCCATAGGTGCCAAATAATCGTAATGGGGCAGCGTTTCACTGTAAATTAATTGTAAAGTGGGCAGCATTTTACCAGACAATCGTAATGTGGGCCAGAAAATCGTAATGTGGGCAGAGTTCACCAGAAAATCGTAATGTGGGCCTTTAGAAAATCATAATGTGAGCAGAGTTCACCAGAAAATCGTAATGTGGGCAGAGTTCGCCAGAAAATCGTAATGTGGGCACCAGTCACCAGAAAATCGTAACGTGAGCAGCAGTCACCAGAAAATTGTAACGTGGACAGCATTCACCAGACAATGGTAATGTGGGCAGCGTTCACCAGAATATCGTAATGTGGGACAGAAAATCGTAATGTGGGCAGAGTTCACCAGAAAATCGTAATGTGGGCAGCGTTCACCAGAAAATTGTAACATGGACAGCATTCACCAGACAATCGTAACGTGGGCAGTGTTCACCAGAAAATCGTAATGTGGGCCAGAAAATCGTAATGTGGGCAGCAGTCACCTGAAAATCGCAATGTGGGCAGCAGTGACCAGAAAATCGCAATGAGGGCAGCAGTGACCAGAAAATCGTAATGTGGGCAGCAGACACCTGAAAATCGCAATTTGGGCAGCAGTGACCAGAAAATCGTAATGTGGGAAGCAGACACCTGAAAATCGCAATGTGGGCAGCAGACACCAGAAAATCGTAATGTGGGCAGCAGACACCAGAAAATCGCAATGTGGGCAGCAGACACCAGAAAATCGCAATGTGGGCAGCAGACACCAGAAAATCATAATGTGGGCAGCAGACACCTGAAAATCGTAATGTGGGCAGCAGGCACCTGAAAATCGTAATGTGGGCAGCAGACACCAGAAAATCATAATATGGGCAGCAGACACCAGAAAATCGTAATGTGGGCAGCAGACACCAGAAAATCGCAATGTGGGCAGCAGTGACCAGAAAATCGCAATGAGGGCAGCAGTGACCAGAAAATCGTAATGTGGGCAGCAGACACCTGAAAATCGTAATGTGGGCAGCAGACACCAGAAAATCGCAATGTGGGCAGCAGTGACCAGAAAATCGCAATGAGGGCAGCAGTGACCAGAAAATCGTAATGTGGGCAGCAGACACCTGAAAATCGTAATGTGGGCAGCAGACACCTGAAAATCGTAATGTGGGCAGCAGACACCAGAAAATCGCAATGTGGGCAGCAGCAGACACCAGAAAATCGCAATGTGGGCAGCAGTGACCAGAAAATCGTAATGTGGGCAGCAGTGACCAGAAAATCGTAATGTGGGCAGCAGACACCAGAAAATCCTAATGTGGGCAGCAGTCACCAGAAAATCGCAATGTGGGCAGCAGTGACCAGAAAATCGTAATGTGGGCAGCAGACACCTGAAAATCGTAATGTGGGCAGCAGACACCTGAAAATCACAATGTAGGCAGCACTAGAAAAAAAATGCACCTGTGAAAAAAAACCAATTCACTTACCTGACAGAAGTCTTCTCCTCTCCCGGCATCTGGCTCGCAGCTCCCCGAGTCCTCCTGCAGCACATCTCCTGCGCTGACAGGCAGAGTGCAGGGCTACGGCAAGATGGCTGCCGAAGCCCTGTACTAGAGACACAAATAGTCTCCAGTGTAGGGCTTCTTCAGCGGCCATCTTGCCGTAGCCCTGCTCTGCCTGCCGGAGACTATGCAGGCTGCTGGAGCGGGGCTGCGGGGAATGAACTGGCGCAGCGTCTATTAGACGCTGCGGCCAGTTGAGCACCTTGCTGGGGGGTCCAGAGCAGCGCTCCCCCCACGCACAGTGAGCGGGCCCCAGAGCAGCCCCGGGCCCCCCTGCAGCTGAGGGGGTCGCATCCCCGGTAGGTACGCCGGTGATATCAAGGTGGCCTATGACCCATTTGCACTGTAAAACCTTTTAGCCCATTTTCACAGGGTTTTTGGCTCCACCCATCATTTTTTTTTTGGGGGGGGGGGGAGTGTAAGATAACTTAGGATTCAGACATCAGACATTTTTTCTTTAGTTTTGATTCATTGATTGGTTTTGAGAAAGCAGGCATTCTGCCAGATTTGCACTCTCTGGGTCCAAGCTCTGCCCTCCTGTCCTAATTACACAGGGCTGGACTTTGCTTGTCACAGCCCTCCCACCAGGATTAGCCCCTTAAGACAGTGTTCCCCAACCCTGTCCTCAAGGCCCACCAACAGTGCATGTTTTGTGGAAACCCACGGAGGTAGTTAAACAGCTCTGCTGAGACACTGATTACCCCACATGTGAATGTGTGTGGTTTTCTGCAAAACATGCACTGTTGGTGGGCCTTGAGGACAGGTGGGGAAAGTCTGCCTTAAAGGGAACCTAAACTGAGAGTGATATGGATTTTTCCTTTTAAAATATACCACACTATACACACTCACACAGTACACACACACACACACCGCACACAACACACAACACACACAGTACACACACACACTATAGACACGCACAGTACACACACACACACACACTATACACACGCGCACACTATACACATACACACGCACACACACACTACACCATACACACACACGCACACACACACCATACACAGCACGCAGTAGACATACACTATACACACACACACACACTATGCTGCTACCAGGGGAGGACTGGGACCTTTTGGCCTGGGGGGAAACACAGACTAAAGGCCCGTTATCATGGCAGCCTCAGCCCAAATTATGTCACATATTCACCCCATGTCGTATATGCCAGTAATCACGTGGAGTGCTAATGTGGAAATACAGAAAGGACACTCTGTGAACAGTGTGACAGGTAAAGTACAGGCATCAGGGGGCCACAATACATTTTGTGTGTATAGTGTGTGTGCGTGTATAGTGTGTGTGTGTAAAGTGTCTGTGTGTGGTGTGTGCGAGTGCATGCCGCATTAAGTATATTTTATGGTGAAACGCTCTGCTGCATTACAACTATTTTCTGGTGAACCCATGCCGCAATAAGTGTATTTTCAGATTTTCCGGTGAAACGCTGCTGCATTATGATTTTCGGGGGTCTTGGGGGTGGGGTTCACCACAGGGGTGGTGTTCACAACGGGGGTAGGGGGTATGGGTCTGGGGGGAAATCATGGGGGGGTGGTGTGTGCGAGTGCATGCCGCATTAAGTATATTTTATGGTGAAACGCTCTGCTGCATTACAACTATTTTCTGGTGAACCCATGCCGCAATAAGTGTATTTTCAGATTTTCCGGTGAAACGCTGCTGCATTATGATTTTCGGGGGTCTTGGGGGTGGGGTTCACCACAGGGGTGGTGTTCACAACGGGGGTAGGGGGTATGGGGCTGGGTGGAAATCATGGGGGGGTGGCGCCACAGGATTTCTCGCCTGGAGTGACAAAATGGCTAGAGACGCCCCTGGCTACTACTCCAGCCAAAGAGATCAGCAGGACTGCCAGGCAACTGGTATTGTTTAAAAGGAAACATCCACATCCCTCTCAGTTAAGGTTCCCTTTAAGAGACCTGACACAACAGATCTCTGGGACCTTCATTCATTTGCTGTCAAATTTCCATCAATCGACAAGCCAGCGGGACACTTGAAAAAAGGCAATACTTTAGATTATTTCAACGCAAAGACTTAATAATGTTTTTGGACTCCGCAAAACATAGTATTTTGAACTTTTAGACATTCTACCTAATTTTCTCATCTCTTACTTATTCCATCCAAACCAATCAATCAATTTTTTGTGTATTCTTTATAATAATTTTCCTGTGTCTCTGCATCCCCGGTCCCTGTGCCCATGCTGAAAACGTTCTGCGCATGTGCGCGCAGTTCAGCCAGCTCTTAACAGCTCTGCGCGTGTCCCTGTGGTTGCTAAGGCAACAGGGACGCAGTGCGCAGAGCTGGGGACATGATGCGGCTCTCGCGTGATTAAAAGAAAACCGATCTGCGCATGTGCGCGCCATTCAATCAGCTCTGCACATGTCCCGTGGTTGCTAGGGTGGGGGGTAGGTGAGCGTCTGCACTTACGCACTGATGTTGCAGCGGTAGCATCCGAAGGCCTAGTGCCTGTTATTTTAACGGGCCTAAGGTCTAGTAGTTTTATAGTATAGTATAGTAGCTTTTGTTTTAGTTTTTAACTAACGATGTAATCATTCCACTAGTTACCTGATTATTCTAATCTATGCTAAGAACTCTATGTCCTCAAACAGAGACATACTTAACCACTTTCCCCACCACTACAGTATATCTACGTCAGCTGTGGCACTCTCCAAGCCACAGCCACGTAGATATACTGACCTGCCTTAAGCCCTTTTGTGCAGGGACAGGTGCGCTTCAGAGCGCACCCCCCGGCACTGTCGGTTGCCTTACTAATTGGCAAAAGGGAACATGTTCCCTTGTAGCCAATTAGTGACCCCCCCGCGGATGAACGATCACCGCTGTAACAAACAGCGTGATCCTTCATCTCCCCCTCCTCCGTGCACAGATGGCTAAAAAAAATGTAAATAAAGCCGCCTCTCTCACCTTACCTCGTTCCAGCGATGAGCCTGCAGCCTGAGCATCCGATCCCAGCTCTGAACTCAGCCGCGTATTGCCGGTGACCCGGGTCCCGGCTTGATGACGTCATCAAGCCGGGACCCAGGTCACCGGCAATACGCGGCTGAGATCAGAGCTGGGATCGGATGCTCGGGCTGCAGGCTCATCGCTGGAACGAGGTAAGGTGAGAGAGGTGGCTTTATTTACATTTTTTTAGCATCTGTGCACGGAGGGGCTGCCTAATGGGGGGGGGGGGTGTCATACATCTGGCTACCCACACTGGGGGGGGGGGAGGGGGGGGTTGGGGGTGCAAAAAACTGCCAGGCATCTGGGTAACTGGGGGGGATGACATCTAAAAATGGGGGATCATTTGATTATCTGGGGGAGGGGGTAACCTAATACTGGGGGCACATCTGGCTATAATTGGTGGGGGGGGGCAATTCTGGGGGTACATATGGCTATAAAGGGGGAAATTTTATCCGGGGGACACAACTGCCTATAATGAGGGGTGCCAATCCTGGCGGCGTTACTGTCTCTCTGTACTGGGGGGTGGTAGATACATGGGACACATCTGACTATACCGGGGTGCCGATATTGGGGTCACATCTGGCTAAACTGGGAAGGTTGGGCTGATACTCGGGGCACATCTGACTATATTAGGGGGGACATTAACTGGTGGAATGGTTTTATAAACTGTGGTACTTTTTATTTTTAAACTGGAATTGTTAAAAACTGAGAAATAATGCATTTTTTTAATTTTTGTTCCCTTTTTTCAATTAAAATGCCTAGAAAACAAAATTGTTCTTGGGACTAAATACCCCCCATTGAAAGCCTGGTTTGTCTTGAAAAAAACGATATATAGATCATTTAGGTGTAGTGAGTAGGGATAAAGTTATTGCTGATTGAATAGGGACACCGCTAAAGCGTCAAAACTGCTCTGGTCAATAAGGGGAAAACAAGGTCTGGATGCGAAGTGGTTAAAGAAAACCTGAACTGAAAATTAAAAGCCAAAATAAACATACACAGGTCATACTTACCTCCTGTGTAGTCTACTCCTCAATCTATTTTTCCTCTCCTGCGTCCTGTTTGTCCACTGTGATCAATGGAATTCTCCGTCCTCCATTTTGAAAATAGCCATTTCACCATAACAGCTTTCTGGTCAGCACACAGTTAAACTGTAACATCGCCCACTTGAGCCATAGGCAAACATGGACACATCAGTTCTCCTTTCAGTTGTAACTGCCAGCTGCTGATATATAACTGACAGCAACTGATATATTTCAGTTCTGACAAAATGTTGTCAGAACTGGAAGGGATCACTGTAAGAAGAAAATGGTGAGCTTCTGAGAGGAACTGATGGCAAGGTAACTATGTAATGTTCATTTGAAGTTACCTCATGTGTTTGTTTTAAATAATTTTACTCAGTACAAGTTCTCTTTAAGCATTCTCTGTTTTTTTTTTTGCAAATTGTTGATTTGGCTGTTTAGGTTGCAATTAAATTAGTTTTAGGAATATTTAGCTAGTCTGAGATCTCTCAACCTTAATTTTTTCAATATAGGGAGTGGTGACAGCATTACCCTCAATTTCCAACGATTGTACATACAATCGAGATTGGATCATGTATGTGCACGCCAACCAATCTTAACCGGTTCAGCCTACAGGTGTTTTCACCTCAAGGACTGAAGCAGTTTTCCCGTCATCGCTCCTCTCATTCATTCGCCAATAACTCTAGATCCTTTTTTTTTCCCACAAATTTGGCTTTTTGGGGGTGATATTTGTTTTCAGTAATTATTAAAATTTCCATGCATTTTAAAGGGAAAAATAAGAAAAAATATACTATTTCTCCAATTCCAGCCCCATCAGTTCTAAAATAATGTACATTTTACCCACTCATTTTATCTGCCTATTTGTCCCTCCCGACAGCTCACAACCTGATATCATACACAGGCTGATGCCTCAGCAAAAACTCGGTATACAGAGGTGCCAGAGTAGAGTAAAACATTTTAAAAACTGCTTGAAAGCAGAGGGGGATGTTAAGGTGGACTTACCTCCCTCTTACAAAAAAAGAAAACTGACTTGAGTCTCGATAAAACAGAATTGACAAATTATTTATTCAACTCCACAAATGCAACGCGTTTCGCGGGCTTGACCCAGCTTCCTCAGGCAAAAATGGGAGCACAACTGGAATAAAAACAAAATATACACAAAATAACTACCCACGTCTGCGCAGCAGATAATTGGTAAAGAACACATAAAATAATTGCTACAAAAAAAACATTTTCCGCCCACATAAACACAGGGCCATGCAAACAAGCTTAGATGTCAGAAATCAAATAGCTAAGGCTTAATGCTCACAGATTAGAGGGTTCATATTGTATGTCTCAAAGTGAAACAGTTACATGGTAGAGCTGGGTATAGGCCACAGTCTATTCCCAGACCGCATATAGAGCTTTATATGGACACAAAAAGGATTAATATAAACTGCAAGCATAAAGTATAAGATAACTTACCTCAGTGGGTCAAGCAATAGGTTTGAGCGCCTCTGTGTCACTATGAAGTGAGGCTTGCTTTAAATATTTAAAACACAAATAATAACCATAATTAAAAAAAAAGTAACTAGGGATGATAAACTGAAAAAAAGGGGGGATGTAATACTACAATTTGGCCACAAGATGTCCTCAGTGGTGACTTCAGCTCCGTACTGTTAGTACGGAAACGAAAGCACTACGCGCACGGGATTCATGAATGGCAGAGCCATTTGAATAGACGGCTGCAGCCATTCACACAGGGGATTAGATCAATGAATGGGATTTGTTTTCCCATTCATTGATCTAGCGGCGGGCGATCGGCAGTAATGAGCGGCGGTACCGATCGCGGGGGGACGCTACGGGAGGGACGTAGTACCTACGCCCCTGCACAAAGTTGTGGGATTTTGCAGGGGCGTAGTTACTCGTCCCGGGGGAGGGGAAATAGTTAAAAAATTATAATCTTTTAATAAAGAAATATATATATATATATATATATATATATATATACATATATATACATATATATATATATATATATATATATATATATATATATATATATATATAGATTGCAGCAGCAATCGGAGAACACTGAAAGAGAGCTCTATTTGTGGAAAAAAAAAAAAAATATATATATATATATATATATATATACATATATATATATATACATATATATATACATATATACATATATATATATATATATATATATATATATATATATATATATATATATATATATATATATATATATATATATATATATATATTGCAGCAGCAATCAGAGAACACTGAAAGAGAGCTCTATTTGTGGGAAAAAAAGGAGTTAAAATTCATTTGGGTTCACCCTTACTAGGAAACCACGTGGGGCGTGCATGTATGGAGAGGAGAATGCACCCGGAAGCTAGCGGGGGAGAAGCGGAGGCAATGTATACACTTTACACGGGCACTGGGGGGACATTGACTTTAGAGGACAGCGGCGGATGAGGAGCACAAGGCCGATTCCCGAGAGATTTCATGCTGAAGTTGATCGGGAATCAGCCTCTGGTTTATGGGCAGCTGACAGATCTCTCTCATCAGATTCGATAGGAGAGAGAGTTGTCTCTTGGTCAAATTTGCCCATACATGGCTAGATGCATGGGCACCTTTAAAGCTGTGAAGTGCTGAATTGTAAAAATGGCCTGGTCACTAGGAAGGTATAAACCTGTGGTCCTCAAGAGGTTAAACATTTGCTGTGTTCACAGTGGGTTCTCCTCCAGAAGTCTCTAGTGGATTAGACCTGTATGGCAACTGTGGCATAGTACAACAGGATGGGCGGGTGATTGTCACAGATACATTATCTGTTATTTAAAGTGGATCCAAGATGAACTTTTATACATTGCATAATTGTGTTCCTTACATATAGGTTATAGGGCATTCCTAAAGCCAAATACTTTTTTTGTTTTAATACTCTAATTCCCTATAACTAAACAAGCCTCGCCCACAGCTTCGCCAAGGCACTCAGACCCATGTAGCAAGGGCTTATGGGAGCTTAGTCTGGGCAGGAGGAGGAGGAGGTTACTAGCCAGAGATTTCCGGGGCAGAGGGAAGGGGGGAGTGAATTTTTCACAGGCTGAGGGGTAGAGATGCAGTTGCAGATTACCTGTGTAATGATGACAAACAGAACATGGCCACGCTCATTGTATCACAGGAATAAATCATCTTAAACTGTTGAAGCTGTATGCAGCCAGATTTGCTGTGTAAACTATCTAAACTTTAGATAAGATATATAGACAAGTTACTTGTTACAGTTAGTTTTTCATCTCGGATCCGCTTTAACCACAACTTTTTGCCTATTGTAAAATCGATTTTCTCAAAAACTACAAGGTTTTTTTCCCCCTTGTTCCCACTGTTCTCCTTAACATACCGTGCACATTTGGTGATTCTGGCTTTGCTATTAACCGCTAAAGTTGTTGGTTATTTACTTCAATGGTAAATGCAAACGAGAATTTTGGACACTAAAATTTGCAGTAAAATGTGGACGGTTATTATTCGCTGGGAAGGTTCGGCCGTCCTTTATAGACGACAACTGCTTTTCTACACAGTTTTATACCTTGGCTTTCTAGGTGACATAATCTGATTCTGCTTCTGGTTCAATATATTGTTATTTTTACTATTTATTGTATTTATAAAGCACCAACATATTAACCACTTAAAGAGGAGCTGTTAGGTATAAGGTCTCAGAGGAAAAAAAACACATATATCAGTAGCTGGCTGTACGTACATTACATATGCATTTCACTGTCCACGTTTGGATTTCACAGAATTTTTATATAGTATTTGCAGAGAATGATGCTCCTGACAGCTCATGGCAGGTTCCATGTTTGTCTGTCTCCTATGAAGCCAATTGTGTCGTCATGTCCTCCCTGCTTCCTGATGATTCGACTCGCAAAAAAGATCCTAATGGACAACACTACTGTGCAGTGAATATTAATTAGCCATGTGGCTAGGAGCAATAGCGGACTCATGCAGTATACTCTGCCCTGTAATTTTTCAGTGCTGTGAGCTGGGCTACGTTACAAGCTGCTGTAACATGAGCCTGTAACTTCTCACTAGCAGCGGAGGGGAGGACCTAAGGTGGGGAGAAGCAGCCCCAGAATGCTTTGCAGTATGTTATGCGGCCTCTCGTCCTACTTAAGAGCTTGGGAATAACAGCCTTGCTGTTCAGTACACATCAAAAGTAAGAGAGATTTTTAACTTCATTATTGCCTTTTTGGCTTCCTTCTAAACTGTTTAACACAGGAGAATAGAGGTTTAAATTAGCTTTTGCAGCCTGACAGTTACTCTTTAAGGACTGCAGTCATAAAACCCCAGCGCTGCGTAATATGTTGGCGCTTTATAAATACAATAAATAATAATAATAAAAAGGACCAGCCACTTTTTTTCCATTCAGACCACTGCAGCTTTAACGGTTTATTACTCGGTCATACAACCTACTATCTAAATGAATTTTACCTCCTTTTCTTGTCACTAATACTGCTTTCTTTTGGTGCTATTTGATTGCTGCTGTGATTTTTAGTCTTTATTATATTCATCAAAAAAGACATGAATTTTGTCAAAAAAAAGATTTTTTTAACTTTCTGTGCTGACATTTTTCAAATAAAGTAAAATTTCTATATTCATTTTTGTCCAAATGTATTGTGCTACATGTCTTTGATAAAAAAAAAAATCCAATAAGTGTATATTTATTGGTTTGGGTAAAAGTTATAGTGTTTACAAACTATGGTGCAAAAAGTGAATTTTTCCATTTTGAAGCATCTCTGACTTTTCTGAGCACCTGTCATGTTTCATCAGGTGCTAAAATTCCAGGATAGTATAAATACCCCCCAAAGGACCCTATTTTGGAAAGAAGACATCCCAAAGTTTTCACTAAGAGGCATGGAAGATTTTACTTTTTGTCACAAGTTAGCGGAAAATGACACTTTGTGCCAAAAAAATAAATAAAGTTTCTATTTCTGCTAACTTGTGACAAAAAAAAAATGAAATCTGCCACGGACTCACCATGCCCCTCTCTGAATACATTGGGGTGTCTACTTTCCAAAATGGGGTCATTTGTGGGGTGTGTTTACTGTCCTGGCAATCTGGGGGGTGCTAAATTGTAAGCACCCCTGTAAAGTCTAAAGGTGCTCATAGGACTTTGTCACACATGTGGTATCAGCGTACTCAGGAGAAATAGTATAATGTGATTTGGAGTGCATTTTTACACATACCCATGCTGGGTGGGAGAAATATATCTGTAAATGGACAATTGTGTGTAAAAATTTTTTTTTAAAAAATCTCATTTACAGAGATATTTCTCCCACCCAGCATGGGTATGTGTAAAAATACACCCCAAAACACATTTTAGGGCCCCTAAAATGCCAGGGCAGTATAGGAACCCCACAAGTGACCCCATTTTAGAAAGAAGACACCCCAAGGTATTCCGTTAGGTGTATGGTGAGTTCATAGATTTTATTTTTTGTCACAAGTTACCGGAATACCTTGGGTTCTCTTCTTTCTAAAATGGGGTCACTTGTGGGGTGTCTATACTGCCCTGGCATTTTAGGGACCCAAAACCGTGAGGAGTAGTCTGGAAACCAAATGCCTCAAAATGACTGTTCAGGGGTATAAACATCTGCAAATTTTGATGACAGGTGGTCTATGAGGGGCCGAATTCTGTGGAACCGGTCATAAGCAGGGTGGCCTCTTAGATGACAGATTGTATTGGCACTGAAGTGCAGGAAGCGCAGGATGTTCTCAAATCGTGACCTGGACATGGCAGCAGAGAACATGGGCATGTGATGTATTGGGTGCATAGACCAATAAGACCGCAATACATTCTTTTTGACTAGACCCATGTTAAGGAGAAGGCCCCAAAAAATTTTACGTTTGGAAACTTGGAGTGGTTTCCACCGAAAATGCTGGGCATGGTAGCTTCTTGGATTGGCGGTTGCGTATTGTGTGGCATAGCGGTTGGTCTTCGCCAAAATTGAGTCATAGAGATCAGCAGTGATCAGAAAAAAAAATTCTGTCACTGTGGTGGGGCGGGTGAGGGTTTGGCCGGGTGATCAGAAGCCCGCAGGGGGCAGATTAGGGCCTAATCTGATGGATAGGAGTGCTAGGGGGTGACAGGTGGTGACAGGAGGTGATTGATGGGTGTCTCAGGGGGGATTAGAGGGGAGAATAGATGCAATCAATGCACTGGGGAGGTGATCGGAGTGGGGTTTGAGGGGGATCTGAGTGTTTGGCCGAGTGATCAGGAGCCCACACGGGGCAAATTAGGGCCTGATCTGATGGGTAGGTGTGCTAGGTGGTGACAGGAGGTGATTGATGGGTGTCTCAGGGCGTAATTAGAGGGAAGAATAGATGCAAGCAATGCACTGGGGAGGTGATCAGGGGGGGTCCAAGGGCGATCTGAGGGTGTGGGCGGGTAATTGGGTGCCCGTAAGGGGCAGATTAGGGTCTGATCTGATGGGTAGCGGGGACGGGGTGATCGATGGGTGATCAGTGGGTGATTAGAGGGAAGAACAGATGTAAATAGTGCACTGGGGAGGTGATCGGGGGAGTCTGAGGGCGATCTGAGGGTGTGGGCGGGTGTTTTGGTGCCCGCAAGGGGCAGATTAGGGTCTAATCTGATGGGTAGCAGTGACAGGTGGTGACGGGGTGATTGACAGGTGATCAGGGTGTGATTAGAGGGGAGAATAGATGCAAGCAATGCACTGGCGAGGTGATCAGGGGGGGTCTAAGGGCAATCTGAGGGTGTGGGCGGGTGATTGGGTGCCCGCAAGGGGCAGATGAGGGTGTGATCTGATGGGTATGATGGGTAGCAGTGACAGGGGGTGACAGGGTGATTGATAGGTGATAAGTGTGTGATTAGAGGGGAGAATAGATGCAAGCAATGCACTGGCGAGGTGATCAGGGGGGTCTGAGGGCGATCTGAGGGTGTGGGCTGGTAATTGGGTGCCCGCAAGGGGCAGATTAGCATCTGATCTGATAGGTAGCAGTGACAGGGGGTGATTGATGGGTGATCAGTGGGTAATTAGGGGTTTGATTGCACTATTCATTGTTTGTATGGAGGAAAAACGTTTTAGCCATTTATTTAGGAAAGGGTTCTTTACAGTAAGAGTGATTAAGATGTGGAATGCATTGCCACAGGAAGTCGTTATGGCAAACTCTATACCTGCATTTAAAGGGGGCTTAGATGCTTTCCTTGCGTTGAATGACATCCATGGCTACAATTACTAGGTAATGCCAATGATGTTGATCCAGGGATTTTATCTGATTGCCATCTGGAGTCGGGAAGGAATTTTTACCTTGTAAGGGTTTTTTCGCCTTCCTCTGGATCAACAGGGATATGTGAGGGAGCAGGCTGGAGTTGTACTTTGTACTGGTTGAACTCGATGGACGTATGTCTTTTTTCAACCAAAGTAACTATGTAACTATGTATATACACTGTGTGGTTGTGCTTAATAAACACCATTCACTTATTTCCGTGTTCAGCCTCGTTATATCCTGCTGCAAACAGTGATCACCTGTGCTTGCTCTGTGGGGTTTGTAACAGGGGGGGGGGGGGCGGGGAGGATCTGAGGGTGTGGGGGGGGGGGGTAATCAGGAGCCCCCAGGGGGCAGTTTAGGACCTAATCTAAAATATAACGTTGACAGATAGTGACAGTGGGCGATTAGGGGGGTGATCGGGTGCAAACAGTGGTCTGAGGAGGTGATCAGGGGGGTCTGAGGGGTGCTGGGGGCTATCGGGGGCAGGGGGGCAGAATCAGTGTGTGTGCTTACAACAAGAGCTGCCTCCTGCCCTGGTGGTCCCTTGATCACTGGGACCACCAGGGCAGGGGGCAGCCTGTATAATACGCTTTGTATACATTAAAAAGCGTATTATACGCTTACTATGCGGCAGATCGAGGGTTAACAACCCGCAGGTGCTACTAATTGACTGGCTGCTTGACGTCACGAGTGGGCGGAGCCTAATGCTGGCGGATGCACGCGATCCCCAGCAATTCAGTCCCCCAGGAGCCGCCACCGATCGGCGTTACGCGGTCCTGGGGGTGCCACTTTGCCGCCGCCCATAGGTAGTGGGCGGTCAGCAGGTGGTTACGCAGTGTGGACACAAAATACGTATTATTATTATTTATTGTATTTATAAAGCGCCAACATATTACGCAGCGCTGGACATTAATTTAGGTTACAGACAATATTTAGGGGTGACAAACCGCAATATGACAATACAGGAATACAAGAAAACCAGATCACACAGCACAGTATGAGTACAAGATAATGCTTAGTCAGTCACTGGAGCATGGAGATTAGGAAAGCTAGGTTCACTCAAATGCATAGCATGGGTGCACAGTAATGGAGGTGCATGATCAGGTAGGACACAAAAGGAGGAGGACCCTGCTCAAAGGCTTACAATCTAGAGGGAGAGGTAGGGACACGAGAGGTAGGGGACCAGAGTTCAGCTGTGGGTTTAGAGCAATTGTGAGGGATGGTAGGCCAGAGTGAAAAGGTGAGTTTTGAGGGCCTTCTTGAAGGTGTTGAAGGAGGGGGCTGCCCTAATGGGTGGTGGTAGGGAGTTCCATAGTGTTGGAGCGGCTCTTGAGAAGTCTTGGAGGCGTGCATGGGACTGGGTGATGCGGGGGACGGTCAGGCGAAGTTCATTGGAGGAGCGGAGTGAGCGGCTTGGTGTGTATCTCTGAGTAAGATCAGAAGATTTGTAGGTCAGACACAATATCTTGAATCTGATTCTGGACTGGATAGGAAGCAGGTGGAGGGATTCACGGAGGGGAGCCGCCCTGGTGGAGCGATGGGAGCAGTGGATAATTCTGGCTGCCGCATTCATGATGGACTGCAGTGGGGCTATTCGGGTCATAGGGAGACCAGACAGAAGGGCACTGCAGTAGTCAAGCCGGGAAATTATGAGGCCATGGATAAGGAGTTTGGTGGTGGCAGAGGTCAGGAAAGGGCAAATCTTACACATGTTACGAAGGTGGAAGTTGCAGGACTTTGTGAGGTTTTGGATGTGGGGAGTGAAGGAGAGTGCGGAGTCCAGGGTGACACCCAGACAGCGGGCTTAAGAGGTAGGGCGAATGGTAGTGTGGTTAACAGTGACCTGCACATCTGGGAGGTCCAGGGATGACCGGGGTGGGAAGATCATAAATTCCATTTGGTCTAGATTTAGTTTCAGGAACCTAGCGGACATCCAGGAGTAGATGGCAGATAGGCAGGAGGAGACCTTGTCCATGGTTGTGGTGAATATGTCAGGGGTGTGAAGGTAGATTTGGGTGTCATCTGCATACAGATGAAAGTTAAAACCCATGGTGGAGATAACCTTGCCAATGGAGTATGTGTATAGGGAGAACAGTAGGGTGCCAAGGACCGAACCTTGGGGGACTCCCACTGAAAGGTGGTTGGGGGTGGACGAGGACTCATTGAAGGAGGTCGTGAAGGAGCGGTTGGAGAGGTAGGATGAAAGCCAGGTCAGGGCGAGATCGTGAATGCCCATGGATTGGAGGGACTGGAGGAGTAGGGGATGATCTACTGTATCAAAAGCTGCTGAAAGGTCAAGGAGGAGGAGAATGGAGTATTTACCTTCAGCTTTAGCTAAGGCAAGGTCATTGACCACTTTGGTGAGAGCCGTTTCGGTTGAGTGGGCAGGCCGAAATCCAGATTGCAGTGGGTCTAGTAGTGAGTTGGCATTGAGGTACTGGGTCAAGCGTTTGTGAACCAGACGCTCAAGGAGTTTTGAGGCGAAGGGGAGGAGGGAAATCTGGCGGTAGTTGGAGGGTAGTGAGGGGTCGAGGGAGGGTTTCTTGAGCAGGGGCAGTACTGTGGCCTGCTTGAAGTCTGAGGGGAAGATGCCTGTGGATAGGGAGAGGTTAAACAGGGTAGTGAAGACTGGTGCCAGATCCTTGAAGTGAGGCTGAAGTAGATCAGAAGGGATAGGGTCAAGGGGGGAGGTAGTGGTATGGGAAGTCTGCAGTAGGTGGTTGACTTCCTCAGTGGTAGTAGGAGTGAAGGAGGTGAGGGGAGGATAGGGTGGAGGAGGAGTTGGTTGTGAGCGGGTGGGAGGTGAAGATTGGATATTTCCTGACGGATGGAGACTATTTTGTTGGTGAAGTGGGTGGCTAAATCTGGGGCAGAGAGGGAGGAAACAGAAGGTGGGGGGGTGGGTTTAAGCAGGGAGTTGAAGGTGCCAAAAAGACACCGGGGCTTGGAAGCTTGTGCTCTGATGAGCTTGGTAAAGTATTCCTGCTTCGCATGAGCAAGGGCAGTGTGGAACTGCAGCAGGGTAGTCTTGTACTGTAAGAAATCCTGGTTTAGTCGAGTTTTCCTCCTTTTTCGTTCAGTGGCACGTGTTTCCCTCTGGAGGTGCCTTCTGTGAGGAGGTTGAAGGTGAGAAGGTAATGGTCTGAGGGTGGAAATGGTGCGATGTTGAGGTCTGCAATGGTGGTGGATTTAGTGAATATAAGGTCGAGAGTGTGACGTACAGTGTGAGTGGGGGCGTTGGTGTGTTGTACTAGGCCATGTGAGTTGGCTATGGTGAGTAGCCGAGTCACAACAGAGTTCTTGGTTTCATTGATGGGAATATTGAAATTCCCGAGGATGATGGTGGGGAGGTCAGAGGAGAGGATGTGTGGGAGCCAGGAGGCAAGGTTGTCGAGAAATTGTCGTGTGGAGCCCGGAGGGCGGTATAAGACTGCAACAATGGCTGGGAGGGGATTGTAGAGGCGGATAGTGTGGGCCTCAAATGATGTGAATTGTAGGGAGGAAGGTGGAGTGAGGACACGGAATGTGCAGGATGGGGAGAGGAGCAGACCCACCCCTCCCCCTGGCCTTTTGACTGGTCTGGGGGTGTGACTGAGGTGAAGCCCCCCGTAGGAGAGGGCAGTCTCTGCGGCAGAGTCAGAGGGGGTGAGCCATGTCTCAGTGAGTGCGAGGATGGTGAGGGATTTGGAGAGGAAGACGTCGTGGACCGCTGTAAGTTTATTGCGGACGGATCTGGCATTCCAGAGACCGCAGGGTAGGGGGGGACATGTGTTTGTGAGTGGGATGGATGGAAATAAGGTTGGGGCGAGGATGGATGTTGAGGTTATTTGTGGACAGAGAGCTGTGAAGCGGGTCAGCAGGGGATGCTAGTCTGGCAGCAGGCTGTGGCCCAGGGTTAGATGATATATCACAAGCAGCAAGTAAGAGTAGGAGGGAGAGAGTAAGCAAATGTGAATGGGATTTAAATGTTTGTGAGGTTTTCGAGCTGCTGGAGGGAGAGAGAGATTTCAGGAGAGCTAACAGTTCATGAGAAGCTGAGTAAGGTGAGGGAAGCAGAGCAGGTGAAATGAATATGGAGTGTTGTACACTGGGAGGATGCATATTTAAATGCAACTTGTAGATGTTTGCAGACAGGCAGAACATAAGAAAAGGTGCAGTAAACATGGTAAGTGTCAATGATTATCAGCATGAAATTTCCAACCCCTAAACAGTTTATATGAGTATGCAGTTAGTGCAAGCAAACCTGTGTACATAAAGAGTCTACTTGGTTGTGCAACATATGTCCTGCAGTGGCATTTTGAGCAACAGCATTGGAGGCAGTTCTGGATGCAGAGTAGTAGTTTCCAGCAGAGTCCTTTGGCTGTTGAATCCTGTTTGAATTCCTAAGTGAATTATTGGTAATGATACAAAGGATGACAGATCTAACCTAACAAAGCTATAAAACATAGGACAATTATACAAGGCAAACTGGGAACAAAATACATAATCATGTGATTTTGGGCTGGTTAGGTAGGTCTAGTAATACAAGTGCAAGGTGGTTATAGGAAAGCAGCACACAATCATGTAGAATACACTAGAGAAGGGAGGGTCCTGCCAATGTATATATCGCAGCCCCAAAAATTGTTTACATTTTCAGTTTCAAGATATTAATTGTAGTTTTTTGTTTTAAAAACAATAACAAAGGATTGCAGTGTCACTGCATCACAGTAGTGGAAAAACATGACCTTGAGATCTCTCGTCATACTTGTATTAAAGGAAACCTGAGATGAACAGTACCTTTAAAATAAACATCCTCTCCTTTTCTCATTTCATTCTTAATTTTTCATTTTTATCCTGTCTAAAATCCAAAATCCGGGTCCGTGTCACTGTGTGTAAATTATTTCACCGTATTGTTGTGCTCAGTCTTTTTAGCGAATGTCCAATGTAGGCCGCTGACTATAATATGAGACAAGACCCACTGAAGTAATTCAACTGCAATAGTTGCACCACACAAATAGCTGCGGCAATCTGTGTATTTTCACCTTAAAAATAAGAAATACAAACAAGAGATGCTCTCATGGTGGGAAGACCCCAGCTGTACATCCTTGTGCAGAACACACACTGCGTAAGGAAAAACTTCCACCTATAGTACAAGGAGATGACAACCACCCCTCTCCTAATTCTGCTCACCGGATGCTTGCTTGTAATCTTGCGTATCACAAACTCAGATGCTGACCATCAACCTATTAAAACACCAATCAGATCTCATAGCATAAAACCATCTTTAATAAAGCCCTCAATGGCCCCCATAAAAACTGCGGACATAAAAGTTACTTGAATGCAGGCATATCATAACAACCATTTCTTACGATTTCGGTCACCTTTCACGTGTCCTGGTCTGACTTCCGTCTACTCAAGTTGCGTGCATCCGCCCTACGCGTTTTGTCAGGTGAGGTTGTGACTCATCAGGGGCTGCTGTGTAAAGTTCTCCATCAAATAATGTATGCAGGGACATATTAGGGAAAAAAACTTGCAGACATATATACACACAGGCACAAATACTTTGACTTATTCCTGTAAAACCAAAGACAAGCACTTGTATGTTCCTGGCTCAGATAGGGAGAGATAAGTGTGTAACTCAAGCTGAGACACTAATTAGCTGGGTAGATAAATAAATCAGTTTACAGAGCTGCTTTTCTCTTCACAGGCACTGCTCTCTGTGCACAGATAAGAAGAACACAGGCAGAGAGGGTGGGGGAAGGTGAACTTGGGCAGACTGCTCTCACTGCTATAGAGCTTCCTGATGAAGCAGCTGACTGAGAGCTCAGTCAGTGTTTTTTACAGGGGTATTACAAGCTCACAGGGCAGATCAGAATGAAACAGACAGATGGGTAAGTGTCTGTTCTCATGTCCCTGCTAATATATGGTATTATGTCTTGCACAGATCATTTTTCTAACTATATTCAATAATGATAAGCTGAGCTGGCCTAAAAGAGAGAGAATGGAAATACAGGAAAGAAGAGAAAGGGAAAAAAACGAAGAAAAATAAAAAAAATTGAAGCAACCCAGCAGGGCAAAGTCAACCAATATCTATCCATTTATTTCAGGGCAACCCAATGTGAAGGTGTCAGGGAACCCAGATCTTATCAAATGTATCACTTATATCTTCCAATGTACAGCCCTTCCTTTCTTAAGCCATAAATATATTTTTATATGTATTATTATTAAATAAATGTTTTAAATAAGTAATTTTTATTAAATGTATATCTATAAATGTTTAAGCCCTTCAAACACCACAAATTGCTTCCTCCAACAGCGTGCAATCACTTGTTCCGCTGCCACAAAAATAAAACCCACCAGTGTTCTCTGATGTTTGCTTAGAGGCTCTATTTTGCCATGTAATAATGCGGACTATGTGTCCTTCGGGACCGCTTTGCTAAACAATTATTGAATCAGCCTATAAATCTTAGACCAGAATCAAATCAGCATTGTGCACGACCAAAAGATATGCAACATATCTCTCCTGCCATTGAAGCCCCTAAACAGAGCCCTGAGCCAGTGCCAGGTACATGAGACAAGCTAGCGGGGAACCAGTACCAGCGGAAAAGTACCTTATAGGCCAATTCCACCGCGAGGTTCAAAGATAATTTGGGGATAGTGTTCCAGTACCCTCCCATTCCTCAACCCAGTCAGGTCAGACTGCCATCTGACCAATAGCTATGTCGAAAGGATTGTGGGGGGATCATTCAGCAAGGAATAAAGTTCAGTTATATGCCATTTGAGAATGGATAGTTGACACACAAGTACTCAAACTTAGTTAACACTATAGGAATCTGTAATTGTGGCATGACAGTGGTTTGCAACCAATGTCAAGTTGAATGTAATGGAACCTTTCGCATTCCGGAATTGCGTTTTTCTCAGAGGTTGCTCCAGGTTAAAATACCTGTGAGTCGTTTAACTTGTTCCAGGCCACGTTCTCTCCACCACTTGAAGCTACTGTACTGCTTTCGTAGCCAGGAGCAAACATCGGATTGTTACATGTTTACATTTTTTAATAGGTTACATCACCCAGCTACGGTCTTATGAGGATAGGTAACAGAACTGAGAAAAAAGTCTGCAACTCGTATTCAGCTATATTCATCAAAAGCAGAGTAAGGGTAGCAATAAATGGACTGTGTTCTAACAAAGTCATGGTCAGAGATGTGCTCTGTTTCTGTGAAAATACCAAACTGTCTTTACCCATTACAATCTGCTGCCCATTCCAGCTAATGCATATTTATTTTGCCTTCACACCTCTGTGCATTGACACAGTTAAATACTTAAAGGACAATTGTATTGAGAGGTATGTGGAGGTTGCCATATTTATTTCCTTTTAAACAACACTAGTTCCCTGGCAGCTCTGCTGATATATTTGGGTGCAGTAGTGTCTGAAAAGCACCAGAACAAAGCATGCAGCTAATCTTGTCAGGTCTGACAATAATGTCAGAAACGCCTGATCTGCTTATGCTTGTTCATGGTACATTGCTAATAGTATAAGAGACAGAGAATCAGCAAGATAGCCCAGCAACAGGTATTTCTACAGGTATTTCTTTAAAGGAAATGAATGTGGCTGCTTCCACATACCTCTCGCTACAGTTGTGCTTTAATAGTGTATTGGAAACTTTGTATAGTGTATAAAAAATTATTGTATACAAGTCAGACTTGGGTACAGTAAGTATTTTCACTATAGGTTGTACACAGTATAATAAATGACTAAAACGCATTGCTTACTGTTGTGCTTTTGGAGTCCCAAGGTAAAAACAATTGAAAAGGTGCAAGGTTACATGATTGAAGGACACCTGAGCTGAGAGAGATATGGAGGCTGCTATATGTATTTCCTTTTACACAATACCAGTTGCCTGAAGTCCTGTTGATCTCTTTGGCTGCAGTAATATCTTGATCACACACCTGAAACAAGAATGCGGCTAATCTAGTCAGACTTCAGTCAGAAACATCTGATCTGCATGCTTGTTTAGGGTCTATGGCTAAAGCTATTAGAGGCAGAGGATCAGTAGGACAGCCACTTACCTTTTAGAAAGTCACAAAGAAATTTGGGTACGAGTATAGCCAGAAAGCGTAATAAGTTTTAGTGCTTCAAAAATTTGCTGTATTAATGTTGTGTATTATTAGCGGTTATATGGAAAATATCGGCTTTAAGGAAAGCTGCAGTGGATAAATAAAATATTATATACGAAAAGTGTAGTGGATAAAGAAAATATATCTGTTATTGGAAAACTGTCGAGGATAAAATTACCAATTAAAATTATGTAAGTGAAAAAAAAAGTTCAGATTTTTGCTGGTTTATACAGTTAAAATAGGGCTTTCACCTAATCTATGAACATAGCTGAAATTGAGAGTTCAAGCAACAGGTACAGAGGAAATAAAAAATTGAATAGGGAAAAATACCACGGCACACTTGGGCGTGAATACACCCGAATAGTGCGTTTATAATTTGTAATTAGTAACGTATGTAATTTTTGAGCAGGATAGCACGATTATCATAATATGTTTAGCTGTGGTAATTTTTGCAATATTAATTCCTACATGACCGATGTATCGTGTATTTATGCCCACCCCCCCAGCGCACAACACTTCACAACCGATGGTGTAAATACACGTGCCCACGTTGTTTACCTCACCGCTCCCTAACACCGCTGTTGTTTCACCACAAAACCGCCAATAAGATGATCGGGGACTGGAAACCGCTTGTTCCCATCCCAATTGCAGTGCCCACAATGAATGCTGATGCTAGCATTTCATTCACATAACCAGAGACACTAGCTACTTCCAAGTACTGTTTATCGTACTTGTAATTAAAGTGTAGTGCCATCTTGTTGTCATAAACCTGTGCGGTTCTTGACTTTATTTTGATCGCTAACTCAGTAAAGGTCCGACCTTTAAAGCGTTGCAATCATATAAATCCGGCGTAGCGGGGTCTGAACCTTGAAATGAATCTGAGCACTCAGTATATAACTTTATATAAAAATGTATTTGCTTATCATACAACATACAGTACAGACCAAAAGTTTGGACACGCCTTCTCATTCAAAGAGTTTTTTCTTTTTTTTCATGACTATGAACATTGTAGATTCACACTGAAGCATCCAAACTATGAATTAACACATGTGGAAGTATAATACATAACCAAAAAGTATGAAACAACTGAAAATATGTCATATTCTAGGTTCTTCAAAGTAGCCACCTTTTGCTTTGATTACTGCTTTGCACACTCTTGGCATTCTCTTGATGAGCTTCAAGAGGTAGTCACCTAAAATGGTTTTCACTTCACAGGTGTGCCCTGTCAGGTTTAATACGTGGGATTCCTTGCCTTATTAATGGGGTTGGGACCATCAGTTGCATTGTGGAGAAGTCAGGTGGATACACAGCTGATAGTCCTACTGAATAGACTGTTAGAATTTGTAT
Source organism: Hyperolius riggenbachi (assembly GCF_040937935.1). Lineage (NCBI taxonomy): Eukaryota > Metazoa > Chordata > Amphibia > Anura > Hyperoliidae > Hyperolius > Hyperolius riggenbachi. The sequence goes on along the minus strand of NC_090646.1, from coordinate 306,030,417 downwards.
TATGGCAAGAAAAAAGCAGCTATGTAAAGAAAAACGAGTGGCCATCATTACTTTAAGAAATGAATGTCAGTCAGTCAGTCCGAAAAATTGGGAAAACTTTGAAAGTGTCCCCAAGTGCAGTCTCAAAAACCATCAAACGCTACAAAGAAATTGGCTCACATGCGGACCGCCCCAGGAAACGAAGACCAAGAGTCACCTCTGCTGCGGAGGACAAGTTCATCCGAGTCACCAGCCTCAGAAATCGCAGGTTAACTGCAGCTCAGATTAGAGACCAGGTCAGTGCTGCACAGAGTTCTAGCAGCAGACACATCTCTAGAACAACTGTTAAGAGGAGACTCTGTGAATCAGGCCTTCATGGTAGAATATCTGCTAGGAAACCAATGCTAAGGACAGGCAACAAACAGAAGAGACTTGTTTGGGCTAAAGAACACAAGAAATGGACATTAGACCAGTGGAAATCTGTGCTTTGGTCTGATGAGTCCAAATTTGAGATTTTTGGTTCCAACCATCGTGTCTTTGTGCGACGCAGAAACGGTGAATGGAGGAGGTGTGATGGTGTGGGGGTGCTTTGCTGGTCACACGGTTGGGAATGTATTCAACATTGAAGGCATACTGAACCAGCATGGCTACCACAGCATCTTGCAATGGCATCCTATTCCATCCGGTTTGCATTTAGTTGGACCATCATTTATTTTTCAAAAGGACAATGACCCCAAACACACCTCCAGGCTGTGCAAGGGCTATTTGACCAGGAAGGATAGTGATGGGGTGCTGCACTGCACTTACACCTATTTTTTCTATATCAAATGCCTATAAAGTTAAATAATTATTGATAACAAATATTACCTAAAGAAAGCCTAGATTGTTCTGAAAAAAAAACTACATGTGTATGACTTTGATGGCATAAGTAATCAAAACGTTATTGATGTATCAATAGTGTCAGCTGAAATGACAAAATTGTCAGGAATCTTAAAGGGGAAAAAAAACCCGGAATGCGAAGTGGTTAAACAATGTCATTCATGGCGTATTTCTGATATGTCCTTCTGCTAAGTTTGGAATGTGTCTGTCCTTTTCCAAAAATTAAATTGGTCATATTGACCCAGAAAATCTGTAAATTACAGATATACTAATTTAATGCTTATTGAAGTACACAGGGCTTCTAATACTCATTTAAATATAAAGCTTATTATATAATTATTTTTAAAACAATCGTGCAAGATATAATTGCATGCTAAAACCTAATAATTTAAAATCAATTTCTATATATTGTCTTTCTTTCCACCGGCAGTCACTATTTAATCATTTTTAAATAATAAGCAGTATTAATAATATTAATTTTATAAGATTATGAAACCGTCAGGTGGCATAATTGTCCTAAATATGGGACAACCTTGCAATGTTTTATTGTTGACATTCCACAATGTTTGATAAGACTCTTAACCCAAACATCTAAAATGTTTCAAACTTTTTACTAGCAGAATCCAGCCTTTAAAGAGACACTGAAGCGAAAAAAAAATGATATTATGATTTGTATGTGTAGTACAGCTAAGAAAAAAAAACATTAAGATCAGATACATCAGTCTAATTGTTTCCAGTACAGGAAGAGTTGAGAAACTCCAGTTGTTATCTCTATGCAAAAAAGCTATTAAGCTCTCCGACTAACTTAGTCGTGGAGAGGGCTGTTATCTGACTTTTATTATCTCAACTGTAATTGAACTGTTTACTTTTCCTCTGCTAGAGGAGAGTTCATTACTTCACAGACTGCTCTGAAAGACTCATTTTGAATGCTGAGTGTTGTGTAATCTGCACATATTATAGAGTGATGCAATGTTAGAAAAAACACTATATACCTGAAAATAAAAATATGAGAATATTTTCTTTGCTGCTAATCTTCTAGTAATTATTCATAGTACACAACTAATTCATTATATCATATATTTTTTGTCGCTTCAGTGTCTCTTTAACCACTTCAGGACCACAGTCTTTCTACCCCTTAAGGACCAGGCACTTTTTTTCCATTCAGACCACTGCAGCTTTCACGGTTTATTGCTCGCTCATACAACCTACCAGCTAAATGAATTTTACCTCCTTTTCTTGTCACTAATAAAGCTTTCTTTTGGTGCTATTTGATTGCTCCTGCGATTTTTACTTTTTATTATATTCATCAAAAAAAGACATGAATTTTGGCAAAAAAATGATTTTTTTAACTTTCTGTGCTGACATTTTTCAAATAAAGTAAAATTTCTGTATACATGCAGCGCGAAAAATGTGGACAAACATGTTTTTGATAAAAAAAAAAACCCATTCAGTGTATATTTATTGGTTTGGGTAAAAGTTATAGCGTTTACAAACTATGGTGCAAAAAGTGAATTTTCCCATTTTCAAGCATCTATGACTTTTCTGACCCCCTGTCATGTTTCATGAAGGGCTAGAATTCCAGGATAGTATAAATACCCCCCAAATGACCCCATTTTGGAAAGAAGACATCCCAAAGTATTCACTGAGAGGCATAGTGAGTTCATAGAAGATATTATTTTTTTGTCACAAGTAAGCGGAAAATGACATTTTGTGACGAAAAAAAAAAAAAAAAAAAAAAGTTTCCATTTCTTCTAACTTGCGACAAAAAAAAATGAAATCTGCCACGGACTCACCATGCCCCTCTCTGAATACCTTGAAGTGTCTACTTTTCAAAATGGGGTCATTTGTGGGGTGTGTTTACTGTCCTGACATTTTGGGGGTGCTAAATTGTAAGCACCCCTGTAAAGCCTAAAGGTGCTCATTGGACTTATCGCAAAATGTGAAATCCTAAAGGTACTCATTGGACTTTGGGCCCTTTAGCGCAGTTAGGCTGCAAAAAAGTGCCACACATGTGGTATTGCCGTACTCAGTAGAAGTAGTGTAATGTGTTTTGGGGTGTATTTTTACACATACCCATGCTGGGTGGGAGAAATATCTCTGTAAATGACAATTTTTTCATTTTTTTACACACAATTGTCCATTTACAGAGTTATTTCTCCCACCCAGCATGGGTATGTGTAAAAATACACCACAAAACACATTATACTACTTCTCCCGAGTACGGCGATACCACATGTGTGGCACTTTTTTGCACCCTAACTGCGCTAAAGGGCCCAAAGTCCAATGAGTACCTTTAGGATTTCACAGGTCATTTTGCGACATTTGGTTTCAAGACTACTCCTCACGGTTTAGGGCCCCTAAAATGCTAGGGCAGTATAGGAACCCCACAAATGACCCCATTTTAGAAAGAAGACACCCCAAGGTATTCCGTTAGGAGTATGGTGAGTTCATAGAAGATTTTATTTTTTGTCACAAGTTAGCGGAACATGACACTTTGTGGAAAAAAACAATTAAAATCAATTTCCGCTAACTTTTGACAAAAAAATAAAATCTTCTATGAACTCCCCATACTCCTAACTGAATACCTTGGGGTGTCTTCTTTCTAAAATGGGGTCATTTGTGGGGTTCCTATACTGCCCTGGCATTTTAGGGGCCCTAAACCATGAGGAGTAGTCTGGAAATCAAATTCCGCAAAATGACCTGTGAAATCCTAAAGGTACTCATTGGACTTTGGGCCCTTTAGCGCAGTTAGGGTGCAAAAAAGTGCCACACATGTGGTATTGCTGTACTCAGGAGAAGTAGTATAATGTGTTTTGGGGTGTATTTTTACACATACCCATGCTGGGTGGGAGAAATAACTCTGTAAATGGACAATCGTGTGTAAAAAAATCAAAAGATTGTCATTTACAGAGGTATTTCTCCCACCCAGCATGGGTATGTGTAAAAATACACCCTAAAACACATTATACTACTTCTCCCGAGTACAGCAATACCACATGTGTGGCACTTTTTTGCACCCTAACTGCGCTAAAGGGCCCAAAGTCCAATGAGTACCTTTAGGATTTCACAGGTCATTTTGCGGAATTTGATTTTCAGACTACTCCTCACGGTTTAGGGCCCCTAAAATGCCAGGGCAGTATAGGAACCCCACAAATGACCCCATTTTAGAAAGAAGACACCCCAAGGTATTCCGTTAGGAGTATGGTGAGTTCATAGAAGATTTTATTTTTTGTCACAAGTTAGCGGAACATGACACTTTGTGGGAAAAAAACAATTAAAATCAATTTCCGCTAACTTGTGACAAAAAAATAAAATCTTCTATGAACTCACCATACGCCTAACTGAATACCTTGGGGTGTCTTCTTTCTAAAATGGGGTCATTTGTGGGGTTCCTATACTGCCCTGGCATTTTAGGGGCCCTAAACCATGAGGAGTAGTCTGGAAATCAAATTCCGCAAAATGACCTGTGAAATCCTAAAGGTACTCATTGGACTTTGGGCCCTTTAGCGCAGTTAGGGTGCAAAAAAGTGCCACACGTGGTATTGCCGTACTCGGGAGAAGTAGTACAATGTGTTTTGGGGTGTATTTTTACACATACCCATGCTGGGTGGGAGAAATATCTCTGTAAATGACAATCTTTTGATTTTTTTACACACGATTGTCCATTTACAGAGTTATTTCTCCCACCCAGCATGGGTATGTGTAAAAATACACCCCAAAACACATTGTACTACTTCTCCTGAGTACGGCGATACCACATGTGTGGCACTTTTTTGCAGCCTAACTGCGCTAAAGGGCCCAAAGTCCAATGAGTACCTTTAGGATTTCACAGGTCATTTTGCGGAATTTGATTTCCAGACTACTCCTCATGGTTTAGGGCCCCTAAAATGCCAGGGCAGTATAGGAACCCCACAAATGACCCCATTTTAGAAAGAAGACACCCCAATGTATTCCGTTAGAAGTATGGTGAGTTCATAGAAGATTTTATTTTTTGTCACAAGTTAGCGGAACATGACACTTTGTGGAAAAAAACAATTAAAATCAATTTCCGCTAACTTGTGACAAATAAATAAAATCTTCTATGAACTCACCATACTCCTAACGGAATACCTTGGGGTGTCTTCTTTCTAAAATTGGGTCATTTGTGGGGTTCCTATACTGCCCTGGCATTTTAGGGGCCCTAAACCGTGAGGAGTAGTCTGGAAATCAAATTCCGCAAAATGACCTGTGAAATCCTAAAGGTACTCATTGGACTTTGGGCCCTTTAGCGCAGTTAGGGTGCAAAAAAGTGCCACACATGTGGTATCGCCGTACTCGGGAGAAGTAGTACAATGTGTTTTGGGGTGTATTTTTACACATACCCATGCTGGGTGGGAGAAATAACTCTGTAAATGGACAATTGTGTGTAAAAAAATCAAAAGATTGTCATTTACAGAGGTATTTCTCCCACCCAGCATGGGTATGTGTAAAAATACACCGCAAAACACATTATACTACTTCTCCCGAGTACGGCGATACCACATGTGTGGCACTTGTTTGCACCCTAACTGCACTAAGGGGCCCAGAGTCCAATGAGTACCTTTAGGCTTTACAGGGGTGCTCAAAATTTAGCACCCCGCCCACTTGCCAGGACAGTTAACAAACCCCACAAATGACCCCATTTTGGAAAGAATACACGCTAAGGTATTCCATGAGGGCCATGGTGAGTTCATAGAAAATTTTATTTTTTGTCACAAGTTAGCGGAAAATGACATTTTGTGAAAAAAACCAAAAACACAAAACCACAATTTCTGCTAACTTGTGACAAAAAATAAAACATTCTAAGAACTCACCATGCACCTCACGGAATACTTTGGGGTGTCCTCTTTCCAAAATGGCATCATTCGTGGGGTCTGTCCTGGCATTTTAGGGTCTCTGCAATCATTACATGTATGGCCAGTATTAGGAGTTTCTGCTATACTCCTTATATTGGGCATAAGGGTAATGCACTGTGGGCTGAAAGGAAAAATGAACGTCAAACAATCAATCAATGTGGATGAAAAAATATCTGCCAAAAAATTTTGAAAAAAAAAAAGAGGAGGAAGGCGTCTGCAAGGACATAGGAGCTGCCGCCCCAAAAATCCAGACCCACCAGCTCGTATGCCCTGGCAAACCTGATTTATCCATTCACACTGATCGATGTGTATGAACAAATCATTGCCAGAGTTTTTTTTTGATACAAAGTGTTTGCCAAAGCATATGAATCCCCAACACCACTCCTCTGCCCATATGCCTCGGCAAACTTATCTTTTTGACTGAGGAGGAGAAATCTCGTCCTGCAGCGCTACATGCACCGACTTGTGTGTAAGCTGACAGACGCGCAATGTTCTGTCAGGATGCACCATCAGTGCTGCAGCTGATTGGTCGGTCTGGATAGAAAAAAAGAGAGAAGAAAAAAAGACAAAACAATACAAAAAGGAGGGGAAGGCGTCTGCCAGGACATAGGAGCTGCCGCCCCAAAAATCCAAACCCACCAGCTCGTATGCCCTGGCAAACCTGATTTATCCATTCACACCGATCGATGTGGATGAACAAATCATTGCCAGAGTTCTTTTTTGATACAAAGTGTTTGCCAAAGCATATGAATCCCCAACACCACTCCTCGACCCATATGCCTCGGCAAACGTATCTTTTTGACTGCGGAGGAGAAATCTCGTCCTGCAGCGCTGCATGCACCGACTTGTGTGTAAGCTGACAGACGCGCAATGTTCTGTCAGGATGCACCATCAGTACTGCAGCTGGTTAGTCGTTCGCTCGGTCCACCTGGAAGGTTATTGGATGGAAAAAGAGAAAAAAAAAAACAAAAAACAAGCAAGCAGCAAAGCAATTACTTCATTAACATTAATAACCTTTGAACTTTTTTAATAAAAAACTTAACATTGCAAACCAAACATTAACTTCTTTGCTTACCTGTTTTTTGTTTTTTTTTAACTTACCTCCCGAGGACAAACCTCTCCTCCCCCATGGAACAATGTGCGAAGTGCAAATCGCACAGAGTTGTGGCGAAATACATTACGCAATTTGTCCCAAGTGAAAGGAGAGGTTTCTGGCAGCCCTGTGTATTAGGGTCTCTGGAAACCCGATGTTTGGTTTCACACTGCATATTGACATATCCGGTGGGTCGAGCCCGCCGCACCGTATTGTCCAAAACAGACCTTCAGGCAATACCACAAGAGTAGCATTCGGCCTAGTAATGAACTGCGTCGCCATAGACTAACATGACTTCCGGGCCGATCGATATTGCCACAGAAGCCACGCAGTAACGTAGGCATGCACTAGCGTTAAGTCAAGCACTTCCGGCGTAGGGGGGGACCGCAAAGTGTGACTTTTGCTAGGCATTTTGCCCTAACGCATCGCAGCAGTGTGAAATAGCACTGAGAGACCCTTGTGTGCCTACCGCTGTGTGTGGAGTTCCCTACTCTCTAATAGTGTACCTGCTCGTGGTACCTCTCAAAACACTCCCCTAGGCATAGGCCAGGCTGGTCAGGACAGGTGGGACAATAAACAGTGGTGTCACGCCTTATTCCAGCCCTGCTGCAGACACGACAGCGTTTTCTTCGGATTCGTTGACCTGGGGTAGTCGGAATTGGATAGGCGTAATGCCTTCCATGCAGCCGGCTAGTTGCATCTTGGGGTTGGGCCACGGCACCTCCTGGATACAGGAGTTCCATCACGATCTGTTTATTAAATTGAATAAACGATCCAGTTCTCCCAGCCTTACTGTAGAGAACAAAGCTGTTGTAAATTGCCAATTGAATGAGGTAAAAAGACACTTTTTTATACCAGCGTCTTGTTTTTCGGGAAACTAAATAGGGCGCTAACCTCTGGTCATTGAAGTCCACCCCTCCTATGTTAGTATTATACTCGTGGACGACAAGGGGTTTTTCAGTGACCTCAGTTCGCCGTTGAATTTCAACTGTCGTGTCTGCGTGAATGGTGGACAGGAAGTAAACCTCCCTCTTGTCCTTCCATTTCACCGCGAGCAGGTCGTCAGCACACAAGGCGGCCCTCTGCCCCCGTTGAAGTCTGGTGGTAATGAGCCGTTGGGGGAAGGCCCGGCGACTAGGCCGCACAGTGCCACAGCATCGGATTTTTTCTATTTTTAAGTGCTGAAAGAGGGCCACACTTGTGTAATAATTGTCCACAAAAAGATGGTACCCCTTCTGGAACAAGGGTGACACCAAGTCCCACACAACCTTTCCACTGCTCCCCAGGTAGTCAGGGCATCCGACCGGCTCCAATTTTGAGTCTTTTCCCTCATAGACCCTAAAATAAAATGTATAGCCTGTGGCCCTTTCACAGAGCTTATACAGTTTCACCCCATACCGGGCGCGCTTGTTTGGGATGTACTGTTTGATGCGAAGGCGCCCGGTAAAGCGTATGAGGGACTCGTCTACGCAGATGTCCTGGTCAGGGGTATAAGCATCTGCAAATCTGGATGACAGGTGGTCTATGAGGGGTCGAATTTTGTGGAGCCGGTCAAAAGCAGGGTGGTCACTTCGATGACAGGTTTCGTTGTCATTGAAGTGCAGGAAGCGCAGGATGTTCTCAAATCGTGTCCTGGACATGGCAGCAGAGTACAGGGAAACATGATGTGCTGTGTCCGTAGACCAATAAGACCGCAACACATTCTGCTTTACTAGTCCCGTGTGAAGGAGAAGGCCCAAAAAAATTTTAATTTCGGAAACTTGGACTGGTTTCCACCGAAAAGGCTGGGCAAGGAACTTTTCCGGATTGGCGGTTATATTTTGTGTGGCCTTACGGTTGGTCTCTGCCACAATTAAGTCCAAGAGATCCTGGGTGAAGAACAGATAGAAAAAGTCTAGGGCCGATCCTAGATTATCTGTCTCCACCTGGACTCCAGACTGGGTGGTGAAAGGGGGAAGTACGGGTGCGGCGGAATCAGGGGATTGCCAATTTGGGTTTGCCAGCACCTCTGGTAAATTAGGGGTAGTACGGGCCCGTCTTCTTGGTGGCTGCGACTGGGATCTTACTGCACGTGCCACCGAACCAGTTTCAACTTCCATGCTGGTGCTCGCCACTTCACCAGGGTCTACGGAAGTACTGGTGCTAGGTCCAGGAGATGTTGTGCTGCTGGTGCCTGCCCCACCATGAAATCTCAGACCAGCACGAACACCACTCTGCTGCCCTTGAGGCTGATCCTGCGCCACCTGCGGTCCAACAACATGGGGTGTGGTACGCCTGGCTTTAGCCGGGACCTCAACCTCGTCATCACTATCGGTCAGTGAGCCACTGCTCAATTCAGGTTCAAACTCTGACCCGGAAGATTCGTCGAATGAGGCGTCCCAATCGTCCTCATCCGACTGGGCCATGTACCTGAGAACCTCATCATCGGAATACCCCTTTCTTGCCATAGTGGGCTGCTAAATTTAGGGGGTATTCCTCTGAGACTACGCAGAAAAAAGAGCACCTACCTAGCAAAAGGGAGTATTTGAGAGGTAGAAAGCTGTGGTCACTGAGTTTTGATAAAAAAAATAAATCAAAACTGAGGTTTACAGTGCCACAGCTATTGTACAGTGTTTTTTGCAGTGATCAGAAAAAAAATTCTGTCACTGCGGTGGGGCGGGCTGAACGCAAGTGCAGGCGAGCGATCAGGCCTGATCGGGCAAACACTGCGTTTTTTTTTGTGGATCCTAGGGACCCTAATAGATCTGACTGCGATCAGTAATGATCACTTACAGATACTATATAGTACCAATGTTGATTAGCGACAGTGATGACGCTAATTAGTGACTGTGGTGCAGTGGGCTGAGCACTAACTGACACTTACAAAGGGGCCTAGCTAACTGGCCTAACTGCTAACACTAGTGATACTAAAAAAGTGACAGTTTTCACTGATCACTGTTTTTAGATCACTAGGATAGTGACAGGGGGGTGGTGGTAAGTGGGGAATCAGAGGCAATCAAACAATCACAGGACAATCAAAGGCAATCGCAGGCCAATCACAGGGCACTCAATTCACGGGACAATCAAAGCCAATCACGGGACAATCAAAGCTAATCACAGGTCAATCACGGCACAATCAAAGCCAATCGCGGGACAAAGCCGATCACGGGACAATCAAAGCCAATCACGGGACAATCAAAGCCAATCACAGGCCAATCAAAGCCAATCACAGGCCAATCACAGGCCAATCAAAGCCAATCACAGGCCAATCAAAGCCAATCACAGGCCAATCACGGGACAATCAAATACAATTACAGCACAATCAAATTGAATGTCAGCACAATGAAATTGAATATCAGCACAATCAAATGCAATTACAGCACAATCAATTACAATGCACTGGGAAGGTGATTGGGGGGGGGGGGGGGTTTCTGAGGGCGATCAGAGGGTGTGGGGGGTTGACTAGGTGTCCGCACGGGGCAGACTGGGTCCTGATCTGGTGGGTGGCAGACACAGGGGGTGACGATAGGAGATCAGTCAGGGATTACAGGGGAGAATAGATGTAAACAATGCACTGGGGAGGTTATCAGCAGGGGGGAGCTGAGGGCAATCTGAGGGTCTGGGTGGGGTGATCAGGTGCCCCCAAGGGACAGTTTAGGGTCTGCTCTGATGGGTGGTGGTGACAAGGGGTGATAGGCAGGTGATAAGCAGGTGATAGACAGGTGATCAGTGGGTAAGGCAGCTGTATACAAACGTATACAGTATACAGGGGGGTGGTCTGGGGGGGATCTGAGGGTAGGGAGGATGATCAGGGAACCCTAGGGGGCAGTTAGGGACCTACCCTAGGGGATAGCATCCCTAGATAGTGACAGGGAGTGATTGATGGGTTTTTAGGTGGGTGGTGGGGTGCTAGCAGTGGTGTGCTGGGGTGGTCAGGGGGGGTTCTGAGGGCTGGGGTGGGCGATCGGGGGGGGGGTCTGGGTGGGCGATCGGGGGGGTCTGGGTGGGCTAAAGAGTGTTTTTGTTAACTTATCTGCCGGGCTGCCGTCCTCTCTGATGGTCGCACGACGAGTGACCATCAGCGGAGGAGGCAGCCAGTATAATACACTTTGTTACAATAACAAAGTGTATTATACACTCTGATTGGCCAGATCGCGCAAGTTTGAAACCCGCCGGCGCTGCTGATTGGCCGGCGGGTTTCCGAGTAGGGTGGGCGGAGCCTATTGCCGGCGGCGATCGCGTCATTGATGACGCGATCGCCGCACAGCCACCGCTGATGCCGCCCCTGCCGATGGGCGTATTGCGGTCGTTTGGGCCCGGACTTTGCCGCCGCCCATCGGCTGGGGGCGGTCCTCAAGTGGTTAAGGCTAGTTACACACCAGGACGTTGCGTTTAGGGGACGTTATAGGGCACATAACGTGCCCCTAACGCATCGCCTGGTGTGGACGTCTGAGTGAGCCGCGTTGTGCAGCTCACTCTGGCGTCCGTGATGCCGTGATGCGTACTCTTGGACGCATGCGGCATCACGTGGTCCCGCCCGGCCAATCGCCGCACAGAGCGGCCGCTCCAGGAAGTAAACACTGCACGTCACTGAGTGCAGTGAATATTAATTAGCCATGTGCCCGGCCGCTCTCCCCTCCTCCCCAACATGACTGAGCATGTGCAAACAGTCTAACGCGGCTTAGCCCTGTAGAACGCACAGCATGCAGCACTTTGCTGCGTTACAATGTAACGCAACGTGGGCAGTGTGAACAGCCACTTGTGTTACATTGCTGTGCGTTGGGGGACCGTTACAGGCTGCAGTAACGTGCGCCTGTAATGTCGCTGTGTGCAAGAAGCCTTAAGGTAATTCAAAGTACCGTATATTCCGGCATATAAGACTACTGGGCGTGTAATACGACCCCCCAACTTTTTCAGTTAAAATATAGAGTTTCGGATATACTCAACGTATAAGACTACTCCTCTTCCAACGCACACCAAATTAAAATAAAAATAAAAAAATCATGTACTGGTGCTGTGTATGAACAGATACTGGTGCTGTACTGTATGTGTTACCCAGTATATAACAGTATACAGTAGTCAATTGACTTGTTGCATTGGTCAACTCTCCTTAAGTAGACTGGTCAGCTCTCCTTGACTACCTGTTCAGAGCGGTATGGAACAATAGATTGCGCTTCCTTAGCAGGGAGATCTGAGAGGTGGTAACAGGATAGGGCGTATCACCCGGCATCAATGACACCCGGCGTATAAAACGACCCCCAACTTTTCAGAAGATTTTCAAGGGTTAAAAAGTAGTCTAATATGCAGGAATATACAGTAATACATTCTAATATATGTAATGATAGGGTTTAACAATAATTCTTTCTTTTATCTATAACCATGACATTTAAAAGATGCTTGTAATATAAAAAAGTTTTAGCTTCTGTAACTAAAATAATCTTATGAGTTTCACTGCCTGGAATATGCAGATTTGTCCCAGAGCAATATTTTAAAGAAGTACCCCAACTTCACAGTTTACAATGAAATTTTGCATAGAACAGTCAAACTTAAAACATACACATTTGACAGCTTTTCCTGCATAAATAAACCGCTAGAATTCTGACATCCATCCTTGCAGGGAAATGATGGCAGATGATTAGTGATCTCCGTTGTTTGTTCTTATATCTCTCCGTAAAAAAAAATTCTACAATCAAAATTTAAAAGTAATACAATCTTTCATTCATGCAAAACCTTGTTGATTAAGTGGTGTTGTCAGATTGACGATAGATTCAGTAGTAAAATAAATATCTTCTCCAATAAACATATTTTGCTGGTCCAGATATGACTATATTCTTTGTAAATGACAAATGTATCGATTCACCCTTGAATTTGTAGTTTCTGTCACTCCGGTAGCTTGTGTAGATATGTAGGGAAATTCTAGGCAATATATTCGTTACCCATCTTAAGTCATGTGGTAAAACTTAACCACTTGACCTCCAAGGGTTTTTAAAAATAATGAAAATGTATTTCATTTTTCTATGGGAAGGTGGTGTATAATAGGGTATTTGGATGTAGTTTTACTTTTTGGCCACAAGATGGAGATACAGAGTTAGTGTGTTCTAAAAATAGAAACAGAACCAAGTGTATATTATTTGTTTATATTTGTGTAAACACAGGGGCTTAGATATTATATCTGGTGGTGGTAAAGTAGTTAAGGTTTAAAATGTATAAATAGGAATTATACAGTTCATAAGGCCCCTAAATACTTTTGGAGCACAATGCATTTAACGTTTTATTGTTAGCTTGCAAGAGGTTAATTAGTTGGTTAGTATTATGTATTGATACAGTTAATTACACCTTTCTTATACCACAATTTTTTTTTTTTTACAAATGGTATGTAGTAGTACAAAGTATGTGTAGTTTTCCAGCACAATCCTATAAAGTAATGCCATCTTTTTATTTAAAGAGAACCCGAGGTGGGTTTGAAGAATATTATCTGCATACAGAGGCTGGATCTGCCTATACAGCCCAGCCTCTGTTGCTATCCCAAACCCCCCTAAGGTCCCCCTGCACTCTGCAATCCCTCCATAAATCACAGCCACGCTGCTGACAAACAGCTTGTCAGAGCTGGCTGTGTTTATTTCTATAGTGTCAGTCTGCTGCTCTCCCCGCCTCCTGCAGAACTCCAGTCCCCGCCTGCATCCCTTCCCTCCCTGCTGATTGGAGGGAAGGGACGGGGGCAGGGACCGGAGCCATGCAGGAGGCGGGGGAGCAGCTGAGACTGACACTACAGATGTAAACACAGCCTCACAGCACGGCTGTGATTTATGAGGGATTGCAGAGTGCAGGGGGACCTTAGTGGGGTTTGGGATAGCAACAGAGGCTGGACTGTATAGGCAGATCCAGCCTCTGTTTGCAGATAACATTCTTTAAGCACACCTCGGGTTCTCTTTAAATGTAGATTTCATATAAAAAATGTAGGCAATAAAAAGTTATTTAGAAATTCAAATTGCTAGCTAGCAACTGCAGTAGGTGTTTTTAAATATGTTCTCAATAAAGCAAATGTGGTAACATCTCATTGTTGAAGTTGCTTTTCCACTTCATGTTTTCAGTATCTTGGAGTAATTCCTTTGAATTGATCGGTATCCTTACCACTGAATGAACGTGTTTTGAAACTTCTGTAGACTGAACATCCTTGCATATAAATCTTGGCATGTTTATTTTTGCAAAAAGACAAACGTGATAGATTATCTTGTAGATTAAATTGCATATATGGTTGTTTTCTTGTTAAGCTCAGAGTCTTTTCAAGGCAATATTTAAGGCAATTCCATGCATGATCTTGAATATGTCATTTGTAGATTTTCCTTCTGATTAAAGTAGTACTCTGTGCCAATCATTCATTAGTATTGTAAGTACTGGGATTAGTCATTCAGAATTCTCTTTTCTGGAAACTTCTTTAACATGTATCATATGGTTCAGATAACTTTCAATCAAGTGTCTGTAATTCTTGTATAGAAAGTTACAATATGCAGTTCTAACGGTAGCTAAATAGGATCCCCCTTATGCAGCTTTAAAGTAATCTAGTACCAGTCCAGTGTTTTACTAGCAGTTTAGTCTGCCATTTAAACACATCATTGACAGTTCAGGTTGTTTAGAACATTTCACCTGGAATATTATCAAATAGTCCCGCATTTAACTCTAGATTTTCTGAGTTTACAATGGCCAGTCATCTTGCATTTTTAAGTCTAGTGCCTACAACTGTCTTTGCATATCATGACACTTGAAGGAATGTCACTCTTAGTTTCTTCAGTACTTTTCTTGTATATATAATGATTAGAAATGTGTTTGATATTTGAGCTGTTCTTGCTCTTCAAGTCATGTGACGACAGTTCCTCTAATTATGGTGTATTTTTTTTTTCCATCAGTCAATAACTTGCATGCTTTAACTAGAGATTGCCCGAACCTCCGATTTTAGGTTTGCAAACCGGGTTCGCAAACATTCGCGAACCTCCGCAAACGTTCGCGAACTTTTGCGAACCGCAATAGACTTCAATGGGGAGGCGAACTTTGAAAACTAGAAACATTTATCCTGGCCACAAAAGTGATGGAAAAGATGTTTCAAGGGGTCTAACATCTGAGTTTTTGCATGGATGAGTGGGATAGACGCCAAAAGTCCTGGAAAAAAATCTGGATTTGACGCAAAGCAGCGTTTTAAAGAAAGAAATCACATTGCATGCTAAATTTGAGGTCTAAAGGGCTTTAAAACCTCTTGCATGTGTATATGTTACGGCCAGAACCCGAAGTTTGGCCACTTCTAGTTCTGGCCAGCCACTTCGGGTTCTGGCCGGCCAATGTGCGAAGTGGCCGCTGCGCTGCGGCCAATGTTAGAAATGGATTTATTCCTGTGACACTAATGTATCTTCTGGCCGCAGCGCAGTGGCCAAACGTATAACCACTTAGTTAATTTAATGCAATTAAGCCGGCGGCAATGTAACAATTCAAGCCGCCGGATTTTTCTCTGCCTCTCTCTCCTTCTCCCCCCGCCTCTCTCTCCTCCTTCCCCCCGCCTCTCTCGCTCTCCTATGGACAGCCGGCGGGGACACGAGTGTCGACCCCCCCTCCACCTGGAGTCCTGAACCCTGTTGGTGGTGGCGGAGGCAATCAAGTGGCCTGCAGGCAGAGATGCTGTGTGGGGACCGACTTAGTCTTGGGGCAGGCAGTCACATGGCTTGCAGGCAGAGATGCTGTGTGTGGGGACTGACTTAGGCTTCGGGCATGCCTGAGCATGCTTTGCAGACTAGGCATCCATGGTCAGATGGACCCTTGACCCAACGCTGTGTGCCAGAGATGTCACCACTTGCCTTTCAACATCACGGTACAGTTTAGGTATCACCTTTTTTTGAGAAAATTGCGGCCTGGTATCTTCCACTGCGGTGTTTGGCTTTGCTTTTGTGTGCTGCTTTTCCTCAGGTGGTCATCCCATTGCAGTTTGTGCTTTGTAATCATGTGCCTTCGTAAGGTAGTTGTCCCTACGCAGGTTTTGGTCTTTCCACGGCTCAATTTTTGGTAGCAGAGAGTACAGATGGCATTGCTTTCATCTGAGGCAGACACACAAAAAAATGTCCACACCGCTGAGCCCTGGGATGATGGCACTTTGGTGATGGCTGCCGACAGAGTGTTAAATGGGGTGCCAGAATCAGAGCAGGAGGAGGAAAATATGTCATGCTTCCGTGCAGAAGCTGAGGAAGATGAGGTGTTCTGTGTTAAATAGTCAACTACGTCCTGACAATATCGGGGGTTGATGGCACGTGCCTTCTTCTGAACACTGTACTTTGGTCGACGGCCGCATGAAATCACGACAGCGCAACCTCGAACAGATCTGCCAGGTGGCCTGCCTCTGGCTCTGCCTCTTGTTTTATTCATATAGGGGGGGATGGAGTGAAAGGTATGTACTGACTTGGCTAATACAATGTACGGACACACAGGTGCAGTGAACAGGTATGCAGTGACTGGTGGTATTAAATAGCACACTGCGTGCGCTCACGTAGGTAAGTGGGTGCAATGAACAACAGGCAGGTATATGCAGTGATGGGTATTACAAATGTGCACCTGTCACACACACGTACCGTGAACCGGTACAGTGACTGGTGGTATTAAATAGCACACTGTGTGCGCTCATGTAGGTAGGTGGGTGCACTGAACAACAGGTAGGTAGGTATATGCAGTGCTGCTGGGTATTACAAATGTGCACCTGTCACACACACGTACCGTGAACAGGTACAGTGACTGGTGGTATTAAATATCACACTGCGTGCGCTCACGTGGGTAGGTGGGTGCACTGAACAACAGATAGGTAGGTATATGCAGTGCTGCTGGGTATTACAAATGTGCACCTGTCACACACACACACGTACCATGAACAGGTGCAATGACTGGTGGTATTAACAATGCGTGCGCTCACGTAGGTAGGTAGGTGGACTAAACAGTGAACAGGTGCAGTGATTGGGATTACAAATGTGCAGCTGCCTGTCACACACACAGGTAGTCACTGAATATGCTGGGCCTGGCAGTGGCACAGTAGGAATTAAGGGGCCAAAGGCCAGCTGCGACTGACTGACAGGGCTGTATATAAATATAATGCAAGTGGGCCACACACAAGAAAAACAAAATGATCATAAGAACAAAATTAGCTCTCAAAAGAGCTGTTGAGGGTTTTGTTTTTTTTTAGCAATAAGAATCAGCAAGCTAACAAGCCTACAAGAGCCTAACTAAGCTTTCCCTATGAGAGTCTGCAGCAGCTCTCCCTTCTCTAATTACTGCAGGCACATGAGTGAGTCCAATGCCTGATGCTGCCTGCATTTTATAAGGGGGGGGGCCTCCAGGAGGGAGTGTAGCCTGATTGGCTACAATGTGCCTGCTGACTGTGATGTAGAGGGTCAAAGTTGACCCTAATGATGTACTATGGGGGCGTATCGAACTTCCAGAAAAGTTTGCGGTTGTCCGCGATCGCGAACCCCGGAAGTTAGCCGGGAACCGTTCAGGCCATCTCTAGCTATAACCAGTCATACTGCAATTTCATTTGTCCCAGGATGCTTTCTTGAAATTTGAAAAGAATAGGTAACAGTTCTCTCCAAGTTGTATTTTCAAAGAGATCTTTGTATTGTTCTCCTTATCAGTTGGGTTGCAATTTAGTACAGTTTCCCATTTGCAATTGCAGATTTACAATAGTCTCTTGCTGAACATATCTTTTCATAATTTAGGATATTTTCATCTCTGTTGGAATTCAAACAAATGTTAGACTGTCCTTTATTCTTGTGAATTGGATTTTCTCTTTCAATTGTCCACTAAGGAGCATAAATCTAAGTTATCATTTGCAGTTCATGTATTGCATAGTTGAACATTTCTGAAGAATATATTCCTTAACTTCATGTGAGCAGCACAGTGGCATAGTGGTTAGCGCTCTTTCCTTTGGGCACTAAGGTTTTCAACTCTTCAAATAGTACTGAAATGTCTAGGCAGGGCATCACCTTCAAGGTTAAAGGGCTGTTTGAGCAAATCCAGCAGTCAATCTTGTTCAGGTGCTGGGCATACTGTTGATGCATCGAGGTCAATTTATTTTGAAGTCTTCCTTGTAAGTTGTGAATTTCAGCTTTTGTAGTCATTAAATGTATCAGGTACAGCAAACACAATTGCAGTAGTATTTTTGTGGATAATTGGTATTGTTCTCAGCACCTATGAGAAAAAAGGAAAAGGAGAGAAGGGGAAAACACAAAAAAGTAATATGCAACATTCTGGTGAATTTTCAGCATAAAAAACTAAAATAACTACCTTCCCACTTGTGATTCAAAAATAAAAAATATATAAGTTGATGCTATATGGTGCTGGGTGCATTCTTACTAGTGTTTACTGTAAACCTATAGCAGCAGGTTCCTTCTCTTCTTGCTTATGCCTTTTCTTAGTTTGAAGCCTATCACAGCTGATAGGCTGATGGGGATAGGGAGGGAGATAAAAATTTAAAAAAAGACTCAATTTATTTAAAAATAAATAACAAAAATATTTATTAAAAAAATAAACACTGGGGGAGCAATCAGACCCAACAAATCGCTAAGGATATAAAATCTAACCCAAAGAAATTTTACAAGTACATCAACTCTAAAAAAGAAAGGTTGACTGTATTGGACTCCTAAAGGATGAGGGTGGGAACTCAATGGTGGATGACCAAGGTAAGGCAGACTTATTAAATGCTTTCTTTGCTTCTGTCTTCACAAGGGAAACATCACTTGCAAATTACAGATGCAGAAGAGTCTCAATCTCTCAATCTTCCAATTGTAATATTAAATACTTAACGCAGGAAGAAGTGAAAGCAAGACAAAATAAATTAAAAATTGACAAGGCACATGGTCCGGATGGCATGCATCCTCGGGTCCTAAGGGAAATAAGTTCAGTCATAGATAAACCGCTTTACCTTATCTTTTGTGACTCTCTTTCAACTGGCAGAGTCCCAGTAGATTGGCGCACAGCCCACATTTTCCCATTATTTAAGAAGGGCAAAAAATCGGATCCAGGAAATTATAGACCAGTAAGCTTAACATCAGTTGTATGCAAACTATTTGAGGGGTTACTAAGAGATGCTCTACATGACTTCATAGTAGAAAATAATCTCATTTCTCAGCATCAACATGGGTTTACTAAAGATAGGTCCTGTTTGACTAACGTGCTCAGCTGTTATGAGGTAGTGAACGCTAATGTGGATATTGGGAATGCTGTAGATGTCGTATACTTGGACTTTGCAAAGGTCTTCGGCACTGTTCCCCACAAAAGTCTGGTGCAAAATTTGAGAATGCAAGGACTGGGGAAGAATCTGTGTGCATGGATAGGGAACTGGTTAATGGACAGAAAACAAAGAGTTGTGGTCAATGGATCATACTCAAAATGGGTGACTGTTAGCAGTGGGGTCCCACAGGGGTCTGTACTGGATCCAGTGGTCTTCAATGTATTTATTAATGACCTAGTAGATGCAGTAGAAAGCAATTTTGCTGATTTTGCAGATGATACAAAATTGTGCAGAATCATGAACTCTCAGGAAGATGGTGACATATTGCAACAGGATCTGGATAGGATGGCTATATGGGCACATACATGGCAGATGAAATTCAATGTTGAAAAAAGTAAAGTCATGCATTTTGGCAGTACCAATAGTCTAGCACCATACAAGATAAATGGAATGCAGTTGGGGACATCAAACTTGGAGAAGGACTTAGGGGTACTCATCGACAACAAGTTAAATAATCGTATTCAATGCCAAGCCACTGCAGCTAAAGCTAATAAACTTTTGGGATACATTAAAAGGGAAATAAAAATTTGAGATGCTAGTATAATATTGCCCCTTTTTAACTCTCTAGTAAGGCCACATCTGGAATATGGAATTCAGTTCTGGGCACCACATATAGGAAAGATATTGCAATTTTAGAGCAAGTGCAGAGACGAGCAACAAAATTGATACAAAGGATGGGATGTCTCGCTTGCCAAGAAAGGTTAGATAAACTGGGTTTATTTAGTCTAGAGAAAAGACGCCTTAGAGGGGATCTAATTAACATGTGTAAATACAATCAGAGGGCAACATAAAAGCTTGGCAGATGAGCGGTTTGTCCCTAGGCCTTCTCAAAGGACTTGATGACATGATCTGCGCATGGAGGAAAACCGTTTTAGCCATTTATTTAGGAAAGGGTTCTTTACAGTAAGAGTGTTTAAGATGTGAAATGCATTGCCACAGGAAGTAGTTATGGTAAATTCTATACCTGCATTTAAAGGGGGCTTAGATGCTTTCCTTGCGTTGAAAGACATCCATGGCTACAATTACTAGGTAATGCCCAGTGATGTTGATCCAGGGATTTAATCTGATTGCATCTGGAGTCGGGAAGTAATTGTTTCCCTTTTGGGGCTAATTGGACCATACCTTGTAAGTAGAGATGGCCAGAACAGTTCGGCCGCGAACTTATTTGCGCAAACTTCGGTCGTTCGCGGTGAATTTCAAACTATATGCTAGTTCGACCCGCCCCCTATACTACATCATTAGGGTCAACTTTGACCCTGTACATCAGTCAGCAGACACAGGGTAGCCAATCAGGCTACACTCCCTCCTGGAGCCCCCCTCCCCCCTTATAACACGCATGGCAGCATCAGCCTTTTCACTCACTCGTGTGGCTGCAGTAATTAGAGAAGGGAGAGAACCTGCTGACATAGGGAAAGCTTAGTTAGGCTCTTGTGTTAGGCTTGTTAGGTTGCTCCTTCTTGCTGATACTTATTGCTAAAAAGCACTCCTCATCCTCAACAGCTCTTTTGAGAGCTAATGTTGTTCTTGTGATTTATTTATTTTTTGTGTGTGTGTCCTACAGACACTTGTGTTGCATAATCAGCCCTCTCAGTCAGTCACAGCTGCTGGACCTTGGCCCTTTGGTATTTCCTACTGTACCACTGCCAGGCCCAGCACATTAAGTGACTACCTGTGTGTGTGACAGCTGCACATTTGTAATACCATTCACTGGATACCCACCTGTTCAGTGCACCTACCTACCTACGTGAGCACACCCAGTGTTATATACCAGTCAATCGATGCACCTGTTCACGGTACCTGTGTGTGTGTGACAGCTGCACATTTGTAATACCAATCACTGCATACCCACCTGTTCAGTGCACCTACCTACCTACCTACGTGAGCGCACAGTGTTATATACCAGTCAGTCGCTGCACCTGTTCACGGTACCACTAACATCGGGCTCATCGGTGAGGCGAGTGAACATGATTATCGCAGCGAGATAGAGAGAATCTGCAGATGGTGCGAGGTCAACATGCTCGTCCTTAATGCAGCCAAAAAAGTGGAACTGATCTTGGACTTTAGCAGGCACTCCCCCACACAACAACCAATCTCTATCAACGAGATTGAAGTGTCCAGGGTTTCCAGCGTTAGGTTCCTGGGAACTACCCTAGCGAGCGACCTAAGGTGGGCGCAGAATACCACCAAAATCCAGAAGGCGGCTATTCTTCCTGCGCCAATTGAAAAAATTTGGTATGCCTCGGGAGCTGCTGTCCAACTTCTACACTGCCACTATTGAATCTGCCCTCTCCCTTGTTGTATGCAAGAGCAACCGCCAGTGATAAGTATAAGCTCCAAAGAGGTATCAGCTCAGCGGAAAGGACCATCGGCTCTCCTCCGCCACCTCTAGATCTCCTCTACACCACCAGAATGAAATCAAGGGCTAACAGAATCTCCCAGGACCCGTCCCACCCAGGCTGCTGCTTCTTTGAGCTCCTTCCATCGGGCCGACGCTACAGGACCATCCGCCCGAGGACTAACAGGCGTAGGGACACCTTTTTTTCCCAAGCAGTCCTCCTGCTGAGCTCCGGCCTCTCGGCGGTACACTAGCCGCATTTCAGGTCATATTAGCCTGCACTCCTTGGTAGAACTCTACTCAAGGTGTGGTACGAAGTTACTTATCCCTGAGCGGCACAATATCCAAACCCGGAGGGTTTCCGTAAAAGAGCAAAACACATATTGTACTGCATCATCGACCGACTAAAACTGTGTGCTACTGCATGTCTTGCTTATCTTGCTTGTATTATGTTATTGTCTTATTGTTTATGCCTGTCTTGCTCGTACTATGGCTATTGTCTAATGCCTATCTCTGTCCTTGCTATTGTTGCCACTGCCATGTGAACCACAACCAATTCCGGGTATGACCGAAATAAAGATTCTGATTCTGATACGTGTGTGTGTGTGTGTGTGTGTGTGTGTGTGTGTGTGTGTGTGTGTGTGTGTGTGTGTGTGTGTGTGTCAGCTGCACATTGTATTGATACCAGTCACTGCATACCTGTTCACTGCACCTGTGTGACTGCACATTGTATTAGTCAAGTAAGTGCATACCTTTCACTTCATCCCCCCCAATATGGGCAAAAGAGGCAGAGGCAGGCCACCCGGCAAGTCTATTCGAGGTCGTGCTGTTGTGATTTTGTGCGGCCTTGGACCAAAGGACAGTGTTCAGAAGGCGTGTGCCATCAACCCCCAAGATTGTCAGGACGTAGTTGACTATTTAACACAGAACACCTCAGCTTCCGCACGGAAGCGTGACATATCTTCCTCCTCCTGCTCTGATTCTGGCACCCAACTTAACACTCAGTCGGCCGCCACCACCAAAGTGCCATCACCCCAGGGCTCAGCGGTCTGTACTCTCTGCCACCAAAAATTGAGCCGGGGAAAGACCAAGACCCGCATAGGGATAACTTTCTTACGAAGGCACATGATGACAAAGCACAAACTGCAATGGGATGACCACCTGAGGAAAAGCAGCACACAAAAGCAAATTCACACACTGCAGTAGAAGATACTAGGGCACAATTATTTCTCAAAAAAGGTGATACCCAAACTGTACCGGGATGTTGAAAGGCAAGTGGTGTCATCTCTGGCACACAGTGTTGGGTCAAGGGTCCATATGACCACGTGGCCTGCAAAGCACGGTCAGGCCTGCAGGAAGACTAAGTCAGTCCCCATACACAGCATCTCTCCTTGCACGCCGTGTGACTGCCTGCCCCAAGACTAAGTCGCTCCCCACACAGCATCTCTGCCTGCAGGCCGCTTGACTGCCTTCTCCACCACCACCAACAGGGTCCAGGACTTCAGGCGGATTCCTGAATTTTTAAGGCCGTGTACATGCCTGCCTAATTTTTCTGGCTGCACTGCAGCTGCAACAACAAAACAAAAGGCCCGTACATGTGTCAATTCCCCTTCGTGATCGTTACCTTGCCGCGGTGAAGGGGCTTGTGTATCACAATTAAGCAATGACCGACGGCTATATGAGTGGCTCGAGGGGGGGGGGGGTCGTTGCTTCATTGTGGACACTGCACTCTCGTTGCTTCATTGTGGACCTGCACTCTCGTCATGGCGCGCACCAGTCTAGCAAGGCCGTCACTACACAAACAGCTGTTTGCAGTCACTGCATACCTTTCACTGCATCTGTGACTGCACATACCTGGCAGTCAGTACATACCTTTCACTTGAATGAATGGCAGACTTGCCCTCCATAACAGATTCTCATTAAAGGATTTAAAGTTGATTCGTCTCATATACAGCAGGGCCTCGAAAGTCCTCCTGTATTGTTATTTTTCGTCACTACCTCCCTGAGTCGGGACTTGCATGCCATGCCTGCTGCCTTCCTTGGAATTGTGGTGGTAGCCATTCCTGCTCCTTTGCCCAAAGCGTGCCTGCTGTTTTCCTTGGATGTGTGGTGGCAGCCATTTCTCAGTCTCCCACTCCAGACCGGAATAGAACCCTGATTCCCCGGCCATTACCCATGGTCACCATGGTACTGAGAAAGGACCATCGAAAGTTTCACACAGTTGAATGGATGGCAGACTTGCCCTCCATAACAGATTATCGTTAAAGGTACTGAACAGCCAGCAGAAAAAGTAAGTTAAAAAAAATAGATGTAAGCTTTAACAATGGTAGAGAAAGAACCATCGAAAGTTAATAAGGCAGTCAGACATTACCTGATATCACTGAGGAGGAGCAATCTCGCCATGGTGCGCACCAGTCCAGCACGGCCGTCACTACACAAACCGCTGTTTGCGGTGCGTTACACAGTGAGTTTGGTCTGTCAGCGTGAACCAGTACACCAATTACACTCCCTGATTGATGTATACACATGCAAGATATGTTAAAGCACTTTAGGCCTCCAATTTAGCATGCAATGTGATTTCTGCTCTTAAAATGCTGCTGTATGTCAAATCCAGATTTTTCCCTGGGACTTTTGGCGTGTATCCCACTCCTCCATGCAAAAACTCAGGTGTTAGACCCCTTGAAACATCTTTTCCTTCACTTTCGTGGCCAGCATAAATGTTTCTAGTTTTCAAAGTTCGCTTCCCCATCGAAGTTTATTGCGGTTCGAAAAGTTTGCGCGAACTGAACTTTTTGCGGAGGTTCGCGTTCGAGATTCGCGAACCTAAAATCGGAGGTTTGAGCCATCTCTACTTGTAAGGGTTTTTCGCCTTCCTCTGGATCAAAAGAGATAAGTGAGGGAGCAGGCTGGTGTTGTACTTTGTTCTCTGGTTGAACTCGATGGACGTATGTATTTTTTCAACCCAAATAACTATGTAGCTATGTAACAGAAAGCCCTGTTGGTGGGAAGTAAAGGGGGGTGGGGAGAATCACTTGTGTGCTGAGTTGTGCAGCCCTGCATTGAGGCCTTAAAGCTGCAGTGGGTAATTTAGAGAAAAATGTCCTGGTCTTTAGGGGGGTTTAACACTGTGGTCCTCAAGAGGTTAAGGAAGTACCCCAACTTCATAGTTTACTATGAAATTTTGCATAGAACATTCCAACTTAACCACTTCCCGACCGCCGCATGTACAAATGGCGGCCGGGAAGTGGACCCCGCATGGACCGCCGCATGTACAAATGGCAGCGGTCCTCGTGACGCGATCCTCCGCCGGGGACTAGCTCCGCCCCCCTCGCGCTGTAACCCGCCGGCCGTTCGGAAGCGCCGGCGGGTTACTAGCACCCGGATCGCCGCATACAAAGTGTATAATACACTTTGTAATGTATACAAAGTGTATTATACAGGCTGCCTCCTGCCTTGGTGGTCCCAGTGTCCGAGGGACCACCAGGGCAGGCTGCAGCCACCCTAATCTGCACCCAAGCACACTGATTTCCCCTGCCCCCTGGTCGCCCACAGCACCCCTCAGACACACCCCCCCCCCCCTGCCCACCCCCCAGACCACTGTTTGCACCCAATCACCCCCCTAATCACCCATCAATCACTCCCTGTCACTATCTGTCAACGCTATTTTTTTTAATGCCCTAAACTGCCCCCTGCTCCCTCCTGATCACCCCCCACCCCTCAGATTCTCCCCAGAACCCCCCCCCCCCCCCATTCCCCTGTGTACCGTATGCATCTATCCCCCTGATCACCTGTCAATCACCCCCTGTCACTGCCACCCATCAATCAGCCCCTAACCTGCCCCTTGTGGGCAATCTGATCACCCACCCACACCAATAGATCGCCCACAGATCCGACGTCAGATCACCTCCCAAGTGCAGTGTTTACATCTGTTCTCTACCCTAAACACCCACTAATTACCCATCAATCACCCCCTATCGCCACCTGTCACTGTTACCCATCAGATCAGACCCTAATCTGCCCCTTGCGGGTACCCAATCACCCGCCTACACGCTCAGATTGCCCTCAGACCCCCCCCCTTATCAATTCGCCAGTGCAATATTTACATCTGTTCTTCCCTGTAATAACCCACTGATCACCTGTCAATCACCCATCAATCACCCCCTGTCACTGCCACCCATCAATCACTCCCTGTCACTATCTGTCAACGCTATTTTTTTTAATGCCCTAAACTGCCCCCTGCTCCCTCCTGATCACCCCCCCACCCCTCAGATTCTCCCCAGAACCCCCCCTTCCCCTGTGTACCGTATGCATCTATCCCCCTGATCACCCATCAATCACCCCCTGTCACTGCCACCCATCAATCAGCCCCTAACCTGCCCCTTGCGGGCAATCTGATCACCCACCCACACCAATAGATCGCCCGCAGATCCGACGTCAGATCACCTCCCAAGTGCATTGTTTACATCTGTTCTCTACCCTAAACACCCACTAATTACCCATCAATCACCCCCTGTCACTGCTACCTATCAGATTAGACCCCTATCTGCCCTTAGGGCACTCAATCACCTGCCCACACCCTCAGAACGCCCTCAGACCCCAGCCCTGATCACCTCACCAGTGCATTGCTTGCATCTATTCCCCCCTCTAATCACACCTTGAGACACCCATCAATCACCTCCTGTCACCCCCTAGCACACCTACCCATCAGATCAGGCCCTAATTTGCCCCGTGTGGGCTCCTGATCACTCGGCCAAACCCTCAGATCCCCCTCAGACCCCCTTCTGATCACCTCCCCAGTGCATTGATTGCATCTATTTTCCCCTCTAACCACCCCCTGAGACACTCATTAATCACCTCCTGTCACCCCCCTAGCACTCCTATCCATCAGATCAGGCCCAATACAACCTGTCATCTAAAAAGCCACCCTGCTTATGACCGGTTCCACAAAATTCGCCCCCTCATAGAAAAGCCTGTCATCAAAATTTGCAGATGCTTATATCCCTGAACAGTCATTTTGAGACATTTGGTTTCCAGACTACTCACGGTTTTGGGCCCGTAAAATGCCAGGGCGGTATAGGAACCCCACAAGTGACCCCATTTTAGAAAAAAAAGACACCCCAAGGTATTCTGTTAGGTGTATGATGAGTTCATAGAAGATTTTATTTTTTGTCAAAAGATAGCGGAAATTGATTTTTATTGTTTTTTTTTCACAAAGTGTCATTTTTCACTAACTTGTGACAAAATAAAATCTTCTATGAACTCGCCATACACCTAACGGAATACCTTGGGGTGTCTTCTTTCTAAAATGGGGTCACTTGTGGCGTTCCTATACTGCCCTGGCATTTTAGGGGCCCTAAACCGTGAGGAGTAGTCTAGAAAACAAATGCCTCAAAATGACCTGTGAATAGGACGTTGGGCCCCTTAGCGCACCTAGGCTGCAAAAAAGTGTCACACATGTGGTACCGCCGTACTCAGGAAAAGTAGTATAATGTGTTTTGGGGTGTATTTTTACACATACCCATGCTGGGTGGGAGAAATCTCTCTGTAAATGGACAATTGTGTGTAAAAAGATCAAACAATTGTCATTTACAGAGATATTTCTCCCACCCAGCATGGGTATGTGTAAAAATACACCCAAAAACACATTATACTACTCCTGAGTACGGCGGTACCACATGTGTGGCACTTTTTTACACCCTAAGTAAGCTAAGGGGCCCAAAGTCCAATGAGTACCTTTAGGATTTCACAGGTCATTTTGCGACATTTGGTTTTAAGACTACTCCTCATGGTTTAGGGCCCCTAAAATGCCAGGGCAGTATAGGAACCCCACAAATGACCCCATTCTAGAAAGAAGACACCCAAAGGTATTCCGTTAGGAGTATGGTGAGTTCATAGAAGATTTTATTTTTTGTCACAAGTTAGCGGAAAATGACACTTTGTGAAAAAAACTATTAAAATCAATTTCCGCTAACTTGTGACAAAAAAATAAAATCTTCTATGAACTCACCATACTCCTAACGGAATACCTTGGGGTGTCTTCTTTATAAATGGGGTCATTAGTGGGGTTCCTATACTGCCCTGGCATTTTAGGGGCCCTAAACCGTGAGGAGTAGTCTTGAAACAAAAATGACCTGTGAAATCCTAAGGGTATTCATTGGACTTTGGGCCCCTTAGCGCAGTTAGGGTGCAAAAAAGTGACACACATGTGGTATCGCCATACTCAGGAGAAGTAATATAATGTGTTTTGGGGTGTATTTTTACACATACCCATGCTGAGTGGGAGAAATATCTCTGTAAATGGACAATTGTGTGTAAAAAAAATCAAACAATTGTCATTTACAGAGATATTTCTCCCACCCAGCATGGGTATGTGTAAAAATACACCCCAAAACACATTATACTACTTCTCCTGAGTACGGCAATACCACGTGTGGCACTTTTTTGCAGCCTAACTGCGCTAAGGGGCCCAAAGTCCAATGAGCACCTTTAGGCTTTACAGGGGTGCTTACAATTAGGCACCCCCCAAAATGCCAGGACAGTAAACACACCCCACAAATTACCCCATTTTGGAAAGTAGACACTTCAAGGTATTCAGAGAGAAGCATAGTGAGTCCGTGGCAGATTTCATTTTTTTTTTTCGTCGCAAGTTAGCAGAAATGGAAACTTTTTTTTTTCTTTTTTTGTCACAAAGTGTCATTTTCCGCTAACTTGTGACAAAAAATAAAATCTTCTATGAACTCACCATGCCTCTCAGTGAATACTTTACGTTGGGATGTCTTCTTTCCAAAATGGGAATCCTGGAATTCTAGCCCCTCATGAAACATGACAGGTGGTCAGAAAAGTCATAGTTGCTTCAAAATGGGAAAAATCACTTTTTGCACCATAGTTTGTGAACGCTATAACTTTTACCCAAACCAATCAATATAGGCTGAATAGGGTTTTTTTTATTAAAAACATGTTTGTCCACATTTTTCGTGCTGCATGTATACAGAAATTTTACTTTATTTGAAAAATGTCAGCACATAAAGTTAAAAAAAATCATTTTTTTGACAAAATTCATGTCTTTTTTGATGAATATAATAAAAAGTAAAAATCGCAGCAGCAATCAAATAGCACCAAAAGAAAGCTTTATTAGTGACAAGAAAAGGAGCCAAAATTAATTTAGGTGGTAGGTTGTATGAGCGAGCAATAAACCGTGAAAGCTGCAGTGGTCTGAATGGAAAAAAAGGGTCTGGTCCTTAAGGGGGGTAAAGCCCACAGTCCTCAAGTGGTTAAAACATACACATTTGACAGCTTTTCCTGCATAAATAAACCACTAGAATTCTGACATCATGGCCAAAAAGTAAAATGCACCTAAACATACACACAATTTATATATGGTTATACATACATATGTTTAGTTACATTTTAACCCCTTACACCCCTACCCTATAGTTACCAAAATAAAACCTTGTGAAAAAAAGACAACATTTAAAAAAAAAAACACACAAATTGTTACCTTATAGGCTTTTTAATATGTCATGAGGGGGTATATTACTGGTAATTTTGCAAATAAAGGCTTGTAATTAGTATTATAGTATTAAAATTCACTAAACTGAAAAATGCATTTGTATTAAAAATACATTGTATTAGGGACACAATTTAAACAGTGTAATAATCGGAACAACTGGGCAAATAAAATGTGTGGGTTTTATCCACAGCAGAAAGTTTTATTTTAAAACTATAATGGGCGAAAACTGAGAAATAATTAATTTTTTTTCATTTTTTGTTTCTTTTTATCCCCTTTAAAATGTATATTAAATAAAATAATTCTTAGCAAAAAGTACCACCCAAAGAAAGCCCAATTTGTGGCAAAAAAAATAAAAATAAAACAATTTATAGATCATTTCTGTGTGAATAGTGACAATAAAGTTATTGGTGAATGAATGGGAAGAGTGTGATGTGAAAATTGCTCTTTTTGTTTTTGGAAGGGGGGGGGGGGGGGGAGGAATCTGTGGTTTGGTTGGGAAGTGGTTAAGTTTTGCTTATTTTTCTTCAGTTTTGGCTGGTTTTGTGGTGTGACTACAGACGTGCTAATTTGTACGCTGGGTCATTTTTTTTGTGTTTGTTTATGTAGCAGCTACACAGTGGCTTAATAAAGGCACCCATTGAAATGGGCGCGTGACCAAAAGCAGAATATTTGTTTTGTAATTTTCCAATAGTCTATTAAAACTGATTCCCAGTAGTAGAATATTTATACAAAGTCAGCGCAGGTCTATAGTAATGCCGCTTTCGCGATTTTCTGATATACCGGATCCTTGAACGAAAAGGTAAAGAAGCAAGGCTTACCAGATTCCAACAACCCACATTATAAGGTTGTAAACGAATTTGATATATGGTCCGCAGTACTCTCAGATGGTGTTATTTCGCCAGCGATGTCACACGCCACAGATTCCTCCGGAATGCAGTAGATATCCTGAGGTCACAAAGACTCGCCGGAGGGGAGTCCAATAGGATAGTAGCATGAAAGAGATATACGGCACATCTAATTGTAAACCGTCTTTATTACGTAGCATATAAAACAGAGCCTTGCTTCTTTACCTTTTCGTTCAAGGATCCGGTATATCAGAAAATGGCGAAAGCTGTATTATTATAGACCTGTGCTGACTTTGTATATTTGTTGCTTGTGTGGACTTTTGTACATTGTCCTTCTCTGCCTTGGCGCTGACACTTATTGTTTATTTTAGTAGTAGAATATTGGTAACTATTCTACTATTCCTGACTTCAACCTATTCTCACATTAACCCTCCCCTATCTATGACTAACACTAACCTCTCCCTCCTACTCCTAACGCTAACCTCCCCACGCCAACATTAAACCCCCTTACGTACATAAACCTGCTTTCCTGCTTTTCCCATCACAATTTTCCCTGTAGCAGTTGTTTGTAGCGGGTGTTTTCCCAGTATCCGTTTTATGGTAATTTTGTCTGCTCGGTGACTATGTATGTAGCAGTTACTGTGGCATGGATTGGTGGCAAAATATATAAGCTCTTCTTAATTTGGATGTAGGGTCAGGTGGTTTATACCATGTTTTTAAAGTGTACCTGAGATGGCACTATGCCCCGTTCTGGCCGGATTACCATAGTGGAGGATCCAGGAGTCGGAGGAGGACCGCGAAGGGACGATCAAGCCGAAGGGGGCTGGAGGAAGCCCCAAGTATGTATACATTTTTCCTTTGGCGCTCCATCCCAAGTTCACTAAATGGCTGTTAACAACTACACTGCAGCTAAACAGCAGCAGGGAGAAACAAATATTTATTAGTGGCTACAATACTGTATATAATTTTCTAAAAGCAACACTTTCCATTTTAAATCTTTGTGCACATGGAGGAACACTGTCAAAGTTTGGTGCAGCTGCAGTACAGTCACTTAATATGAAACTGCTATGACCCAGCACACAAATACCAATGTGCAAACGTTAGCAGCTATTATCCTGAAGTGGCTATTTATGCTGCTTTTTTTCCTGTTGGTGTTGTTTGAGGTGCTAAGTTATCTGCAGCGGCTATTTGTGCCGCTGATTCAAACAGAACAAACACAGAACGCGCTTTTCTCCTGGCGGACTCAAAGCGCCAGAGCTGCAGCCACTAGGACACGCTCTATAGGCAGTAGAAGTGTTAGGGAGACTTGCCCAATTTCTCCTACTGAATAGGTGCTGGCTTACTGAACAGGCAGAGCCGAGATTCGAACCCAGGTCGCCCTTAGGCAGAGCCCTTAACCATTACACTATCTAGCCACTGTAGCAGCTATCCTCTAAGTTCCATGCCCATGTGCCTATGATGGAGTACATCCATCCTCCTACACCCGACATATTTCCTTTAGCTGCAGGTGGGCTTAACTGAGGCTACAAGAATGTATGTGCTCAGTTCAATACGGACTCAAAGAAATGCCGGAGCTCTTCAGGGAGAACCGATGCAGGATCACTAATGCCAGAACTCTTCAGGGAGAGCTGATGCAGGATCACTAATGTCGGAACTCTTGAGGGACTAAGCCATTGCAGTAGCGCACTGCTTACCTCCCGTATCCACAAATTCATCCACAGTTGTGACAGTGTGCTAACTACTCTGCTTTCAGGTTACAATTTATTTCTTTCATCAGGAAACCCAAGGCATCTGGTCTCTGGACCAGAAACTTAACTGCAGCAGAAAGTGTGATGCTTCCACTTCAGGGAGAAAGACTATGGTGGAGAATTGGCAATTACTTCAACAATCAATAGTCTCTGGAGCCAATACATACAGTACCTCAGTTGCCTGTGATCAAGAGCCAAAGTAATACCAGAACTCTCCAGTTAAAGAGACAATGGTGTAGCATAAATATTTACTTTGACTACAGGTGGCCGAAGATTGGCTAAAGGTATTGAGAGTTTCCACTTTAGCACACAATGGGCTCTATTCACAAAGCATTACCGTATTTGGTAATGCTGAAAACAGATGATTTTAATGATCAACTTCCCAAGTTACAATTCATTAAATCTATCTCCGCACAGAAAATCACAAATCCCGACTATTTCTGTAAATTACCGACTTGTGTGGTAATTACCTCTGGAAATGTCAATTCACAAAGATTTCCGCTTGTCATTTACCAGCCAAAAGTGTTCGGTTTTTTTCTCCACCTCACAGCAGCCGATAACCGTCTCTCCCCATGCTGGCTTTGACAGACAGCCTTTGGGGAGAGGCCAGCAGCCAATAGGGAGAGCCACACAGCCTGCTTCTCACTGTGGTTGTATGCGACAGGGATGCCGGTGGGTATTTCAGTGTATCAAAACAGAAGAAGCTGACAATGCTGCAGTCATCCCTGCATCCCTTTAGATGTGCATATTTGTATTGTAGCACACTGAAGAGCTCCCCTGGTGGCTGCAGCACCTCTAAAGGGATAACAGTATGCACAGGACGGAAAACCTCACACACAGCTCCCTGCCTGCCTGCTGCCCTGCTAAAAGGCTGGTAAGTGACACTTACCGACCAGGGATTAGTGAATTGAGGCATGTTTATTAGGTAAATTACCAAACTTCTGCCTCATGGCGGAAAACTTTTGTGAATTTGGAAAAAAAGTGTAAAATACCGCATGACGTATTTTACTGTCCACAATGATTTTACCAAACTGCTTATTGTGAATAGAGTCCATTGATGCTGAACCACTTCACTGGCATCACATCAGCTTCTCTTAATCATTGTCATAATATCCAGAGAACGTATGAGTATCATCCTGCTCTGCCAGTGCTCTAGCATTGTGTCTCTACCTGGAAGCATTCTGCCTTCTGCCATACAGTTAAGTTTTGGCCCCAGAGTTTAAATGACTTAGGCACACTAATAAAAGAAAGGGACACTATCCTTGAAGTGAAGCATCTAGCACATTGTCCTAACCTGTGGAGGAACTAGACTCAGCTACAGGGGGGTCAAAGTGCTCCAGTATCAGCTCTTTCTCTGTAGTGCTCCACTGAACCGAATCAGTTCAGTGGATGAGACAGGAACTGCAGCTGTGGGACTGATTCGGTTCAGTGGATGAGTCGGATAATTAAACTCACAGGAAAGAACCGGCTCAAATGACTCATGAACCGGACATCACTACTGCTTCGCCGTAGGAGGAGGCAGGTAAGTTCTGCCCGCTGCCAGCCACCCCAAAACTTTAGTTCTAGAGGGGAGAGCAAGGAAGGGGGAGCCCAAAGGTGAGGAAAGGGGGGGAGATGTCCTCTCTTTCCCACTACTGTACCTACCCCTCTCCCTTCACGGAGCTTGCCCCTCCTGCCGGGGGCACCTGGCTAACTATTCTGGGGACACCTATAGACCTGGCTACATATACTTGGGACACCCATAGACCTGGCTACATATACTTGGGACACCCATAGACCTGGCTAAATATACTGGGGACACTATACACCTGGCTATCTGTACTGGAAACACCTATACACAAGGCTAACTATTCTGGGGGCACCTAAAGACTTGGCTAAATATACTGGGGACACCTATAGACCTGCCTAACTATTCTGAGGACACCTAAAAACCTGGCCATCTGTACCGGAGACATCTATATACCTAGCTAACTACTCTGGGGACACCCAAAGACCTGGCTACCTATTCTGGGGACATTATACACCTGGCTACATATTCTGGGGACAACTATACTCATGACTACTTATACTGGGGACACCTATAGACCAGGCTACCTATGCTGGGGGTACCTATTTTGGGGTAACTGCTGTCAAATTATCAGTATTTTTGGGGAACCGCTGTTAACAGATTAAGTGTATTTTGGGGAACCGCTGCCAGATTATGTATGTTAGGGGCACGGCTGCCAGATTTTGCGTATTTTGGGGAACTGCTGCCAGATTGTGTATGTTTAGGGGACCACTGCTGCCAGATTATATGTATTTTGGGTGTTACGTGTATTTTGGGTGATCCGCTGCCAGGTTTTGCGTATTTTGGGGAACTGCTTCCAGATTATGTCTATGGCATTAAGGAAAGGAAAAGAAATATCCAGGAGCTACTCGCCATGGTTTGCTTCAATAAAAGTTCAACCTTTAATGCAATTCTTCCAATAAAACTTTTTTCCAAGGATAAAAGGCAAAAAGACAGCAATACTTATCAGACAGGAGGTTGTACACAAGGTGCGGAGGCAGGTCGACGATCGTTTCGCCCCTCTATGAGGGCTTTCTCGAGACCATCTACCCCCTCTATGTGTGCCTACTCATATATACCAGAGACCACTCCCTCCCAATCAGTCACAGACCAATGGCAGCAGCTCACCTTATCAACACACCTGTATGGTGAGAGTAGTGTCCGTCCCTCCTCCACTCAGCCAATGTCTAGCTTCATGTTCCCTATGCGTATCCGGTATTACATCCACGCAGGCGCATTACTCGGCGGAGCGCATCCATGCACGTCATCTATCCCGCGCCGCCAGCCGTCTACTGTGGCCGTCAAATGACGTCACCACGTACGAGTCACTCAGACGCGTAGACGCATAGGGACCTGGGACGGGTTGCTGCCATCTTGTGGACGTTCTGTACATTACATCCACGTTACAAAAATCCTAGTTTCCGCATTGATACGGATCCGCCAACCAGGGTCAGACCATCGCCACCCCATGGTCACAGAACTAATTACTAGCACACTATGAAATAATACAGTCCATAAAATACTGGACCTACATATGGCTTTATACGAATGGCCTGTGATCTGATCGGGCTTCCTAGTCCCCAATCCTATATGAGCGGCACTCACCAACAGGCACGTTTACATCAAAGAAAACATTAAAAACACTGTAGCAGTCATCCAAATATTTAAACAATATGAGCTATGCTAAACATCAGTTAATAAGACCTCAATGAGGCTCGGTAAGGAGGAGAACCCCCACCATATGCCTTCTTTATCATTGGTCTCATCAATATTCTAACAACCGACCAAATTTATGATTACATACAAGCAGACCTCCGACCTTGGGGTCAAGTGATTAGTAACCAATGTAACCACCACACAAGTCCAAGATACACATCATCGGTCCAAATTGCACAAGGACAAAAAGGGGGAGAAAAAAAAAACATAAGGAGGTTATATATAACACTCACAGCGGTCAATTGGGTGATGTAACAACATCCCCACATGCCTTACGGTCATAGTGTTTAGAATCAATCACAAAAACATCCCCATATCAATCCGATCGTTAAATCCTTAAGGACCCTCTGTCCCCAATCTGATTATCCATCTATTCTCCAACTGTAGCAATTTCTCATCCCCATTAATCCCCCCTCTCCTATTCTGTACCACCTTATCTATCCCAAAAAACCCAAGACACTCGGGGTTACCGAGTGTTTGCAAAATCAAAAAGATGTCTTAGTGAAACCATCCGACAAGGGTGGAAACATTGTGTTGTGGCCGAGATTGATGTATGAGAAGGAATGTCTTAAACAATTGGAGGATGGAATTACTTACAGAAAATTGCGAATGGATCCGACAGAGGGACATATGAGGAAATTAAGAGGCTTACTTAGAGGAGCAGTGGAGACGGGCATAATGAGTAGAACATCCGCGAACAGATTGATTCCGGCAAACCCAAGAAAACCCGTATGGTACTGCATCCCCAAAGTGCATAAAAATATGGAATGCCCCCCTGGGCGCCCCATTTGCTCGGCAATAGGGTCAGTTTTTGAGTGCCTGTCCCAGTTCCTGGACTTTAAACTTAGACCTTTGGTTGAGGCACTCCCCTCTTTTCTCCTGGATTCCACAGATGTCCTGAACAGGCTTCGGGGGTTTGAATGGAGGGAGGGGTATGCACTAGCTAGTATAGATGTCACC
Organism: Hyperolius riggenbachi; assembly: GCF_040937935.1. NCBI lineage: Eukaryota > Metazoa > Chordata > Amphibia > Anura > Hyperoliidae > Hyperolius > Hyperolius riggenbachi. The sequence continues at coordinate 305,994,640 of NC_090646.1, read as the reverse complement.
TCCCTCTACAGCAGGATAAGACATAATGACGGACTGGCAGCAGTCAAGTCATTTTTACCGCTACTACAGGAGAGTCCTGAGGAGAATTCGTTTGTGTTGGCTGGCCTGGAGGCGGTCCTGACGGGCAACTCCTTCCTCTTCGACGGGCGGTGGTACCATCAGGAGGTTGGCACTGCGATGGGGACCCCAGTGGCCCCCACGTTTGCCAACCTCTTCATGGGACACTGGGAGCTCGAGCAGGTTTTTTCCGGGAGGGGGGGGGTGCCTCTCGGGTCCGCCTCTGGGCCAGATACATCGACGATATCCTTGTGGTCTGGGCGGGGAGTAAAGTTGAGTTCCAGGAATGGATAGAAGCACCGAATGATAATGGTATTAATCTACATCTTACTTCCAATTGGGGAGGATTAGAGTTGGACTTCCTTGACTTAAAGCTGAGTATAATAGGAAATGAAGTCATTACAACTACATACAGGAAGGCCACAGCTTCCAACATGGTATTGCACGGTGAGAGCTTTCATCCAAACCGTTTAAAGGAAAGCTTGCCATATAGCCAGATGGTGCGTATGAAACGCAATAATACGATTCCAGAGATGGGAAGACAACAAACGTTGGAAGTAAAAAAGAGATTTTCGGCCCGTGCATACAAGGAGGACATTCTGAACTCGGCCTTGAAGAGAGCTGAGGGTTTGGATAGAGAAACTCTCAAAGAAAAAGGAGAAAACCAGAAAGAACTGCTTCTTTATGCACTTTTCCCACTCCCCACTGGGAGATCACATCGCAGGAGCAATTAAAAGAAATTGGGGCCTATTAAGGTCTGACCCCTTATTGAAGGAGAAGTGCTCCCAACCCCCGTGTATCTCTTTTAAAAAATGTAAAAGTTTAAAAGATTATTTAGTGAAAAGTGAGTATAGAACAGAACAGACTAGGACTTGGCTCAATCGATCAAGAGTGGTGGGAAATTGTATGTGCAATCGATGTATGTATTGTAGATATCTGAAGCAGGGAAAGTGGTTTTCCTTCTTGAATAGCACTTATAAAACCCAACACTTTTTCAATTGCCGTACAGAAATGGTAGTTTATGCAGTAGTCTGTCCTTGTAACTTAATATACATAGGTAAAACTACCAGACCCATGGGGGAGAGATTCTCTGAGCATTTTAGGTCCATAGAGAGTGGCAAGGGAGCTAAGAGACTCATTGAACACATTAGAAACCAACATGGGGGTAACCCCGAGTGTCTTGGGTTTTTGGGGATAGATAAGGTGGTACAGAATAGGAGAGGGGGGATTAATGGGGATGAGAAATTGCTACAGTTGGAGAGTAGATGGATAATCAGATTGGGGACAGAGGGTCCATCAGGATTTAACGATCGGATTGATATGGGGATGTTTTTGTGATTGATTCTAAACACTATGACCGTAAGGCATGTGGGGATGTTGTTACATCACCCAATTGACCGCTGTGAGTGTTATATATAACCTCCTTATGTGGTTTTTTTTTTTTCTCCCCTTTTTTCTCCCCCTTTTTGTCCTTGTGCAATTTGGACCGATGATGTGTATCTTGGACTTGTGTGGTGGTTACATTGGTTACTAATCACTTGACCCCAAGGTCGGAGGTCTGCTTGTATGTAATCATAAATTTGGTCGGTTGTTAGAATATTGATGAGACCAATGATAAAGAAGGCATATGGTGGGGGTTCTCCTCCTTACCGAGCCTCATTGAGGTCTTATTAACTGATGTTTAGCATAGCTCATATTGTTTAAATATTTGGATGACTGCTACAGTGTTTTTAATGTTTTCTTTGATGTAAACGTGCCTGTTGGTGTGTGCCGCTCATATAGGATTGGGGACTAGGAAGCCCGATCAGATCACAGGCCATTAGTATAAAGCCATATGTAGGTCCAGTATTTTATGGACTGTATTATTTCATAGTGTGCTAGTAATTAGTTCTGTGACCATGGGGTGGCGATGGTCTGACCCTGGTTGGCGGATCCGTATCAATGCGGAAACTAGGATTTTTGTAACGTGGATGTAATGTACAGAACGTCCACAAGATGGCAGCAACCCGTCCCAGGTCCCTATGCGTCTACGCGTCTGAGTGACTCGTACGTGGTGACGTCATTTGACGGCCACAGTAGACGGCTGGCGGCGCGGGATAGATGACGCGCATGGATGCGCTCCGCCGAGTAATGCGCCTGCGTGGATGTAATACCGGATACGCATAGGGAACATGAAGCTAGACATTGGCTGAGTGGAGGAGGGACGGACACTACTCACACCATACAGGTGTGTTGATAAGGTGAGCTGCTGCCATTGGTCTGTGACTGATTGGGAGGGAGTGGTCTCTGGTATATATGAGTAGGCACACATAGAGGGGGTAGATGGTCTCGAGAAAGCCCTCATAGAGGGGCGAAACGATCGTCGACCTGCCTCCGCACCTTGTGTACAACCTCCTGTCTGATAAGTATTGCTGTCTTTTTGCCTTTTATCCTTGGAAAAAAGTTTTATTGGAAGAATTGCATTAAAGGTTGAACTTTTATTGAAGCAAACCATGGCGAGTAGCTCCTGGATATTTCTTTTCCTTTCCTTAATGCCATAGACATAAGCTGTTTTTCATCTGGATGTTGCACCGCTGGTATAATTGTGACTAAGTTTGAAGGCATTGGTGTGCACTCGCTCTTTTTATCTGCTTGTTTATCATACATTCTATTGAATTATTAAGCTGAATGCACCCAGCATACTGTATGATTGTAATGGCTCACACAGCGTTGGCCGCAGGGCGCCAGGACGTAGCACCATTATTTGAAAAGAAAGTGGAATTGTCTTTTTTGACCTTTGAACTCCCAGTGCTAGAGAGAAAATTGCTACGTGCCCTGGAGAAGGAGGTTAGGAAGTACTGGACTATAGTCTTCCTGAAGCAGTACAAAGAGGTGCGGAGGGCCCCGAGGGGCATACGAATCATCAAAAAATTGGCCCAGGCAAGGGTCAGACAGTCATCCAAAGTAAAATGTGATGAGTTGATGCAGGAATTCACAATGAGATTTCAGGAGGTGGTTCTAGAGGAAAATGAGCTTGACTATGAAGAAATTGAACAAGAAATAAATAAGCTCAAGGAAGCTATCATTGTGAAATCTAGTGAGTCACACCTTGAAGAATGCCTCAAGAAATTTGAAAAGCAGCTCATCAATGTTCAGGAACAAGTTAAGAAAGAGAAAAATGACAAGTTTCTTAGAGATAAGTTGGACTATGAATATAAACAGGCCTTCGATTGGCGTGGTGGGAATGAGAGTGGATTTTTTCCGAGAGGAAGTGGTGGTCCCTACCCAAGAGGTAGACCAAGGAATCCTCCTAAAGGACACCCACCAAAGAATAATCCACCAAAAGGAAAACCAAAACCACGAGGTCCAAAGAAGAACCCCAAACATCCTAAGAAACCGGTAAACGAATCAGGAGATAGCTCCCCACAATCCACTTGGCTAAGTAGCCCCAATACAAGTATGGAGGAGGAATTATGTTCTGAGGATGATATCCCTTTAGGGGAAGAAGACGAGTTAGGCACAGTAGGTGGCGCAAGAGACCCAAAAAGCATGGGGAAAGGAAAAGGCATCCTCAAGAAACAACAGATATCGTGGGAACAGAAGGAATTGAGACGCTCCCAGAGGAACAGGAACGACAAAAATTAGATATTATCAATCTTTCGAATCTGGAATTGGATGAATCTTGTGTCTCATTGCTACGCAAGGGACTCAATTTTTGCCCTAATAGTGAATTTGAGGAGGTGGAATTTGAAATAAAACTGTTCAAAAATGTTAGAAAGATAGCCTGTCATCGCTATTTTGAATCGCAGAAGAAGTTGGGTTTTTATAAGGAACCGCCCCCCCCCCCCCCGGTCAGGGTACCAATTCCGTTGATTTTGAGTACTGAATTTTCAGACACTGAACAAGCCTGGATCAGAGATATCTGTGAGGATCATGATGAGAATAATCTAGTCTTCTCCAGTAAGGGTTTAGAGGTCCCCTCTCAAATTGGGCCTTCTTCCAAATTTAATCCCCAAATCACCCCAGGGTCTGCCCTAGAGGTTTTTTACAACAAAGTTAGGCAAGAGGTGAGAGCCCTTATCTATCCAAGATCAGTACAGAACCTCACAGTGGAGGAAAAGAAATCCCTCAAATGGTTGCAAAATCAAAAAGATGTCTTAGTGAAACCATCCGACAAGGGTGGAAACATTGTGTTGTGGCCGAGATTGATGTATGAGAAGGAATGTCTTAAACAATTGGAGGATGGAATTACTTACAGAAAATTGCGAATGGATCCGACAGAGGGACATATGAGGAAATTAAGAGGCTTACTTAGAGGAGCAGTGGAGACGGGCATAATGAGTAGAACATCCGCGAACAGATTGATTCCGGCAAACCCAAGAAAACCCGTATGGTACTGCATCCCCAAAGTGCATAAAAATATGGAATGCCCCCCTGGGCGCCCCATTTGCTCGGCAATAGGGTCAGTTTTTGAGTGCCTGTCCCAGTTCCTGGACTTTAAACTTAGACCTTTGGTTGAGGCACTCCCCTCTTTTCTCCTGGATTCCACAGATGTCCTGAACAGGCTTCGGGGGTTTGAATGGAGGGAGGGGTATGCACTAGCTAGTATAGATGTCACCTCCCTCTACAGCAGGATAAGACATAATGACGGACTGGCAGTAGTCAAGTCATTTTTACCGCTACTACAGGAGAGTCCTGAGGAGAATTCGTTTGTGTTGGCTGGCCTGGAGGCGGTCCTGACGGGCAACTCCTTCCTCTTCGACGGGCGGTGGTACCATCAGGAGGTTGGCACTGCGATGGGGACCCCAGTGGCCCCCACGTTTGCCAACCTCTTCATGGGACACTGGGAGCTCGAGCAGGTTTTTTCCGGGAGGGGGGGGGGGGGTGCCTCTCGGGTCCGCCTCTGGGCCAGATACATCGACGATATCCTTGTGGTCTGGGCGGGGAGTAAAGTTGAGTTCCAGGAATGGATAGAAGCACTGAATGATAATGGTATTAATCTACATCTTACTTCCAATTGGGGAGGATTAGAGTTGGACTTCCTTGACTTAAAGCTGAGTATAATAGGAAATGAAGTCATTACAACTACATACAGGAAGGCCACAGCTTCCAACATGGTATTGCACGGTGAGAGCTTTTAAAGGAAAGCTTGCCATATAGCCAGATGGTGCGTATGAAACGCAATAATACGATTCCAGAGATGGGAAGACAACAAACGTTGGAAGTAAAAAAGAGATTTTCGGCCCGTGGATACAAGGAGGACATTCTGAACTCGGCCTTGAAGAGAGCTGAGGGTTTGGATAGAGAAACTCTCTTAAAGAAAAAGGAGAAAACCAGAAAGAACTGCTTCTTTATGCACTTTTCCCACTCCCCACTGGGAGATCACATCGCAGGAGCAATTAAAAGAAATTGGGGCCTATTAAGGTCTGACCCCTTATTGAAGGAGAAGTGCTCCCAACCCCCGTGTATCTCTTTTAAAAAATGTAAAAGTTTAAAAGATTATTTAGTGAAAAGTGAGTATAGAACAGAACAGACTAGGACTTGGCTCAATCGATCAAGAGTGGTGGGAAATTTTATGTGCAATAGATGTATGTATTGTAGATATCTGAAGCAGGGAAAGTGGTTTTCCTTCTTGAATAGCACTTATAAAACCCAACACTTTTTCAATTGCCGTACAGAAATGGTAGTTTATGCAGTAGTCTGTCCTTGTAACTTAATATACATAGGTAAAACTACCAGACCCATGGGGGAGAGATTCTCTGAGCATTTTAGGTCCATAGAGAGTGGCAAGGGAGCTAAGAGACTCATTGAACACATTAGAAACCAACATGGGGGTAACCCCGAGTGTCTTGGGTTTTTGGGGATAGATAAGGTGGTACAGAATAGGAGAGGGGGGATTAATGGGGATGAGAAATTGCTACAGTTGGAGAGTAGCTGGATAATCAGATTGGGGACAGAGGGTCCATCAGGATTTAACGATCGGATTGATATGGGGATGTTTTTGTGATTGATTCTAAACACTATGACCGTAAGGCATGTGGGGATGTTGTTACATCACCCAATTGACCGCTGTGAGTGTTATATATAACCTCCTTATGTTTTTTTTTTTTCTCCCCTTTTTTCTCCCCCTTTTTGTCCTTGTGCAATTTGGACCGATGATGTGTATCTTGGACTTGTGTGGTGGTTACATTGGTTACTAATCACTTGACCCCAAGGTCGGAGGTCTGCTTGTATGTAATCATAAATTTGGTCGGTTGTTAGAATATTGATGAGACCAATGATAAAGAAGGCATATGGTGGGGGTTCTCCTCCTTACCGAGCCTCATTGAGGTCTTATTAACTGATGTTTAGCATAGCTCATATTGTTTAAATATTTGGATGACTGCTACAGTGTTTTTAATGTTTTCTTTGATGTAAACGTGCCTGTTGGTGTGTGCCGCTCATATAGGATTGGGGACTAGGAAGCCCGATCAGATCACAGGCCATTAGTATAAAGCCATATGTAGGTCCAGTATTTTATGGACTGTATTATTTCATAGTGTGCTAGTAATTAGTTCTGTGACCATGGGGTGGCGATGGTCTGACCCTGGTTGGCGGATCCGTATCAATGCTGAAACTAGGATTTTTGTAACGTGGATGTAATGTACAGAACGTCCACAAGATGGCAGCAACCCGTCCCAGGTCCCTATGCGTCTACGCGTCTGAGTGACTCGTACGTGGTGACGTCATTTGACGGCCACAGTAGACGGCTGGCGGCGCGGGATAGATGACGCGCATGGATGCGCTCCGCCGAGTAATGCGCCTGCGTGGATGTAATACCGGATACGCATAGGGAACATGAAGCTAGACATTGGCTGAGTGGAGGAGGGACGGACACTACTCACACCATACAGGTGTGTTGATAAGGTGAGCTGCTGCCATTGGTCTGTGACTGATTGGGAGGGAGTGGTCTCTGGTATATATGAGTAGGCACACATAGAGGGGGTAGATGGTCTCGAGAAAGCCCTCATAGAGGGGCGAAACGATCGTCGACCTGCCTCCGCACCTTGTGTACAACCTCCTGTCTGATAAGTATTGCTGTCTTTTTGCCTTTTATCCTTGGAAAAAAGTTTTATTGGAAGAATTGCATTAAAGGTTGAACTTTTATTGAAGCAAACCATGGCGAGTAGCTCCTGGATATTTCTTTTCCTTTCCTTAATGCCATAGACATAAGCTGTTTTTCATCTGGATGTTGCACCGCTGGTATAATTGTGACTAAGTTTGAAGGCATTAGTGTGCACTCGCTCTTTTTATCTGCTTGTTTATCATACAGATTATGTGTATGTTGGGGGGAACTGCTGCTGCCACATTTTCTGTTTTGGGGGAACCACTGCCATAATATCTGTATTTTGGAGAAACGTTTACCAGATTACGTGTCTTTTTGGTGAAATGCTGTCAGATTACATCTATTTTTGGGGTCTACACTACGGCAGAGCTCAAACTTCCCCGGCAGACAATTTACACCACTGCTAAGGTCATGTATATTTGGCCCCACCCATGACCACGCCCACTTTATGCTTGACCACACCCACTTTTGGCATGCTCAGTACGATGTCCTCCTTTTCAGGGTGTGATGTCCTGCTTTTTGGGGTTCTGCAAGTGGCCACCCTAAGCTCACATTTGGTGAATGAGCAGTTTCACACATCTGCAGGTGAACGCAATATTTCAGGTATAAGAGGGTAAAAGTGCTTGTAGATCAGCTCAATCCGTGAAGTACTCCCTCTTTGGTAACAGAGAATTGGGATTGGCGCAAGGTTCCAGACGCCCATTTTCAGTGTACAGTGTAGTGTGGGATCCAGCATTATTCCGCCACTTTAAACCGTTATATATTTTCAAAGATTTCCCAGTAGTTATTCCTTTTTGGTGTAGCCACCACTTTTCGGTATACAAGAGTTCTGCAGGATCTACTGCTATTTTGCTGCTTTTAGTCAATGTAGCAGCCGATTTTAGTCAAATTATTTGTGGAAATGTGTTGTGCCTTGTATTCGTGTTGCACTGTGATATTTTTTATTTTCTGTTAACTGATGTGCCCAAATTTACTAGGGTGCGCCACAAAATATGTTGTAGAATTAAAAGTTCATTGTAAGTATACTTGGAGCCAAATTTCCTTGCAGCTTGATTCAAATTTTCTGGACAGCCAGACAACTGGTATTGCTTAACCTGTTGCCGCCCACGTCACACCAATGGGCGTGGCCGCGGCAGCAGCCCCAGGACCGCCTAACGCCAATTGGCGTAAAGTGCTGGGGCTGTGTTTTGCAGGAGATCGCGCGCAGGGTGCGCGCGTATCTCCTGCTTGGTGGGCGGAGCTCGGGAGACTGTTAGACGGCGTAATCGCCATCTATTTACATGTACAGCGCTGCGATCAGCAGCAGCGCTGTACTGGGGACAGCCCTGTGACACGGCTGTCCCCTCCTGAGCAACAGAGGTGATCGGCTGTCATAGGCTGAAGCCTATGACAGCTGAACACGGGGATTGGCTAGCGGGGGGAGGGAGGGAGGGGGGTTTACAATTAATTAGTAAAAAATAACATTTTGACAAAAAAAAAACATCAAATAAACGATCAAACATTGGGGGGGCGATCAGACCCCACCAACAGAGAGCTCTGTTGGTGGGGAGAAAAGGGGGGAAGAATCACTTTTGTGCTGTGTTGTGTCGCCCTGCAGCTTGGCCTTAAAGCTGCAGTGGCCAAGTTAATGAAAAATTGCCTGGTCTTTAGAGGGGTTTAACACTGCGGTCCTCAAGAGGTTAAAAGGAAAGAAATATGGTAGCCTCTATATCCCTCTCAGTTCAAGTGTGCTTTAAAGCAGGGATTTATTATGTTTGCTTTTCTGACTCTTTTTTTTTTTCCCCCCCTTAAGTCTCTCAGCACTGGTGCTTCCATAGAGGTCGCAGAAGATGTACAAACCAGCAAACGCCCACGAGTGTGTAGTCCAACTAATGAAGAGATAATAAAGAATAATCAGATTCTGTCAGAAGTGAAAGAGTCTATCTTACAAAACATTTTTGAGCCTTCGGAATTCTGATACTACCATCCAACTACTGCACACAGCAAGTGGAGAAATACATTGCATAATATCCCAGGTAGTCAGATGAAGTACACCTTGGACATTTTCCAGACCATATACGTGGAGATTAAAAAACACAAACTGCAGCATGATGAGCCCAGATTTAAGGAGGGACACAAGTTATGGACAACCGCTGTTCTTTAGGTGCTATCTTTACTGCTATAATGAACATTTGTCACTGTTTTTGGAAACTTTTGATGAAACATTTCAATAGCTTTAAAGACACTGAAGTGATACTATTGATCAACTTTTATAAGCTTTGAAAAGTTTAAGATACCAGAAAATTTTGAAATAAAAATTAATTGCTCATTATTTATGGGTTCTTTATGTGAAACAGTATTGTTATTGTCAATTATCATTGCCACAGTTGGAAAGTGTTTAGCCTTTCCCCAACTGTAAAAGAAAACATTGTAAATTTTAATCAATATAAATTACAGAATTAATATTTGTTGTAGAGGGTCTTGAATGTTATTTTGAGGCGTTAACTAAATATTCTACAAATCTAGTTTATTCATGCATGGGTTTAATATATTTTCCTTCTTCTGGGTCACTTAGTTTATGAACCACAAGCTAGTGCTTCTGAGAACTTTGTTGTGTATTTTAAAGTGTACTCCTCAGAAGCTTTGCAGCTAACTGCATGCCCTTATGATCACAGATTCAGATTATAAAGATATACAGTTTCTTTGATGTGTCATGACACTTGGTTCTCAATCAAGACTCCTATTGTTTTATGACCAATGTGGTGTAATTTCATGACTTCTTTTGTAATGAATTAAAGTTCTAAACACTGGAGACCATTTCAGTAAAATTATTTTCTGTATGCAATGCCATATTCATTTGTGGAGTGGTCTGGTATCAGTTGTGGGCAAGAACAAGGGATGTACCTTATGTTAAATGTTGCTGTAAATAATACGTTAATAACTAAATGCAAATAACGGTTTTGATGCAAGATTTCAGTTTCTTCCTCATATATGACATAGAAGTATATAATAAATAATAGTTACATAGTTATTTAGGTTCAAAAGTCTTCTGTCCATGAAGTTCAATGTCACAAATCATCTTTCTAACTGTATCAAGGTATTATTTTCATACAGTTAGCAGGTATAGCTGTGGATTGCCTTCAAAGATATAAAAGCAGCCAACCCGCTTTTTAATGAAAGTATAGAATTCACCACTACTTCCTTTGGTAATATATTCCATATTTTAACCACTCTTAATAGGAAGAACCCATTTTTACACAGTTGATAAATTCTCCTTTCCTCCAAGATCTATATCTTGTCCTTTGTACAGACCTAGGGATAAGAAGCTCACCTGCCAATACAATGGGTTGCAAAAGTATTCAGCCCTCTTAAAGTTTTCCACATTTTGTCACATTACTGCCACAAACATGCATCAATTTTATTGGAATTCCACATCAAAGACCAATACAAAGTGGTGTACATGTGAGAAGTGGATCGAAAATCATTAGTCATTCCAAACATTTTTTACAAATAACTGCAAAGTGGGGTGTGCGTAATTATTTGTCCCCCTGAGTCAATACTTTGTAGAACCACCTTTTGCTGCAATTACAGCTGCCAGTCTTTTAGGGTATGTCTCTACCAGCTTTGCACGTCTAGAGACTGAAATCCTTGCCCATTCTTCTTTGCAAAACAGCTCCAGCTCAGTCAGATTAGATGGACAGTGTTTGTGAACAGCAGTTTTCAGATCTTGCCACAGATTCTCGATTGGATTTAGATCTGGACTTTGACTGGGCCATTCTAACACATAGATGTGCAGCGCTCCACAATGTGGACAAAATTTAAACAACGTGCATTCAAAACAGGTATAGCAAAGGAGGACGTTGGCTTCAGTATAAATATGTGCACAAATTATTCCCTATTATACTTCCCCATGGCGATGACGGGCCCTCGCAGGGAAGACCTACCGCTAGACTAACGATAGAACCATAATTTTGTTCCTAGTGCTGCTAATTATAAAATGGTATACACATTTCTTCAAACAGACATCAGACAAATGACAGCGCTCATAGGCTGCAACTGAAATTAAGACCAACAGAGGCATGCAGAGCCCCACAGGAGCTAAATACATGCATTGAATGCAAATCAGATGCAAATTATGTACTAGTCCCTAATCTAAAATTTGAATGCAAATTGAAGCACATGGATGCAGCTAGCCATAAGTATACTTCAATGAGTTTTGTACAGGAGGAGACATTGGCAGCGCTTCCAAACTGGCTGCACCTATATGTGCAGAGCTCCCTAATGGCCTCAAGACTAGACTACAGATGGTTTTTAGACTACTGATGGTTTGGTCAGTTGCATCAATGGGGAATTCACTATTACCAAATGTTTTAGACCTGTTTTTACCTGGTGTAAACCATTTTGTAATTAGGTCGGGAAAGCAGGGGAAATGATCAAAAGATGCCGTTCACAAACTAGTAGCTATGACTGACATCCTTCTCCTCTGATGAGCTCTCCTCTGGATACAATTAAACCCCTGCGTAATTAATTCAAAAGGTTCCATCCTTACATCTAAAATACCTCACAGAATTACTTTACCCGCGGAAATCTGGTCTAATCTCTGTCAGAAAAAGTAGACATGGTTACTCCTTGTTTGCCTTTGTGAATTGTGTGTTTACTAAATGTTAGACCAGGACTAAAAACAGGTCTAAAACATTACACCAAACCATCAGTAGACTAAAAACCATCTGTAGACTAGTCTAAACTGCTTAGTGAATTAAGGCCATTGTGGGCAAAATTACACAACTTGCATTCAAAACAAGTACAGCAAAGGGTGCAGCCTCTGTTTGGAAGCGCTGCCAATGGCTATCATTCATAAAGCATTTCCGCATGCGGAAATGCTTAAAACAGCTGACTTTACCGACCACGTAGCTAAATCTGCATTCATAAAGACTCTTTCCGCATGAAAAGCTGACATTACCGAGCACAGCGATAAATCACCGCCTTGTGCTGTGATTATCCTAAAAAATGTAACAAACTGTTAATTCATAAAGATTAGAGCAAGCAGTGTGAGGTTGGGAGGTACTGCTCCCTCTGATGTGGCGATAACAATGTTAAGTGAATGGAGACACAGACCTCCCAGGCTGCTGCAGTAGAGCGGAACACGGAGAAATGTATCAATTCGGCAGCTTACTGTGCTTCCGCAAGCCTACCGCCTGCCTCCCGACAGCCTAGTTCGGGGAATCTCCGCACTGCAACTGGATACATTTTTATGAATGAGCAGCCAGAAGTCTAAAACACTGATGTTTTTCCGCACAGATTCTCTTTACCGACAACAGGTTTATGAATGATAGCCAATGTCTTCTGTTGTACAAAATCCTTCCTACAGTGTTGTGCTTAAAACTGTATCTCATACTCCATATGTGGCCTAACAAGCATTTATACAGAGGGAGTAATAAAGTACCATCTTGTGATTTTTGTTTCAATGTTTTTTTATTGAAAAACAGAAAAAGTATCAAAAAAGGTTATACAAAAGTTTTTAACGTACAAAAGACATGAGTGAATTTTTGCTTAATACACTTGAGGAGAACGAGCATTTAAGACAATAGAACAAACCATTTAAAGAGACTCTGTAACAAATTTTTCAGCCTTAGTTCTTCTATCCTATAAGTTCCTATGCCTGTTCTAATCTGCTCTGGCTTACTGCAGTCTTTCCTAACTGCACTGTCTCTGTAATAAATCAATGTATCTTTCCTCTGTCCTGTTTGTCGGGCTAAGGATTGATTGTGTGGAATGTGCAGGGCTGCTTGTGATTGGTAGAAGCGATACACACCCTCTGCAGGCCCCCTGCACACTGTGAATGACTCATACACTATGCTTAGCTGAGCCTATTAGAAGCTGGTTAGTTTGTTTGTAAACACTGCCTAAAACTGTTAATTACAAGCCAGGATTGCAGCAGAGAGTGGCAGAAACAGCACAGAGGGGCACAGGAGAAAATAATGAATAGAATAGTATGCTTTTTATTGTAAGAATATTAGAGTACAGATTCTCTTTAAGCCAACAAAAACCTAGCTAATTTTAACCACTTCACCACTGAGGGGTTTTACCCCCTGACCACCAGAGCAATTTTCACCTTTCAGCGCTCCTTCCATTCATTCGTCTATAACTTTATTATTACTTATCGCAATGAAATGAACTATATCTTGTTTTTTTCGCCACCAATTAGGCTTTCTTTAGGTGGGACATTATGCCAAGAATTATTTTTTTCTAAATGTGTTTTAATGGGAAAATAGGAAAAATGTGGGGGAAAAAATAATTATTTTTCAGTTTTCGGCCATTATAGTTTTTAAATAATGCATGCTACTGTAATTAAAACCCATGAAACGTATTTGCCCTTTTGTCCCGGTTATAAAAACATTTAAATTATGTCCCTATCACAATGTTTGGCGCCAATATTTTATTTGGAAATAAAGGTGCATTTTTTTCAGTTTTGCGTCCATCCCTAATTACAAGCCCATAGTTTATAAAGTAACAGTGTTATACCCTCTTGACATAAATATTTAAAAAGTTCAGTCCCTAAGGTAACTATTTATGTATTTTTTTTAATTGTAATTTTTTTAATTTTTTTTTAATTACAAAAAAAAAAAAAATGGGGAGTGTGGGAGGTAATGAGTTAATTTTATGTGTTAAAAGTCATTTATTTGTATGTTAAAAAATGTTAGGGTGTAGTTTACTATTTGGCCACAAGATGGCCACAGTAACTTTTTGTTTTAATGCGACCTCCAAGCTTCCTTCCGGAAGCTTGGAGGAAGTATAATGAGCATGGACACGTGAGTTTTTTCTCACAATGATCGCGCTGCCCATAGGAGAGCAGCTGATCATTGCGGGGCTTAGATCAACGAACGGGAATGGATTTTCCCGTTCATTGATCTCTGGGCGAGCGGGCGGCGGCGGTTTTACTAGCGGCGGGCGGCGTGTTTACGAGCGGGAGCGCGGGCAGCGTCGGGAACGCGGAAAGTACGTGTTTCTCCGTCCCTGGTTTTTAAAGGATGGAAAAAGGGGCGGAGAAATACGTACGCACGGGGGTAAAGTGGCTATGGTAGCTTCTGTGCTTCTTTTAGCGAAGATGCTCCTTGTGTACAAAGGAACTTAGAACAGAAACAAACAAGAAGACGAACTTTTCATTCAACATTGTTCATAACCATAAATGTCACAGTTAATGCTGTGACAATCCACTGTCTTGTGGGTAACAACCGTGTGGGGGGCGCTTAAGTCCTCAAATGCCTGGGTATGTCACCCTCTGGCCTAGCCATGGGGTGAGTAATAGGGAGGAGGGGTTTGGGGAAGGGGTGGGGTGTCCAAATGTTGGTGTGGAGGTTGTAGATGGGGGCAACCAGCCTCTTGGGCTGCTTGTGAGATAATAGGGAGGCAGTGATAGTATTGTGTGTATAGAGGACTCCACTTTTTTTCAAATGTATCTTTTTGTTGTTGTTCATAATGGCTTTTAACTTGCCATAAAACACTGCATAACATAGGTTCATTTAACCCTATTGAAGCTGAGGGTCGGGGTTTTCCAGGCCCAGGCGATTGTCAGTTTAGCTGCTGCAAAAATGTGTGTTGTTAGGCTATACTGGACACGTGAGATCTGATCTGGTTTTAGGCCAAGAAGGGATGTCTCAGGGTTTTCTGAATTTTGTTGCCTACTATTGTGTATATAATTTGATAGGTTCTATGCCACAGTCTACGTACCTTGGGGTGAGACCACCAGGTATGTAAAAGGGTGCCTTTTTGCCCGCAGCCCCTGAAACAGCAATCTAATATGTTATAATTGAATTTGGCTAATCTGCCTGGAGTTAGGTAATATCTGAACATGACCTTGTAATGTGCTTGTTTTTTTGTTTGTTTGTTTTTTTAATCAAAGGAAATAGAATAATATACAGTGATCAATAACAGTGATCAATGGCCAGGCATCACATATACAATAATAATAAAAATACCATCTGTATACTGTACAATATGCAAAATTCTGCAATAAAGTGCAGCCTTTGTGAAATATGAATATGATGTTGTCAGCACAATAGAAGTATTGAACATCTTACAACATGGGAAATAACAGGAATATACGGTCCACTGACCACTTCGACACCATAATATATAAATGTTGGCAGGAGTATGCAACTGGATAAGGACATCCTGAGCAAATGGCTTAAGCCTAGACCGAGTAACATAAAAACACAACAGAACCAAAATAGTAGGGCAAATATAAGTAGTAATCAACAATATATAAAGAAATAGCTGTATTTTCCTGACTAGAACACAGCTGTGATCTAAACAGTGTTCTGGCAATCTAACCATTTTTACCATACCTTCCCAAACGTCAAAGGATATTTACTGTGTTAGTATAATATCTTTTAAACTGTACAACTTCCATAATCAGAGTTTTCCAGTGGGATAATTGGGGCATGTCTGGGGAGAGCTATTTTAGAATAATCGTTTTCCTAGCAAGAAACAACATTTCTCTCAGGAAGATCTGATGGTGGTGCTGACCTTGTCCATCAAACAAGTAGCTATCAGACCAAATAGGCAACATTTAGGAGCTAAGGTGAGTGGGTTGTCACAAACTTTGGACAGAACATGTACTACTTGATGCCAAAACTCCTCTACTACTGGACATGACCATATAAGGTGAATAAAGTCTGCACCTGTACTTTTACACTTTAGACACTCATCACTATCTTGAAGTTTTTTAGCGTACGTAGAGGCTGGAGACCAGTAAGCTTGGTGTATGATGTAAAGTGTTTCAAGGCAATTGTGTGCTGCTGTAGAGGATAGTCTGACAGATAAATAAAAATCTGGTGTTCTATTTTAGCACTCAGAAGAAAGATATAAAAATACCAGGGCTGTGAAATCAGTACAAAACAAGACTCCTCAGGTCAGGATTCCACCGACTCCAACTCCTCGACTCCTCTAATTTGCATATTACAATTTTGTTTATTGAAAGTATGTAACATGAAATGCATCTATTAACTGCTAATGCTTAGGAATTTTAAATTACAAATGAAGTGAGAGGGATAGGGAGGCTGCCATATTTATTCCCTTTTAAACGAAACCAGTTACCTGGCTAGCCGGCTGATCTTCTGCCTCTAATACTTCTAGTCATAGACTAAAACTAGTCCTTGGTAAGAGTACTTGTAGAAGACAGGAACAAAGAACATCTATCAGGCCCTAGGCAATGTGACTGTGGGTACATGTAAGAGTGATGTGCAGGTACTCTGCAGGAGAATGAGGGGATTCGTGCTCTATTACACATACTTCCTGCACACTTCTGAACATGGATCAGGCCCTAGGCAATATAACTGTGGGTATATGTAAGAGTGATGTGCAGGTACTCTGCAGGAGAATGAGGCTATTCTTCCTCTATTACACATTCTTCATGTACAATCTAAACCAGGTTTATGGGTGATAGACAACACCTCTGTGTTTTATATGCACAACATTCTCAGTGGAATCCCTGCAGCTCTGTGGGGAGTGCATATGTAGAGTATAGTACTACTGTGTAACAAAGTAAACCTGAGACAAAATTGTTAAATAAAACTCTCGCAGAGAGGCGTAATTATCTTATAAATATAATATGTCATCGGCATTGAGGCCAATAATATCTGTATAAGAGCCCAATGATGGCCCACATAGTAACTGGGAGGACCGTACCTTAATGGCTAGAGCCAATGCAAATAAAAAGGGGGACAGCAGGCACCCCTGGTGAGTGCCCTGCTGCAACTCAAAGAATTCTGAAACATGTCCGTTGACTCCAATCCTGACTTTCAGGGTACTGTACAAAGCTCGCACCCACCCAATACATTTAGGAGCAAATCTGAACTGCTCCTGACATACAAATAGAAACTCCCACTTTATGCTTTCATAGTGTCTGACACCGAGGCTCTATCGCCAGTGGTATTATGTTGTATTTGAGAGTGTAATAGGGTATGACTAATGTTTATGGAAGTACTCTTACCAGACATGAAGCCTGTTTGATCTGGGTGGATAATATCTAGTATGTTTGTGCAACTCATTGGTGAGAAGTTAAAGCGGACCCAAACCAAACATTTTTTTAATTAACAATATTTAGTTGCACTACTCTGACACATACAAAGATAAATAAACACTCCTTCAAACCTATGATCATTACAGTGCATGCTTTTCACCCTTCTCTTTTCATAGCTAGGGTTATATTGGGGGCAGCCATTAGCAATTCCACCATTGCCAGACACCATCTACTCCACCAGTTTGCCGGAAAAATTCCGGCAATTTGAAAGGAAGGGAGGGGTTCCTCCAATAAATGTAAAATATTTTATGTTTGTCATCATGCAGCTGAAAAAGGGCTGCTATTTATTATTATAATTTAGAAAATAGATTTTATTTCTGAAATCTTGTATTTTTAATTTGGGTCCACTTTAAGAGAATACCTTATAGTCTGCATTTAGTAGAGAGATCGGACTATATGATCCGCACTGCAGAGGGTCTTTACCCGGTTTTAACAATACTAAAATGGTAGCTACGTTCCATCTTTCCGAGATTTCCCCATTCGCATTAATTCTTAAAAATTATTTGAGCAGCTCTGGGGCTCTGGATACTCTGGTATCCCTGTACCGTTTGTACAAGTCCGTCCAGGCCCAGTGCCTTATTAACTTTGAGGGAAGTAATAGCAATCACTACCTCGTCATGATTAAAGGGAGCGTCTAAGCTGGCAATCTGCTCCTCTGTCTTGTAATGTGTTTCTTCTACTTTGGTACAGATTGAGCTTCTAGGTATGTGCTCACAAATAGTGTTAAAATCCTGAAGTTCGAAAAATGTGTTTAGATCCTCTTCCCATTTACAAATGTATTTAGCTTTAGGTATGGGATTGATGGAGCTGAGTTCTCAGTACAGTAAGGAGATCGTACTTCAGGCTGTTAGGTTTTTATGACAGATGTGTTCAAAACCGGAAAGAGTTAGTAGAGAATCTGATGCATCAGTGTATGTCTTGAAGAAGTGTTTCATTTGTAGGTATTGGAAGGTTTCGGAACTACGTATGTTTTTGTGTTTGGAGAGGTAGTTAACCACTTCCCGACCGCCTAACGCACAGAGGCGGCCGGGAAGTGAAGCCCTGAAGGACCGGCTCACCCACAGAGGCGGCGGTCCTTCTAAGGGCATGGGCGGAGCGATCGCGTCATCCGTGACGCGATCCTCCGCCCGGGATCGTTACTCGGGCATTTTGTCTCCGCTCGCCGGCCACTTAGCAGAGCCGGCGAGCGGAGGAATCCGCATAATTGCCCAATCAGGGAGTATAAGGCACTTTGTTAGGTAAACAAAGTGCCTTATACGTGCTTCCTCCTCGCCTCGTGGTCTCATTGTTGCAGAGACCACTAGCGAGGAGGAAGCACATTGTAAGTAGCCAGCACACGTGGTTTTTTTTGCCCACAGAGTCCCTGATCTACCACCCCAGGCCTCATACCCCCCCTGATCACCCCAGCAGACCCCTGCCCAGCACCCTTGCACCCCTGCAAACCCCCCCCCCCACCCCCACCTGCCACTAACTAGCGACGCTGCCCTTTAGTTTAGGTCCCTAACTGCCACCTAATCACCCCTGATCCCCCCCCCTACCTTTAGATCACCCCCAGACCCCATCCCAGACTACCCCCCTGTATACTGTATACATCTGTATACAGCTACCTTATCCCCTGATCCCCCTCTGATCACCTGTCTATCACCTGTCCATCACCCCTTAGCACCCCCACCCATCAGAGCAGACCCTAACTGCCCCGCGGGGGTAACCGATCACCTGCCCAGGCCCTCGATTGCCCTCATACCCCCCGCCTGATTACATCCCCTGCTCTTTGTTTACATCTGTCCTCCCCAGCGATCACTAACTGATCTGCGATCAGTAACCCCCTGTGTCTGCCTCTCATCAGATCAGGACTCAGTCTGCCCCGTGCAGGCTCCTGATCAACCCCCCACCCCCTCAAATCGCCCTCAGACCCCCCCCCCTAATCACCGTCCAAGTGCATTGTATTTGACTGTGCTGCGCTTGTATTCGATTGTGCTGCGCTTGTATTCGATTGTGCTGTAATTGTATTTGATTGTCCCGTGATCGGCTTCGATTGCCCCGTGATTGTTTGATTGCCTGAGACCCCACTTCCCACCACACCCAACCCCACCCTCCCCCCCACCACACCCAACCCCACCCTCCCCCCCCCCACCACCTTCCGAGTGCATCAGATTTGCTTGTGCTGTGATTGGAGTCGATTGTGCTGTAATTGTATTTGATTGTCCCGTGATCGACTTCGATTGCCCCGTGATTGTTTGATTGCCTGAGACCCCACTTCCCGCCACACCCAATCCCACCCTCCCCCCATCACCTTCCGAGTGCATCAGATTTGCTTGTGCTGCGCTTGTATTCGATTGTGCTGTAATTGTATTTGATTGTCCCGTGATCGGCTTCGATTGCCCCGTGATTGTTTGATTGCCTGAGACCCCACTTCCCACCACACCCAACCCCACCCTCCCCCCCACCACACCCAACTCCACCCTCCCCCCCCCACCACCTTCCGAGTGCATCAGATTTGCTTGTGCTGTGATTGGAGTCGATTGTGCTGTAATTGTATTTGATTGTCCCGTGATCGACTTCGATTGCCCCGTGATTGTTTGATTGCCTGAGACCCCACTTCCCGCCACACCCAATCCCACCCTCCCCCCATCACCTTCCGAGTGCATCAGATTTGATTGTGCTGTGATTGGATTCGATTGTGCTGTAATTGTATTTGATTGTCCCGTGATTGTTTGATTGCCTCTGAGACCCCACTTCCCACCAACCCCAATACCTCTCAAATACTCCCTTTTTGCTAGGTAGGTGCTCTTTTTTTCTGGGTAGTCTCGGAGGAAACCCCCATAAATTTAGTAATCCACAATGGCAAGAAGGGGGCTTTCCGATGACGAGGTATACAGGTACATGGACCAGTCGGATGAGTTCTTTTGGGAAGAATCATCCGTCGAATCTTCCGGGTCCGAATTTGAACCTGTAGAAAGCAGTGGTTCCTTGACCGAAAGTGATGACGAGGCTATGGTCCCGGCTAGAGCCAGGCGTACCAGACCCCAAGTCGTTAGACCGCAGGTGGCGCAGGATCCGCCTCAAGGGCAGCAGGGTGGTGCTAGCGCTGATGATAGTTTTCTTGGTGAGGCAGGCACCAGCAGCGCAGCATCTCATGGACTTAGTGCCAGTGCTTCCGTAGACCCTGGCGAAGTGGTGAGCGTCAGCATGGAAGTTGAAACTGGTACGGTGGCAAGTGCAGTAGTACCCCCATCGCAGCCACCAAGAAGAAGACGGGCCCGTAGTACCCATAGACTCCCAGAGGTGCTGGCACAACCAGATTGGCAATCCCCTGATTCCGCCGCACCCGTAGTGCCCCCTTTCACCGCCCAGTCTGGAGTCCAGGTGGCGACAGCTCATCTAGGAACGGCCCTAGACTGTTTGCAGCTGTTCATCACCCAGGTTCTCCTGGACTTAATTGTGGTTGAGACCAACCGTAAAGCCACACAATTCATCACCGAGCACCCGGAGAGCATGTATGCCCAGCCTTTCGGGTGGAAACCAGTCCAAGTTTCCGACATTAAAATCTTTTTGGCCCTTATCCTTCACTTGGGACTAATGAAACAGAATGTACTGCGGTCGTATTGGTCTACGAACCCAGTAAATCATGTTCCCTTGTACCCTGCTGCCATGTCCAGGACACGATTTGAGTCCATCCTGCGCTTCCTGCACTTCAACGACGACAAAACCTGTCATGAAAAGGGCCACCCTGCTTATGACCGGCTCCACAAAATTCGGCCCCTCATAGACCACCTGTCATCAACATTTGCAGATGCTTATATCCCTGAACAGAACATCTGCGTAGACGAGTCCCTCTTACGCTTTACCGGGCGCCTTGGCATCAAACAGTACATCCCAAGCAAGCGCGCCCGGTATGGGGTGAAACTGTATAAGCTCTGTGAAAGGGCCACAGGCTATACATGTCGTTTTAGGGTCTATGAGGGAAAAGACTCAAAATTGGAGCCGGTCGGATGCCCTGACTACCTGGGGAGCAGTGGAAAGGTTGTGTGGGACTTGGTGTCACCCTTGTTCCAGAAGGGGTACCATCTTTTTGTGGACAATTATTACACAAGTGTGGCCCTCTTTCAGCACTTAAAGTTAGAAGGAATCCGATGCTGTGGCACTGCGCGGCCTAGTCGCCAGGGCTTCCCCCAACGGCTCGTTACCACCAGACTTCAACGGGGGCAGAGGGCCGCCTTGCGTACTGAAGACCTGCTCGCGGTGAAATGGAGGGACAAGAGGGACGTTTACTTTCTGTCCACCATTCACACAGACACGACAGTCCAAATTCAACGGGCAACTAAGGTCATTGAAAAGCCCCTTGTCGTCCACGAATATAATGTCAACATGGGAGGGGTGGACTTCAATGACCAGAGGTTAGCGCCCTATTTAATTTCCCGGAAAACAAGACGCTGGTATAAGAAAGTGTCTTTTTATCTGATTCAATTGGCAGTTTACAACAGCTTTGTTCTCTACAGTAAGGCTGGGAGAACTGGATCTTTCCTTCAATTTCAGGAACAGATCGTTCTGGACATCCTGTATCCAGGAGGTGCCAGCCCCCCCCCCCCCCCAGATGCAACTAGCCGACTGCATGGAAGGCATTACGCCTATCAGCTTCCGTGTGCCCCAGGTCAACGCATCCGAAGAAAACGTTGCCGTGTCTGCAGCAGGGCTGGAACAAGGACTGACACCGTTTATTATTGTCCCCGCTGTCCTGACCAGCCTGGCCTATGTGTAGGGCCGTGTTTTGAGAGGTACCACGAGCAGGTACACTATTAGAACCTAGGGAACTCCAGACACAGGAGTAGGCACACACTCAGTGGTCTTTCGCACATTGTCGCAGGGAGAGGAGAGATAAGCTTGAAAACCAAACGGGTAAGCATAAAAGTGGCAAGAAGGATCGGTTTCCATGCTTGATATTGCTGATCTGTCCTGGGTTGGCGATATAAGACGGCATGTTTGAATTTCCCTTGAGTGTGGACACCCCCGGTTTATATGTGATTTGGGCCTATGATGCTTTAATGCCACACAGAGTCATCTCTATTGGCAGGCATATTGCTGTATCCTACAGGCATAATGCTGTATACTAAAGTTCTGAGGCCCAGTCACATAAGTTGGTGGCTCACCCTGAGTGCAG
This sequence comes from Hyperolius riggenbachi, assembly GCF_040937935.1. Taxonomy (NCBI): domain Eukaryota; kingdom Metazoa; phylum Chordata; class Amphibia; order Anura; family Hyperoliidae; genus Hyperolius; species Hyperolius riggenbachi. The sequence goes on along the minus strand of NC_090646.1, from coordinate 305,972,281 downwards.
GGTGGCACGGGGTGTCTCTCTCCTGAGGTTATCACTGCCATTGATGTGGAGGAAGATCTGCCATTGATGTGGAGCAAGGTATGTTTGCCGTTCATTTTTCCTTTCAGCCCAGAGTGCATTACCCGTATACCCAATATAAGGAGTATAGCAGAAACTCCTAATACTGACCATACATGTAATGATTGCAGAGACCCTAAAATGCCAGGACAGACTTCACAAATGACCCCATTTTGGAAAGAGGACACCCTAAAGTATTATGTGAGGTGCACGGTGAGTTCATAAAAGATTTTAGTTTTTGTCACAAGTTAGCAGAATTTTTTTTTTATTTTGTTTTCTAACAAAGTGTCATTTTCCGTTTACTTGTGACAAAAAATAAGATTTTCAATGACCTCACCATTACCCTCATGGAATACCTTGTTGTGTATTCTTTCCAAAATGGGGTCATTTGTGGGGTTTGTTAACTGTCCTGGCAAGTGGGCGGGGTGCTAAATTGTGAGCACCCCTGTAAAGCCTAAAGGTACTCATTGGACTCTGGGCCCCTTAGCGCAGTTAGGGTGCAAAAAAGTGCCACACATGTGGTATCGCCGTACTCGGGAGAAGTAGTACAATGTGTTTTGGGGTGTATTTTTACACATACCCATGCTGGGTGGGAGAAATACCTCTGTAAATGACAATCTTTTGATTTTTTTACACACAATTGTCCATTTACAGAGGTATTTCTCCCACCCAGCATGGGTATGTGTAAAAATACACCCCAAAACACATTGTACTACTTCTCCCGAGTACGGCAATAGCACATGTGTGGCACTTTTTTGCACCCTAACTGCGCGAAACGGCCCAAAGTCCAATGAGTACCTTTAGGATTTCACAGGTCATTTTGCGGAATTTGATTTCCAGACTACTCCTCACGGTTTAGGGCCCCTAAAATGCCAGGGCAGTATAGGAACCCCACAAATGACCCCATTTTAGAAAGAAGACACCCCAAGGTATTCCGTTAGGAGTATGGTGAGTTCATAGAAGATTTTATTTTTTGTCACAAGTTAGCGGAAAATTGATTTTTATTGTTTTTTTCACAGTGTAATTTTCCACTAACTTGTGACAAAAAATAAAATCTTCTATGAACTCACCATACTCCTAACGGAATACCTTGGGGTGTCTTCTTTCTAAAATGGGGTCATTTGTGGGGTTCCTATACTGCCCTGGCATTTTAGGGGCCCTAAACCGTGAGGAGTAGTCTGGAAATCAAATTCCGCAAAATGACCTGTGAAATCCTAAAAGTACTCATTGGACTTTGGGCCCTTTAGCGCAGTTAGGGTGCAAAAAAGTGTCACACATGTGGTATTGCCGTACTCGGGAGAAGTAGTACAATGTGTTTTGGGGTGTATTTTTACACATACCCATGCTGGGTGGGAGAAATACCTCTGTAAATGACAATCTTTTGATTTTTTTACACACAATTGTATATTTACAGAGTTATTTCTCCCACCCAGCATGGGTATGTGTAAAAATACACCCCAAAACACATTGTACTACTTCTCCCGAGTACGGCGATACCACATGTGTGGCACTTTTTTGCACCCTAACTGCGCTAAAGGGCCCAAAGTCCAATGAGCACCTTTAGGATTTCACAGGTCATTTTGCGGAATTTCGTTTCCAGACTACTCCTCACGGTTTAGGGCCCCTAAAATGCCAGGACAGTATAGGAACCCCACAAATGACCCCATTTTAGAAAGAAGACACCCCAAGGTATTCCGTTAGGAGTATGGTGAGTTCATAGAAGATTTTATTTTTTGTCACAAGTTAGTGGAAAATGACACTTTGTGAAAAAAACAATAAAAATCAATTTTCCGCTAACTTTTGACAAAAAAAAAAATCTTCTATGAACTCACCATACTCCTAACGGAATACCTTGGGGTGTCTTCTTTCTAAAATGGGGTCATTTGTGGGGTTCCTATACTGCCCTGGCATTTTAGGGGCCCTAAACCGTGAGGAGTAGTCTTGAAATGAAATTTCTCAAAAACATGTTTGTCCACATTTTTCGCGCTGCATGTATACAGAAATTTTACTTTATTTGAAAACTGTCAGCACAGAAAGTTAAAAAAAATCATTTTTTTGCCAAAATTCATGTCTTTTTTGCTGAATATAATAAAAAGTAAAAATCGCAGGAGCAATTAAATAGCACCAAAAGAAAGCTTTATTAGTGACAAGAAAAGGAGCCAAAATTCATTTAGGTGGTAGGTTGTATGAGCGAGCAATAAACCGTGAAAGCTGCAGTGGTCTGAATGGAAAAAAAGTGGCCGGTCCTTAAGGGGTAGAAAGCCCTAGGTCCTCAAGTGGTTAAAGGACTTGATTTGAGTGTTTATTATTTAAAAAAAACAGGTAGTATGCCCCCCAACACGTCATGTACAGTTAGTATGCCCTTCACCACAGCATGTGCAGATAGTATGCCCCCCAATACGGCATGTGCAGTTAGTATGCCCCTCAACATGGCATGTGCAGATAGTATACCCCCCAACACAGCATGTCCAGATAGTATGCCCCCCAACACAGCATGTGCAGATAGTATGCCCTCCAACACAGCATGTGCATATAGTATGCCCCCCAACACAGCATGTGCAGAAAGTATGCCCCCCAACACAGCATGTGCAGATAGTATCCCCCAACACAGTGCAAATATCATGACCCTAACATAGCAAGTCATATGTGAGCCATAATGTCACCCAATGGCCTGCCAGAGCCTGCAGCACAATCTCACCCATACACACACGATCTCTGTAGAAACATAAGCAGTACAATCCTCCATTTCCCCTTTGCAAAGTAAACATAATAATAATTCCTGCACAGCACTGACCAAAATATATGTGATTATGCTTGTCACACGTCATCCCCTGCACCCAGTAACCTAGAAGCCAGCGAATGACTGCTTTCTGGCTTCCATGTGGAAAGGTGGTGCAAGAATTGCTATTCTATATGCGGGCCACCAGTATTTAAAGATGCAGCAGACCGCATCTATAAGTAATACATTTTATGTGTGGGGGCCTATAAAAAAGCATCTGGGGGCCGCATTCGGCGCCCGGGCCTTAGTTTGAAGACCACTGGTCTAAACAGTAATGGTAGCATAATTTCTTTCCAAGAACTGAGATCCAACTACAATATCCCTTTAAGGCCTCTTTCACAGTGCGACGTTAAAGTCGCACGTTATAAAATGTTTTAACGCAGAGTAACGCACAGCAATGCAAAGTCTGTGCGACATTCACAGTGCACACGTTGCATCAGTGTGTAATGTGTAGCGTTATTAGAAAGTGCTGCATGCTGTGCGTTTAGTAATGAATCTGCTGTGTTACTTGTGTTGCACATGCTCAGTAATGTTTTTTCTCTTTTTTAAAATGTTCCGCATGCGCTGTTTTCGTTCCATAGTAAATACATTTTCTAACGTGCAACTTTAACGTCGCACTGTAAAAGTGTTTATGCGTTGCGTTAGGGCCGCGTTGTGCGCCCTTAATGTTGCATCAAACGCAACATTCTACTGTGAAAGTAGCCTAAAAGAATATTTCAAATACTCACAGCTATCTCATTTTTACTCTAAATCCTGGCCAAAGCACTCCCCATTTGTCCCCACTACAATTGAATCCCAGCTTAAGTCGAAAGGTGACATTCCTAAAACTATGTCCATAATCTACAAAGCCTTGATAGCCTCTAAAGATGAAGCTAAACTTTCATATCAACACAGGCTTGGAAACATGACTTACAGCTATCAATCCCCGAGACCGCTTTGCATCTAATTTGGAGGAACACAGCCCACTGTTCTAATAATGTATCACTTACTGAAGCGTCCTTTAACCTCCTTGCCAGTTATCCCGAGCTGAGCTCGGGGTAAGCCGCCGCTGAGGATTTCTCAGTCCCTGGTGGGCCGATTTGCATAATTTTTTTTTATACACGCAGCTAGCACTTTGCAGCTAGCTATCATGTAGCTAGCGCTAGGCTAGCTACATGATTTAAAAAAAAAAAAAAAATTTTTAAAAAGTGCTGCACCACCCCCATGGCGATTTTATTGTAACGCCAGGGGGGTTAAAGATACTCTGAAGTCTCATTAAAATCATGTTTTTATATTAAAAATCTGTTTAACATGATTGTCCTAACTAAAACAATGCATCCCCACAGCTGAAATCGAACTAAATCCCCCCAAACTCCACCCAGCAAAATCCACGACTTTCTTGGTCGTGGATTTTGCTGCCCCGGGAGGCAGAGCTTTCAGCTGCAGCTCTGCCTCCATGCGCATCAATCCGCGCATATCTCCGCCTCTCCCCTGCCCCTCTCAGTGAAAGAAGACTGAGAGGGGCGGGCGGAGGCGGCGATCCGCGCTGATAGATGCATGTAGAGGCAGAGCTACAGCTGAAAGCTCTGCCTCTCACGGGAGCGCTCCCCGCAGTGTGCCCCGCGGAGTTTGGGGGGATTTAGTTAGAGTTCAGCCGCGAGGATGCAGCGTTTTAGTTAGGGCTACCATGTTAAAGAGATTTTTTATATAAAAACATGGTTTTTATGAGACTTCAGTCTCTCTTTAAAACACTATACAGAACATACCTAACTCCCAACTACCTCAGTAAAAACTCTAATAAGCACTCCAACCTATGTTTCAGAGGATGTGGAGGGGTGGGAAGCTTCTTCCATACATGGTGGGAATGTCCCCTAGTGGCCAAAACTTGGGACAACATATTTAGACTTATCCATGATCTTTGGGGAATCACTGTTACCTTATCTCCATTACATGCCTTATTGAATGTCTCGATCAGGGCCGGCCCGCTCATGAGGCGGGGTGAAACTTTTGCCTCAGGCGGCAAATTTCCAGGGGCGGCACCCGCCCGTCCGTGGGTGCGGGGAGCCGGCCCGCCGAGCTGGAGGGGTAGCTGGCAGGACGGGGGTATTGGGCCAGCGGCGTGGAGGGGGGTCAGACCCCCCCCCTCCCTCGCCTGGGTCCCCCGTCCTCCGCTCCCCTCCAGCCTAAATAGAAGCAGCCGTATATGTAAGAGGCACGGGCGGGGAGACACTCACCTCCTCCTCGCTCCAGCGTGCGCTCCACTGACATCACTTCCTGCAGGAAGTGACGTCAGTGGAGCGCACGCTGGGAAGAGGTGAGTGTCCTCCCCGCCCGTGCCTCTTACACATATGGCTGCTTCTATTTAGGCTGGAGGGGAGCGGAGGACGGGGGACCCAGGCGAGGGAGGGGGGGGGTCCGACCCCCCCTCCCCGCCGCTGGCCCAATACCCCCGTCCTGCCAGCTACCCCTCCAGCTTGGCGGCCCCCCAGAGCGCCCCCCCCCCCCCCAGGGGGGGGAGGGGCGGCGGTGACAATTTTTTTTAAAAATTTGCCTCAGGCGGCAAAAAGTCTAGGGCCGGTCCTGGTCTCGATTGACAATCTTTCAAGGAGGGAAAATCTACTGTTCTCAAAATTCACCACAGCCTGTAGCATTCAAATCGCTCAATCCTGGCTTACCAATGACATCAGTCAGGAATTATGTTGCCACAAGCATAAACGAAATCCAATCCACCTCCAGAGATTACACCTTCAGTCTGCGTTCCTATCGTGCAGCTTAGTGCACTCAAAAATGCCGATTGGCGTAAGGTCCTTGGGGCCTATTTTGCAGGAGATTGCGCTCGCTAATGCGCACGCATTTCTGCTTGGTAGGCTCCGCCTTCAGCCTCCCAGCAGCAATCGCCGCTAGGAGACTGTGAGACAGCAAAACCGCCGTCTAATTAGCTTGTACAGCGCTGCGATCCACGGCAGCGATGTACTGGGGACAGCCGTGTGACGTGGCTGTCCCCTCCAGTGGCTCAGGGGTGATCGGCTGAAGCATATGACAGCTGATGACGGGGATTGGCTGGCAGGGGGAGGGAGGAAGGGGGAGTACAATAATTAAAAAAAGACACATTTTGATTAAAAAATAAGTAAACATTGGGGGAGTGATCAGACCCCACCAACAGAAAGCTCTGTTGGTGGGGAGAAAAGGTGTTATCGCTTGTGTGTTGACATGTGCGGCCCTGCAGCTAGGCCTTAGAGCTGCAGTGGCCTATTTCTTGAGAAATGGCCTGGTCTTTAGGGTGTTTAACACTGCGGTCCTCAAGTGGTTAAAACAAGTTGCATTTCCTCTGCTCTTCTGCAGACAGCTCAGAAACACAAGCAACTTCTGAGAGCTTTCTCACACACAGTTACACACAGAGATAACAGTGAGGGAATTACACTGTGAGGGAATTCCCCCCCCCCCCCCCCCCCCTCCTCATTGTTCACTCTCCAGTCAGAAATCAGCAGACTGCCATCAGTTCAGAGTGAAAGAAATTTGTTACAGTAAACAAAAGAGATAAGCAAATGAAATGTATACATCATTATTTACCAGCACTTCAGTAACTCTCTCAAACTTAGGTTAAAAAACACATGTTAATCGATAGTGTCCCTTAAGGCTGGTTTCACAGTGGCACCCCACGTTACAGCAGCCAGTAACGCAGCCTAACTCACAGCACTGTAAAATCAATGTGCTGTTGCACAGTGCCCACGTTGCGTTAGATAGTAACGCAGCACGTTTAAACAAAGTGCTGCATGCTGTACGTTATACTGGGCTAAAGCCACGTTAGCCTATTTGCACATGCTCAGTAATGTTGGAGGAGGAGGTCTCCCCTCCTTCTCCTCCACGGCCACCCACATGGCTAATTAATATTCACTGCACTGAGGAGACTCGTGGTGGGACTGTAGTGTTGTCCGGCTCATGAACAAATCGTTCATTTGATCCGGATCTTTTTTGTGAGTCGAATCATCCGGATCATCACAATGAAAGATTCGGTTCACAGTGGATGTCTGTCTGGAGGAAACGGGAACATACAGAATGTACAGTGCAGGGAAAGTCCTGTCCTGCTAGTCATTTCACCCAGTCTGCTTCCCTAGTAGAATGATTCGGTTCAAAGATCCGGATCTTTTCAATGATCCGATTCAAATGATCCGAATCCTTAAAAAGATCCGGACTTCCTATCACTAACCTGGAGCGGCTGCATAACGCAGCTCAATCTGACGTCCAACTTCAACACCACCACGCGTTGCATTAGGGGCACGTCATGCGACCTTAACGTCCCCTAAAACGCAACGTCTTGGTGGGAAAGTAGCCTTAAGGTTCATGCTGGGTACACACGTTGTGATTTCCCGCTCAAGCTGCGGGATCGATCGATTATTTCCGACATGTTCGATCGGGTTTCGATCGATACAGCCGTCGATTTTGCATGTTAAGTATGCAAAACCGACAGCTGTATTGATCGAAACCCGATCGAACATTTCGGAAATAATCGATCCCGCGGATCGAGCAGGAAATCGCAATGTGTGTTAATCTCTTGACACTTTACTTCCCTTTTAATACACCCTTCTGGTCAAATATATTACGTTTAATTTTCGATTACACTATTCACATCACCCAGGGTTTCTCAAATGTTATTAGGTTCCTTTTTTCTTTATCATACTTTTTCATACCTTAACCACTTAACGACCGCCGGGGCGGTCGGAAAGTGGATGCCGCAAGGACCAGCTCATGCCCAGAGGCAGCGGTCCTTGTAGGGGCATGGGCGGAGCGATCGCGTCATCCGTAACGCGATCCTCCGCCGGGGACTGGCTCCGCCCACCTCGCGCTGTAACCCGCCGTTCGGAAGCGCCGGCGGGTTACTAGCACCCGCATCGCCGCATACAAAGTGTATAATACACTTTGTAATGTATACAAAGTGTATTATACAGGCTGCCTCCTGCCCTGGTGGTCCCAGTGTCCAAGGGACCACCAGGGCAGGCTGCAGCCACCCTAGTCTGCACCCAAGCACACTGATTTCCCCTGCCCCCTGATCGCCCACAGCACCCCTCAGACCCCCCCCCCCCCTGACCACCCCCTAGACCACTGTTTGCACCCAATCACCCCCCTAATCACCCATCAATCACTCCCTGTCACTATCTGTCAACGCTTTTTTTTTAAAATTCCCTAAACTGCCCCCTGCTCCCTCCTGATCACCCCCCCACACCCCTCAGGGTCTCCCCAGACCCTCCCCCCCCCCCTGTGTACTGTATGCATCTATCCCCCTGATCACCTGTCAATCACCTATCAATCACCCATCAATCACCCCCTGTCACTGCCACCCATCAATCAGCCCCTAACCTGCCCCTTGCGTGCAATCTGATCACCCACCCACACCAATAGATCACCCGCAGATCCGACGTCAGATTACCTCCCAAGTGCAGTGTTTACATCTGTTCTCTACCCTAAACACCCACTAATTACCCATCAATCACTCCCTATCACCACCTGTCACTGTTACCCATCAGATCAGACCCTAATCTGCCCCTTGCGGGCACCCAATCACCCGCCTACACGCTCAGATTGCCCTCAGACCCCCCCTTATCAAATCGCCAGTGCAATATTTACATCTGTTCTTCCCTGTAATAACCCACTGATCACCTGTCAATCACCCCCTGTCACTGCCACCCATCAATCACCCCCTGTCACTGCAACCCATCAATCAGCCCCTAACCTGCCCCTTGCGGGCAATCTGATCACCCACCTATACCAATAGATCGCCCGCATATCCGACGTCCGATCACCTCCCAAGTGCAGTGTTTACATCTGTTCTCTACCCTAAACACCCATTAATTACCCATCAATCACCCCCTGTCACTGCTACCTATCAGATTAGACCCCTATCTGCCCCTAGGGCACTCGAATCACCCGCTCACACCCTCAGAACGCCCTCAGACCTCAGCCCTGATCACCTCGCCAGTGCATTACTTGCATCTATTCCCCCCTCTAATCACACCTTGAGACACCCATCAATCACCTCCTGTCACCCCCTAGCACACCTACCCATCAGATCAGGCCCTAATTTGCCCCGTGTGGGCTCCTGATCACTCGGCCAAACCCTCAGATCCCCCTCAGACCCCCTTCCGATCACCTCCCTAGTGCATTGATTGCATCTATTTTCCCCTCTAACCACCCCCTGAGACACCCATCAATCACCTCCTGTCACCCCCCTTGCACTCCTATCCATCAGATCAGGCCCAATACAACCTGTCATCTAAAAGGCCACCCTGCTTATGACCGGTTCCACAAAATTCGCCCCCTCATAGACCACCTGTCATCAAAATTTGCAGATACTTATACCCCTGAACAGTCATTTTGAGACATTTGGTTTCCAGACTACTCACGGTTTTGGGCCCGTAAAATGCCAGGGAGGTATAGGAACCCCACAAGTGACCCCATTTTAGAAAAAAAGACACCCCAAGGTATTCTGTTAGGTGTATGACAAGTTCATAGAAGATTTTATTTTTTGTCAAAAGTTAGCGAAAATTGATTTTTATTGTCATTTTTCACTAACTTGTGACAAAAAATAAAATCTTCTATGAACTCGCCATACACCTAACGGAATACCTTGGGGTGTCTTCTTTCTAAAATGGGGTCACTTGTGGCGTTCCTATATTGCCCTGGCATTTTAGGGGCCCTAAACCGTGAGGAGTAGTCTAGAAATCAAATTCCGCAAAATGACCTGTGAAATCCTAAAGGTACTCATTGGACTTTGGGCCCTTTAGCGCAGTTAGGGTGCAAAAAAGTGCCACACATGTGGTACCGCCGTACTCAGGAAAAGTAGTACAATGTGTTTTGGGGTGTATTTTTTATACATACCCATGCTGGGTGGGATAAATCTCTCTGTAAATGGACAATTGTGTGTAAAAAAATCAAACAATTGTCATTTACAGAGATATTTCTCCCACCCAGCATAGGTATGTGTAAAAATACACCCCAAAACACATTATACTACTCCTCCTAAATACGGCGGTACCACATGTGGCACTTTTTTACACCCTAAGTACGCTAAGGGGCCCAAAGTCCAATGAGTACCTTTAGGATTTCACAAGTAATTTTGCGACATTTGGTTTCAAGACTACTCCTCACGGTTTAGGGCCCCTAAAATGCCAGGGCAGTATAGGAACCCCACAAATTACCCCATTATAGAAAGAAGACACCCAAAGGTATTCCGTTAGGAGTATGGTGAGTTCATAGAAGATTTTATTTTTTGTCACAAATTAGCGGAAAATGACACTGTGAAAAAAAACAATTAAAATCAATTTCCGCTAACTTGTGACAAAAAATAAAATCTTCTATGAACTCGCCATACTCCTAACGGAATACCTTGGGGTGTCTTCTTTCTAAAATGGGGTCATTAGTGGGGTTCCTATCCACTTGAGGACCTAGGGCTTTCTACCCCTTAAGGACCGGCCACTTTTTTTCTATTCAGACCACTGCAGCTTTCACGGTTTATTGCTCGCTCATACAACCTACCACCTAAATGAATTTTGGCTCCTTTTCTTGTCACTAATAAAGCTTTCTTTTGGTGCTATTTGATTGCTCCTGCGATTTTAACTTTTTATTATATTCATCAAAAAAGACATGAATTTTGGCAAAAAAATGATTTTTTTAACTTTCTGTGCTGACATTTTTCAAATAAAGTAAAATTTCTGTATACATGCAGCGCGAAAAATGTGGACAAACATGTTTTGGATAAAAAAAAAACCATTCAGTGTATATTTATTGGTTTGGGTAAAAGTTATAGCGTTTACAAACTATGGTGCAAAAAGTGAATTTTCCCATTTTCAAGCATCTATGACTTTTCTGACCCCCTGTCATGTTTCATGAGGGGCTAGAATTCCAGGATAGTATAAATACCCCCCAAATGACCCCATTTTGGAAAGAAGACATCCCAAAGTATTCACTGAGAGGCATAGTGAGTTCATAGAAGATATTATTTTTTGTCACAAGTAAGCGGAAAATGACACTTTGTGACCAAAAAAAAAAAAAAAGTTTCAATTTCTTCTAACTTGCGACAAAAAAAAATGAAATCTGCCACGGACTCACCATGCCCCTCTCTGAATACCTTGAAGGGTCTACTTTCCAAAATGGGGTCATTTGTGGGGTGTGTTTACTGTCCTAACATTTTGGGGGGTGCTAAATTGTAAGCACCCCTGTAAAGCCTAAAGGTGCTCATTGGACTTTGGACCCCTTAGCGCAGTTAGGCTGCAAAAAAGTGCCACACATGTGGTATTGCCGTACTCAGGAGAAGTAGTATAATGTGTTTTAGGGTGTATTTTTAAACATACCCATGCTGGGTGGGAGAAATATCTCTGTAAATGACAATTTGTTAATTTTTTTTTACACACAATTGTCCATTTACAGAGATCTTTCTCCCACTCAGCATGGGTATGTGTAAAAATACACCCCAAAACACATTGTACTACTTCTCCTGAGTACGGCGATACCACATGTGTGGCACTTTTTTGCACCCTAACTGCGCTAAAGGGCCCAAAGTCCAATGAGTACCTTTAGGATTTCACAGGTCATTTTGAGAAATTTTGTTTCAAGACTACTCCTCACGGTTTAGGGCCCCTAAAATGCCAGGGCAGTATAGGAACCCCACAAATGACCCCATTATAGAAAGAAGACACCCCAAGGTATTCCGTTAGTAGTACGGTGAGTTCATAGAAGATTTTATTTTTTGTCACAAATTAGCGGAAAATGACACTGTGAAAAAAAAACAATTAAAATCAATTTCCGCTAACTTGTGACAAAAAATAAAATCTTCTATGAACTCGCCATACTCCTAACGGAATACCTTGGGGTGTCTTCTTTCTAAAATGGGGTCATTAGTGGGGTTCCTATCCACTTGAGGACCTAGGGCTTTCTACCCCTTAAGGACCGGCCACTTTTTTTCTATTCAGACCACTGCAGCTTTCACGGTTTATTGCTCGCTCATACAACCTACCACCTAAATGAATTTTGGCTCCTTTTCTTGTCACTAATAAAGCTTTCTTTTGGTGCTATTTGATTGCTCCTGCGATTTTTACTTTTTATTATATTCATCAAAAAAGACATGAATTTTGGCAAAAAAATGATTTTTTTAACTTTCTGTGCTGACATTTTTCAAATAAAGTAAAATTTCTGTATACATGCAGCGCGAAAAATGTGGACAAACATGTTTTGGATAAAAAAAAAACCATTCAGTGTATATTTATTGGTTTGGGTAAAAGTTATAGCGTTTACAAACTATGGTGCAAAAAGTGAATTTTCCCATTTTCAAGCATCTATGACTTTTCTGACCCCCTGTCATGTTTCATGAGGGGCTAGAATTCCAGGATAGTATAAATACCCCCCAAATGACCCCATTTTGGAAAGAAGACATCCCAAAGTATTCACTGAGAGGCATAGTGAGTTCATAGAAGATATTATTTTTTGTCACAAGTAAGCGGAAAATGACACTTTGTGACCAAAAAAAAAAAAAAAGTTTCAATTTCTTCTAACTTGCGACAAAAAAAAATGAAATCTGCCACGGACTCACCATGCCCCTCTCTGAATACCTTGAAGGGTCTACTTTCCAAAATGGGGTCATTTGTGGGGTGTGTTTACTGTCCTAACATTTTCGGGGGTGCTAAATTGTAAGCACCCCTGTAAAGCCTAAAGGTGCTCATTGGACTTTGGACCCCTTAGCGCAGTTAGGCTGCAAAAAAGTGCCACACATGTGGTATTGCCGTACTCAGGAGTAGTATATTGTGTTTTAGGGTGTATTTTTAAACATACCCATGCTGGGTGGGAGAAATATCTCTGTAAATGACAATTTGTTAATTTTTTTTTACACACAATTGTCCATTTACAGAGATCTTTCTCCCACTCAGCATGGGTATGTGTAAAAATACACCCCAAAACACATTGTACTACTTCTCCTGAGTACGGCGATACCACATGTGTGGCACTTTTTTGCACCCTAACTGCGCTAAAGGGCCCAAAGTCCAATGAGTACCTTTAGGATTTCACAGGTCATTTTGAGAAATTTCGTTTCAAGACTACTCCTCACGGTTTAGGGCCCCTAAAATGCCAGGACAGTATAGGAACCCCACAAATGACCCCATTTTAGAAAGAAGACACCCCAAGGTATTCCGTTAGTAGTACGGTGAGTTCATAGAAGATTTTATTTTTTGTCACAAGTTAGCGGAAAATGACACTTTGTGAAAAAAAAACAATAAAAATCAATTTTCGCTAACTTGTGACAAAAAATAAAATCTTCTATGAACTCACCGTACTACTAACAGAATACCTTGGGGTGTCTTCTTTCTAAAATGGAGTCATTTGTGGGGTTCCCATACTGTCCTGGCATTTTAGGGGCCCTAAACCGTGAGGAGTAGTCTTGAAACAAAATTTCTCAAAATGACCTGTGAAATCCTAAAGGTACTCATTGGACTTTGGGCCCCTTAGCGCAGTTAGGGTGCAAAAAAGTGCCACACATGTGGTATCGCCGTACTCGGGAGAAGTAGTACAATGTGTTTTGGGGTGTATTTTTACACATACCCATGCTGGGTGGGAGAAATAACTCTGTAAATGGACAATTGTGTGTAAAAAAATCAAAAGATTTCATCATGATCATTTGCAGGGGTATTTCTCCCACCCAGCATGGGTATGTGTAAAAATACACCCCAAAACACATTATACTACATCTCCCGAGTACGCCGATACCACATGATTGGCACTTTTTTGCAGCCTAACTGCGCTAAGGGGCCCAAAGTCCAATGAGTACCTTTAGGATTGCACAGGTCATTTTTGTTTCAAGACTACTCCTCACGGTTTAGGGCCCCTAAAATGCCAGGGCAGTATAGGAACCCCACTAATGACCCCATTTTAGAAAGAAGACACCCCAAGGTATTCCGTTAGGAGTATGGTGAGTTCATAGAAGTTTTTATTTTTTTGCCACAAGTTAGCGGAAATTGATTTTTATTGTTTTTTTTCACAAAGTGTCATTTTCCGCTAACTTGTGACAAAAAATAAAATCTTCTATGAACTCACCATACTCCTAACGGAATACGTTTGGGTGTCTTCTTTCTAGAATGGGGTAATTTGTGGGGTTCCTATACTGCCCTGGCATTTTAGGGGCCCTAAACCGTGAGGAGTAGTCTTGAAACAAAAATGACCTGTGAAATCCTAAAGGTACTCATTGGACTTTGGGCCCCTTAGCGCAGTTAGGCTGCAAAAAAGTGCCAATCATGTGGTATCGCCGTACTCGGAAGATGTAGTATAATGTGTTTTGGGGTGTATTTTTACACATACCCATGCTGGGTGGGAAAAATACCTCTGTAAATGACAATTGTTTGATTTTTTTTACACACAATTGTCCATTTACAGAGAGATTTCTCCCACCCAGCATGGGTATGTGTAAAAATACACCCCAAAACACATTATACTACTTCTCCTGAGTACGGCGATACCACATGTGTGACACTTTTTTGCAGCCTAGGTGCGCTAAGGGGCCCAACGTCCTAATCACAGGTCATTTTGAATCATTTGTTTTCTAGACTACTCCTCACGGTTTAGGGCCCCTAAAATGCCAGGGCAGTATAGGAACCCCACAAGTGACCCCATTTTAGAAAGAAGACACCCCAAGGTATTCCGTTAGGTGTATGGCGAGTTCATAGAAGATTTTATTTTTTGTCACAAGTTAGTGAAAAATGACACTTTGTGAAAAAAAAACAAAAATCAATTTCCGCTAACTTTTGACAAAAAATAAAATCTTCTATGAACTCGTCATACACCTAACAGAATACATTGGGGTGTCTTTTTTCTAAAATGGGGTCCGTTTCTGGGGTTCCTATACCGCCCTGGCATTTTACGGGCCCAAAACCGTGAGTAGTCTGGAAACCAAATGTCTCAAAATGACTGTTCAGGGGTATAAGCATCTGCAAATTTTGATGACAGGTGGTCTATGAGGGGGCGAATTTTGTGGAACCGGTCATATGCAGGGTGGCCTTTTAGATGACAGGTTGTATTGGGCCTGATCTGATGAATAGGAGTGCTAGGGGGTGACAGGAGGTGATTGATGGGTGTCTCAGGGGGTGGTTAGAGGGGAAAATAGATGCAATAAATGCACTGGGGAGGTGATCGGAAGGGGGTCTGAGGGGGATCTGAGGGTTTGGCCGAGTGATCAGGAGCCCACACGGGGCAAATTAGGGCCTGATCTGATGGGTAGGTGTGCTAGGGGGTGACAGGAGGTGATTGACGGGTGTCTCAAGGTGTGATTAGAGGGGGGAATAGATGCAAGCAATGCACTGGCGAGGTGATCAGGGCTGGGGCCTGAGGGCATTCTGAGGGTGTGGGCGGGTGATTGAGTGCCCTAGGGGCAGATAGGGGTCTAATCTGATAGGTAGCAGTGACAGGGGGTGATTGATGGGTAATTAGTGGGTGTTTAGGGTAGAGAACAGATATAAACACTGCCCTTGGGAGGTGATCTGACGTCGGATCTGCGGGCGAACTATTGGTGTGGGTGGGTGATCAGATTGCCCGCAAGGAGCAGGTTAGGGGCTGATTGATGAGTGGCAGTGACAGGGGGTGATTGATGGGTGGCAGTGCCAGGGGGTGATT
Organism: Hyperolius riggenbachi; assembly: GCF_040937935.1. Lineage (NCBI taxonomy): Eukaryota > Metazoa > Chordata > Amphibia > Anura > Hyperoliidae > Hyperolius > Hyperolius riggenbachi. The sequence continues at coordinate 305,956,821 of NC_090646.1, read as the reverse complement.
GATGGGTGGCAGTGACAGGGGGTGATTGATGGGTGATTGACAGGTGATCAGTGGGTTATTACAGGGAAGAACAGATGTAACTAATGCACTGGCGAATTGATAAGGGGGGTCTGAGGGCAATCTGAGCGTGTAGGCGGGTGATTGGGTGCCCGCAAGGGGCAGATTAGGGTCTGATTTGATGGGTAACAGTGACAGGTGGTGATAGGGGGTGATTGATGGGTAATTAGTGGGTGTTTAGAGGAGACAGTAGATGTAAACACTGTGCTTGGGTGGTGATCTGATGTCGGATCTGCGGGCGATCTATTGGTGTGGGTGGGTGATCAGATTGCCCGCAAGGGGCAGGTTAGGGGCTGATTGATGGGTGGAAGTGCCAGGGGGTGATTTATGGGTGGCAGTGACAGGGGGTGATTGATGGGTGATTGACAGGTGATCAGTGGGTTATTACAGGGAAGGACAGATGTAAATAATGCCCTGGCGAATTGATAAGGGGGGGGGGTCTGAGGGCAATCTGAGCGTGTAGGCGGGTGATTGGGTGCCCGCAAGGGGCAGATTAGGGTCTGATCTGATGGGTAACAGTGACAGGTGGTGATAGGGGGTGATTGATGGGTAATTAGTGGGTGTTTAGAGGAGAGAATAGATGTAAACACTGCGTTTGGGAGGTGATCTGATGTCGGATCTGCGGGCGATCTATTGGTGTGGGTGGGTGATCAGATTGCCCGCAAGGGGCAGGTTAGGGGCTGATTGATGGGTGGCAGTGACAGGGGGTGATTGACGGGTGATTGACAGGTGATTGACAGGTGATCAGGGGGGATAGATGCATACAGTACACAGGGGGGGGGGGGTCTGGGAAGAATCTGAGGGGTGAGGGGTGATCAGGAGGGGGCAGTGGGCAGGGGGGAGATTTAAAAAAAAATAGCGTTGACAGATAGTGACAGGGAGTGATTGATGGGTGATTAGGGGGGTGATTGGGTGCAAACAGGGGTCTGGGGGGTGGGCAGGGGGGGGTCTGAGGGGTGCTGTGGGCTATCTGGGGCAGGGGGGGAGAAATCAGTGTGCTTGGTGCAGACTAGGGTGGCTGCAGCCTGCCCTGGTGGTCCCTCGGACATTGGGACCACCAGGGCAGGAGGCAGCCTGTATAATACACTTTGTAAACATTACAAAGTGTATTATACACTTTGTATGCGGCGATCGCGGGGTTAACATCCCGCCGGCGCTTCCGTACAGCCGGTGGGATTTTGCGGTGGGCGAGCGGGGACAGGCGCCGGCGGAGGATCGCGTCACGGATGACGCGATCGCTCCGCCCATGCCCTTAAATGGACCGCCGCCTCTGTGGGTGAGCCGGTCCTTAAGGGCTCCACTTCCCGGCCGCCTCTGTGCGTTAGGCGGTCGGGATTCGGGAAGTGGTTATACTGCCCTGGCATTTTAGGGGCCCTAAACCGTGGGGAGTAGTCTTGAAACAAAAATGACCTGTGAAATCCTAAAGGTACTCATTGGACTTTGGGCCCCTTAGCGCAGTTAGGGTGAAAAAAAGTGCCACACATGTGGTATCGCCGTACTCAGGAGAAGTAGTATAATTGTGTTTTGGGGTGTATTTTTACACATACCCATGCTGAGTGGGAGAAATATCTCTGTAAATGCACAATTCTGTGTAAAAAAAAATCAAACAATTGTCATTTACAGAGATATTTCTCCCACCCAGCACCACCCCAAGAGATCATCAGCCTCCAGACAGTCAAGGGATATGTTTCTTGAGATTTTTAGATTACACTCAGTCTTTGATTCATGGAGAGAGTTTAATGGCAGCAAAAGGGGCTATACGTTCTTTTCACACCCACATAACTCCTACTCCAGAATCGATCTAATCTTACTTGCGGCTGCATGTGCCTCTGACCTAGCATTTTCCAGGCATCTTATTTGCCCTTGGTCAGACCATGACATGGTTTTCTCGGCCCTGTTGTCTCCTGTTCCTCAGCTCTGTAGATAACCCTGGAGGCTGAATGAGACTCTTTTGCTTAACCCTGAGGTATCTGGACAATTGGATACATGCCTTAACAATTATTTTCTCGAAAACGATACAGGAAATATTAACCCTGGAATATGCTGGATGGCCCACAAAGCCGTAGTTAGAGGTGAGCTTATTGGCCATGCATCCAGGCTGAAGCGTGATAAAACCGTCATTATCCAAAACCTTGAACATAAGATTTTAAATCTTATGACTGCCAATCAATTGACTCCCTCACGATATCTGTGCAAGCAGATCTCTGACTCACGTCTTCAGCTTGATGCTCTGCTTAATGACCACCTGGAAAAGAGTTTGAGATGGACTAAGGCAATATCTTATGTTCAATTGAACAAGCCCAATAAATGGTTGGCCAAAAAACTCCACAGTCAACAAACAATTAACAAAATCATCAAGATTAGACAATCATCCGGACAAATCACCACTAATCCAGATAAAATATATAAAACATTCCTTGAGTACTATTCTAGCCTCTATAAAGATGATACTCCAGATGCTTTCTCCTCTAATAAACATTCCTTTATAACCCAGACAATACTACATAAGCTAACTCCTGATTCCTCTGAACTTCTTAACCTTCCAATCTCATACGAAGAAATTCATGATGCTATTAAGAAATTAAACGGGCTAAAGCTCCAGGCCCAGATGGCCTATCTGCCATCTACTATAAAAAATATGCTTATACTCTAATTCCCCACCTTCAGAAGTTCTACAACTTCATGATGAATTCCTCAAATCTTCAATTACGGTTATCCCAAAGCCTAATAGAGACCATCTTAACCTGAAAAATGATAGGCCTATTTCCCTCTTGGGAGTTGATTACAAAATGTGCATGTCCATCTTAGCTACAAGATTGAATAAGGTGTTGCCTGCTCTTGTGCATGGGGATCAGGTGGGATTCATTCCCATGAGGCAAGCACCAGATAATGTTTGTAAGACCATCAACATCCAACATTATTGCAAACGTAACTCTAAACAGCTTGCTATTCTCTCCCTAGACATGGAAAAGGCCTTCGACCTGATAAAATGGCCTTATATGGTTGATGTCCTCAAGAGATTTGGATTTTCTGGTGAATATTTAAATGCTATTCAGGTTCTTTATTCCTCCCCCTCAGCAAACCTTAAACTTCCCAAATTACTTTTCCGATACAGGAACGAGACAGACTCCGAGAGGAACGAGACAGGTGTGCCCCCTCTCGCCAGGAATTTTTGCTCTAGTAATGGAGCCCCTGGCAATCAAAATCAGATCTTCATCTGATTGTCCAGGGTGTCAGAATTGGGCAAAATGAATATAAAATGAGCCTCTTTGCGGACGATGTCCTTTTAACCCTCACGAGTCCCCACACTTCTATCCCTAATCTTTTACAAATTATCTCGGATTTCTCTACTTTCTCCGGCTTCCGTTTGAACTTGGATAAGTCTGAGTTAATGGTAACTAATATGGCCACTCAAACTGCTAATGATATGGCCCAATCTCTAGGCCTTAAGTTGCTAACTAAATACATTAAATATCTAGGGGTTAACCTTCCGTTAAACTCAAACACTCTTTATGAAACTACCCCGCTTTGTATTACAAGTTATCAAATGATTTACAAACTTGGGCCTCATATCCCCTGTCCTTATTAGGAAGGGTGAACTCCATAAAAATGACTCTTTTACCAAGACTTTTGTATCTTTTCAGGAACCTGCCTATCAAACTCCAGCCTAAACCATTTAAAGAACTCCAAAATAGGGTTCATAAATTTGTCTGGCAGAACAGGAGAGCAAAAATCAATAGAGTGGCCCTATCCAGGAAAAAGCATCTGGGACGTCTTAACCTTCCTAACCTACCGATCTATTACAAAGCAGCTCAGATTGCCCAAATGGCTGCAATTAATGCAAAAACCCATACGCCTCTATGGGTTCACCTCGAATCGCAGCTGTTAGCCCCTTTGACTCTACCTGGGATAATGTGGACCCAGAACATGCCATTAGCCACCATTAAAAAATCCTCGCCTATATCAGCTCATTCCTTTGCTATTTGGTGGAAAGTTAGGTTTACACATAAGCTACAATCACCGACCACACGTTTAACTGAAATTTTGGGTAACCCTGACTTCCCGCCCGGTCACCAAATCAACCTCTTTAAATGGTGGATTGAAAAAGGTCTCACGAAAATGGGCAACTTCATTAGTGCTTATAAGCTTATCCCAATCCGTCAGTTTTTGACTGAACATCACCCCCCTCCAAGCGAAATCTACAGAGTATCACAGGTTTTTCACTTCCTTAGATCATTAAATCCTTCCAATTCCATTACCTCCTACATGGCTTTCGAGGTTAGATGTAAAGATTCTGCGCTTGAGAGGGGTCTGATTTCAGAACTATATGATATATTTACACAGGTCCCCCCTGACACTAAGTTTCCCTTTCAATCCAAATGGGAATCTGATATGCAGTTTGAGCTCTCAACCAGTCGATGGACTCATTGTTGCACTTCTGTACTAAAAAACAGTGCCTACTACTCATCTATTGAAACTTCGCTCAAACTCCTCCATAGATGCTATATAACTCCAGCTAGGATTCATGACTTTGATAGATCAGTCTCGGCCCTATGTTTTAGAGGTTGTCAGGCTCGAGGTGATATCTGGCATACCTGGTGGACTTGCCCGATAGCACAGGCATTCTGGTCTGCTATTTGGTCCAAACTGTGTTTCATTGCTAAAGTCTCTCTACCAATTGACCCATCAGTTGTCCTTCTTGGGAATAAACCGTCTAAGCTTAATTATACCATCCATAGACTATTCCAGCATGCCTTTGCTCTCGGGAAGCGGCATTTAGCCTCTCAATGGAAGTCCCCCTCTCTATCGCCAGAAACAGTATTTTCAGATTTAAATTCCAACATGTTATCTGCACACATCATGGCGAAGATTCAGGATAACCTACCTAACTTCTTCAAAACTTGGAATGACTGGATAGAGTGGCAGGACAATAATGGTCTTAGTTATGTACTTCACTCTTTCTAGTTGTATACCTCTGGCACGACATGGCATAATCAGGCTAGCTGCCTAGGGTATGTAGGTCCCCCCAATCTTACTTTTTCTACTTCATGGGATGAATACTCAATTCATATGTGGTTCCTGAGAAAGCCTCCCCCTCCCCATTTCCCTCCCTACCCCGTATCAGTGACCCATTGGCATGTTGTGCTTTGCACCCATGGGTCCTCTATGTCTGTATAATCCTTTGTTACCTCTCCCTTCCCCTCTCTCACCCTCCCTATAGTTAAATATTTTATAAAATGTGTTTTCTCTTGATATTTTTTATGAACGTTTCATAACTTTGCTATAATTGAGGTTGGCTCTTAAGCTATTCCTCCTGCGTGGGGAAATATTCTTTACTGTGAAATGTTCATGTATTTGCGTTTTTACTTTAATAAACACCCTTGAAACGAAAATAGGAAAATTCACTTTTTGCACCATAGTTTGTAAACGCTATAACTTTTACCCAAACCAATAAATATAGGCTGAATGGTTTTTTTTTTATCAAAAACATGTTTGTCCACATTTTTCGTGCTGCATGTATACAGACATTTTACTTTATTTGAAAAATGCCAGCACAGAAAGCTAAAAAAATCATTTTTTTTTTTGACAAAATTCATGTCTTTTTTGATGAATATAATGAAAAGTAAAAATCGCAGCAGCAATCAAATAGCACCAAAAGAAAGCTTTATTAGTGACAAGAAAAGGAGCCAAAATTCATTTAGGTGGCAGGTTGTATGAGCGAGCAATAAACCGTGAAAGCTGCAGTGGTCTGAATGGAAAAAAAAGTGCCTGGTCCTTAAGGGGGGTAAAGCCCACGGTCCTCAAGTGGTTAATTTGCTATTTTTTTTATACAGCCTATTGAAGAACTTCTCTGAGAGACTCTTTAGATACGCATCACTTTCCGTATTATGACTTTAATACAGGAAGCTTAGTATGATCCGTATCTATAGTACCAGCCAGGTTGTCAACTTATTAGACTGTAATATCTTGTTGTTTAACTAACAAGTTTATGATCTTGGTCATACATTTGTACTTCATGGCATATTTGTATGTTGTAAACTTTGTTTAACTACTTTCGCCTCCTGGACGTAGAAACTACGTCCAGGAGGCCATGTGCGCTCCCATGGCCAATCGCGCGCGTGCATGCGTGCTCCCGACCTGCGGTTCATCAGCCAGGGAATCAGTGAATCGGGCCATGGTGCCCAATCACTGATACCTCTCCCCCGCAGAAAAAGTGACAGCTTCTCTCGGAAGCCTAGCTTTTTCTGCCTCCCTACGTCCCTCTAAGCGTACATGTTACGCTTAGAGTGACGTCATGTAAAGAAACCTAAGGTTGCCATCTTGTGGCCAAAAAGTAAAACTACACCTACATTAAAAATAAAATAAAATAAACATATATTTACATTATAAAAATACTATTTACATCCCACCCTCCCAAAAATACCCAAATAAAATGTTTAATGATAAAAAAAAATAGAAATATTTTATCTTTACATAGATATTTAAAAAGTTTAAACCCTTAGGTAAATATTTATGTGTTGTTGTTTTTTATTGTAATGTTTTGTTTTTTATTATAAGCTTGTAAATAGTGATGGATGCAAAATGGAAAAAATGCACTTTTATTTCCAAATAAAATATTGTCGCCATACATTGTGATAGGGAGATAATTTAAACGGCGTAATAACCGGGACAAATGGGCAAATCCAATACGTGGGCTTTAATTATGGAGGCATGTATTATTTTAAAGCTATAATGGCCGAAAACTGAGAAATAATGAATTTTTTCAGGTTTTTTTTTCTTATTCTTACTGTTAAAATGCATTTACAGTAAGGTAGCTCTCAGCAAAATGTACCACCCAAAGAAAGCCTAATTGGTGGTGTAAAAAACAAGATATAGATCAGTTCATTGTGATAAGTAGTGGTAAAGTTATAGGCTAATGAATGGGAGGTGAACATTGCTTGGATGCATAAAGTGAAAACGACTGAGGGCTGAAGTGGTTAATAAAACATTTCTTTGAGAGTAAAATAAGTTCATGTTTGGGGATAGTAATATGAAGTACCCTAAAAGGGTATGAGTTTGGGGAGGATCATCATTTTGACGTCTGCTAATCTGCCAGATCAGGAGATAGTGTAGTTATGTTGGTACTTAGAATTTAGAGAGGCTGTAAGGTGTATGCCTAAATATAGCAGTTTGTTCTGCACCCACTGGAATTCATGTGTTTTTTAAGACCTCTACAGTTTGAGTTGAGTATGACGAACATCTTGTGATTTTATTTTTAGTTTTAGTTTTATCCATCTCAGAATTGTATTTGCTTTTAGCATTTAATATGGTAACTTATCTTAAAGCAAATGAAACCCAGCATTTCTTCTTTGCTCAAAAATATTATTTACAGCATATTATATACTACCACCATTTTTTTTACTAGAACAGCATTTAACTAGTTAAACACAGGACTTACAAGCTCAGTGTGGAGAAGCTTGGATGCATCCGAACTGGAGATAATGTTATCTTGTGTTTACTTCATTGTATCAAGTGAGGAATGTGACACATTCTCTGACTGTGCAGACTCTCCTGAACACAGACAGACACTCAGAAAGAATTTCTGCTTAGAGGGGCACTATGGCGAAAAATTGTAAAATTTAAAATATGTGCAAACCTAGACAATTATGAAGTACGTTTTTTCCAGAGTAAAATGAACCATAAATTACTTTTCAAATTAGAGAAAACCTGCGCTGCCTCACAGTCCACTACACATATCAAAGTCCCATAAAACATTCACTTGCAATCTTTCCTCCACTTCCGACTTCAAAGCTCAATGCACCTCAAAAGAAACATAAACAGAAAAAATGTTATCGCATAGATTGTCAGTCCACAGACAATTTATCTTCCACCTCATCATCTATGCAATGACATTTTTTCTGTTTATCGTATATACTCGCATACAAGCTGAATTTTTGACCCCCAAAAAGGGGGCCAAAAGTTGGGGGGTCGGCTTGTATGCGAGTCATGTTGGTCCGCGAGTCATGTTAGCTAGTATAGTGCTCAGTATAGCTAGTATAGTGCTCAGTATAGCTAGTAAAGTGCCCCAGTTTAGCTAGTATAGTGCTCAGTATAACTAGTATAGTGCTCAGTATAGCTAGTAAAGTGCCCCAGTTTAGCTAGTATAGTGCTCAGTATAGCTAGTATAGTGCCCCAGTTTAGCTAGTATAGTGCTCACTATAGCGCTCAGTATAGCTAGTAAACTGCCCAGTGTAGGTAGTATAGTCGCCCATACCCCCGCTGCTATTACCTGCCCGCATCTTCTATTCCCCTCTCCGTGCTTGTAAACATTCACAGCAGCGCGCCCGGCGCTGCTACTGTGACGAGGCAGGAAAGAGCGTGGCTTCCTGTTACTATGGGAACCACTCTTTCCTGGCTCGCCGCTCGTCACAGTAGCAGTGCTGGGCGCGCTGCTGTGAATCTTTACAAGCACGGAGAGGGGAATAGAAGATGCGGGCAGGTAATAGCAGCGGGGGTGGGGGCAACTATACTACCTACACTGGGCACTTTACTAGCTATACTGAGCGCTATACTGAGCACTATACTAGCTAAACTGGGGCACTTTACTAGCTATACTGAGCACTATACTAGCTATACTGAGCACTATACTAGCTAAACTGGGGCACTTTACTAGCTATACTGAGCACTATACTAGCTATACTGAGCACTATACTAGCTATACTGAGCACTATACTAGCTAAACTGGGGCACTTTACTAGCTATACTGAGCACTATACTAGCTATACTGAGCACTATACTAGCTAAACTGGGGCACTTTACTAGCTATACTGAGCACTATACTAGCTATACTGAGCACAATACTAGCTAAACTGGGGCACTTTACTAGCTATACTGAGCACTATACTAGCTATACTGAGCACTATACTAGCTAATCTGGGGCACTTTACTAGCTATACTGAGCACTATACCAGCTATACTGAGCACTATACTAGCTAAACTGGGGCACTTTACTAGCTATACTGAGCACTATACTAGCTATACTGACCCCTATACTAGCTAAACTGGGGCACTTTACTAGCTATACTGAGCACTATACTATCTATACTGAGCACTATACTAGCTATACTGGGCACTATACTAGCTATACTGGGGCACTACCTACCCATACTGGGCACTTTACTAGCTATACTGGGACACACTAGGGGAATAAGGCGGCCAGCATTTCCTACCCCCGGCTTATATGGGAGTCTATCATTTTTCCCTGTTTTTTCAGGTAAAAGTTGGGGGGTCGGCTTATATGTGGGTCGGCTTATATGTGAGTATATACGGTATGTTTCTTTTGAGGTGCATTGAGCTTTGAAGACGGAAGTGGAGGAAAAATTGCAAGTGAATGCTTTATGGGACTTTGATATGCGTAGTGGACTGTGAGGCAGCGCAGGATTTCTCTAATTTAAATTGTTTTTTATGTTTAATGTGACATATGAACTTTTGTAGCATACTCACAGTGGATATAGGTGCAGTGGTAGTCTGTGGAGCGCGCTGAGACACCAGTAGTTTGTGGTCAATTTTGCATAAATTACTTTTCGCCTATGTTGCTGTCACTTACAGTAGGTAGTAGAAATATGACAGAAGTGACAGGTTTTGGACTAGTCCATCTCTTCATAGGGGATTCTCCACAAGGCTTTTATTCTTTATAAAGATAATCCCTAAAAAGGATTTAAAGGGGAACTGAAGAGAGAGGTATATGGAGGCTGTCATGTTTATTTCCTTTTAGACAATACCAGTTGCCTGGCAGCCCTGCTGATCCTCTGCCTCTAATACTATTAGCCATAGCCCCTGAACAAGCATGCAGCAGATCAGGTGTTTCAGTGGTTCAGACTTATAAGTCTGATCTGACAAGACTAGCTGCATGCTTGTTTCTAGTTTTAATCAGATACTACTGCAGAGAAATAGACCAGCAGGGCTGCCAGGCAACTGGTATTGATTAAAAGGAAATAAACATGACAGCCTCCGTATACCTCTCTCTTCAGTTCCCCTTTAAACAATGATGCTGGCCAGCTTCCCTGCTCGCTACACAGTTTTTCGGCAGTTGGACAGAGCAACTGTCATTCACTAAGTGCTTTTGAAAATAAGTAAATCCCAGAGAATCCCCTATGAAGAGATGGACTAGTCAAAAGCCTGTCGCTTCTGTCAGATTTCTATTACCTACTGTAAGTGACAGCAACATAGGAGAAAAGTCATTTATGGTTCATTTTACTCTGGAAAAAACGTACTTCTTATTTGTATACATTTGCACATATTTTAAATTTTTGGCCATAGTGCCCCTTTAACCACTTAAGGACCGCCCCCAGCCGATGGGCAGCGGCAAAGTCCGGGCCCAAACGACCGCAATACGCCCATCGGCGGGGGCGGCTGCGGGAGTGGCTATGCGGCGATCGCGTCATTCGTGACGCGATCAGCCTCCGGGGACTGGCTCCGCCCACCGTTCGCTGTAACCCGCCGGCCGTTCGGAAGCGCCGGCGGGTTACTAGCACCCGGATCGCCGCTGAAACAATGTATAATAGGCTTTGTAATCTATACAAAGCCTATTATACTGGCTGCCTCCTGCCCTGGTGGTCCCAGTGTCCGAGGGACCACCAGGGCAGGCTGCAGCCACCCTAGTCTGCACCCCAGCACACTGATTTCCCCCCCCCTGCCCCCTGATCGCCCACAGCACCCCTCAGACCCCCCCCCCCCTGCCCACCCCCCAGACCACTGTTTGCACCCATTCACCCCCCTAATCACCCATCAATCACTCCCTGTCACTATCTGTCAACGCTATTTTTTTTTAGTCCCTAATCTGCCCCCTACTCCCTCCTGATCACCCCCCCCACCCTCAGATTGTCCCCAGACCCCCCCTAACCCCCCCTGTGTACTGTATGCATCTATCCCCCCTGATCACCTGTCAATCACCTGTCAATCACCCGTCAATCACCCGTCAATCACCCGTCAATCACCCTCTGTCACTGCCACCCATCAATCAGCCCCTAACCTGCCCCTTGCGGGCAATCTGATCACCCACCCACACCAATAGATCGCCCGCAGATCCGACATCAGATCACCTCCCAAGTGCAGTGTTTACATCTCTTCTCTCCTCTAAACACCCACTAATTACCCATCAATCACCCATCAATCACCCCTATCACCACCTGTCACTGTTACCCATCAGATTAGACCCTAATCTGCCCCTTGCGGGCACCCAATCACCCGCCCACACACTCAGATTGCCCTCAGACCCCCCCTTATCAATTCGCCAGTGCAATATTTACATCTGTTCTTCCCTGTAATAACCCACTGATCACCTGTCAATCACCCCCTGTCACTGCCACCCATCAATCACCCCCTGTCACTGCCACCCATCAATCAGCCCCTAACCTGCCCCTTGCGGGCAATCTGATCACCCACCCACACCAATAGATCGCCCGCAAGTCCGACATCAGATCACCTCCCAAGTGCAGTGTTTACATCTCTTCTCTCCTCTAAACACCCACTAATTACCCATCAATCACCCCCTATCACCACCTGTCACTGTTACCCATCAGATTAGACCCCAATCTGCCCCTTGCGGGCACCCAATCACCCGCCCACACGCTCAGTTGCCCTCAGACCCCCCCTTATCAATTCGCTAGTGCAATATTTACATCTGTTATTCCCTGTAATAACCCACTGATCACCCATCAATCACCCATCAATCACCCCCTGTCACTGCCACCCATCAATCACCCCCTGTCACTGCCACCCATCAATCAGCCCCTAACCTGCCCCTTGCGGGCAATCTGATCACCCACCCACACCAATAGATCGCCCGCAGGTCCGACATCAGATCACCTCCCAAGTGCAGTGTTTACATCTCTTCTCTCCTCTAAACACCCACTAATTACCCATCAATCACCCCCTATCACCACCTGTCACTGTTACCCATCAGATTAGACCCTAATCTGCCCCTAGGGCACCCAATCACCCGCCCACACGCTCAGATTGCACTCAGACCCCCCCTTATCAATTCGCCAGTGCAATATTTACATCTGTTATTCCCTGTAATAACCCACTGATCACCTGTCAATCACCCATCAATCACCCCCTGTCACTGCCACCCATCAATCAGCCCCTAACCTGCCCCTTGCAGGCAATCTGATCACCCACCCACACCAATAGATCGCCCGCAGGTCCGACATCAGATCACCTCCCAAGTGCAGTGTTTACATCTCTTCTCTCCTCTAAACACCCACTAATTACCCATCAATCACCCCCTATCACCACCTGTCACTGTTACCCATCCGATTAGACCCTAATCTGCCCCTAGGGCACCCAATCACCCGCCCACACCTCAGAACGCCCTCAGACCCCAGCCCTGATCACCTCGCCAGTGCATTGCTTGCATCTATTTCCCCCCTCTAATCACACCTTGAGACACCCATCAATCACCTCCTGTCACCCTGTAGCACACCTACCCATCAAATCAGGCCCTAATTTGCCCCGTGTGGGCTCCTGATCACTCGGCCAAACCCTCAGATCCCCCTCAGACCCCCTTCCGATCACCTCCCCAGTGCATTGATTGCATCTATTTTCCCCTCTAACCGCCCCCTGAGACACCCATCAATCACCTCCTGTCACCCCCCTAGCACTTCTATCCATCAGATCAGGCCCAATACATCCTGTCATCTAAGAGGCCACCCTGCTTATGACCGGTTCCACAAAATTTGCACCCTCATAGACCACCTGTCATCAAAATTTGCAGATGCTTATACCCCTGAACAGTCATTTTGAGAAATTTGGTTTCCAGACTACTCACAGTTTTGGGCCCGTAAAATGCCAGGGCAGTATAGGAACCCCACAAGTGACCCCATTTTAGAAATAAGACACCCCAAGGTATTCTGTTAGGTGTATGATGAGTTCATAGAAGATTTTATTTTTTGTCAAAAGTTAGCGGAAATTGGATTTGTATTGTTTTTTTCACAAAGTGTCATTTTTCACTAACTTGTGACAAAAAATAAAATCTGCTATGAACTCACCATACCCCTAACGGAATACCTTGGGGTGTCTTCTTTCTAAAATGGGGTCACTTGTGGGGTTCCTATACTGCCCTGGCATTTTAGGGGCCCTAAACCGTGAGGAGTAGTCTTGAAACCAAATGTCGCAAAATGACCTGTGAAATCCTAAAGGTACTCATTGGACTTTGGCTCCTAAAATGCCAGGGCAGTATAGGAACCCCACAAATGACCCCATTTTAGAAAGAAGACACCCCAAGGTATTCCGTTAGGAGTATGGTGAGTTCATAGAAGATTTTATTTTTTTGTCACAAGTTAGCGGAAAATGACACTTTGTGAAAAAAAACAATTAAAATCAATTTCCGCTAACTTGTTACAAAAAAAAAAAAAATCTTCTATGAACTCACCATACTCCTAACGGAATACCTTGGGGTGTCTTCTTTCTAAAATGGGGTAATTTGTGGGGTTCCTATACTGTCCTGGCATTTTAGGGGCCCTAAACCGTGAGGAGTAGTCTTGAAACCAAATTTCTCAAAATGACCTGTGAAATCCTAAAGGTACTCATTGGACTTTGGGCCCCTTAGCGCAGTTAGGCTGCAAAAAAGTGCCACACATGTGGCATCGCCGTACTCAGGAGAAGTAGTATAATGTGTTTTGGGGTGTATTTTTCCACATACCCATACTGAGTGGGAGAAATATCTCTATAAATAGACAATTGTGTGTAAAAAAAAATAAAAAATTGTCATTTACGGAGATATTTCTCCCACCCAGCATGGGTATGTGTAAAAATACACCCCAAAACACATTATACTACTTCTCCTGAGTACGGCAATACCACATGTGTGGCACTTTTTTGCAGCCTAACTGCGCTAAGGGGCCCAAAGTCCAATGAGCATCTTTAGGCTTTACAGGGGTGCTTACAATTAGGCACCCCCCCAAAATGCCAGGACAGTGAACACACCCCACAAATTACCCCATTTTGGAAAGTAGACACTTCAAGGTATTCAGAGAGGAGCATAGTGAGTCCGTGGCAGATTTCATTTTTTTTTGTCGCAAGTTAGAAGAAATGGAAACTTTTTTTTTTTTTTTGTCACAAAGTATCATTTTCCGCTAACTTGTGACAAAAAATAAAATCTTCTATGAACTCACCATGCCTCTCACTGAATACTTTGGGATGGCTTCTTTCCAAAATGGGGTCATTTGGGGGGTACTTGTACTATCCTGGAATTTTAGCCCCTCATGAAACCTGACAGGTGCGCAGAAAAGTCAGAGATGCTTGAAAATGGGAAAATTCACTTTTGGCACCATAGTTTGTAAACGCTATTACTTTTACCAAATCCAATAAATATACACTGAATGTTTTTTTTTTTTTTATCAAAGACATGTAGCAGAATAACTTTCGCGCTCAAATGTATAGGAAATTTTACTTTATTTGAAAAATGTCAGCACAGAAAGTTAAAAAAGTCATTTTTTTGACAAAATTCATGTCTTTTTGGATAAATATAATAAAAAGTAAAACTCGCAGCAGCAATCAAATAGCACTAAAAGAAAAGGAGGTAAAATTCATTTAGGTGGTAGGTTGTATGAGCGAGCAATAAACCGTGAAAGCTGCAGTGGTCTGAATGGAGAAAAAGGCTCTGGTCCTTAAGGGGCGAAAAGACTGTGGTCCTCAAGTGGTTAAATTAAAAGATGAATAAAACCCAGTTATGAATAAAATGCAAATTCAGCTCTCAGATCAAAAAAAATTACTTTGGGAACTTGTAATTTCTAAATGAATAATAATACTTTTGCTCAAAAGCAAATATGATAACCGTATGGCATGTAAAAGGTAGGAAAACACGTTTTTATCGAATATTATGTCAGGGTTTTATACCTGTAATAAATATTTGTTGGTTGCTATGGGCAACAACACTACACCTTTGTTCGGCACCCTATCACAAAAAAGTGTGATAACTTGACACTCATCACAGCAACAGCACCGGAGATTGAACTGCTTAGACGTCTTCCAATGTTAAAGTGTTTATTCAGTAAACAGATATACAGATGTGTCCAGCAATAATCTTATCTTCGTTACCTCAGCAAGGCAATCGGTCTGTAGAATCCAGGGGCGTAACTAGACATCACTGGGCCCCCCTGCGAAACTTTGGATGGGGCCCCCCCCCCGCGAAACTTTGGATGGGCCCCCCCGTGAAACTTTGGATGGGCCCCCCCGTGAAACTTTGGATGGGGCCCCCCACCCCCCTCGCTTTCTGCACAGGAAAACTGAGGACCAATGTGTTTTCCCCATGCAGATAAAAACACTAAAGCTACATACACACGAGGCACAGATGTCTGCAGTTGCATGGAGACAAGCAACAGTTGAAATTCTCCATCAACGACAGTTGTATACAAGCGACGATTGTATACACGCGGCAACAACCTGTCTGCAACATAGCGGAAACTGTTGCTCAGCAACTTCTGTCGCAGGTTCAATGAACTGTCGGACTAACAAGAGTTGCTAGAGACTAGCATACACACGACCGCACCGACTTGAGACTAGCAACAGTTCCTGCAACTGCTGTTGCCGGTGATTGAACAAGTCAATCGCCTGGCAACAGCTCTGATTAGCAACAGTTGGTTGTGCGCACCTCATTCACACGGGGGATCTGTCGCCGCAACATGCGCGAGCCATGTGTTTCCAGCAACAGTTGTAGCCCGTGTGTATGGGCCATTAGACTTAAAGGAAATGTCAGGCAATATATGCTACCCCCAGATCTACTTACCCGGGGCTTCCTCTAGCCCCTTGCAGCTGACAAATCCCTGGTTGCAGCTCTGCTCCCAGTACATACCTACACACACAGCCGTATTATTTTACTACATGAGAGCACATGCTATATGGAGGAACAACAATGACATGCTGAACATAACATATAGTATTCACTGAAACTTTGGTGAAACATTTAGAATGTCACTGATTGATACTCTTATTACAGGATCTTGGACTCAGTGAGACAACAAGCTCTCAATGAAGCAGCAACAGACATCAATCTCCACTCTGCTGTGTTGTAAAAGTAATTAGAGGCCATAAGGTCATTAGCCTGTGTGATAAGAATCTAGGATTCCTTTCAGAGTGAATCAGGGAAAGTCTATAACTTTTTTTCAAAATGTGACTTGGTTCTTTGTTAGGTTGTACATGCAGTCATCAGATCTTTGCAGCAGTGAGAGACAGATGTTTTTTACGAACCCTAGGGAGCAGGGACAGGGTACAAATTCCAGAGTGTGTATGAGTCCTTATCTGTGTGGTGGACACATGCAGTCAATATAACAATGGTGAGAGCAGAATACGTTTTTTTTCTCTCCGTGCCCTTAGCTGTCAGTCTCTCAAACTTTTCCCTCCACGGGGCCCCCTGTGGCTTCTGGGCCCCCCTGCAGAGGCATCCCTTGCAGGGTCTATTGTTACACCCCTGGGAGAATCTTATGAGTTCCATGCAGACTTGGCCCATCCCTGGTGAATGGTCCAGGCTTTATCTTATAATCTATGATATGTTGCATTTAGCGTATATGCAGCATACAGATAAGGAAAGTTACAAGAATGACAGTAGAAAGTCAGCAGTCCGAAGTGAGCAGTGAGAGAAGTGGCTCTCTGGAGCCTGTTGGCTGTTTTATAGTAGCCTCTAAAGAGTTAAATGTGACATCGTCTGAGCAGGGACAGTTCAGTCCCCATCGCATGCAATTGGCTGATAATAGCATGTGATGGATGACCCTATCTGCGCCTGCTCAGATGGAAAAAGCCAAATATGGCGTTTTTTCTCTTATTACCCAGTAAATGAGCTATGTCCCTAAGACTATTGTTTAATGTACAGGTCCTTCTCAAAAAATTAGCATATTGTGATAAAGTTCATTATTTTCTGATAAAAATTAGACTTTCATATATTTTAGATTCATTACACACAACTGAAGTAGTTCAACCCTTTTATTGTTTTAATATTGATGATTTTGGCATACAGCTCATGAAAACCCAAAATTCCTATCTCAAAAAATTAGCATATTTCATCCGACCAATAAAAGAAAAGTGTTTTTAAAACAAAAAAAGTCAACCTTTAAATAATTATAAATTGCGCAAAAGGTGGATCAGCGCTGTGACGAACATTACGGAAAGTCGTGCGCAATCGCCAACGATTTCCGTATAGTCCAGCCATTACTGTCAGTGCTGTGTAAATGTACAAAAAATGTCTTTCCTTTCTCTTGTGAAGGGAAGCAAGCCCCTCACCCCATTCCCCAGTGTCCTGATAACATGGAAAGAATCTCACACCTAGCCAGACCTCCCGCTGGGCCAGTTGCTGGCACAGCATTCCCCAAGGAAACTAGATTCAACCAGTAAGATAAGAATTTCCCTCCACGCTCATAGCTTCAAACAAAGAGAACATTTACTTTATTAATAATTCAAAATAGGTTTGGCACAGCAAGACAAAAATTACATTTCCTGATATCTAGAAATCAGTTCTATCAGTCACCTAAATTGCAATTTTCTAGCTATCAGGAATCTGTAGAGAAACCACTTTATCCGGCCTGCGTAGAGCGAATTCGATAGAATAGGCATGTATAGCCTCGTTTGATACAGGGTCGCAAGCCGCTTATGAATATAGTCTCGGATTTGCGATGCGCCAATCTGGGGCGGAGTTACACAGATTATTAATAATCGGTACATTTCTTGCTCTGAGTCTGGGGGGCGGCAACCTGCTGATTAGGAGGTAAACCCGCCTTAAACACACCTACTTTCCAGGTAGTGACAGCCCCAAGACTCAGGTCCTATAAAAGTGGGGCGGGACCAAACCTGCCCGTTCTCCAAATTTCATCAACCAGGAAAGTCCAGGCATGCGTTTCAAGGAGAACCGCCACATGCCGTGTGTTCAAAGGACTCTTAACCTGAATGCCTACATTTAAACTGGACTCTGTTTCTTCATGCTCCAAATAGACTCTCAGCCATAACTAAGGAAAAAATTTCTGATTTAATTCCCTTTTATTTTTAAGCTCTGTGTGTATATGTTAATTGGTGTATATAACTGTATGTAATGCATTTTTGTCATTAAATGTTTTAAAAATCGTTTAGCGGTTATGACCTGTTGCTGAACATACACAATCGTACCTATTCTCCTGAACTCGCTACCCTGTGTTTAATAGAAGTATACACTTATAACCCGTATACGAAAACCCAGCCCAGATAACGATCTGACCCAGGTTCCGGCATACTGCTAAGGGTTAATCGAGCGTTCTCAAAGTCCTAGTATAATTACAGTAGCGGGCTGTGTAACTCGCTTGGTGGCAGATCTTTGAATTGTATGTGTGTGTTGAATCAGTTAGTGTCCAGACGCTCCCTCCATTAGTCAGTTCATCAACTGCGAAGTCGGGCTTCGTGATGGACAAAATGACAGTGTGAGAGGATTTCTGACTCTGATCGATTAACCCACCTGCAGACCGGCCTTGTGGTCTGTGACATTTGTTTGGCAGCTTATTGGGATTTGTGTATGCTCAGAACATCAACGGCAACGTTATTTGATTAAAGGAGAACTGTAGTGAGAGGGATATGGAGGCTGCCATATTTATTTCCTTTTAAGCAATACCAGTTGCCTGGCAGCCCTGATGGTCTATTTGCCTAAAGAAGTGTCCAAATCACACCAGAAACCAGCATGCAGCTAATCTTGTCATATCTGTCTAAATTTGTCAGAAACACCTGATCTGCTGCATGCTTGTTCAGGGCCTATGGCTGAAAGTATTAGAGGCAGAGGATTAGCTGAATAGCCAGGCAACTGGTATTGCTTAAAAGGAAATAAATATGGCAGCCTCCATATACCTCTCACTACAGTTCTCCTTTAACCTGCCAGAGCAGATCAAAAATCTGTGGTCGATAACCATTGCATTACCATTTATATAGACTAAACATGTAGCACAGAGTCCCCCCCCCCCCCCCAATCTCTTTTCCTATCCTATCTTTTATTTGGCAAAAATGGCTGCAGCAAGATACAAGAAAATGTCAGTGGCAGACCTAGTAAACTTGTGTGAGGAAAAAGGCATTGTGACTTATAGAAAAAAGAAAGCGCAATTGGTCGAGGACTTGTTGTGACTGGATACCCATGCTGGGAGAGCACACTCCTGGTTCAGACGGTGCTGTAACTGGGGCAGAGGGAAGTGAGCGGTTGGAGCAAGGCAACCCACTTCCAGACCCAGAGGAAAATGGGACTGCGTCTGAACCAATCGCTTTAAATGCTGAGGAGCATGGTGGCCGGCAGGAGCCCGTCCATGCAAGCCCTTTCTGTGTTCCTGATGCTGGAATGCAACCTGGATTACAAAGGCTGTTGGAGACAAATCCTGATCTGTACATGCAGATTGTCAGAGAAAACGCTGACCGGGCAGAACGCCGGGAGCAGGCAGAACGGGAAGCCTCCGAGCGCCGGTGGTTTGCTGAGAGAGAAGCGGAAAGAGAGGAGAGAGCAGCCGCACGCAGACATGACCTTGAAATGGCCAACCTGCGAGCGCAAGGCCAAAATCCCTCACAAAGTGCTCCGGAACCCCGGCCCACAGCAGGCCCGTTTGGGACTCCAAAGTTTAAATTCCCAGAAATGGAGAAGGGAACCGACCCGGACACTTATTTACACTCCTTTGAAAAGACTTGTCGTCAGCATCATCTGCCCCAGGAGCAGTGGGCGAGATATCTGACACCCAACTTGCAGGGGCAAAGCGCTTGAGGTGTTTGAGGACTCACCCGCTGAGAAAGACAATCACTATGAGGCGATAAAAGCTGCAATTATCGCCAAATACCAGCTGACCCCAGAGGTCTATCGCAAAAAGTTTCGCTCCCTGCAAAAAGGCCACACCGACCTGGAGAGTCGCCTGCTGACCGTGTTCAGGCAGTGGTCGCGGGGCCTCAAAAAAGACTCTCACCAAGGTCTGGAGGACCTCATCGTGCAGGAGCAGTTGCTGAACTGCTGCACTCCAGATGTCTGGCAGTTTGTCTTGGAGCGGAAGCCTGACTCCGCCAAAGCTGCCGCAGACCTTGCAGACACTTTTGTGGCCACCCGTGTGCCGGACAGCCGCAAACCTCCAGCCCAGAGCTGGAAAGGGGGGAGACCTATGCAACCTAGCTCTCTTCCCCCTGCTAACCGTGGGAATCGGGTCCCACAGCCACAGAGGCCGGATGCTGCACCTGCTACTCCTTCGCCTGATGCCACATATGTTCCGAAGTATTACCACTGTGGACAGCGAGGACACCTCAAGTCTGCCTGCCCCGAGGTGAGGACGCCGTCTCCAGAGCCTAGCGCAGAAGTGGCTACCGCATCCTCTACTGCACACGCCTACCTCATCATGGGAGCAGCAAATCCTCGACTTTCCGGAAATCATCAAGTCGTGGAAGTTAACGACCAGATCGCTGTTGGTTTCCATGACACAGGCGCAGAGCTTACCTTGGTTCGCTCTCATCTTGTAGCCAGGGAGAATTTCCTGCCTAATGAGTGTGTCACACTTGTGGGAGTTGGTGGCACACACGCACGCATCGCCAAAGCTCGTGTTGTTCTCAATTGGGGAAGGGGACGCCAGACAAAAGTTGTGGGGGTGACAGATGACATCCCAGTGCCTGTGCTGTTGGGCACCGATCTTGGCACCCTACAATCCTTTTATGAACCTGTGATCAACACCCCGGATTGCCAGTCTGGACCCACTCAGGTACTGTACAAGCTTGGGGTGGGACAGAGGGAGGCAGCCAGGGTAATGGTACCTAGCCCTCCTAGGGAAGGAGGCAAGGAAGAGGTACCTGCTTCTAATGGACAGCTGCCTAATCATGGTTTGTCTGATTCTAAACCTGTCACTGTTGTTCCAGATACCTGTGTACATGATGTGAAAAATGAACGTAACTGTGATGTTAATGTTGTACCAGATGTTGCTAATGGATTTCATACTGAATCTCCTATTACTAAAAATGATTTATGTTTAAGTGTGATTGCCTCTAACCTAAGAGGTAACAGTCTTGTTTTGCCTGGGTCATATCCGTGCAGGGGAGTGGAAGCAGGCCAGATGTCAGAGCAGGCAGCTGGGGGCCTAGACCTCCCCTCCTGCTATGGCAGCCAGAGTGCTCCACCATTGCCTGCTGTTAACAAACAGCTGGTGGAGACAGGCCGCACCTTCCCTGTCTCACCCTTGCATGTCTTCCCCTTGCAGAAGCAACCCAGTGCAAAACTGCTCAAAGGTCCACCCTCTATCCTTCCTGGAGAAGGGGCAAGCCTCGCCACCCAGGTGAAGGCTAATTCTTTTTTTAAAATATGCTCTAATGGCCACCTAGGCTGTGCTGACCAAAATGTTGTGCCAAGGTGTAGTCAGTTAGAGCAGGGGTATGCCACGCTGCTTCCAGATTCGCAGGCTGACACCCGAGAGTCAGGAAGTGACCCGGATGTCAGCCAACGACTCTTTCCCTTACAGGAAGCGCTACGCAAACCCAGCCAAGCCTTCAGAGGTAAGCCTGTTGGTGTGCATCGCACCATCCGCAAAGCGGACACTGGGACACACCCGACCATGAGGCCTTATGCTTCTGGTGAGTTGTCTAAAGGGCAGCCAGATAACCCGTTCAGTACCTAAGCGGCGTGTAGAGCGGGTCTGGCGGACCCACTCTGGGCGACCGACTGGTAGGGGAGAGATGTGACGAACATTACAGAAAGTCGTGCGCAATCGCCAACGATTTTCGTATGGTCCAGCCATTACTGTCAGTGCTGTGTAATGTACAAAAAATGTCTTTCCTTTCTCTTGTGAAGGGAAGCAAGCCCCTCACCCCATTCCTCAGTGTCCTGATAACATGGAAAGAATCTCACACCTAGCCAGACCTCCCGCTGGGCCAGTTGCTGGCACAGCATTCCCCAAGGAAACTAGATTCAACCAGTAAGATAAGAATTTCCCTCCAAGCTCATAGCTTCAAACAAAGAGAACATTTACTTTATTAATAATTCAAAATAGGTTTGGCACAGCAAGACACAAATTACATTTCCTGATATCTAGAAATCAGTTCTATCAGTCACCTAAATTGCAATTTTCTAGCTGTCAGGAATCTGTAGAGAAACCACTTTATCCGGCCTGCGTAGAGCAAATTCGATAGAATAGGCATGTATAGCCTCGTTTGATACAGGGTCGCAAGCCGCTTATGAATATAGTCTCGGATTTGCGATGCGCCAATCTGGGGCGGAGTTACACAGATTATTAATAATCGGTACATTTCTTGCTCTGAGTCTGGGGGGCGGCAACCTGCTGATTAGGAGGTAAACCCGCCTTAAACACACCTACTTTCCAGGTAGTGACAGCCCCAAGACAGGTCCTATAAAAGTGGGGTGGGACCAAACCTGCCCAGTTCTCCAAATTTCATCGACCAGGAAAGTCCAGGCATGCGTTCCAAGGAGAACCGCCGCATGCCATGTGTTCAAAGGACTCTTAACCTGAATGGACTCTGTTTCTTCATGCTCCAAATGGACTCTCAGCCATAACTAAGTAAGAATTTTCTGATTTTATTCCCTTTTATTTTTAAGCTCTGTGTGTATATGTTAATTGGTGTATATAACTGTATGTAATGCATTTTTGTCATTAAACGTTTTAAAAATCGTTTAGCGGTTATGACCTGTTGCTGAACATACACAATCGTACCTATTCTCCTGAACTCGCTACCCTGTGTTTAATAGAAGTATACACTTATAACCCGTATGCGAGAACCCGGCCCAGATAACGATCTGACCCAGGTTCCGGCATACTGCTAAGGGTTAATCAAGCGTTCTTAGAGTCCTAGTATAATTACAGTAGCGGGCTGTGTAACTCGCTTGGTGGCAGATCTTTGAATTGTATGTGTGTGGTGAATCAGTTAGTGTCCGGACGCTCCCTCCATTAGTCAGTTCATCAACTGCGAAGTCGGGTTTACGCTTCGTGATGGACAAAATGACAGTGTGAGAGGATTTCTGACTCTGATCGATTAACCCACCCGCAGACCGGCCTTGCGGTCTGTGACAAGCGCATCACCAGGCCGCCTCCGAATGGCCTCCAATCAGAGGTGCGCTGAGCCCCCCCAGAAACTGCAAACGCACCTTGAACCCAAACAGAAGCTCTGCATATACACCAAAGGCAAAGCTGTTAAGTGGGAGCAGCTGACCAAAAATGAATTAAATTAATACATAGCAAGGAATTGAACAGCGCTACTTAAAAACAGATAAATGCCTACCTGCAAGAGAGTGCAAGCCCCACTTGTGGGATAAAATACACACCTAGCATACACATGACCTGTCTACCACTGAAGGTTGTTGGTTTCCTGTAACAGCTTGCATGCAACTTGTTAAGTACTGCGGAGAAGTCATCCTTGATGGGAGGGGACCTAACACTAACTAAATCCTAACCTATGTATATGCATACCCTGGGTGCAGCCAATCAAGTAAAATTGAAAATTGCGCAAAAGGTGGATCAGCACATCACCAGGCCGCCTCCAATCAGAGATGTGCTGAACCCCCCCAGAAACTGCAAATGCACCTTGAACCCAAACAGAAGCTCTGCATATACACCAAAAGCAAAGCTGTTAAGTGGGAGCAGCTGACCAAAAATGATTTAAATTAGTACATGGCAAGGAAATTAACAGCTCTACTTAAAAGCAGATAAGTGCCACCTTTTGTGCAATTTTCAATTTTTTATTTTACTTGATTGGCCGCACCCAGGCTATGCATATACATAGGTTAGGATTTAGTTAGTGCTAGGTCCCCTCCCATCAAGGATGACTTCTCCGCAGTGGGAGGGACGAGTACTTAACAAGTTGCATGCAAGCTGTTACAGGAAACCAACATCCTTCAGTGGTAGACAGGTCATGTGTATGCTAGGTGTGTATTTTATCCCACAAGTGGGGCTTGCACTCTCTTGCAGGTAGGCACTTATCTGTTTTTAAGTAGTAGCGTCCGGTCACCTCTTCTTGTTGTGCAGCGTTTTCTGCCACACTTTTTCCTTCCCACAGACTTCCCACTGAGGTGCCTTGATACAGCACTCTGGGAACAGCCTATTCGTTCAAAAATTTCTTTCTGTGTCTTACCCTCTTGCTTGAGGGTGTCAATGATGGCCTTCTGGACAGCAGTCAGGTTCTCAGTCTTACCCATGATTGTGGTTTTGAGTAATGAACCAGGCTGGGAATTAAAAGCCTCAGGAATCTTTTGCAGGCGTTTAGAGTTAATTAGTTGATTCAGATGATTAGGTTAATAGCTCGTTTAGAGAACCTTTTCATGATATGCTAATTTTTTGAGGAATTTTGGGTTTTCATGAGCTGTAAGCCAAAATCATCAATATTAAAACAATAAAAGGCTTGAACTACCTTAGTTGTGTGTAATGAATCTAAAATATATGAAAGTCTAATGTTTATCAGTACATTACAGAAAATAATGAACGTTATCACAATATGCTATTTTTTTTTAGAAGGACCTGTACTTGTAAGCATGTTTTCATAACATTGGCTCATGTTTATCCTGTTACAGCCTAGAAGTCTGTACAACTCAGCCTGATAAGCCTGAGACACAGGACAATGTTCTCCAGTGCTTCAAGAAAAACTCTTTAAAAGGAGACTCTGCTGAGCAAGTCTTTTTCCTAGGCCTCCGAATTCAAGCATATCATACTTAAATTCTAACAATACCGCTTCAAAGTGTACTCGAGATAACATATGACGTGATGAGATAGACATATTGTATATACATTGGCAAGAACACACACACCTATGCTGTTCTCATTTTCTTTTTTGACCGGCCTAAAAGAGTTAATAATCCGCTATAGAACTGACAGTTTTTCTCCAGGTAGAACCCAGTTGGCTATAGCCTCCCTCACTGATAACAAATTACAGCTATAAAACACTTTCCTAAGCTGATAACTGGGCTTCTGACTGAAAGGGATAGATAAAGGGTTCAATAGTTTATGTAATTTCTCTCTGGGAGACTTGAGACACTGCAATTGAGCAGGGACTAATGTTTATACATAAAATAAAAACATGAGATTTCTAAAAAAAATGTCATTTTTAGGAGTAGGAGGACAGATCCAATTGTTTATCATCAGTTTTTCACCTTTGGTTCACTTTGTCTGATGTGTCCAGTCATTTTTATCGCCAAAGAGGATGACAACAATTAACATAAAACAAGCTATTCCAAACAACATCAGAAATCTCTGATCATTTGTGTTACATACAATTATAGATTGCATAACATGCACTGCAGCAAAATATATGGATTGGCATGCATTATGTAATGACAAGGTAAGTATCAACACATACCTCAAGATCAGCATATATCTCATGATGAAAACTTCCCTCATGTGACTATGATTCTGCATACCATAAGTAAAGTAGAAGTGCACCCTCTTTGTTTGTAAACAACCCCTAAAACACCCTACCCACCCCTCCCACTTCCGGATGTGGATTTTTGTAGTCAGATATCTTGTGAAATATGTACTATAACCTTATACTAATGGCCTTCCACTATTGCCCTATAACATCAAGGTATTGTTGTAACGCTCAGCGATTGTCGGTTCTATTAAGAACTTCATTGAACTCAACCGTGTGCCTAAAATAATTCCAATATGCCCAACTTTTATCATAAGCTTCTGTCCTATCTAATGCAGTGTGTGTCAGGTCCTCCATTAGTTGTGTATCATCCAGCTCCTTTACCAATTCGTCCACACTTGGGGGCCTTCTGTCTCTCCATTGTCTTACCAATAAACATTTAGCAACATTAAAGGACATCCGAGGTGAAAATAAACTGAGAAAAACAGTTGTATCTATCCTCCTTCTCCTAAAAATGACTCTTTAAGATATCCCACAGTTTTATTTTATATTTAAATCTAGTTTTTAAGTTTTTACGGTTTCATTGTCTCTGATCAATGACACCTTCATTGAAGTATGCTAGAGCTTAAATATATGAATTATTCACGCTTTTTATCTTTTTTCCTGCCCTCAGAAGCCATTTACTGACAGGAAAGTGTTTATGGCTGTAATTAATTATCAGTGAGGGTTATGCTGTAGTCTGACCCAGTCTGACTCGGTCCCAACCTGGACAGAAACTGTCACTTGCATGCCTAATTCTGAACTCTTCCAGGCATAGAAAGAAAAAAGAAACACTGCCTAGTTATTTGTGTGCTTGGCACTGTACATGCACGTTTATCTCATCATGTCACATGTGACCTCAATTGTCCTTTAAAGAGAATCTGTACTGTCTGATTTGTACAATAAAAAGCATACCAATCGAGTCACTCTTTGCCGTTTCTGCTGCTCCTCGACACGATCCTGGATTTTCATCGCTAGTTTTAGGCAGTGTTTACAAACCAAAAACATGGCCACTAACCTGGAAGCGATGTTTGCGTATATATATATATATATATATATATATATATATATATATATATATATATATATATATAATGTTACAGTATACTACAAGTTTTTATTACATAGTGAATTATCTGCACTCTAGTCAGGGATTTTCACACTTTCTCAGCATGGACAGCTCCCTCCCCCCTCAGACAAGCTGAAATTGAGAGCAGAGACCTGTCTGTGAGGGATAAACAAAGCACACACACACAGAGCCTGGAGGGGGCGTGCATAACTTCTCCCTATCACCGCAGAGGCAGTGCATTCCTCTCTGCGTCGACAAAGCTTGACAAAGAAAAGAAGATTAGATATATTACAGTGACAGTGCAACTAGAAAAGGCCGCAGTAATCCAGAGCACATTAGAACAGGTATAGGAACTTATAGGATAGAACAAATAAGGCTGAACATTTTTGTTACAGAATCTCTAAGAATGTCTCACACTACCAATTTTTTGTAACTTTTCATAGTCCAGTCATTGAGATGCAAGAGATCAAATTCAGGTGTAAAGGGTGTCGGTCTGTCTGTCACCGCTTTTATCAGGCGCTCTGTTCTTTTCCAATAATCTGTTAGAATTGGGCAGGACCATAAAAGGTGGAATAGGGTGCCTGTCTCTCCATCATACCTCCAACACTTACCTTCCCTGTCTGGGTAAATTTTGTGGAGCTTAAAGTGAACCAGAGACGAAGCACCCTTGTGTATTTTACCATAGAAATCAGTGGGAACATTAAAGAAAACATTTACCATGCTCTCTGTTCCATCCTCACTGCTAAAAGTGTCTGTTATCTAGCTGAGATAAGAATCCCGGACTGAGCATTGAGTCTGGCTTTGCTATAATGACTCAGCTATAATGATTCCTGAGCAAAGCCAGCAGGGGGCAGGCTTGGACTTGAAGACAGCAAAGAACACAGTCTCAGCTATAATTATTCTGTAGCAAAGCCAGACCGACTGCTTAGTCGGGATTCTTATCTTAGAGGTGATAACAGGCAAATTAAACAGAGAACAATGTAACAAAGAGCAGATTAGGTGTTTACTGTCATGTTCCCACTGATTTATAAGGTAAAATACATGAGGTTGCTTCATCTCTGGTTCTCTTTAAAGGGGGTGAAATACCATTGTGTAAGGATTGTATAATTTATCTCTTGAACCCACTGCCCTTGATGATTTGTGTGCTTATATATACAGCTTATTTTTTGCGAGGGGGAGAAAGTCATTCCCAAGTCAGTTTTCCAAGCATGAATGAACGGCAGTGGAGATATCGCTTGCATCGATAATATTAAGTATATCTTGGACAGTGTTTTCCGAATTGGACCCTCACCTAGACACAAGTCCTCGAATTCTGTACTTTGTCAATGTTGTGATGGATGAAGCCCTTGTGCCATAAGGAAATGTCTATAAGTAATCCCACCATAAGACATCTCTTCCGTCTGGTTTCACTCTCAAATCCAAAAGAGTAGCCCAATGTCCCAGAGAACACATATCACAGAATTTTAAATGTCTATCCCTGCGGTTTCTATCCCTTACAAAGTTATTCCTATTTCCCCCAATATCCGGATTGTCAGACAAAGGTAATAAAGGCGAAGGTTGTGGTGCAATGTGCAGCGCACCATTCGTTTTATGAAAGACACACATAGTCTAGCATAAAGGAGGGAGCTGCCATGAAGACTTCAATTTTTGTAGAGTCCACAATAAACTCGATGGGGGATAAACTGACATGACTTCATCTAGCGCTACCAGGGGCATAGCAATAGGGGTTGCAGGGGTAGCGACCGCATCGGGGCCCTTGGGCCAGAGGGGCCCCAAATGGCCCTCCCTCAACTATAGTATTAGCTCTCTATTGGTCCTGTGCTCATAATAATCACTTCTATAGATACTTTGAATAGTGGTAATCATTAACAAACTGCTCCCCATCCCCTTCTTGCACCTCTGACACTGTAGTTGCCATTGGCAGGTTTTGGTGCACCGTATCATCAATTGTTATGTATAGAGTGCTTGGGGGGCCCCATTGTAAAACTTGCATCGGGGCCCACATCTCCTTAGCTACACCACTAAGCGCTACCCAATGATTATGAGTGCCACGCCAGTCAACCGCCCTGGTCAGAAAAGCAGCCTGATAGTAACGTTGAATACTAGGCATCGCAAGTCCCTCCTCCTGCTTAGGGCAATAAATAATGTCTCTTTTAAAGAGGAACTCCAGTGAAAATAATGTAATAAAAAAGTGCCTCATTTTTACAATAATTATGTATAAATGATTTAGTCAGTGTTTGTCCATTGTAAAATCTTTTAAATCCGTGATTTACATTCTGACATTTATTACATGGTGACATTTTTACTGTTGGCAGGTGATGTAGCTGCTGCATGCTTTTTTGGCAGTTGGAAACAGCTATAAACAGCTATTTCCCTCAATGCAACAAGGTTCACAGACAGGAAACTGCCAGGAGTACCACGGTACTCAGAGTTTCTTGTGGGAGGGGTTTCACCACAATATCAGTCATACAGTGCCCCCTGATGGTCTGTTCGTGAAAAGGAATAGATTTCTCATGTAAAAGGGGGTATCAGCTACTGATTGGGATAAAGTTCAATTCTTGGTCAGAGTTTCTCTTTAAGCCGAGGAGGCTTATTTTTCCACGTATCTATTAACTATTGTTTACATTTACAAAAAACTCCTGCGCCTCTGCATATAAAATAAATGCACTCTTTAATAAAAATTAATCATAGAGTAGGTAAAACTGCATGTAGAGATATAATACTAGCCTCGTTCTTAGCTACACACCTGATCATATCCACAAATCCCAGGAATAGCTACCTAGACTACCATGCTGTAAAATATCACATCCGTGCACTTCAAAATAACTTAATTTTCCTATATATTGATGCGCATCAATCCTAAAACACTTTGATCCTAAAAAACTTAGGTATGGATTAAAAATCTTCCGGAGGAAACCTCCTATAGTTTTAGCCTTGTGTTTCCACAGTTTGTCACACTAAATGTGCATATAAACCTCCGTGCAGGCCTTTGGTCATACAGAATCTTCCGCTATTGCAGTAGCACACTCACAGTTTATGTGTTGATCAGCGATGATGATTCCCGCTAATAGTTCCGTCTCATCAGTGAGAGGAGGGGGGCAGAGGGGAGACACAACTCGTCAGGAGTCTAGGGTGTCAGACCCGCTTGAGTCCCGGCCGGCAACTCACTGCTGGATCGTTTCCGTATCGGGCTCCACACGGACTTCCAGGCCCTGAAGAAGGTAGGCGTAACCTACTGAAACGCGTAGGCTATTGGCTCTTTGATGTGGTGACGTCACTCCCGGACTCCGTGTGAAACAAAGTTTGCAGAACCGGAAGTCCGTGTGGAGCCCGATACGGAAACGATCCAGCAGTGAGTTGCCGGCCGGGACTCAAGCGGGTCTGACACCCTAGACTCCTGACGAGTTGTGTCTCCCCTCTGCCCCCCTCCTCTCACTGATGAGACGGAACTATTAGCGGGAATCATCATCGCTGATCAACACATAAACTGTGAGTGTGCTACTGCAATAGCAGAAGATTCTGTATGACCAAAGGCCTGCACGGAGGTTTATATGCACATTTAGTGTGACAAACTGTGGAAACACAAGGCTAAAACTATAGGAGGTTTCCTCCGGAAGATTTTTAATCCATACCTAAGTTTTTTAGGATCAAAGTTTTTTAGGATTGATGCGCATCAATATATAGGAAAATTAAGTTATTTTGAAGTGCACGGATGTGATATTTTACAGCATGGTAGTCTAGGTAGCTATTCCTGGGATTTGTGGATATGATCAGGTGTGTAGCTAAGAACGAGGCTGGTATTATATTTCTACATGCAGTTTTACCTACTCTATGATTAATTTTATTAAAGAGTGTATTTATTTTATATGCAGAGGCGCAGGAGTTTTTTTTGTATATGTTTTTGATGTATAGTTTACGGATTCTATATTAACTTGTTGCTGCCAATTCTAACCTTTATGCACTAGCGCTACAACCGTATCTAGCTATTGTTTACATTTGTCTCAGGAAGGAAAGAGAAATCCGGATTGGAAGGGTTTGAAATAAATACAGCAACCTGGGCATTGCATTCATTTTTTATCATTTTAATCATTGATTCATAGCCCATCCATGAGAGTTAAAGTGGACCCAAATTAAAAATACAAGATTTCAGAAATAAAATCTATTTTCTAACTCATAATGATAAATAGCAGCCTTTTTCAGCTGCATGATGACAAATATAACATATTTTACATTTATTGGAGGAACCCCTCCCCTTCCTTTCATATTGCCGGGACAGAATCAGGCAAACTGGTTGAGTAGATGGTGTCCAGCAAAGGAGGAATTGCTAATGGCTGCCACCTGTGTAACACTAGTTATGCAAAGAGGAGGGTGAAAAGCATGCACTGAAATGCTCATAGGCTTGAAGGAGTGTTTATTTATCTTTGTATGTGTCAGAGTGGTGCAACTAAATATTTTGAATTAAAAAAATGTTTGGTTTGGGTCCGCTTTAACCACTTGCCGACCGCACACTCATAACGTGCGTCGGCAAAGTGGCAGCTGCAGGACCAGCGACGCAGTACTGCGTCGCCAGCTGCAGCCTAATTAATCAGGAAGCAGCCGCTCGTACGAGCGGCTGCTTCCTGTCAAATCACGGCGGGGGGCTCCGTGAATAGCCTTCGGGCCGCCGATGGCGGCTCGCAGGCTAGATGTAAACACAAGCGGAAATAATCCGCTTTGTTTACATTTGTACGGCGCTGCTGCGCAGCAGCGCCGTAAGGCAGATCGGCGATCCCCGGCCAATCAGCGGCCGGGGATCGCCGCCATGTGACAGGAGACAGCCTGTCACTGGCTGCACAGGACGGATAGCGTCCTGTGCAGCCCGGCTTACCAAAGGGGGCCAGGTAGGAGAGGGAGGGGGAGCATTTCGCCGCGGAGGGGGGCTTTGAGGTGCCCCCCCCGCCAGCCACTCGCAGGCAGCAGAGATCAGACCCCCCCAGCACATCATCCCCATAGGGGGGAAAAAAGGGGGGCAATCTGATCTCCCTGCCTGCACCCTGATCTGTGCTGGGGGCTGCAGAGCCCACCCAGCACAGATCAATCAAACCAGCGCTGGTCCTTAAGGGGGGGTAAAGGGTGGGTCCTCAAGTGGTTAAGGTCATTTTCCAAAATCTTTAACATGGGTGGGAAGTTATAAGTGTATACTTTTTTTTTAGGGAGTCAGATATATTTGTTCCCAGATATTTAATAACCAGGGGATTCCATTTAAAGGGGAAATTTAGTTTGAGATTCTGATGTATAAATACATAAGAGGACAATAGGTGGATGAGCTTTTTGTCCCTAGGCCTTCTCAGAGGACTAGAGGACATGATCTGCACATGGAGGAAAACCATTTTAGCCATTTATTTAGGAAAGGGTTCTTTACAGTAAGAGTGATTAAGATGTGGAATGCATTGCCACAGGAAGTCGTTATGGCAAACTCTATACCTGCATTTAAAGGAGGCTTAGATGCTTTCCTTGCGTTGACAGACATCCATGGCTACAATTACTAGGTAATGCCCAATGATGTTGATCCAAGGATGTTATCTGATTGCCATCTGGAGTCGGAAAGGACTTTTTTTTCCCTTTTGGGGCTAATTGGACTATGCCTTGTAAGGGTTTTTTCGCCTTCCTCTGGATCAACAGGGATATGCGAGGGAGTAGGCTGGTGTTGTACTTTGTTCTCTGGTTGAACTCGATGGACATATGTTTTTTTTCAACCAAAATAACTATGTAACTACCAAATCCAGAGGCATTGACTGCTTCACACTTAGCAAAATTTATTTAGAAAAATGAGTATACCAAATCGCTCAAATTCTGCTATTAAATTGGGTAGAGCCGAAACTGTTGGGATAGGAAGAAAAGCAGATCGTTCGTGTATGCAGCCACTTTGTGTACATTATCCCCCACAGGCAGGCCCGAGATGGAAGTACCTCTTACATGACACAAGAATGGCTGCAGGGCCAGAGCGAAAATCAGTGGAGACAAAGGACACCCCTGAATAGTACCTGTCACACTCACCTGCCTGGCGTGCATCGGAGGCCACGTGCGTGTGTCCTTACGCGCGTGCTGGGTTTTATGGCTCTCCCACATTGTTTACAGCGTTACGCTGTACGTGCATGCGTGTTAACTGTTACGCGCGCGTGCGCAAACCATTGCGCACATAGAGAGTTATGCACTGCGCATGCGCAGGCGTTAATTCTGGCGCCAAGTTCAATCTGCCACAGTATATAAACAGCACTGCCCTCTATTGCAGTGCTGTTCGTTCTGACAGTTTGTGGCATTGTGCTAGTTGTTCCTGGCTATTATCCTGTTGATTCCAGTTGTGACCCCGGCTTGTGACCTCGTTTATTCTCTGATCTCCGCCTGCATGTAGTGCATGCAAGTAGTCGGGCTTGTGACCCCGACTACCGATTCTACTCTGCCTGCCCTGACCTCTGGCTTGTGACCTGGCTCAATCTCTCCAGTCTGCCGCCTGCCCTGACCCTTGGCTTGTTTACTGAACTTTGGCTTGAATTTCTGATCTGATCCTCTCCACTCAGCAGTGTCATCTGTTCTCCAAACCACTGTGGGATTATTCTGAGCGCAACCAGGTGGGCACTAGGCACCGAAGTTCCGCATCCCTCTCACGGGGTTGTGGTCCTGCATCCCCCTCAAGGGAGTGTGGGTGAAGACCCGTGGTCACTTAGACCCTGCGCTCAAATGGTCCGTATCGCAGTGGGGCGGTCAACAGCCCCAGCATCCTAACAGTACCATTAGTAATACTTAGTGGATCTGATAGCCCACCTTTCACTTTGATTTTGTCTGTTGGAGTTGAGTAAAGTGCCCCAATGCAGGAAAGCATCCTCTCCACTATATTTATATGTTAACCTCCTTGGCGGTAATCCCGAGCTGAGCTCGGGGTATGCCGCCGGAGGTCGCCGCTCAGGCCCTGCTGGGCCGATTTCAGTTCTGAAAAAAGCAGCACACGCAGCTGGCACTTTGCCAGCCGCGTGTGCTGCCCGATCGCCGCCGGAAAGAGGGTCCCCCCAGCCGCCCGAGCCCAGCGCAGCCGGAACAAACAGTTCCGGCCGGCGCTAGGGGCTGGATCGGGCGGCTCTGACGTCAGGACGTCGACTGACGTCCATGACGTCACTCCGCTAGTCGCCATGGCGACGAGGAAAGGGAAACAAGATAGGCCGCTCATTGCGGCCTATCTTGTTACTTTCGATTGCCGGAGGCGATCGAAAGTACGGATCAGGAGCGCCCTCTAGTGGGCTTTCATGCAGCCAACTTTCAGTTGGCTGCATGAAATATTTTTTTTTAATTAAAAAAAAAACCACATTGCAGCCTCCCTGGCAAAATAAATAAACCGCCAGGGAGGTTAAAGGACTGCTCGCATCCATCCCCAGCCCACGCGGTCGAATGCCTTTTCAGCATCTGTAGATAAAAGCATGCATTGTATGTTGTTTGACCATGCGAGCTGTAGCAAATCTAAGGTTCTGATAGTGTTGTCATGTGCTTCCCTTCCAGGGGTAAAAACCCACCTGGTCTAAATGTACCAGGTGTCCCATGTGTTCCGCCAGCAAGTACTTTAGAGAAGATATTTAAAGGGGTTCAGTTGCCCTTTTTCAAAATGTAATTAAAATATGTTTTTAGGTTCCTTTAACCACTTGATGACCCACCCTTTACCCCCCCCCCCCCCCCCTTAAGGACCAGCGCTGTTTTTAGTGATCTGTGCTGGGTGGGCTCAGCAGCCCCCAGCACAGATCAGGTAGCAGGCAGAGAGATCAGATTGCCCCCCTTTTTTCCCCCCTATGGGGATGATGTGCAGGGGGGGTCTGATCTCTTCTGCCTGCCTGGGTGTTGCGGGGGGAGCACCTCAAAGCCCCCCTCCGCGGCGAAATTCCCCCCTCCCTCTCCTACCTGCTCCCCCCCCGGTGATCGGGGCTGCACAGGACGCTATCGAGCCAGTGACAGGCTGTCCCCTGTCACATGGCGGTGATCCCCGGCCGCTGATTGGCCGGGGATCGCCGATCTGCCTTACGGCGCTGCTGCGCAGCAGCGCCGTACAATGTAAACAAAGGAGACATGTGTCTCCTACGTTTACATTTAGTCTGCGAGCTGCAATCAGCGGCTTGCAGGCTATTCACGGAGACCCGCTCCGTGATCTGACAGGAAACGCGAGCGGCCTTTCCTGATTAATTAGGGAGGCACCTGTCCTCCAGCTACCACTTTGCCACTGCACGGTATGAGTGTGCGGTCGGCAAGTGGTTAATATGTACAAATCTTTTATTGCCTGTCTTGTATCTAAAAAGCTGTTCTGTGTATCTCCTGCTCCTTTCCAACATTTTTCGTCTAGTGAACTAGACTAAAATTTTGCTGCCGGAAGAGGCAGACAATCCTCCCTGCTCTGCCTCTCCCTCCCCCTGCTACACGTCATCCCTGACCTTTGTGCGCGATCCAGAGAGCAGGGGGAAGGAGGCTGGCTGCAGGGATGAGAGCTGCCCGGTGTAATAAACACTCTTTCAGGATGGCAGGATGCGCAGCTCCGTTACCAATGCCGACGTCACGGAGAATGCGACTGTTTATGCCTGTCAGCCGCACACTAGAGCTTACACATGCGCAGTTAGAAACAGCTCTCGTGCGCGGCAGGACATGAAGAGTGTGCAGATTGGAAAGCGATGACCCTGAAGTACTTTCGGAGTCACATGGTATCGCAGCTATCTTATAGAAAATGATTAAAGGTGTATTTTATAATTTTATGAATTTATTGGCGGCCGGGAGCAGCGAAAATTATTAAAGAGGGGGAATAACAGGGGACAGAATCATATGTTTATTTAATTGTGCAAGGAATACACCACAGAACTTCTTTAACTCCAAGTTTAAAAGTGAAATAGGCCTATAACTTCCACATGCTGTCTGAACTTTCTGCGGTTTGGCGATACTGCTATATGGGATTCTAATGTCTGCCTAGGCAGCAACACTGCATCAGGTTCTCCTGCCAATGCATTAAACGTTTTGCACAAATACCCTTGTATCTTTTGTAGTACTCGATAGGCAATCCATCCGGTCCGGGCACCTTCCCAGATTTAATTCCCGCTATGACTGCCAGTATCTCAGGTATGGTGAACGGTTCCTCAAGTGCTTGTTTCATATCCGCATCCAATTTTGGCATTTTAGAGCCATCGATCTCTAGGGGCTGGATGACTGCGTTAAATTATAAAGTTTGTGGTAGAATGTTTTAAAGGTAGCAGCAATGGATTCACTTCTAATATGTCTGCCCCCTTTATGATCAAATATCTGGGAAACGTGCATTGTTGTTGCTGTTTAAGAGCTCTAACAAGTAATTTTCCAGAATTAATACCACACATTTAAAATGTATGTTGCCATCCACGTGTTTGATCAAAGCAGTTTATTTAGAGTGTTCCTTGCTTCTAATAATGGTAACAATACCTCCTCAGATGGTCTATCCTTTGTATATAAGCTCTAGGTTGTGTATTTCCCACAATAGATGTTTAATCTTCAATTTTGTCCCTAGACAAATGAGGTGCCCTCTCAATAGGCATTTATGCATTTCCCACAGCATTGAGGGCGACACATCTTCCTTATCATTATCAGCAAAATATTGCCTAATGTGTTCAGCAATAATTTATCTGGAAGATCTGTCATTCATCATGGTGACATTCATCCTCCATGATGTATTGTTATCAAATCATTTGCATGATCTTGTTTTGTTGTGAGTTTCCATATGTTCTACCTTGTATGTTAACCCATTTATCTATTGTGCAGCGCTGCGTAATATGTTGGCGCTTTATAAATACAATAAATAATAATAATGTGAAAGGGGTCTCTCTCTTTTAGATTTACAGTTTAGGTTCAGAGACACTGGAGCGTGACCTGAGTATGTCATGACTCAAATCTCAGCAGCCACGTGTTCGGATAGGAGATTATGGGAAATCAATATATAATCGATCCTGGTGTAAACACTCTGAACTGCTGAGTAGTAAGCATAATCCTTTCCTGTCAGATGTATCACCCTCCACACATCGACCAGTTGTCTGTCATGTAGTGCCCTTTTCATTTTATGTAATTTTGCATATGCCATGGTAGATCTACCTTGGGATGTGTCTACATTAGGAGATCCCCCCCCATGATAAAACTTCCTTCTGCAAAATTGTCAAGTCCTGTCAAAAAATTAAGGAGAAATGTATCTTGATCAGTATTAGGTGCATAGACAGACCCCAGGGTATATTTCTGGTCTTTGAGCAAGCATTTTATGAGGATGTACCTGCCCATACACTCAGCCGATTTCTGGCCGATCGACCGATCAAAATCGATTGGTCGATTGCAAATCGATTGACCAATCGACCGATTTGCGGCCGATTTTGATCGATTTCAATCGATCTGGCAGGCTAGAAAATCTTGGTCGATCTGTTGAGATTGCTTATCATTTTGCATTGGCCCTAATGGAAATCTGATGGCAAAAAAATGCCATCAGATCGATTTTCAATAGATTTCAAACTGAAATCTATTGGAAATCTGTTCCTAGTAAAAAATGTTCCTAAGCACATCAGATAGATCAGAAATCTATCAGATTAGCAGCAGATAGATCATCAAACGAGTGTATGGCCACCTTAAGGAGAATTGCAACACATTTGGATACATGATACATACTATAATATGGTATGGAGAAATGTCTATCTCTTAATGTTTAGTGATTATTATTATTATTATTATTATTTAGTATTATTTAGTATTTATATAGCGACATCTACCGCAGCGCTGTACAGAGTATATAGTCTAGTCACTAACTGTCCCTCAGAGGAGCTCACAATCTAATCCCTACCACAGTCCTATGTCTATGTATGTATCATGTAGTGTATGTATTGTAGTCTAGGGCCAATTTTAGGGGGAAGCCAATTAACTTATCTGTATGTTTTTGGGATGTGAGAGGAAACCAGAGCGCCTGAAGGAAACGCACGCAGACACGGGGAGAACATACAAACGCCTTGCAGATGTTGACCTGGCTGGGATTCGAACCAGAGACCCAGCACTGCAAGGCGAGAGCGCTAACCACTACGTCACTGTGCTGCCCATGCCCACCTTTAAAGTGTGTCTCTTGGAGCAAGACTATATGCGCCCTTTGCTTCCACATAGCCCTCATT
The DNA here is from genome assembly GCF_040937935.1 of Hyperolius riggenbachi. Taxonomy (NCBI): domain Eukaryota; kingdom Metazoa; phylum Chordata; class Amphibia; order Anura; family Hyperoliidae; genus Hyperolius; species Hyperolius riggenbachi. The sequence continues at coordinate 305,919,195 of NC_090646.1, read as the reverse complement.
AATATTCTTCCTCTTTTAACACTGTTGAGGCCCTTTGTATTGAGAGTAATCACTTTTATATGAGCCATGGTATAGCTCCATGATGCTTTCGCTGCCTAGAATCCACATCTAGAAGAACCCCCAAATTAAACACATCCAAGTATGACAAACCAAGCAAGTAACTAACGAAATCGGTACATCATCTTAGACAAAACACAAACGACATCATGGGCTTTCGACATGAAACCACAGACCTTCCTATGTGAGAAAGAAGAAGCCACCTGCAACCAGCAGAAGTTGAGTCTCCCCCTCCCACCTGCCCTGTAAAGCGAGATAGTGGTATGATTAACTAAAAGTTGTAACCGCATATTATATATATATATATATATATATATATATATATATATATATATATATATCCTTTTTATTTCAAAATGGTTAAGTTCTTCATATCTTGTACTGGTAGTAATTGCCATGTGATATAAGTAGTAGGTTATTTTATGGTTGGTGGTTGTTTTTATGTTTTCTTTCTGGCTAATTATGGCTGATACTTGACTGTTGGCTCCTCCCACAGCCTGTCATGACCACCGGTTTTGTGGTGGTACTTTAAAAATGCCATGTGAGAAAAGTGGTACAATCTGTAAAAAGGTTGAAAAGCCCTGATCTAGAAAATAGATCTCCTGGTGGTTTAAATGAAGAATTTGATTTTTCAGCCTTTTTATAATGTAATTCCTTTGGGATGTACCTTTATTCTTGTTCTGATTGGTCATTGACATTGTGCTTCTCTCATTACAGATAAGTATGTGCAATTCTTATGATATAGTGTGTTACTGTGGACGTTATCAATGGACTCCAATGCGAACTAGGATTAATGTACTTATTATTATTTTTTTGGCTCCTTTGGACGGAGCTGTGAGGGTGATGTTGTTCACCCCTATTGGAAATACCTCGCATGGAATGCCACAAGACTGTGGCCTGTTTCTCTTGGGCTCTGTGGACGCTTACCTCATTGAGATTCTTTGTGATATGTACTTTTCATGGCCCTTATTGGTTATTTTCACCATTTTCCCTATTTCACATATATATATTTGTTTCCCAGTTCATATTATGTGATATGTATTTTATGATGCTTACTTAAAACCGGTTTCTGTGGAATAGAATTTAATGAGAATGCTAATGTGATTTACAGTGATGCTGTAATGATCCGCTCAGCTGGCTGCACAGGCAGACAGCTGTTTGACCATTCCTTATGTTTGAGAGATGCAGGTCTCTGGAAAAGAGACCTGGCTTCATCTTGTAACTTTCAGAGTTGCTTTGCTGAGGGATTTGCATACATGCAAATTGCCCAGCTGTCTCGTTTGAGGACTGGCAGTATAAAAGCCTTGTGCTGACCAGAAGGCTTTGCTGGTCATTACGGTTTGTTTAATACACTCCTGGAGTGTCAGCCTTCCTTGTTGGATTGTTATAGTTAGTAGAGTAATTCTGGGAACTGCACTAGGAAGCTTCTCTAGTGCAGTTAGCCTGTTTATCTGTTTTGTCTATGTTGCTTCTCTGCTGTGAGTTTCCTGTCGCCAACGGCGGTCGATAGGAAATCGTCCTGTCTTGCTTGGATCGCACTAGCCCCTAGCGGTAGCAGCTGTGGATCCTTCTGATCTGTGATCCTGTCCCTGAACCCGGATCGCACTCGCTCTGGCGGTAAGAGCAGTGGATCTCTCCTATCCTGTCCCTGAACTTGGATCGCACTCGCTCTGGCGGAAAGAGCAGTGGATCCTGCTAGCTCTGTTGCTTTACCTGGATCGCACTCGCTCTGGCGGTAAGAGCAGTGGATCTTTCCTATCCTGTTTCCCGTTCATCTGTCTTGTCTGATACGAACGCTTGCTGTGGGCTCGGTGAGGTAACCGTTAAGCAAGCGCTCGCGTTCTCTGTTTCGTGTTTGGGTGGCGGGGGTTAGTTAGGCGTGCTTGTCTCTGTTGCAATAACGTGCGGAGATCGCACTGTAAAACGCGTTCGCTGTTGCGAATGAGTACGGTGTTCGCGTTTAGTTAGCGTTTGTTATTTTCCTTATCTTCTCATTATATGATTTGCTGTGCCTTTGCTACTCTTGTGCCCTGTCTTGCTTAAGCCTGGTGTCACCTCTGGCAATCGCCTATCTCGCGATTGCGTTCCTACTTTGTTTCTGCTGTTGTGTGTGCACCGTCGCGGGTTGGCGACTGGATTGGTGCACATACATACATTCTGTCCCTGTGCTCATTCTCATTCGCAATCGCTTCTCTTGCAATTGCGTTCTCACTTGGTTTCCTCTGTTTTGTGTCCACCGTCGCAGGTTGGCGGCTAGATTGATCGCCATCTCTTGCGATTGCCTTCTCACCTGATCTTCATGGTTGTGTGTTCATCGTCGCAGGGAGGCGACTAGATTGGTGGACGCACATACACTCTGTCGCTTTACTCCCTCTCTTCAAGGGCTATCTTGCCTTGCATTTCTTCCCTTCGTACAATTCCTGTCTGGCATCTGTGGCAGGGCAGAGGATCTGTTCCTCTGCACTCCACAGCTCCATCTGCCGACAGGAATTTCCCTCTACAGGTGCGTTGCACCTTTTGCTGGGTTCTCTCAAATTATACGCTTGTGGAGGATTTCCGCAGTGTCAGCGCACATCTTGTGCGCTGACCACGGAGAGAATTCCACAATCGTTACAGATGCATTTATAGAGTAATTCTTATTTACCTGTACTAGATGTTATTCATTTGCTTTTAAAATATTTGAGGTCATGTACCTTTAAATGCATGCTGGTGTGGGCTACTTTAATGTCTGTATTCACAATTGCAGACAATATTAGTTATCATGCAGTACATGTTCATTATTTAATGGATATGCACTTTATCAGATCTACCATGCTTTAAAATTATTTTCAAAGTTGCATTACCCACGCTTTGTGTGCATTCCATGCCTCTTTTTGCATTGATTTATGTGTTCCATGTGACCGGAAATACGCATATGCATTCTTGACTTGTTGCTTAGTTTGCGTTCCACGCCTCCTATCAGTATTGGTTTACGCGTTCCACACTCTCTTTTGGATTCCTGGTCTGCCATACCTGGGTGAAGTATATATTTACTCTTATGTCTTTACCAGCCACCACCAGCATCATTTAAGCAGATGGCCATTGTTTATGTGTTTGTATATGCGCTTTGTTTCACTGTGTTTACTATTTAACACCCTTTTCTGAACCCGGGTTCAAACACACACTGTATCACTTTGATAATAGGTATGTGTAGATTACGGTAGGTCCTACCAGGTACACTTTTTGTACACTTTTGCAGATATTATTCATCATTACTTTAGGAGTGTGTGGATGGTTTTTAATTGCTTTTCACTGTGTGTTCATACAACTGCTATATGTGTTTTGATATGATATAATAAACTTGTTATACTTTTTTGAATATATCCTGGAGTGGTGCTGTTAATATGGGGAGATCTTTCCTTTTCTTTTTAAATATACTGATAGTAAACTATCTAATTAAAGGTTAGGGGGCTCCATCCAACATTTTGCTGGGCAGGCCCTATATCTGTAGGTTACACCACTATTAAGTTCATGTACATTTGGCCCCACCCACGACCCCCCCCCCCGAATGGCCATGCCCATTTTGCCGTAGCGCGCTTTGCTTTGCTGCTCTGGTGACCTCACTAGACCAGAGCAGTGGCACACAGATCTCCTTCACGCCGGGAATAGGAAGTGTTCCGCTGCCAGCCGCTCATATCTGGACAGGGGACCAAGGAAGGGGAGCTCCAGGTGAGGGAAGGGGGGAGACGGCCCCTCTTCCCCCGCCGCTCCCCCTTCACTCTGCTGCCTCCTCTTCTGCTGGGAGGACACCTGGCTACCTAGACACTCCTGTAGGTCAGGCCATGTGTAGATGCCTCTAGAGGTGAGGAAGTGTTTTACCCTGAATAGACCTTTGCAGGGCCACTATCAGAAATTTTGGGGCCCCTCACACATCATCAGGCCTGCATCCCCCCACCCCAGTGCATGCCCTGGACAGAGGAGACCGGAGCTGGTGGTGTGATGGCACGGTGAGTACCAGCACCAGCCGCCCGCTATTACTGCGGAGGGAAGGAGAGAGAGAGGAGCAGGGGACATCGCTGCAGGGGGAAGGTTTAAAAACTGCAGCTTTGACGATCACGTGCTGGGTGTAGGAAGGGGTAGGATGCTAACAAACGTTATTGCTACCTACAGATAAAACATTGTATAAAGACCCTGACTTGGAACAAAGACTTCCCTTTAACCATTTGTGCTGCTGGAACGTGAGTTTCACGACCGCAGCGGCAGCTGCTCTAGCCGCAGGGACGGGACAGTCAAGCCCCTGCACTTAGTGGCTGTGTGCGTGCAATCATGCGTGCACTCACAATGTGTTTGGAGGCAAGGGAGATTGGCTGCAGGGGACTGAAGTACCCTGAGCCAATCCATCATTGTGCAGCAGAATGATTGCTGTTTTTGATCAAAAATAGCAATCATTCGCATTAAAAACAGGCAGTTTTTGTGTGTGAGATCTTGCACGTGCACAGGCATGCAGGTGCGCGATCATGATTGGCCCAGAGGCAGGGGGGATTGGTAGAAGAGGACATGTGTCCTCTGAGCCAATTCCAGCCTGGAAACTGAAAATGATGGTTGTTCTAGCCAATGAACAGTCATCATTCTCATAAAAGTTTACAAACATACACACACTGTGTATCAAAGAGTATCTCTTAGCAGATCTGTCACCTCAGAGCTGCTTTCTGAGCTGACAGGAGCTGCTAGAGATATCCTTTAAAAAGATAAGTACGTTTTCACACATTGTTAAAACTTTTAATAAAACTTATATCCCATCCCTTATATCCCATCCCGTCCCACTCAGGTAGATAACCTTACTTTTCCCTTTCTACTTTTTTTTTCTTCTCTCTCTTCTCTGTATACCTCTCTGTATACATTACCGTATACTTCTCCATATACTTCCCTCCCTAAGCCCCACTCTTTACGCAATTTCTTAAAAAACAAACAAAAAAAAAAAATCCAATCGATCCATCTAGTTATCGATCCATCTATCTATCTATCTATCTATCTATCTATCTATCTATCTATCTATCTATCTATCTATCTATTTATCTATCTATCTATCCCGGTAGCATAATGGCAAAAAGGCTAAGGGCAGCATAGTGGCGTAGTGGTTAGTGCTCTCGCCTTACAGCGCTGGGTTCGAATCCCAGCCAAGTCAAAATCTACAAGGAGTTTGTATGTTCTCCCTGTGTCTGCATGGGTTTCCTCTGGCACTCCGGCTTCCTCCCACATCCCAAAAACATACAGATAAGTTAATTGGCTTCCCCATAAATTGGCCCTAGACTATGATGCATGCACTACACAATACATACATAGACATAAGACTATGGTGGGGGCTAGATTTGAGCCCCTCTGAGGGACAGTTAGCGACAAGACAATATACTCTATACAGCGCTGCACAATATGTCGCTATAAATAAAATAAAAAAGGCTTTACACTGCTGAAGTGTGGAGGGGATAATCAGGCAGCGAAGTGGATACCTTTCACTGACTCTGAGTCGCTGTCCGACAACTACTCAAGCTCGGAAGAGACAGGGCCGCCATCTCGCAGGGTGAGGGTAGAAGGAGAGGCACAGCTTAGGGACAGTAGTTTGGCTAGTGAGGTGCAGCCAGGTCCCAGCAACGTGGCTAGTGGCAGTGGTCAGAGGTCAGCCTGGAGGCAGCCGATCTCACAGCCAAGGGTAAGCCAATAACACTATGTTTTCCTGTCCTTTCTGAGTCTAATCTAGTGTGAACCAAGACATCAGGGGGGTCCAATTCGGATGGTGGAATTTGAATAAAACTTTGACGACTGGTCTAATATATGGTCAGCAACACTGTCTGGTGAGCATGTATTTCACTCACTTATACGCTGGTGGATGTGGTGGTTGACAAGAAGCACACAGTGTCTGCTGGTTTGGGGTGTTATAAAGCTTAGGCCTATGTCATATGAAAATATATTTAGTAACAAAGTCAATGTAAAATTTAGCAAAATGTGATTTTTAATTACGGTGACCATACGTCCCGCATTACCCTTCGGGGTCCTATGTCCCAGGCTGCATGAGGTCCCGGGAAACGTCCTGCTTTTAGCCGCGGGGGACGTCCCAGCCTCGGGATTATGGCCACCGTACTGAATGAACTGGCCGCAGCGTCTAATAGACGCTGCGCCAGTTCATAGCCTGCAGCTCCGCTCCAGCCTGCATAGTCTCTCCGGCAGGCAGAGGCCAGGGCTACGGGAAGATGGCTGCCGAAGCCCTGTACTGGAGACTATTTGTGTCTCCAGTACAAGGCTTCGGGCGTACAGATCTTGCTCCTGCGCGGGAGACTGTGCAGGAGCAAGATCGTCCGGGGAGCAGCGCGCCAGAGGCCGGCCAGGAGCGAGAGGAGACTTATGTCAGCTGAGTAAATGCTTTTTTTTCCCAGGTGAAATGTTGCCCAAATTGCATTATTTTCTGCTAAATGTTGCCCACATTGCGCTTATTTTGTGCTGAAATGTTGCCCACATTGCGTTTATTTTGTGCTGACATGTTGCCCACATTGCGTTTATTTTGTGCTGACATGTTGCCCACATTGCATTTATTTTGTGCTGAAATGTTGCCCACATTGCGTTTATTTTGTGCTGACATGTTGCCCACATTGCGTTTATTTTGTGCTGACATGTTGCCCACATTGCGTTTATTTTGTGCTGACATGTTGCCCACATTGCGTTTATTTTGTGCTGACATGTTGCTCACATTGCGTTTATTTTGTACTGACATGTTGCTCACATTGCGCTTATTTTGTGCTGAAATGTTGCCCACATTGCGTTTATTTTGTGCTGACATTTTGCCCACATTGCGTTTATTTTGTGCTGACATGTTGCCCACATTGCGTTTATTTTGTGCTGAAATCATGCCCACATTGTGCTTATTTTGTGCTGAAATGTTGCCCACATTGCGTTTATTTTGTGCTGACATTTTGCCCACATTGCATTTACTTTGTGCTGACATGTTGCCCACATTGCGTTTATTTTGTGCTGACATGTTGCCCACATTGCATTTATTTTGTGCTGAAATGTTGCCCATTGATCAAAAATAGCATTTATTTTGTGCTGACATGTTTGCCCACATTGCGTTTATTTTGTGCTGAAATGTTGCCCACATTGCATTTATTTTGTGCTGAAATGTTGCCCACCTTGCGTTTATTTTGTGCTGAAATGTTGCCCACCTTGATTTATTTTGTGCTGACATGTTGCCCACATTGCGCTTATTTTGTGCTGACATATTGCGTTTATTTAGTGCTGACATGTTGCCCACATTGCGTTTATTTTGTGCTGACATGTTTGCCCACATTGCGTTTATTTTGTGCTGAAATGTTGCCCACATTGCATTTATTTTGTGCTAAAAATGTTGCCCACATTGCTTTTATTTTGTGGTGAAATGTTGCCCACATTGCGTTTATTTTGTGCTGACATGTTGCCCACATTGCGTTTATTTTGTACTGACATGTTGTCCACATTGCGTTTATTTTGTGCTGACGTTTGCCCACAATGCGTTTATTTTGTGCTGACATGTTGCCCACATTGCATTTATTTTGTGCTGAAATGTTGCCCACATTGTGTTTATTTTGTGCTGACATGTTGCCCACATTGCGTTTATTTTGTGCTGACATGTTGCCCACATTGCGTTTATTTTGTGCTGACATGTTGCCCACATTGCGTTTATTTTGTGCTGACATGTTGCCCACATTGCATTTATTTTGTGCTGACATGTTGCCCACATTGCGTTTATTTTGTGCTGACATGTTGCCCACATTGCGTTTATTTTGTGCTGACATGTTGCCCACATTGCGTTTATTTTGTGCTGACATGTTGCCCACATTGCATTTATTTTGTGCTGAAATGTTGCCCACATTGCGTTTATTTTGTGCTGACATGTTGCCCACATTGCGTTTATTTTGTGCTGACATGTTGCCCACATTGCATTATTTTCTGCTAAATGTTGCCCACATTGCGCTTATTTTGTGCTGAAATGTTGCCCACATTGCGTTTATTTTGTGCTGACATGTTGCCCACATTGCGTTTATTTTGTGCTGAAATGTTGCCCACATTGCATTTATTTTGTGCTGAAATGTTGCCCACATTGCGTTTATTTTGTGCTGACATGTTGCCCACATTGCGTTTATTTTGTGCTGACATGTTGCCCACATTGCGTTTATTTTGTGCTGACATGTTGCCCACATTGCATTTATTTTGTGCTGAAATGTTGCCCACATTGCGTTTATTTTGTGCTGACATGTTGCCCACATTGCGTTTATTTTGTGCTGAAATGTTGCCCACATTGCGCTTATTTTGTGCTGAAATGTTGCCCACATTGCGTTTATTTTGTGCTGACATTTTGCCCACATTGCGTTTATTTTGTGCTGACATGTTGCCCACATTGCGTTTATTTTGTGCTGAAATGTTGCCCACATTGCGCTTATTTTGTGCTGAAATGTTGCCCACATTGCGTTTATTTTGTGCTGACATTTTGTCCACATTGCATTTACTTTGTGCTGACATGTTGCCCACATTGCATTTATTTTGTGCTGAAATGTTGCCCATTGATCAAAAATAGCATTTATTTTGTGCTGACATGTTTGCCCACATTGCGTTTATTTTGTGCTGAAATGTTGCCCATTGATCAAAAATAGCATTTATTTTGTGCTGACATGTTTGCCCACATTGCGTTTATTTTGTGCTGAAATGTTGCCCACATTGCATTTATTTTGTGCTGAAATGTTGCCCACCTTGCGTTTATTTTGTGCTGAAATGTTGCCCACCTTGATTTATTTTGTGCTGAAATGTTGCCCACATTGCGTTTATTTTGTGCTGACATGTTTGCCCACATTGCGTTTATTTTGTGCTGAAATGTTGCCCACATTGCATTTATTTTGTGCTGAAATGTTGCCCACATTGCTTTTATTTTGTGGTGAAATGTTGCCCACATTGCGTTTATTTTGTACTGACATGTTGTCCACATTGCGTTTATTTTGTGCTGACGTTTGCCCACAATGCGTTTATTTTGTGCTGACATGTTGCCCACATTGCATTTATTTTGTGCTGAAATGTTGCCCACATTGCGTTTATTTTGTGCTGACATGTTGCCCACATTGCGTTTATTTTGTGCAGACATGTTGCCCACATTGCGTTTATTTTGTGCTGACATGTTGCCCACATTGCGTTTATTTTGTGCTGACATGTTGCCCACATTGCATTTATTTTGTGCTGACATGTTGCCCACATTGCGTTTATTTTGTGCTGACATGTTGCCCACATTGCGTTTATTTTGTGCTGACATGTTGCCCACATTGCATTTATTTTGTGCTGAAATGTTGCCCACATTGCGTTTATTTTGTGCTGACATGTTTGCCCACATTGCGTTTATTTTGTGCTGAAATGTTGCCCACATTGCGCTTATTTTGTGCTGAAATGTTGCCCACCTTGCGTTTATTTTGTGCTGAAATGTTGCCCACCTTGCGTTTATTTTGTGCTGACATGTTGCCCACATGGTGTTTATTTTGTGCTGAAATGTTGCCCACCTTGCGTTTATTTTGTGCTGACATGTTGCCCACATTGCGTTTATTTTGTGCTGACATGTTGCCCACATTGCATTATTTTCTGCTAAATGTTGCCCACATTGCGCTTATTTTGTGCTGAAATGTTGCCCACCTTGCGTTTATTTTGTGCTGAAATGTTGCCCACATTGCGTTTATTTTGTACTGACATGTTGCCCACATTGCGTTTATTTTGTGCTGAAATGTTGCCCACCTTGCGTTTATTTTGTGCTGAAATGTTGCCCACATTGCATTTATTTTGTGCTGAAATGTTGCCCACATTGCTTTTATTTTGTGCTGAAATGTTGCCCACATTGCGTTTATTTTGTGCTGACATGTTGCCCACATTGTGTTTATTTTGTACTGACATGTTGCCCACATTGCGTTTATTTTGTGCTGACATGTTGTCCACATTGCGTTTATTTTGTGCTGACGTTTGCCCACAATGCGTTTATTTTGTGCTGAAATGTTGCACACATTGCATTTATTTTGTGCTGACATGTTTGCCCACATTGCGTTTATTTTGTGCTGACATGTTGCCCACATTGCGTTTATTTTGTGCTGACATGTTGACCACATTGCATTTATTTTGTGCTGACGTTTGCCCACAATGCGTTTATTTTGTGCTGAAATGTTTGCCCACATTGCGTTTATTTTGTGCTGAAATGTTGCCCACATTGCGCTTATTTTGTGCTGAAATGTTGCCCACCTTGCGTTTATTTTGTGCTGAAATGTTGCCCACCTTGCGTTTATTTTGTGCTGACATGTTGCCCACATGGTGTTTATTTTGTGCTGAAATGTTGCCCACCTTGCGTTTATTTTGTGCTGAAATGTTGCCCACCTTGCGTTTATTTTGTGCTGACATGTTGCCCACATTGCGCTTATTTTGTGCTGACATGTTGCCCACCTTGCGTTTATTTTGTGCTGACATGTTGCCCACCTTGCGTTTATTTTGTGCTGACATGTTGCCCACATTGCGTTTATTTTGTGCTGACATGTTGCCCACATTGCGTTTATTTTGTGCTGACATGTTGCCCACATTGCGTTTATTTTGTGCTGAAATGTTGCCCACCTTGCATTTATTTTGTGCTGACATGTTGCCCACATTGCGTTTCTTTTGTGCTGAAATGTTGCCCACATTGCGTTTATTTTGTGCTGACATGTTGCCCACATTGCTTCTATTTTGTGCTGACATGTTTGCCCACATTGCGTTTATTTTGTGCTGAAATGTTGCCCACATTGCATTTATTTTGTGCTGAAATGTTGCCCACATTGCATTTTGCCCACAATGCGTTTAATTTGTGCTGACATGTTGCCCACATTGCATTTATCTTGTGCTGAAATGTTGCCCACATTGCGTTTATTTTGTGCTGAAATGTTGCCCACATTGCGTTTATTTTGTGCTGACATTTTGCCCACATTGCGTTTATTTTGTGCTGACATGTTGCCCACATTGCGTTTATTTTGTGCTGACATGTTGCCCACATTGCATTTATTTTGTGCTGAAATGTTGCCCACATTGCGTTTATTTTGTGCTGACATGTTTGCCCACATTGCGTTTATTTTGTGCTAAAATGTTGCCTACATCGCATTTATTTTGTGCTGAAATGTTGCCCACATTGCATTTATTTTGTGCTGAAATGTTGCCCACCTTGCGTTTATTTTGTGCTGACATGTTGCCCACATTGCGTTTATTTTGTGCTGACATGTTGCCCACATTGCGTTTATTTTGTGCTGAAATGTTGCCCACATTGCGTTTATTTTGTGCTGACATGTTGCCCACATTGCGTTTATTTTGTACTGACATGTTGCCCACATTGCGTTTATTTTGTGCTGAAAGGTTGCCCACCTTGCGTTTATTTTGTGCTGAAATATTGCCCACATTGCATTTATTTTGTGCTGAAATGTTGCCCACATTGCTTTTATTTTGTGCTGAAATGTTGCCCACATTGCGTTTATTTTGTGCTGACATGTTGCCCACATTGCGTTTATTTTGTACTGACATGTTGCCCACATTGCGTTTATTTTGTGCTGACATGTTATCCACATTGCGTTTATTTTGTGCTGACGTTTGCCCACAATGCGTTTATTTTGTGCTGAAATGTTGCACACATTGCATTTATTTTGTGCTGACATGTTTGCCCACATTGCGTTTATTTTGTGCTGACATGTTGCCCACATTGCGTTTATTTTGTGCTGACATGTTTGCCCACATTGCGTTTATTTTGTGCTGACATGTTTGCCCACATTGCGTTTATTTTGTGCTGACATGTTGCCCACATTGCGTTTATTTTGTGCTGACATGTTGCCGACATTGCATTTATTTTGTGCTGAAATGTTGCCCACATTGCGTTTATTTTATGCTGACATGTTTGCCCACATTGCGTTTATTTTGTACTGAAATGTTGCCCACATTGCATTTATTTTGTGCTGAAATGTTGCCCACCTTGCGTTTATTTTGTTCTGAAATGTTGCCCACCTTGCGTTTATTTTGTGCTGACATGTTGCCCACATGGTGTTTATTTTGTGCTGAAATGTTGCCCACCTTGCGTTTATTTTGTGCTGAAATGTTGCCCACCTTGCGTTTATTTTGTGCTGACATGTTGCCCACATTGCGCTTATTTTGTGCTGACATTTTGCCCACATTGCGTTTATTTTGTGCTGACATGTTGCCCACCTTGCGTTTATTTTGTGCTGAAATGTTGCCCACATTGCGTTTATTTTGTGCTGACATGTTGCCCACATTGCGTTTATTTTGTGCTGACATGTTGCCCACATTGCGTTTATTTTGTGCTGACATGTTTGCCCACATTGCGTTTATTTTGTGCTGAAATGTTGCCCACCTTGCGTTTATTTTGTGCTGAAATGTTGCCCACCTTGATTTATTTTGTGCTGAAATGTTGCCCACATTGCGCTTATTTTGTGCTGACATATTGCGTTTATTTAGTGCTGACATGTTGCCCACATTGCGTTTATTTTGTGCTGACATGTTGCCCACATTGCGTTTATTTTGTGCTGACATGTTGCCCACCTTGCGTTTATTTTGTGCTGAAATGTTGCCCACCTTGCGTTTATTTTGTGCTGAAATGTTGCCCACATTGCTTTTATTTTGTGCTGAAATGTTGCCCACATTGCGTTTATTTTGTGCTGACATGTTGCCCACATTGCGTTTATTTTGTACTGACATGTTGCCCATTGATCAAAAATAGCATTTATTTTGTGCTGACATGTTTGCCCACATTGCGTTTATTTTGTGCTGAAATGTTGCCGACATTGCATTTATTTTGTGCTGAAATGTTGCCCACATTGCGTTTATTTTGTGCTGACATGTTTGCCCACATTGCGTTTATTTTGTACTGAAATGTTGCCCACATTGCATTTATTTTGTGCTGAAATGTTGCCCACCTTGCGTTTATTTTGTTCTGAAATGTTGCCCACCTTGCGTTTATTTTGTGCTGACATGTTGCCCACATGGTGTTTATTTTGTGCTGAAATGTTGCCCACCTTGCGTTTATTTTGTGCTGAAATGTTGCCCACCTTGCGTTTATTTTGTGCTGACATGTTGCCCACATTGCGCTTATTTTGTGCTGACATTTTGCCCACATTGCGTTTATTTTGTGCTGACATGTTGCCCACCTTGCGTTTATTTTGTGCTGAAATGTTGCCCACATTGCGTTTATTTTGTGCTGACATGTTGCCCACATTGCGTTTATTTTGTGCTGACATGTTGCCCACATTGCGTTTATTTTGTGCTGACATGTTTGCCCACATTGCGTTTATTTTGTGCTGAAATGTTGCCCACCTTGCGTTTATTTTGTGCTGAAATGTTGCCCACCTTGATTTATTTTGTGCTGAAATGTTGCCCACATTGCGCTTATTTTGTGCTGACATATTGCGTTTATTTAGTGCTGACATGTTGCCCACATTGCGTTTATTTTGTGCTGACATGTTGCCCACATTGCGTTTATTTTGTGCTGACATGTTGCCCACATTGCGTTTATTTTGTGCTGAAATGTTGCCCACCTTGCGTTTATTTTGTGCTGAAATGTTGCCCACATTGCTTTTATTTTGTGCTGAAATGTTGCCCACATTGCGTTTATTTTGTGCTGACATGTTGCCCACATTGCGTTTATTTTGTACTGACATGTTGCCCATTGATCAAAAATAGCATTTATTTTGTGCTGACATGTTTGCCCACATTGCGTTTATTTTGTGCTGAAATGTTGCCCACATTGCATTTATTTTGTGCTGAAATGTTGCCCACCTTGCGTTTATTTTGTGCTGAAATGTTGCCCACCTTGATTTATTTTGTGCTGAAATGTTGCCCACATTGCGCTTATTTTGTGCTGACATATTGCGTTTATTTAGTGCTGACATGTTGCCCACATTGCGTTTATTTTGTGCTGACATGTTTGCCCACATTGCGTTTATTTTGTGCTGAAATGTTGCCCACATTGCATTTATTTTGTGCTGAAATGTTGCCCACATTGCTTTTATTTTGTGGTGAAATGTTGCCCACATTGCGTTTATTTTGTGCTGACATGTTGCCCACATTGCGTTTATTTTGTACTGACATGTTGTCCACATTGCGTTTATTTTGTGCTGACGTTTGCCCACAATGCGTTTATTTTGTGCTGACATGTTGCCCACATTGCATTTATTTTGTGCTGAAATGTTGCCCACATTGCGTTTATTTTGTGCTGACATGTTGCCCACATTGCGTTTATTTTGTGCTGACATGTTGCCCACATTGCGTTTATTTTGTGCTGACATGTTGCCCACATTGCGTTTATTTTGTGCTGACATGTTGCCCACATTGCATTTATTTTGTGCTGACATGTTGCCCACATTGCGTTTATTTTGTGCTGACATGTTGCCCACATTGCGTTTATTTTGTGCTGACATGTTGCCCACATTGCATTTATTTTGTGCTGAAATGTTGCCCACATTGCGTTTATTTTGTGCTGACATGTTTGCCCACATTGCGTTTATTTTGTGCTGAAATGTTGCCCACATTGCGCTTATTTTGTGCTGAAATGTTGCCCACCTTGCGTTTATTTTGTGCTGAAATGTTGCCCACCTTGCGTTTATTTTGTGCTGACATGTTGCCCACATGGTGTTTATTTTGTGCTGAAATGTTGCCCACCTTGCGTTTATTTTGTGCTGACATGTTGCCCACATTGCGTTTATTTTGTGCTGACATGTTGCCCACATTGCATTATTTTCTGCTAAATGTTGCCCACATTGCGCTTATTTTGTGCTGAAATGTTGCCCACCTTGCGTTTATTTTGTGCTGAAATGTTGCCCACATTGCGTTTATTTTGTACTGACATGTTGCCCACATTGCGTTTATTTTGTGCTGAAATGTTGCCCACCTTGCGTTTATTTTGTGCTGAAATGTTGCCCACATTGCATTTATTTTGTGCTGAAATGTTGCCCACATTGCTTTTATTTTGTGCTGAAATGTTGCCCACATTGCGTTTATTTTGTGCTGACATGTTGCCCACATTGCGTTTATTTTGTACTGACATGTTGCCCACATTGCGTTTATTTTGTGCTGACGTTTGCCCACAATGCGTTTATTTTGTGCTGAAATGTTGCACACATTGCATTTATTTTGTGCTGACATGTTTGCCCACATTGCGTTTATTTTGTGCTGACATGTTGCCCACATTGCGTTTATTTTGTGCTGACATGTTGACCACATTGCATTTATTTTGTGCTGACGTTTGCCCACAATGCGTTTATTTTGTGCTGACATGTTTGCCCACATTGCGTTTATTTTGTGCTGAAATGTTGCCCACATTGCGCTTATTTTGTGCTGAAATGTTGCCCACCTTGCGTTTATTTTGTGCTGAAATGTTGCCCACCTTGCGTTTATTTTGTGCTGACATGTTGCCTACATGGTGTTTATTTTGTGCTGAAATGTTGCCCACCTTGCGTTTATTTTGTGCTGAAATGTTGCCCACCTTGCGTTTATTTTGTGCTGACATGTTGCCCACATTGCGCTTATTTTGTGCTGACATGTTGCCCACCTTGCGTTTATTTTGTGCTGACATGTTGCCCACCTTGCGTTTATTTTGTGCTGACATGTTGCCCACATTGCGTTTATTTTGTGCTGACATGTTGCCCACATTGCGTTTATTTTGTGCTGACATGTTGCCCACATTGCGTTTATTTTGTGCTGAAATGTTGCCCACCTTGCGTTTATTTTGTGCTGACATGTTGCCCACATTGCGTTTCTTTTGTGCTGAAATGTTGCCCACATTGCGTTTATTTTGTGCTGACATGTTGCCCACATTGCTTCTATTTTGTGCTGACATGTTTGCCCACATTGCGTTTATTTTGTGCTGAAATGTTGCCCACATTGCATTTATTTTGTGCTGAAATGTTGCCCACATTGCATTTTGCCCACAATGCGTTTAATTTGTGCTGACATGTTGCCCACATTGCATTTATCTTGTGCTGAAATGTTGCCCACATTGCGTTTATTTTGTGCTGAAATGTTGCACACATTGCATTTATTTTGTGCTGACATGTTTGCCCACATTGCGTTTATTTTGTGCTGACATGTTGCCCACATTGCGTTTATTTTGTGCTGACATGTTGCCGACATTGCATTTATTTTGTGCTGAAATGTTGCCCACATTGCGTTTATTTTGTGCTGACATGTTTGCCCACATTGCGTTTATTTTGTACTGAAATGTTGCCCACATTGCATTTATTTTGTGCTGACATTTTGCCCACCTTGCGTTTATTTTGTTCTGAAATGTTGCCCACCTTGCGTTTATTTTGTGCTGACATGTTGCCCACATGGTGTTTATTTTGTGCTGAAATGTTGCCCACCTTGCGTTTATTTTGTGCTGAAATGTTGCCCACCTTGCGTTTATTTTGTGCTGACATGTTGCCCACATTGCGCTTATTTTGTGCTGACATGTTGCCCACATTGCGTTTATTTTGTGCTGACATGTTGCCCACCTTGCGTTTATTTTGTGCTGAAATGTTGCCCACATTGCGTTTATTTTGTGCTGACATGTTGCCCACATTGCGTTTATTTTGTGCTGACATGTTGCCCACATTGCGTTTATTTTGTGCTGAAATGTTGCCCACATTGCGTTTATTTTGTGCTGACATGTTGCCCACATTGCGTTTATTTTGTGCTGACATGTTTGCCCACATTGCGTTTATTTTGTGCTGAAATGTTGCCCACCTTGCGTTTATTTTGTGCTGACATGTTGCCCACATTGCGTTTATTTTGTGCTGAAATGTTGCCCACATTGCGTTTATTTTGTGCTGACATGTTGCCCACATTGCGTTTATTTTGTGCTGACATGTTTGCCCACATTGTGTTTATTTTGTGCTGAAATGTTGCCCACATTGCATTTATTTTGTGCTGAAATGTTGCCCACATTGCTTTTATTTTGTGGTGAAATGTTGCCCACATTGCATTTTGCCCACAATGCATTTAATTTGTGCTGACATGTTGCCCACATTGCATTTATCTTGTGCTGAAATGTTGCCCACATTGCGTTTATTTTGTGCTGAAATGTTGCCCACATTGCGTTTATTTTGTGCTGACATTTTGCCCACATTGCGTTTATTTTGTGCTGACATGTTGCCCACATTGCGTTTATTTTGTGCTGAAATGTTGCCCACATTGCGTTTATTTTGTGCTGAAATGTTGCCCACATTGCGTTTATTTTGTGCTGACATGTTGCCCACATTGCGTTTATTTTGTGCTGACATTTTGCCCACATTGCGTTTATTTTGTGCTGACATGTTGCCCACATTGCGTTTATTTTGTGCTGAAATGTTGCCCACATTGCGTTTATTTTGTGCTGAAATGTTGCCCACATTGCGTTTATTTTGTGCTGACATGTTGCCCACATTGCGTTTATTTTGTGCTGACATGTTGCCCACATTGCGTTTATTTTGTGCTGACATGTTGCCCACATTGCGTTTATTTTGTGCTGACATGTTGCTCACATTGCGTTTATTTTGTACTGACATGTTGCTCACATTGCGCTTATTTTGTGCTGAAATGTTGCCCACATTGCGTTTATTTTGTGCTGACATTTTGCCCACATTGCGTTTATTTTGTGCTGACATGTTGCCCACATTGCGTTTATTTTGTGCTGAAATCATGCCCACATTGTGCTTATTTTGTGCTGAAATGTTGCCCACATTGCGTTTATTTTGTGCTGACATTTTGCCCACATTGCATTTACTTTGTGCTGACATGTTGCCCACATTGCGTTTATTTTGTGCTGACATGTTGCCCACATTGCATTTATTTTGTGCTGAAATGTTGCCCATTGATCAAAAATAGCATTTATTTTGTGCTGACATGTTTGCCCACATTGCGTTTATTTTGTGCTGAAATGTTGCCCACATTGCATTTATTTTGTGCTGAAATGTTGCCCACCTTGCGTTTATTTTGTGCTGAAATGTTGCCCACCTTGATTTATTTTGTGCTGACATGTTGCCCACATTGCGCTTATTTTGTGCTGACATATTGCGTTTATTTAGTGCTGACATGTTGCCCACATTGCGTTTATTTTGTGCTGACATGTTTGCCCACATTGCGTTTATTTTGTGCTGAAATGTTGCCCACATTGCATTTATTTTGTGCTAAAAATGTTGCCCACATTGCTTTTATTTTGTGGTGAAATGTTGCCCACATTGCGTTTATTTTGTGCTGACATGTTGCCCACATTGCGTTTATTTTGTACTGACATGTTGTCCACATTGCGTTTATTTTGTGCTGACGTTTGCCCACAATGCGTTTATTTTTGCTGACATGTTGCCCACATTGCATTTATTTTGTGCTGAAATGTTGCCCACATTGTGTTTATTTTGTGCTGACATGTTGCCCACATTGCGTTTATTTTGTGCTGACATGTTGCCCACATTGCGTTTATTTTGTGCTGACATGTTGCCCACATTGCGTTTATTTTGTGCTGACATGTTGCCCACATTGCATTTATTTTGTGCTGACATGTTGCCCACATTGCGTTTATTTTGTGCTGACATGTTGCCCACATTGCGTTTATTTTGTGCTGACATGTTGCCCACATTGCGTTTATTTTGTGCTGACATGTTGCCCACATTGCATTTATTTTGTGCTGAAATGTTGCCCACATTGCGTTTATTTTGTGCTGACATGTTGCCCACATTGCGTTTATTT
This sequence comes from Hyperolius riggenbachi, assembly GCF_040937935.1. Lineage (NCBI taxonomy): Eukaryota > Metazoa > Chordata > Amphibia > Anura > Hyperoliidae > Hyperolius > Hyperolius riggenbachi. The sequence continues at coordinate 305,900,394 of NC_090646.1, read as the reverse complement.
TGTGCTGACATGTTGCCCACATTGCATTATTTTCTGCTAAATGTTGCCCACATTGCGCTTATTTTGTGCTGAAATGTTGCCCACATTGCGTTTATTTTGTGCTGACATGTTGCCCACATTGCGTTTATTTTGTGCTGAAATGTTGCCCACATTGCATTTATTTTGTGCTGAAATGTTGCCCACATTGCGTTTATTTTGTGCTGACATGTTGCCCACATTGCGTTTATTTTGTGCTGACATGTTGCCCACATTGCGTTTATTTTGTGCTGACATGTTGCCCACATTGCATTTATTTTGTGCTGAAATGTTGCCCACATTGCGTTTATTTTGTGCTGACATGTTGCCCACATTGCGTTTATTTTGTGCTGAAATGTTGCCCACATTGCGCTTATTTTGTGCTGAAATGTTGCCCACATTGCGTTTATTTTGTGCTGACATTTTGCCCACATTGCGTTTATTTTGTGCTGACATGTTGCCCACATTGCGTTTATTTTGTGCTGAAATGTTGCCCACATTGCGCTTATTTTGTGCTGAAATGTTGCCCACATTGCGTTTATTTTGTGCTGACATTTTGTCCACATTGCATTTACTTTGTGCTGACATGTTGCCCACATTGCATTTATTTTGTGCTGAAATGTTGCCCATTGATCAAAAATAGCATTTATTTTGTGCTGACATGTTTGCCCACATTGCGTTTATTTTGTGCTGAAATGTTGCCCATTGATCAAAAATAGCATTTATTTTGTGCTGACATGTTTGCCCACATTGCGTTTATTTTGTGCTGAAATGTTGCCCACATTGCATTTATTTTGTGCTGAAATGTTGCCCACCTTGCGTTTATTTTGTGCTGAAATGTTGCCCACCTTGATTTATTTTGTGCTGAAATGTTGCCCACATTGCGTTTATTTTGTGCTGACATGTTTGCCCACATTGCGTTTATTTTGTGCTGAAATGTTGCCCACATTGCATTTATTTTGTGCTGAAATGTTGCCCACATTGCTTTTATTTTGTGGTGAAATGTTGCCCACATTGCGTTTATTTTGTACTGACATGTTGTCCACATTGCGTTTATTTTGTGCTGACGTTTGCCCACAATGCGTTTATTTTGTGCTGACATGTTGCCCACATTGCATTTATTTTGTGCTGAAATGTTGCCCACATTGCGTTTATTTTGTGCTGACATGTTGCCCACATTGCGTTTATTTTGTGCAGACATGTTGCCCACATTGCGTTTATTTTGTGCTGACATGTTGCCCACATTGCGTTTATTTTGTGCTGACATGTTGCCCACATTGCATTTATTTTGTGCTGACATGTTGCCCACATTGCGTTTATTTTGTGCTGACATGTTGCCCACATTGCGTTTATTTTGTGCTGACATGTTGCCCACATTGCATTTATTTTGTGCTGAAATGTTGCCCACATTGCGTTTATTTTGTGCTGACATGTTTGCCCACATTGCGTTTATTTTGTGCTGAAATGTTGCCCACATTGCGCTTATTTTGTGCTGAAATGTTGCCCACCTTGCGTTTATTTTGTGCTGAAATGTTGCCCACCTTGCGTTTATTTTGTGCTGACATGTTGCCCACATGGTGTTTATTTTGTGCTGAAATGTTGCCCACCTTGCGTTTATTTTGTGCTGACATGTTGCCCACATTGCGTTTATTTTGTGCTGACATGTTGCCCACATTGCATTATTTTCTGCTAAATGTTGCCCACATTGCGCTTATTTTGTGCTGAAATGTTGCCCACCTTGCGTTTATTTTGTGCTGAAATGTTGCCCACATTGCGTTTATTTTGTACTGACATGTTGCCCACATTGCGTTTATTTTGTGCTGAAATGTTGCCCACCTTGCGTTTATTTTGTGCTGAAATGTTGCCCACATTGCATTTATTTTGTGCTGAAATGTTGCCCACATTGCTTTTATTTTGTGCTGAAATGTTGCCCACATTGCGTTTATTTTGTGCTGACATGTTGCCCACATTGTGTTTATTTTGTACTGACATGTTGCCCACATTGCGTTTATTTTGTGCTGACATGTTGTCCACATTGCGTTTATTTTGTGCTGACGTTTGCCCACAATGCGTTTATTTTGTGCTGAAATGTTGCACACATTGCATTTATTTTGTGCTGACATGTTTGCCCACATTGCGTTTATTTTGTGCTGACATGTTGCCCACATTGCGTTTATTTTGTGCTGACATGTTGACCACATTGCATTTATTTTGTGCTGACGTTTGCCCACAATGCGTTTATTTTGTGCTGAAATGTTTGCCCACATTGCGTTTATTTTGTGCTGAAATGTTGCCCACATTGCGCTTATTTTGTGCTGAAATGTTGCCCACCTTGCGTTTATTTTGTGCTGAAATGTTGCCCACCTTGCGTTTATTTTGTGCTGACATGTTGCCCACATGGTGTTTATTTTGTGCTGAAATGTTGCCCACCTTGCGTTTATTTTGTGCTGAAATGTTGCCCACCTTGCGTTTATTTTGTGCTGACATGTTGCCCACATTGCGCTTATTTTGTGCTGACATGTTGCCCACCTTGCGTTTATTTTGTGCTGACATGTTGCCCACCTTGCGTTTATTTTGTGCTGACATGTTGCCCACATTGCGTTTATTTTGTGCTGACATGTTGCCCACATTGCGTTTATTTTGTGCTGACATGTTGCCCACATTGCGTTTATTTTGTGCTGAAATGTTGCCCACCTTGCATTTATTTTGTGCTGACATGTTGCCCACATTGCGTTTCTTTTGTGCTGAAATGTTGCCCACATTGCGTTTATTTTGTGCTGACATGTTGCCCACATTGCTTCTATTTTGTGCTGACATGTTTGCCCACATTGCGTTTATTTTGTGCTGAAATGTTGCCCACATTGCATTTATTTTGTGCTGAAATGTTGCCCACATTGCATTTTGCCCACAATGCGTTTAATTTGTGCTGACATGTTGCCCACATTGCATTTATCTTGTGCTGAAATGTTGCCCACATTGCGTTTATTTTGTGCTGAAATGTTGCCCACATTGCGTTTATTTTGTGCTGACATTTTGCCCACATTGCGTTTATTTTGTGCTGACATGTTGCCCACATTGCGTTTATTTTGTGCTGACATGTTGCCCACATTGCATTTATTTTGTGCTGAAATGTTGCCCACATTGCGTTTATTTTGTGCTGACATGTTTGCCCACATTGCGTTTATTTTGTGCTAAAATGTTGCCTACATCGCATTTATTTTGTGCTGAAATGTTGCCCACATTGCATTTATTTTGTGCTGAAATGTTGCCCACCTTGCGTTTATTTTGTGCTGACATGTTGCCCACATTGCGTTTATTTTGTGCTGACATGTTGCCCACATTGCGTTTATTTTGTGCTGAAATGTTGCCCACATTGCGTTTATTTTGTGCTGACATGTTGCCCACATTGCGTTTATTTTGTACTGACATGTTGCCCACATTGCGTTTATTTTGTGCTGAAAGGTTGCCCACCTTGCGTTTATTTTGTGCTGAAATATTGCCCACATTGCATTTATTTTGTGCTGAAATGTTGCCCACATTGCTTTTATTTTGTGCTGAAATGTTGCCCACATTGCGTTTATTTTGTGCTGACATGTTGCCCACATTGCGTTTATTTTGTACTGACATGTTGCCCACATTGCGTTTATTTTGTGCTGACATGTTATCCACATTGCGTTTATTTTGTGCTGACGTTTGCCCACAATGCGTTTATTTTGTGCTGAAATGTTGCACACATTGCATTTATTTTGTGCTGACATGTTTGCCCACATTGCGTTTATTTTGTGCTGACATGTTGCCCACATTGCGTTTATTTTGTGCTGACATGTTTGCCCACATTGCGTTTATTTTGTGCTGACATGTTTGCCCACATTGCGTTTATTTTGTGCTGACATGTTGCCCACATTGCGTTTATTTTGTGCTGACATGTTGCCGACATTGCATTTATTTTGTGCTGAAATGTTGCCCACATTGCGTTTATTTTATGCTGACATGTTTGCCCACATTGCGTTTATTTTGTACTGAAATGTTGCCCACATTGCATTTATTTTGTGCTGAAATGTTGCCCACCTTGCGTTTATTTTGTTCTGAAATGTTGCCCACCTTGCGTTTATTTTGTGCTGACATGTTGCCCACATGGTGTTTATTTTGTGCTGAAATGTTGCCCACCTTGCGTTTATTTTGTGCTGAAATGTTGCCCACCTTGCGTTTATTTTGTGCTGACATGTTGCCCACATTGCGCTTATTTTGTGCTGACATTTTGCCCACATTGCGTTTATTTTGTGCTGACATGTTGCCCACCTTGCGTTTATTTTGTGCTGAAATGTTGCCCACATTGCGTTTATTTTGTGCTGACATGTTGCCCACATTGCGTTTATTTTGTGCTGACATGTTGCCCACATTGCGTTTATTTTGTGCTGACATGTTTGCCCACATTGCGTTTATTTTGTGCTGAAATGTTGCCCACCTTGCGTTTATTTTGTGCTGAAATGTTGCCCACCTTGATTTATTTTGTGCTGAAATGTTGCCCACATTGCGCTTATTTTGTGCTGACATATTGCGTTTATTTAGTGCTGACATGTTGCCCACATTGCGTTTATTTTGTGCTGACATGTTGCCCACATTGCGTTTATTTTGTGCTGACATGTTGCCCACCTTGCGTTTATTTTGTGCTGAAATGTTGCCCACCTTGCGTTTATTTTGTGCTGAAATGTTGCCCACATTGCTTTTATTTTGTGCTGAAATGTTGCCCACATTGCGTTTATTTTGTGCTGACATGTTGCCCACATTGCGTTTATTTTGTACTGACATGTTGCCCATTGATCAAAAATAGCATTTATTTTGTGCTGACATGTTTGCCCACATTGCGTTTATTTTGTGCTGAAATGTTGCCGACATTGCATTTATTTTGTGCTGAAATGTTGCCCACATTGCGTTTATTTTGTGCTGACATGTTTGCCCACATTGCGTTTATTTTGTACTGAAATGTTGCCCACATTGCATTTATTTTGTGCTGAAATGTTGCCCACCTTGCGTTTATTTTGTTCTGAAATGTTGCCCACCTTGCGTTTATTTTGTGCTGACATGTTGCCCACATGGTGTTTATTTTGTGCTGAAATGTTGCCCACCTTGCGTTTATTTTGTGCTGAAATGTTGCCCACCTTGCGTTTATTTTGTGCTGACATGTTGCCCACATTGCGCTTATTTTGTGCTGACATTTTGCCCACATTGCGTTTATTTTGTGCTGACATGTTGCCCACCTTGCGTTTATTTTGTGCTGAAATGTTGCCCACATTGCGTTTATTTTGTGCTGACATGTTGCCCACATTGCGTTTATTTTGTGCTGACATGTTGCCCACATTGCGTTTATTTTGTGCTGACATGTTTGCCCACATTGCGTTTATTTTGTGCTGAAATGTTGCCCACCTTGCGTTTATTTTGTGCTGAAATGTTGCCCACCTTGATTTATTTTGTGCTGAAATGTTGCCCACATTGCGCTTATTTTGTGCTGACATATTGCGTTTATTTAGTGCTGACATGTTGCCCACATTGCGTTTATTTTGTGCTGACATGTTGCCCACATTGCGTTTATTTTGTGCTGACATGTTGCCCACATTGCGTTTATTTTGTGCTGAAATGTTGCCCACCTTGCGTTTATTTTGTGCTGAAATGTTGCCCACATTGCTTTTATTTTGTGCTGAAATGTTGCCCACATTGCGTTTATTTTGTGCTGACATGTTGCCCACATTGCGTTTATTTTGTACTGACATGTTGCCCATTGATCAAAAATAGCATTTATTTTGTGCTGACATGTTTGCCCACATTGCGTTTATTTTGTGCTGAAATGTTGCCCACATTGCATTTATTTTGTGCTGAAATGTTGCCCACCTTGCGTTTATTTTGTGCTGAAATGTTGCCCACCTTGATTTATTTTGTGCTGAAATGTTGCCCACATTGCGCTTATTTTGTGCTGACATATTGCGTTTATTTAGTGCTGACATGTTGCCCACATTGCGTTTATTTTGTGCTGACATGTTTGCCCACATTGCGTTTATTTTGTGCTGAAATGTTGCCCACATTGCATTTATTTTGTGCTGAAATGTTGCCCACATTGCTTTTATTTTGTGGTGAAATGTTGCCCACATTGCGTTTATTTTGTGCTGACATGTTGCCCACATTGCGTTTATTTTGTACTGACATGTTGTCCACATTGCGTTTATTTTGTGCTGACGTTTGCCCACAATGCGTTTATTTTGTGCTGACATGTTGCCCACATTGCATTTATTTTGTGCTGAAATGTTGCCCACATTGCGTTTATTTTGTGCTGACATGTTGCCCACATTGCGTTTATTTTGTGCTGACATGTTGCCCACATTGCGTTTATTTTGTGCTGACATGTTGCCCACATTGCGTTTATTTTGTGCTGACATGTTGCCCACATTGCATTTATTTTGTGCTGACATGTTGCCCACATTGCGTTTATTTTGTGCTGACATGTTGCCCACATTGCGTTTATTTTGTGCTGACATGTTGCCCACATTGCATTTATTTTGTGCTGAAATGTTGCCCACATTGCGTTTATTTTGTGCTGACATGTTTGCCCACATTGCGTTTATTTTGTGCTGAAATGTTGCCCACATTGCGCTTATTTTGTGCTGAAATGTTGCCCACCTTGCGTTTATTTTGTGCTGAAATGTTGCCCACCTTGCGTTTATTTTGTGCTGACATGTTGCCCACATGGTGTTTATTTTGTGCTGAAATGTTGCCCACCTTGCGTTTATTTTGTGCTGACATGTTGCCCACATTGCGTTTATTTTGTGCTGACATGTTGCCCACATTGCATTATTTTCTGCTAAATGTTGCCCACATTGCGCTTATTTTGTGCTGAAATGTTGCCCACCTTGCGTTTATTTTGTGCTGAAATGTTGCCCACATTGCGTTTATTTTGTACTGACATGTTGCCCACATTGCGTTTATTTTGTGCTGAAATGTTGCCCACCTTGCGTTTATTTTGTGCTGAAATGTTGCCCACATTGCATTTATTTTGTGCTGAAATGTTGCCCACATTGCTTTTATTTTGTGCTGAAATGTTGCCCACATTGCGTTTATTTTGTGCTGACATGTTGCCCACATTGCGTTTATTTTGTACTGACATGTTGCCCACATTGCGTTTATTTTGTGCTGACGTTTGCCCACAATGCGTTTATTTTGTGCTGAAATGTTGCACACATTGCATTTATTTTGTGCTGACATGTTTGCCCACATTGCGTTTATTTTGTGCTGACATGTTGCCCACATTGCGTTTATTTTGTGCTGACATGTTGACCACATTGCATTTATTTTGTGCTGACGTTTGCCCACAATGCGTTTATTTTGTGCTGACATGTTTGCCCACATTGCGTTTATTTTGTGCTGAAATGTTGCCCACATTGCGCTTATTTTGTGCTGAAATGTTGCCCACCTTGCGTTTATTTTGTGCTGAAATGTTGCCCACCTTGCGTTTATTTTGTGCTGACATGTTGCCTACATGGTGTTTATTTTGTGCTGAAATGTTGCCCACCTTGCGTTTATTTTGTGCTGAAATGTTGCCCACCTTGCGTTTATTTTGTGCTGACATGTTGCCCACATTGCGCTTATTTTGTGCTGACATGTTGCCCACCTTGCGTTTATTTTGTGCTGACATGTTGCCCACCTTGCGTTTATTTTGTGCTGACATGTTGCCCACATTGCGTTTATTTTGTGCTGACATGTTGCCCACATTGCGTTTATTTTGTGCTGACATGTTGCCCACATTGCGTTTATTTTGTGCTGAAATGTTGCCCACCTTGCGTTTATTTTGTGCTGACATGTTGCCCACATTGCGTTTCTTTTGTGCTGAAATGTTGCCCACATTGCGTTTATTTTGTGCTGACATGTTGCCCACATTGCTTCTATTTTGTGCTGACATGTTTGCCCACATTGCGTTTATTTTGTGCTGAAATGTTGCCCACATTGCATTTATTTTGTGCTGAAATGTTGCCCACATTGCATTTTGCCCACAATGCGTTTAATTTGTGCTGACATGTTGCCCACATTGCATTTATCTTGTGCTGAAATGTTGCCCACATTGCGTTTATTTTGTGCTGAAATGTTGCACACATTGCATTTATTTTGTGCTGACATGTTTGCCCACATTGCGTTTATTTTGTGCTGACATGTTGCCCACATTGCGTTTATTTTGTGCTGACATGTTGCCGACATTGCATTTATTTTGTGCTGAAATGTTGCCCACATTGCGTTTATTTTGTGCTGACATGTTTGCCCACATTGCGTTTATTTTGTACTGAAATGTTGCCCACATTGCATTTATTTTGTGCTGACATTTTGCCCACCTTGCGTTTATTTTGTTCTGAAATGTTGCCCACCTTGCGTTTATTTTGTGCTGACATGTTGCCCACATGGTGTTTATTTTGTGCTGAAATGTTGCCCACCTTGCGTTTATTTTGTGCTGAAATGTTGCCCACCTTGCGTTTATTTTGTGCTGACATGTTGCCCACATTGCGCTTATTTTGTGCTGACATGTTGCCCACATTGCGTTTATTTTGTGCTGACATGTTGCCCACCTTGCGTTTATTTTGTGCTGAAATGTTGCCCACATTGCGTTTATTTTGTGCTGACATGTTGCCCACATTGCGTTTATTTTGTGCTGACATGTTGCCCACATTGCGTTTATTTTGTGCTGAAATGTTGCCCACATTGCGTTTATTTTGTGCTGACATGTTGCCCACATTGCGTTTATTTTGTGCTGACATGTTTGCCCACATTGCGTTTATTTTGTGCTGAAATGTTGCCCACCTTGCGTTTATTTTGTGCTGACATGTTGCCCACATTGCGTTTATTTTGTGCTGAAATGTTGCCCACATTGCGTTTATTTTGTGCTGACATGTTGCCCACATTGCGTTTATTTTGTGCTGACATGTTTGCCCACATTGTGTTTATTTTGTGCTGAAATGTTGCCCACATTGCATTTATTTTGTGCTGAAATGTTGCCCACATTGCTTTTATTTTGTGGTGAAATGTTGCCCACATTGCATTTTGCCCACAATGCATTTAATTTGTGCTGACATGTTGCCCACATTGCATTTATCTTGTGCTGAAATGTTGCCCACATTGCGTTTATTTTGTGCTGAAATGTTGCCCACATTGCGTTTATTTTGTGCTGACATTTTGCCCACATTGCGTTTATTTTGTGCTGACATGTTGCCCACATTGCGTTTATTTTGTGCTGAAATGTTGCCCACATTGCGTTTATTTTGTGCTGAAATGTTGCCCACATTGCGTTTATTTTGTGCTGACATGTTGCCCACATTGCGTTTATTTTGTGCTGACATTTTGCCCACATTGCGTTTATTTTGTGCTGACATGTTGCCCACATTGCGTTTATTTTGTGCTGAAATGTTGCCCACATTGCGTTTATTTTGTGCTGAAATGTTGCCCACATTGCGTTTATTTTGTGCTGACATGTTGCCCACATTGCGTTTATTTTGTGCTGACATGTTGCCCACATTGCGTTTATTTTGTGCTGAAATGTTGCCCACATTGCGTTTATTTTGTGCTGACATGTTGCCCACATTGCGTTTATTTTGTACTGACATGTTGCCCACATTGCGTTTATTTTGTGCTGAAATGTTGCCCACCTTGCGTTTATTTTGTGCTGAAATGCTGCCCACATTGCATTTATTTTGTGCTGAAATGTTGCCCACATTGCTTTTATTTTGTGCTGAAATGTTGCCCACATTGCGTTTATTTTGTACTGACATGTTGCCCACATTGCGTTTATTTTGTGCTGACATGTTGTCCACATTGCGTTTATTTTGTGCTGACGTTTGCCCACAATGCGTTTATTTTGTGCTGAAATGTTGCACACATTGCATTTATTTTGTGCTGACATGTTTGCCCACATTGCGTTTATTTTGTGCTGACATGTTTGCTCACATTGCGTTTATTTTGTGCTGAAATGTTGCCCACATTGCGTTTATTTTGTGCTGAAATGTTGCCCACATTGCGTTTTTTTGTGCTGACATGTTGCCCACATGGCGTTTATTTTGTGCTGAAATGTTGCCCACATTGCGTTTATTGTGTGCTGAAATGTTGCCCACCTTGCGTTTATTTTGTGCTGAAATGTTGCCCACATTGTGTTTATTTTGTGCTGATATGTTGCCCACATTGCTTTTATTTTGTACTGACATGTTGCCCACATTGCGTTTATTTTGTGCTGAAATGTTGCCCACATTGCGTGTATTTTGTGCTGAAATGTTGCCCACATTGCGTTTATTGTGTGCTGAAATGTTGCCCACATTGCGTTTATTTTGTGCTGACATGTTGCCCACATTGCGTTATTTTTGTGCTGATATGTTGCCCATTGCGTTTATTTTGTGCTGACACATTGCGTTTATTTTCTGGTGTCTGTGGTAACTGTTGCTGCATTTGTTTTTTAATGGTCATAGTTGGCTATGTTTGCTGCTTTGGGGTTACGGTATACTATTAAATAGCATCACACAGTTTCTGCACAACCATGATGCGAATCCTCGTTTGACCACATCATGGCATAAACACTACTTTCTTATGCCCCGCTGTTACATCATTACGTTAGCTCCGCCCATACAATGTCATGGCCACGCCCATTCCACCCCCCCTTTATAAACCTTTATAAGGCATGGTCCAATTAGCCCCAAAAGGGAAAAAATTCCTTCCCGGCTCCAGATGGCAATCAGATAAAATCCCTGGATCAACACCACTGGGCATTACCTAGTAATTATAGCCATGGATGTCTTTCAATGCAAGGAAAGCATCCAAGCCCCCTCCACAGATGCATCTATTTTCTCTACCTCCACCCTTTAGATTGTAAGCCTCTGGCATCGCTCCCCCCCCCCCCCCCCCAGTGTTTCTACCTTAATTATGCAATCTCACGGTCTGACACCCCTCTAGTAGACTAGAACCAACTATTTTGAACAAAGACACTGAACTACTGTTATCAAAGATATTTGCATTATCTTGTTTTGTTGTGAGTTCCTTGTAGCTCCTACCTTTTGTATGTTACCTTGTATGTTACTCCACTCAGATAGTGCCCTGCAGGGTCAGACTGGGCCACCGTAGTACCATTTTTTTCCTCGGTGGGCCCCGCCACCACGCCTGATACGCAAGGCAGGATTTCTGGGAAGTCCTCCAAGGCTAGGGCGGAAGAATACCTCAGGCGCCTAAGGAGCCAGAGACAACTACGTAATTTGTCGCAGCGTTCACAGTTTTTCTGTCTGCGTGTGTCCACAGCTGTGGATTTGCTGGCATTGCTTGCACATTGTATCCTGTTATGTGTGCAGCAGCCGGCAGGAACGGAAGTTAGGTACCAGCAGCGGCAGAAACCCCTAGGCAGAGAGTGAGACAGACCTCCGTGTCTGTGCAAAAACCAGGAGGGCTGCCACAGCTTTTGTACATTCCTGAGCTTTCGATGGCAAAGCAGGCATGGGGGAGGGAGGAAGTGAGTGCTAAGCTAGATCGGGACTGTCACTGCTCACATGGGGAGAAGCAGGGCTTTCTCCAGTGCAGGGATGAACGGCTGCAGGATTTGATAGATGTTTGGCTGAGAAAACCTTTTGTCATGTGACTGCATTCTTGTGAGTACCTGGCCTTGACCTCTGTAGCATCCCCCCTTCAAACCAGAAAGCTGCATTAGGTAGTGACTCATCTCTCCTCTCCCCCACTGTAGAGAAACTACATTTCCCTGCATGCTTACCTCCATAGAGGCACTACAGCTCCCAGCATGCCCCCCCTCCACAGAGGGACCACATCTCCCAGCTAGGCACCCTCTATAAAGGCACCACATCTCCCAGCATGCCCCCCTCCATAGAGGGACCGTGGTTCCCAGCATGCCACTCCCACTTTATAGAGGGACCACAGCTCCCAGCATGTCCTTCCATAGAAGCACCACAGCTCCCAGTATGCTCCTCAGCTCCACAGGTCACTGATCTCCCCCAACATTCATAGTGGTCCCTGGGGGCCCTGCAGAGTATTCGCTCTTGATTGCACTCGCCTACCCTCCGGCTTGCTCCTCTGTGTGCTTCCATCTTTATCTTCACAGGCACGTTATCTCGGAGATGAAGCAACCGCAAGTATGAAGCACATAGACTGAGGGAGGAGTGTGCCAGCCAGACAGGTGAGTATACTTCTCTGAGATTAATCTGCAGGTGCCCCAGGAATCACTATGCATATTGCAAGAGCACTGCAGTGGCTCTGGGGCCTGGTGAACACCCCAATACTATATGGAGTAGGAGGTGCATGTTGGGAAGCTGTGGTGCCTCTGAAAGGGGAGGAGCATGCTGGAAACTATGGGTGCCTTTATGCCCCAGGAACTGTGGTGCCACCATAAAGGGGAGGGGCATGTTAGCTGCTGTGGTGCTTCTATAGAGGGGGGCATCCTGGCATGGGGAATGGATTTGCTTGGAACTGTTTGCATTTTCTCCCTAGGGAAACAAGGGGCCCAAGCTAGTCCCTTAATTCCTACCTTCCCTTACCCTGGCTGACTTCTTTACACTGAACATCCCCTCCACCCTTTCTTTCTTTATCCAATCCTGACTGATATCTCCTCACACTGGTCACCTCTTCAGTTCTAACTGCCCTTTCCAACACCATTCCCATTTGACCTCTTTATCCTGACTGCCTGAACAGTTCTAACTGACCCACTCCATTCATATATCCCCCCCCTCCCCCGTGCTATGAACAGCTGTAGAATTCTGTCTGCATGCTGCAGAAATCTGCAGCATGCTGTCCAGATTTGCACCAAAGTGTGATCTGGACGGCAAGCCACTAAAAAGATTTAGCGATATAAAGCAATGTTATCATTATGTGTTTATATAGTACTAACATCTTCTGCAGCACTTTACAGAGTACATAGTCATGTCACTGACTATCCTCAGAGGAGCTCACAATCTATTCCCTACCATAGTCATAGTCTAATGTCCTATTATATTATTATGTATTTATATAAAACTGACATCTTCTGCAGCACTTTACAGAGTACATAGTCATGTCACTGACTGTCCTCAGAGAAGCTCACAATCTAATCCTACCATAGTCATAATCTAATCTCTTCCCATATTATTATGATGTATTTATATAGCACTGACATCTTCTGCAGCACTTTACATGATTATACACAGTACAGCCTTTCTCAACCTTTTTACCCTGGAGGAACCCTGCAAATAACTTTTGGCTCTCAAGGAACCCCTGCAAACAATTTATTGTTCTTGAGGAACCCCTGCATTTATTTTTCAGGAGGCATGGTCTTTAAAAGTAGGTGAAGATGTTAATTTCACTGCCTCCTTTTACACTGACACTCTTTATACTGTGCTCATTATTATTCTGACCCCAATTTAGTGCTTCTTTTTTACAGTACCCCCATTATAATGTGCTCCATTATACTTCCCTCACTATGGGGTAAAATTCCAAGGAACCCTGGGGTTCCAGGGAACCCTGGTTGAGAAAGTCTAATCCATGCCATATGTATGGTAACTAGGACATTAATTTATATTAAAGGAGGGGGCTCTATGCAAAGTTTTGCTGGGCAGCAGTGTCTCTGAATTATAATGCTAAAGTTCATGTACATTTGGCCCTGTCCATGCTACATCATGACCACGCCCACCTTCCACCCTTTTTTCACTGCAATCATGGTATGTGTGGGCCCCAAATTGAAATTTCTATGGTGGGCCCCCAGTGTCCCAGTCCGACCCTGGTGCCCTGGCTGGGACCCAGCACTGCAAGGTGAAAATGCAAATTACTATGCCACTGCCCTAAAAAAAAAGCACCATATAAAAGCATACAGCTGGGGACATCAGACTTGAACACTTACTAAACTACCGGTAAGTAAGACTCTGGGATACATTAAATGGCAAAATAAAATCATGAGGGCACATCTGGAATATGGGCTACAACTTTGGACATATTGCAGTTTCAGAACCAGTACAAAGAGGGGCAACTATTGAAGGGATGAAATTACAAAGGTTAAATGAACTGTGCTTATGTAGCTTGAAAATAAGTGTCTTAGAGATGACCTTATTAACTTGTATAAATACATCCAAGTACATATAAAAGCTTGGATAGCTGTTTATCCTTAGGTCTGTACAAAGTAGAAGAGGACATGACCTTGCATTGCGGAAAGGCGATTGTACCACTGATTTAGCAAGAGATTATTCATAGTAAAGGTGGTTATGATGTGGAATATCTTACCACAGGAAATAGTAATAGTAGATTCTAACTTAGTTGCATTTAAAAGGGACTTGTGTGTACAACTGGGATTGTCAGGTGTGAAAGATTGACACCTTAAAAAAGTTTCTGCCTGCATGGCTTTCTTCACACTGGATAAGAGAGGCAGTGAGGCTCAAAAGGTTGAATGTGTTGGACATGTCTTTTTTTTCCAAAATATATAAAAATGTAACTATGGGACATTTTACCCAGAAAAAAACCCTCTTATTTTTTAGTTATTTTTGAGGAAGAAAGTAGTACTGTACTCCATATATAGGGGAAGAAACTGTGTATTGGGGAAATATGCAAAGAAAACTAGATAGGTGAAGCAGCCACTGTAGCTAGTCTGAATCCTTGTTTCAGCTAACATGTGAAAACTGTTTGGTTGCCTTCTTCTTTGTACCACTGTAGTTGAATCTGTCATCTCTCCTTTCCAGGAAGATACCCCATCATTACCTGAAATGCTACAAGTGGATGAATCAGATGTGGGGCAGAGGAAACAGTCGGAAACAATCACTCAACATGGGCTGTCCGAGCCTTTAAAGTGAACCAGAGACGAAGCACCCTTGTGTATTTTACCATAGAAATCAGTGGGAACATTAGAGAAAACATTTACCATGCTCTCTGTTCTATCCTCACTGCTAAAAGTGTCTGTTATCTAGCTGAGATAAGAATCCCGGACTGAGCATTGAGTCTGGCTTTGCTATAATGACTCAGCTATAATGATTCCTGAGCAAAGCCAGCAGGGGGCAGGCTTGGACTTGAAGACAGCAAAGAACACAGTCTCAGCTATAATTATTCTGTAGCAAAGCCAGACCGACTGCTTAGTCGGGATTCTTATCTTAGAGGTGATAACAGGCAAATTAAACAGAGAACAATGTAACAAAGAGCAGATTAGGTGTTTACTGTCATGTTCCCACTGATTTATAAGGTAAAATACATGAGGTTGCTTCATCTCTGGTTCTCTTTAAACATGAAGTACCATGCAGAGAAGGAAGAACTGCAATTTTTCTGCATAAGCTTTCAGATTCGAGCACTGCTTAATTCTGATGCAGCTCGTTCTTCTACAGTATTTTTTCAGTGCTATAACTTCTGTTTCATAAGGAAACTGAACATATTTCTGTTATAAATGTATAGAGCAGCACAATGAAACACATAAGGTAAGCCTTACACGGAGCTTGAGACACCTAAAACACCAGTCTATCTGTTTTAAATGATTAAACTAAATGTCATATTTATCCTTTAACAAAATAATGGAAAGTGCAAAACATGATGCAAACGTATTTGCCACCATATATATGTTCATTGCCAAACATGCTTTGAATATTTTTTTCAACAATGTGTTTATTTTGAACATTTGTTAATAATACATCATTTGTGTATCTTCATGTAAATTCATTATCAGTATCAGTATAGCAACATGTCAGCATTAAAACAGTCCTACCACTCAGGATTTGATAAAAGTAATTTTAAAACATTTGTGTTAGGATTGGGAAACTGAAACAGCTGATAAAATAATTTGTTTTAGTTCACACACATTCATGCATAAAATATTATTTGTTGTATGAGTTTAAACCCTTCATAATATTTAGAAAAGGGTTGTTGAAAAAAAGATTACTCTGTACAGGTTGTGCTTGGCTTAAAGAGATTCTGTAACGAAAAAAAGTTCCCCTGGGGGTACTCACCTCAGTTGGGGGAAGCCTCTGGACCCTATCGAGGCTTCCCCCGTCCTCCTGTGTCCCACGGCGGTTTCGCTGTAGCCCACAGAACGCACAGCCGACAATTTTACCTTTTCTGGCTCCATCGGGGGCTCTGTTGCGGCTCTTCCCACGGAGATAGGCGAAAATAGCCAATCTCCATCAGGTCCGCTCTACTGCGTAGTAGAGCGGCCCGACAGCGATCGCTTTTTCCGCCTATCTCCGAGCAGAGAGCTGATACTACGCCTGCGCTGGAGCCCCAGGAGACCTTTTTTAGTTACAGATTTTCTTTAAGATAGTATTCTGTACTTTTTTCATAGTTACCGAAATCCAGAGATATTACTTCTGTGAGATCTGATTATTTCGCTTTTAATTCATTTTAACTTTATAATTATATTTGCATATAAATAATACTAGAAGACGACAATGGAGATGTAAAATTAGTACACCAAAGGTGCCCCCTGGTCTGTGAAAATATTTGCCAGGTAGAAAGTTCAGTAGTGGTAGCAAGTCAGCTACTCGACATATTATTAGAAATATAGCTGAAATGTAACAACCAATAGAGCATTTTAAAAACGGGTAGCTCAATTAAAAACGAGTACAATCATCATAAATCTCAACTTCCGAGACAATATTATTTCTATTAATATGAAAAATACTGGGTGTGACTATATGAATCTGTATACTGGGTGCAGTGGCGTAGGGATCACCATATCATTGCTATAGGGCCCATAGCTACTAGGTGGCCCAGAGGTCCTGGCTGCCTGTGTTTCTTTCTTTTTTTTTTTTTATCTGTCCATGACCACCTGCAGACTTTGCCCCCTTCTTCCGCTCCCCATCTGAGGATCATTGCAGGGAGGCAGGCAGGTGAAAGGGGACTATTTGACCTTCTACCTCCCTGCACATTGATATGGCTATGTTCCCAACCAACAATTAGCTTTTAGTTCAGACTGGAAACAGAGAGACACAGAACTGCACGTGGCTTTGAGTCCATCCAACCCCCCCCAAGAATGCGGAGAGAGCAGCAGAGTGATGCTGAGAGTGAGGGAGAAGGAGAGAACCGACTGGGGATTCACAGAGGCTGAGCCTTCACACAACCTGCAAGGAAAAAACCTGATGATTTGTGACCTGCAAGTTTTTACCTATCCCATACCTCCCAACTTTTTAAGTTAAGAAAGAGGGACACTTTAAGGCATGCCCCTGCTTTACCTCTAACCACGCCCCTGCCACTCTCCTCATCATACATTTCACAAAGAATACAGAAGCAAAAGATGTAGTTTTATCATCCAAACCACACTGGTCCTTTCTCTCATCATTAGTTTTCCTTCATTTTAACATTTGAAAATAAGAAATATATCAATTTAATTGATAGAAATAATGTTTTGAGTATATTAAACACATTTTTCAGTAGAAAACGACATATATTTACATAAATCTGTACATCAGTCCTGAAAGAGGGACAAACAAGGAGGAAAGAGGGACAGAGGGATTAGGTTCCTAAAGAGGGCACGTGTCTCTGAAAGAGGGACAAGTGGGAGCTATGCTATCCTTTTGTTTCCTCTCCCTCCCAATAGACTCAAGTACAACTCTGCTTTGCCTGTAAATTTATCTTGTAATGTAAATGCATGCTGGGAAACGGCCACAGACATGTTGTAGCTGCTCACTGTAGTGCCTCTGTGAATCAAAATGTGGGTGGTTGTTGTGCTCACAATGAAACAATGGGGAATAATAATGGCAGGGGCTTAACCCTTTCTGGACCAGTACCCTCTGCCCCCTTAAGGACCAGAGGGTGCTGGTCCAGCAAACCACCGCTTCCCGACGAATCGCCGCAAGTTACCGTCACTCCCGCCGGACACGCCGCTCTGTCCCCGCCGCTGGCTGCTCTCTCTGCCGTCGCTATGACGGCAGAGAGCGCTGTGCGCCAGTCAGGAGCCGCTTTCATTGGCTCCTGACCCTGTCATTCGATGTGAGCCAATGGGAACGGCTTACATGAATGACAGGGCCAGGAGCCAATGAAAATGGCTCCTGCCCGGCTCCCAGTGCTCTGCCGTCATAGAGGCGGCAGGGCATCACATTGCGGCGGGGGCAGAGCGGACCGAGCGACGCAGACGGGCTGGGGCGCGCAGTCAATGGGACGTAGAGTTTACGTCCTGTCAGGACCGCAGCGCCCCCTGCCCGCCGTAGATTTATACTCGCTCGGTCCGCAGGTGGTTAAGGATGTAGAAAATCTAAACCCTGGAGAGCTTCAGAAATCTGGGTGCCTGCTTGGTACACACCATGCAATTTCCTGTAAGATTGACAGTCAAATTGATTATTTCTGACAGGTCTGATCTGATTCACAATCGTTTGTATTATCATCATTATTATTGTGTGTTTATATCACTAACATCTGCCTTAGCTCTGTACAGAGTGCGCTATACTCTGCATGGCTACCTATACTTGGGGCAACTATTCCAGGCTACCTAACCTGGGGGAATCTATTCCCAGCACCAGGTGTAAAATGCCTTAGTCCAGTGATGGCTAACCTTGGCACTCCAGCTGTGGTGAAACTACAAATCCCATGAGGCATTGCAATACTCTGACAGCTAAGCATAACTTGGGGAGGCAGAGGCATGATGGGATTTGTAGTTTTGTCACAGCTGGAGTGCCAAGGTTAGCCATCACTGCCCTAGTCACTGCAGACCAGGTGTCCTGACATCATTGGCCTGCAGATGACGCTGTTAACATGTGTCTAGCATATAGGCATGCAGTGGAACAGTTTTCCTTCAGGTAACAGCAACAACTTGGAACCTAATGTTTATGTAATGTTCTTAAGACCATGGAGATGATAGTAGATTTCAGTAGAACTTCCCCCAAACCCTCCCCAATCATAAACAGATCTGCTGTGACACAAGTATTTCAAATTTCTTCTGTCCATAATTTCTAACAACCTAAAAAGCAACACTGTAACCATCAAGAAACACTGATTCTGATCACAAAGACTGTCTCAAGGCAAAAGCTCTGTACATTTGCATGATTAACCACTTGAGGACCTAGGGCTTTCTACCCTTTAAGGACCGGCCACTTTTTTTCCATTCAGACCACTGCAGCTTTCACGGTTTATTGCTCGCTCATACAACCTACCACCTAAATGAATTTTGACTCCTTTTCTTGTCACTAATAAAGCTTTCTTTTGGTGCTATTTGATTGCTCCTGCGATTTTTACTTTTTATTATATTCATCAAAAAAGACATGAATTTTGGCAAAAAAATGATTCTTTTAACTTTCTGTGCTGACATTTTTCAAATAAAGTAAAATTTCTGTATACATGCAGCGCGAAAAATGTGGACAAACATGTTTTTGATAAAAAAAAACCATTCAGTGTATATTTATTGGTTTGGGTAAAAGTTATAGCGTTTACAAACTATGGTGCAAAAAGTGAATTTTCCCATTTTCAAGCATCTATGACTTTTCTGACCACCTGACATGTTTCATGAGGGGCTAGAATTCCAGGATAGTATAAATACCCCCCAAATGACCCCATTTTGGAAAGAAGACATCCCAAAGTATTCACTGAGAGGCATAGTGAGTTCATAGAAGATATTATTTTTTGTCACAAGTAAGCGGAAAATGACACTTTGTGACAAAAAAAAAAAAAAAGTTTCCATTTCTTCTAACTTGCGACAAAAAAAATGAAATCTGCCACGGACTCACCATGCCCCTCTCTGAAAACCTTGAAGTGTCTACTTTCCAAAATGGGGTCATTTGTGGGGTGTGTTTACTGTCCTCGCATTTTGGGGGGGTGCTAATTTGTAAGCACCCCTGTAAAGCCTAAAGGTGCTCATTGGACTTTGGGCCCCTTAGCGCAGTTAAGCTGCAAAAAAGTGCCACACATGTGGTATTGCCGTACTCAGGAGAAGTAGTATATTGTGTTTTGGGGTGTATTTTTACACAAACCCATGCTGGGTGGGAGAAATATCTCTGTAAATGACAATTTTTTAATTTTTTTTACACACAATTGTCCATTTACAGAGATCTTTCTCCCACTCAGCATGGGTATGTGTACAAATACACCCCAAAACACATTATACTACTTCTCCTGAGTACGGCGATACCACATGTGTGGCACTTTTTTGCACCCTAACTGCGCTAAGGGGCCCAAAGTCCAATGAGTACCTTTAGGATTTCACAGGTCATTTTGAGAAATTTTGTTTCAAGACTACTCCTCACGGTTTAGGGCCCCTAAAATGCCAGGACAGTATAGGAACCCCACAAATGACCCCATTTTAGAAAGAAGACACCCCAAGGTATTCCCTTAGTAGTACGGTGAGTTCATGGAAGATTTTATTTTTTGTCACAAGTTAGCGGAAAATGACACTTTGTGAAAAAAAACCAATAAAAATCAATTTCCGCTAACTTGTGACAAAAAATAAAATCTTCTATGAACTCACACTCACTAACAGAATACCTTGGGGTGTCTTCTTTCTAAAATGGAGTCATTTGTGGGGTTCCTACACTGTCCTGGCATTTTAGGGGCCCTAAACCGTGAGGAGTAGTCTTGAAACAAAATTTCTCAAAATGACCTGTGAAATCCTAAAGGTACTCATTGGACTTTGGGCCCCTTAGCGTACTTAGGGTGTAAAAAAGTGCCACACATGTGGTACCGCCGTACTCAGGAGAAGTAGTATAATGTGTTTTGGGGTGTATTTGTACACATACCCATGCTGAGTGGGAGAAAGATCTCTGTAAATGACAATTGTTTGATTTTTTTTACACACAATTGTCCATTTACATAGAAATTTCTCCCACCCAGCATGGGTATGTGTAAAAATACACCCCAAAACACATTATACTACTTTTCCTGAGTACGGCGGTACCACATGTGTGACACTTTTTTGTAGCCTAGGTGCGCTAAGGGGCCCAAAGTCCTATTCACAGGTCATTTTGAGGCATTTGTTTTCTAGACTACTCCTCGCGGTTTAGGGCCCCTAAAATGCCAGGGCAGTATAGGAACCCCACAAGTGACCCCATTTTAGAAAGAAGACACCCCAAGGTATTCCGTTAGGTGTATGGCGAGTTCATAGAAGATTTTATTTTTTGTCACAAGTTAGTGAAAAATGACACTTTGAAAAAAAACCAATAAAAATCAATTTCCGCTAACTTTTGACAAAAAATAAAATCTTCTATGCACTCGTCATACACCTAACAGAATACCTTGGGGTGTCTTTTTTTTCTAAAATGGGGTCACTTGTGGGGTTCCTATACTGCCCTGGCATTTTACGGGCCCAAAACCGTGAGTAGTCTGGAAACCAAATGTCTCAAAATGACTGTTCAGGGGTATAAGCATCTGCAAATTTTGATGACAGGTGGTCTATGAGGGGGCGAATTTTGTGGAACCGGTCATAAGCAGGGTGGCCTTTTAGATGACAGGTTGTATTGGGCCTGATCTGATGGATAGGAGTGCTAGGGGGGTGACAGGAGGTGATTGATGGGTGTCTCAGGGGGTGGTTAGAGGGGAAAATAGATGCAATCAATGCACTGGGGAGGTGATCGGAAGGGGGTCTGAGGGGGATCTGAGGGTTTGGCTGAATGATCAGGAGCCCACACGGGGCAAATTAGGGCCTGATCTGATGGGTAGGTGTGCTAGGTGATGGGTAGGTGATTGATGGGTGTCTCAAGGTGTGATTAGAGGGGGAATAGATGCAAGCAATGCACTGGCGAGGTGATCAGGGCTGGGGTCTGAGGGCATTCTGAGGGTGTGGGCGGGTGATTGAGTCCCCTAGGGGCAGATAGGGGTCTAATCTGATAGGTAGCAGTGACAGGGGGTGATTGATGGGTAATTAGTGGGTGTTTAGGGTAGAGAACAGATGTAAACACTGCACTTGGGAGGTGATCGGACGTCAGATCTGCGGGCGATCTATTGGTGTGGGTGGGTGATCAGATTGCCCGCAAGGGGCAGGTTAGGGGCTGATTGATGGGTGGCAGTGACAGCGGGTGATTGATGGGTGGCAGTGACAGGGGGTGATTGATGGGTGGCAGTGACAGGGGTGATTGATAGGTGATTGACAGGTAATCAGTGGGTTATTACAGGGGAGAACAGATGTAAATATTGCACTGGCGAATTGATAAGGGGGGGTCTGAGGGCAATCTGAGCGTATAGGCGGGTGATTGGGTGCCCGCAAGGGGCAGATTAGGGTCTGATCTGATGGTTAACAGTGACAGGTGGTGATAGGGGGTGATTGATGGGTGATTGATGGGTAATTAGTGGGTGTTTAGAGGAGAGAATAGATGGAAACACTGCGCTTGGGTGGTGATCTGATGTCGGATCTGCGGTGATTGATGGGTGATAGGTGATTGGCAGGTGATTGACAGGTGATCAGTGGGTTATTACAGGGAAGGACAGATGTAATTAATGCACTGGCGAATTGATAAGGGGGGGGGGGGTCTGAGGGCAATCTGAGCGTGTGGGCGGGTGATTGGGTGCCCGCAAGGGGCAGATTAGGGTCTGATCTGATAGATAACAGTGACAGGTGGTGATAGGGGGTGATTGATGGGTGATTGATGGGTAATTAGTGGGTGTTTAGAGAAGATAACAGATGTAAACAATACATTTGGGAGGTAATCTGACGGCGGGTTTGCGGGCGATCTAATGGTGTGGGTGGGTGATCAGATTGCCCGCAAGGGGCAGGTTAGGGGCTGATTGATGGGTGGCAGTGACAGGGGGTGACAGGGGGTGATAGGTGATTGACAGGTGATCAGTGGGTTATTACAGGGAAGAACAGATGTAAATAATAGGTAATAGTGACAGGTGGTGATAGGGGGTGATAGGTAAAAGTGACAGGTGGTGATAGGGGGTGATTGATGGGTAATTAGTGGGTGTTTAGAGGAGAGAATAGATGTAAACAATGGATTTGGGAGGTGATCTGATGTCGGATCTGCGGGCGATCTATTGGTGTGGGGGGGCGATCAGATTGCCCGCAAGGGGCAGGTTAGGGGCTGATTGATGGGTGATTGACAGGTGATCAGGGGGGATAGATGCATACAGTACATGGAGGGGGGGGGTCTGGGGAGAATCTGAGGGGTGGGAGGTGATCAGGAGGGAGCAGGTGGCAGGGAGGGGGGGATAAAAAAAAAATAGCGTTGACAGATAGTGACAGGGAGTGATTGATGGGTGATTAGGCGGGTGATTGGGTGCAAACAGGGGTCTGGGGGGTGGGCGGGGGGTCTGAGGGGTGCTGTGGGCGATCTGGGGCAGGGGGGCGGGGGGGAAATCAGTGTGCTTGGTGCAGACTAGGGTGGCTGCAGCCTGCCCTGGTGGTCCCTCGGACACTGGGACCACCAGGGCAGGAGGCAGCCTGTATAATACACTTTGTAAACATTACAAAGTGTTTTATACACTTTGTATGCGGCGATCGTCGGGTTAACATCCCGCTGGCGCTTCGGTATGGCCGGCGGGATGTTGCGGCGGGTGAGCGGCGCCAGGCGGAGGCGGAGGATCGCGTCAAGGATGACGCGATCGCTCCGCCCATGCCCCTACAAGGACCTGCGCTGTTGTCCCTCCTCCCAACTCTATAGCAACAGAATGTCTGTACAACATTTGGACCCAAATGAGTCTAGATCCCTGGGAGGTGATATACTTCATTGCCTGTCTTTACTGTTAGGGATGGTCAATGAGATGCAATTATTTCTGAAATTATGCAAGATTATGCAAATTCTTATAAAAACTTATGCATGAAGCTGAGGTTACATTTGTTAAGTAAATTTAAAGGCGCATAGATTGACATTAAAAAATGCATGCATTTATTAGATTTTTTGCATCTCAATGACCATCCCTAATAACCCTTTTAATAACTTTGATTTGCATAACTGAATGTATTAACTAGATATTTGTATAACTAAACTTATTTAGCTAGCATTGAAGAAATGCAAATTCTAATAAGTTCCAAGCATAAGTCACTCACTCAACATACATAATCTACTTATATACAAATTATTATAATAACTACATAGAAACCCAAAATATGCACGAAGATACTTCTAGAACACATGATTGCATTCAGTATTTTGATGTTATATCTTGTTTTGTGTGTATGATATTTTGTCATTGTTACCATTGTTAACACACAATAATTCTCAATGTTTTGTTACCGAAAATTGTACCTAAAAGATTGATTTTTATAAATGTATTACATTTTTATTTCTTACACGGGGATGAATTCAGAAAAGGCCTGAAAAACACCCCTTTGCTAATTAATTTCGGAAAGGCTACCTCCTGCCTTACAACCCACTTAGGGTTGTTTTCCACTACACTCAATGATGCTTCATTTTGTAGTTGCAAGCAAATCACAAGGACATTAGAAAAATAATGAAAACCACAGGGACCCTTTTATACTATTGTGATTTGATTTTTCTTGATCCCTATAGTCGTGCATGGTGCATTTTTTTTTCTCTGTTTTCTCATTGTGTTGCTAGAATCCAGTGACAATCGCTTCAAAATCGCATTGTAAAATCTCTATGAAATCAATTTAGTTTTGCGATTTGTATTGTTAAACAGCCCTTAACCTTCCTGGCGGTTTGATTATTTCCAGATTTTAGGATCTAAAAGCAGTGCAATCTTTTAGCTTGCTTTTAGACCCTACAAAATCAGGGGGGAAAAAATCACACCGCAGAAAGATCTGCAGCAGCCCTGCACTTACTGACCTTCCTAGGATCCAGTGCTACAATTCATGACGACAGACTGTGATCTCACCAGAGGGATGCAGCTACTCCAAAGACAGGAAGGAGAATGGCTGCCGGAGTCTGGATCCCAGGGGAGATGAGTTAAAATGCCTGCTGTACATAAGTCTCTGCACAAGCCTCCCGGCGGCTTCACCGAGCCAGGCCCGGGATTATCGCTCCTGGCTGTTTTTTCCCGCCTGACTCGGGGATACCCTCAGGGAAGTTAAAGGAGCTAGTAGGTAACACATTAAACCACTAATCCTTGCACCCCTTTTTTAAGCATAATAGTAAAGCAGTCCCTGGCCCATATTACTGGGTGACATTTGCTGTGTGGCAATCAAACCGATATCACCCCATGTATTTTTGATTATTATGAATTGGAACTGGGATCTTAGTGGCTCCATTTATTTCACTACTGTGACCTTCAATATCGAAGAAAGGGGAGGTACTAGCTGTCCTTTCATTGGTAATTGTAACGTGTGCAAACAGCACGCATTAAGATTACAGTAATTTACACAATTTACATAGCAAGATACTAAATTTTCTAAGTCATTACATAAAGTCCTCACTCACGCTGCTTGTTACTCAAGCACTGTAAGGCCCCTTTTACTCTTAATCAGTTGGTATGGGTTAGTGTGTGTTAGTACGCATTTTTTCCATAGCAGTGCATTGTGAAATAGCTTTCAGTTAAAACGTGTATAGTGGGAACTGAGCCATAGGAAAACATTACTTTGAAAATCAGTTGTCCTTTCAGTTATAACTGAGAGCAACTGATCAAGTGTAAAAGGGGCCTTAGGGTCCTTATACACTTAAAGGAAACCAGAGCTGGAATAAAGTAAACGTTTTATACATACCTGGGGCCGACATTCTCAGTCCTCTTCTGTACCGGGCTACTTCCTCCAATCATGACCAGTCTGCCGCAGCCACCGGAAAGAGGAGTAGAGGGCGCACTTCTTTTGTGCAGACTGGCCGCGACTGGAAGAAGTAACGGCACCCGGTACAGAAGCTGGAGAAGACTGAGGATAGCAGCGTGGGAGCAATCCGTGTGCATGGGGCTGGAGGAAGCACACTTTAATTAGTTGCTCTCAGTTATAACTGAAAGAAAACTGATTTTCAAATTAATGTCCATGTATTCCTATGGCACAGTTCACACTATACGCAATTTAACTGAAATCTTTTTCACAATGCACTGCAATGGAAAAAACGCTTACCAATGCATACTAACACACACTAACGCATACCAACGCATTAAGTGTAAAAGGACCTTAAGTGTTGCATGTAGCAATAAGTGTTGCATGTAGCAAGTTATGCAATTTGCGTAACTCTCTTTGTAAATTAGCAAACCCCAGTAATATTGTGCACTGCACTGTCTGCACCTGTTATGGTTACCTTTCTTTTGTAAATTTACCCCAATGGCTGTTATACAGAACTAGTGACCTTAGCCCATTTAAAAATGGGCTAGGTCCGTCACCGCTGCCACCTGCCAGCGCGTGTGCGCACACGTCCGCCCGGCCGGTCACCCCATGGCTCTCCTGTTCCCTGTCCAAAGGTTGTCCCTGCGGCACCTGCGCAGTAGCGCAAACGCTGGGACACACGCACACACACTGACACGAGATGCAGAGACACAGGGGTTTTATTATATAGGATATTCCCTCTTCTTCTTTTAAGTTTCTGAATTTGACTAAAAACCATGGTGACCTGCAATGTCTAGGATCACTCAATTCTTTGTAAAAATAAAAATAAAAAATCAAACAACTAGAAGGCAGTATAGCCTAGAGTCACAGCTTACTGAGAAAAGAGCTGACTTTTATTAAAGCGTACCTAAATTATAAATTACAGTTTGCTTTAAACCTAATAAGTTGCCGAGATATATAAACTCACACATGATAAAGTGTGATTTTCTCACCCCCAGGGTCCGTATTCCACATATAATCTTGAAATCCCAGTGTGGGCATTTTTTTCTTTCCAAACTATAGGTGCAATGGATGCTGGGGGATTGATGTCATAACTCCACTCCTCATGTCTATGTGATCTAATCTAGGCAGACAGACAGACATCTAAAATTATAGCCGACAGACAGGATGCTGCAGTTTTCCTGTCTTTTATCTGTATTACAGTTTGTGAAAAGAGAAGTAATTTGATCCAGGCAGGCAAACAGCAGGGGAGGGAGGGGCAGGGGAGTTAACCAGGCTGAAGAGGTGGGCACAATGCTTTTAGCTTCAGGAGGAATAAGGAAGTGCTCCTTAAGGTGGCCACTAACGGTCCAATTACTAGCAAAAAATCGTTTTGAGTGATCAGAAATTTGGTTGAAAATAATCTCCATTGATGGGCACAACCGATTATGAACGATTATAAAAATAGTCGTCCGATTGGATTTTGGTCAAACCAAAATTTGAATTTTCTTGTTGGTTGTGATTGATAGGAAGCAAAGATTGGTTAGTTGATGGTGTAGTGAACGTTTTTGCTTCCGATTAGAATTATCTGATCGCTTGAACGATTTTTCAATAGAAATTGGATGGTTAGTGGAGTCTGTTCTATCCAATATGATGTACCAGATGTAAATTTTATAAGTTCATATAACAGTGCCTAGACTACATATATGTATTGCCATTCAGACCTTTTTTTGGCTGGAGGTAGTCTTTAAACCACTGTTGCATTCCAGTCATGGGTCCTTTAAATACAGTAAGAAATCAACCTGAAATCACTACTGATATATCTCATATTTTCCGCTCTGTGTTAAACCTAGGGGAGCCCTCTACATAGCTTGAAGCCTTTTAAAAGAAAAAAAAAACTGGAAATATTTCAAGATGCAAACCTTTGCTAATTTTAAAAGACAATAATCTTTGGACCCATATACCCTTTATATTTTCATAGTTTTAGGCTGCGCCATCCTATCTCTGTATTCTCACACATGTATTATCATTGCACCCTTTCTAAATCCTATGTCCAATTCATGGGACATGGGATTTATGTGGTATTCCAAATTGTAACATTAACTTTATGTCAGAGGCAGAAGATGTACTATGAGAAGGTACCTGGTGCATATACATTGTGCTAGAAAATTTGGACCTGATATTTCGACTATTAAAGGTCAGATTTTTATTCAGATGGGAAACCTGTAATGTACTACTTTGAGATAGTTGTTGAAAGAAAAGTTCTGATGTGGGAGCAGACACAACACGTCTGTGCTCACTAAGAGACCATATGTAGGGCATATTTGAATGCCGGTATTGGGAGTCAAGGTCCTGTGAAGATTGCCGCTGCACTTTCTCTCCACAATGAGCTAATTTCTCTTGTACGCACTTAGATAGAAAGTTAGGGTTGCTCCTATAATGAGGTACACACTGGTTTTCCTCCAAAGGTATTGGTAACATGCAGGAATCTTTCCCATAATGCGGAATGCAATAAGAGACATTATTGTAATGGTGTAAGTGCCATATATTTTCTCCACTCTGTGCTAAATATTGAGGCTCATCATTTTTTATGGGTAAGTAGTTGAAGTCCATCTTATTTACTAAGGTTCTTTGAGAATCTCCTCCATGTAGGTTCCAACATTGTGTAACTTGTGAGCCAAAGTCCCCATCTATAGGTAAACTGGAGGAGGCAAAGTGGTGGGCATCTGAATGTGATATTTTAAATGATGGATCATGCAAGGCAATAGTTTTGTATTCCTGGGAGTTAAGACTTCTCTTGTGCTGCTTTGGAGTCTGTTCTGGAGTGGGTGGAATACCAATATGTTCATTGGCGTGTCCAAGGTTCCATTCAGGTTGCTTCAGACAGGTGTGAAGGGGGTCATGTTCTAAATAACTGATATGTTTGCTTCTACTCATACTGTTGACAGAATTTTCCAGTATTAAGCTGCTGTCCTTTTCTTTTGGCGTGCATTGCAGCTTTGTGTGTTGCCAAGAGCTAAACAAGCACACACCCAGTCCAGACAGTAGTGCACCTACCACAAAAGCTGCAACGGTGGAAATTATTAGCATGTTGATGGGTACTTCAACTCTACGATTATCCATTAAAGACGGTGTGACCAAACCTAAAAAAAATATATAATTTGTCACATCAATTTTAAATGAATGAAACTGATTTTAAGCTCTGTAAATTGTCAAACAAAAAAACTTAATTTACCTTCACAATCTCCAAGTTGAGAGGATTTTACACCACGTAGATCTTGCTCGTAATGGGCCCTGCAAGGTAAAAGTGGAAGTTAAATCTGGGCAGGTTTATTGTTAATGTGGACCTAAACTGTAAAAGTTCTATCCAAGACAGCTATATCTGGCAGTATAAAAACAAGGAACACCAAGAGCCCCAATAGTGTAATATGTACTGGTAAATGGTTACTAGATAGAGTAAATATTAATACTCACAAACCAGGGTTACCATTAGGCAACCACTGTAAAGGCAGGTGGGGAGACTTTCCTGACCCCACTCAGGAATAAGAAGTCGCTCTCTGTAGATGAGAAAAAGGGGGTGGACTCAATATTATGCAGGAGAACAAAGGTGCCAAAAGGATAAAAGGAAGCTAAATGAGCTTAAAAACCCAATTCTTGGTAAATAGAGGAGGTAGTGGTGGACTTACCTACCCCAAGTAGACACACAACGACTGTAGTAAACACAGTCAATATATTTTATTTATGAACTCCAAATATGCAACGCTTTTCGCAGGTTTGATCCCGCTTCATCAGGCAATAACAACGGAGCAATAACATATGTGGTCAGTAGAAGAGCCAGGCACCTCTGTGGTTGGGTTTGTATCTGAAATGAGTGATGATATCTACCGGGGAAAGAGATTGTGGAGAGCTTTGTAGATTTTAGGGTTAGGAGTTTGAACTGGATCCTCTGGTTAATTGGCAGCCAGTGAAGAGCTTGACAGAGAGGGTCAGCTGAGGAAGATCGAGAAGAAAGATGAATGAGACGAGCAGCTGAGTTCAGTACTGACTGGAGCGGGGCCAGTTTGTTACAAGGTAGTCCACAAAGTAGTATGTTGCAGTAGTCCAGACGAGGACTATAAGAGCATGTATTAACATTTTGGTTGTGTCTTGAGTGAGAAAGGGACGGATGCGAGATATATTTTTGAGTTGGAGATGGCAGGAGCTGGTTATGGAGTTAAAATGAGGAATAAAAGAGAGAGTAGAGTCGAATATTACCCCCAAGCACCGTGCTTTGGGAACTTTATGTAGTATAAGGGTATATATGAGTGAATATATTGAATGAATAATTTAGGCTGTTCCCTTATATTATATCCGGTTCAGCGCCGCAGTGCCGAAAATCTCATGCATCCGAGCAACGTTCACCTCCCATTCATTCGCCTATAACTTTATTGCTACTTATCACAATGAATTGATCTATATCTTGCTTTTTCCGCCACTAATTAGGCTTTCTTTGGGTAGTACATTTTGCTAAGAATTATTTTTTTTAAATCCATTTTAACAGGAAGATTAAGAAAGAAATGAAAAAAATTCATTATTTCTCAGTTTTTGGCCATTATAGTTTGAAATTAATATATGCTACCGTAATTAAAACTCATGTATTTTATTTGCCCATCTGTCCCGGTTATTACACCATTCAAACGATGTCCCTATCACAATTTATGGTGCCGATATTTCATTTAGAAATAAAGGTGCATTTTTTCAATTTTTTCACTATTTATAAGCTTATAATTTTAAATAATATAATAACATACTTTCTTGACATGCATATTTAAAAAGTTCAGACCCTTGGGTAACTATTTATGATGTTTTTGTTTTTTTTTATTGTGTTTTTTTTATTTTTTTTTAAATGAAAAGTGTATGTGGGTAATTTTTGGTGTGGGAGGGAAATTGCTAATTTTAAATGTAAGATAATCTAATTCTTTAATTAAAACTGTGTGTGGGTGCAGTTTACTATTTGGCCACAAGATGGCCACAGTGAGAAAAGTCCTGGATGCGAACGATGTCACATCCAGGAACTTAAATGCAGGGGAGTTGTTTCCTGGGGGGCAGAAATACCACGCTCTCTGGATAGAAAGCATCGGTATTTCTGCGGGGAAGTTAGATCGGTGAATGGGAATTATATTCCCATTCACTGATCAGGGGGCTAGCGGCGGGTGCGCACGCGGGCGCGCGCCCGATCGCGCGCACCACGCAGGGAAAGTAGCAGTGCCTTTCTGGACGAGAAAGCTCGTCCAGAAAGGCCTGGTAAGATTGGGTGAAAAAGATTGGATCATTAGTGGCCACCATAAATAGTATCTTTATAGGGCAACAATGCTGTCGTCCTGCTGCAACTCCAATGGCTGAGCATAGAAGTGACTTATATCAAGAAACTGCAGGGCTTAGTAGGACCTAGTGGTCCTTATGAAGATAAGTTACCTGGGCTGCAACAAGGAAGGGGGAACTGTAAAAGTGGAAGAGGAATTTTGGAAAGTATCAAAATTTCACAAGAGTAGCTTCATCTACCACAGGAAATTCCAGCAGGATCCATGGCCGCCACACATTTGTGAATTTCTTTTGTGTCTCAAAGAATGCTAGTTGGCTTTTTATTCACAATTAAGTTATTCATTCTTTCCTTAATTTCATCAAGATTATAAATTGCCTTTTTCCATTTTCTGGCTATAGTCATTTTAGAAGCAAGGAAACAAAAGAAGCCAGTTTATTTTAGTCTTCTACCAGGCAATCAATTTTCTGATGTAAAAGAGCAAGTCATGGGTCCCTTTGGATAATGTGGTAGAATAATTCTTGGTCTCCAGGGACTGTGGACACCATGTAGTCTAGGCCCATGTGTACACATGGGCCTAGACTACATGGTGTCCACAGTCCCTGGAGACCAAGAATTTACGGTTTAAGGGTCTAGAGGGAACATGGGCACCCTTACTAGGAAACCCCGTGGGGCGTGCGTGTATGAAGAGTGGAATGCGCCCAGAGCAGTGGAGGGGCACATTTACGTTAGGGGGGCACAGCGTTGGGGGGTTCATGGCGTTCATCAACCGTCAGGAGATTGCAACCCATTCCCGCCGCACACCTAATCGAGCAAGTCGGCCCAACATCTTGCAGCATGCACGATCGAGAATGCGACCAATTTTCGTCCCGAATAGAGATGGCTCGAACCTCCAATTTTAGGTTTGCGAACCTCGAACACGAACTTTCGCAAAAGTTTGCAAACCTGCGAGCTTCGCGAACCGCAATAAACTTCAATGGGGAGGCGAACTTTGAAAACTACAAACATTTATGCTGGCCACAAAAGTCATGGAAAAGATGTTTTAAAGGGTCTATCACCTGGAGGGGTGCATGACGGAGTGATATACACGCCAAAAGTCCCGGGGAAAAATCTGGATTTGACGCACAGCATCGTTTTAACCTCCTTGCAGTTCTAAAAAATCCGGCAAGGAGGCAGCGCCGCACTTTTTTTAATTTTTTTTAAATCATGTAGCGAGCCCAGGGCTCGCTACATGATAGCCGCTGAGCGGCGTCATCCCCCCACCCACTACGATCGCCTTCGGCGATCAGAGTATGCAGGAAATCCCGTTGAGAACATGGCGACCGGGCGGGATGACGTCACCAACGTCATGGACGTCGTGACGTCAGAGGGAATCCCGATCCGCCCCTTAGCGCTGCCTGGCACTGATTGGCCAGGCTGCGCAGGGGTCTGGGGCGGGGGGGGGGGGGCGGCTCGGCGCGGCGGGTAGCGGCGAATCGGCGGCGAGCGCGTACTACACGCAGCTAGCAAAGTGCTAGCTGCGTGTAGAAAAAAAAATTATGCAAATCGGTCCAGCGGGGCCTGAGAAATCCTCCTGTGCAGGTTACCCCGAACTGAGTTCGGGATAACCGGCAAGAAGGTTAAGGGCAAAAATCACATTGCAATGCTAAATTGGAGGCCTAGAGTGCTTTAAAACATCTTGCATGTGTATACATCAATCAGGTAGTGTAATTAGTGTACTGCTTCACACTGACACACCAAACTCACTGTGTAACGCACCACAAACAGCTGTTTGTGTAGTGACGGTCTTGTTGGACTGGTGCGCACCATGGCGAGAGTGCAGGCCATGGCGGTTTTCAAGCTCATATGGTCGACGGGCTGTGGTAGCTCAATGATAGAATAACAGTGACTGTCCAGTGTCCAGCTGATCAAATTTGGTCTGTCCACAATGAAGCAACAACCTTATTATTGGGTGTGCCCCCCCCCCCCCCTCCGACACACTCATATAGCCGGCGGTCATTGCTTCATTGTGATACGCAAGCCCCTTTACCGCGGCAGGTAACCATCACAAAGGGGAATTGACACATGTACATGCCTTTTGTTTTGTTGTTGCAGCCACAGTGCAGCCAGAGAAATTATTATTCTTTTTGTTAGCGGCGGCTTTAAAAATTCAGGAATCCACCTGGAGTCCTGGACCCTGTTGGTGGGAGATGCTGTGTGGGGACTGGGGACTGACTTAGTCTTGGGGCAGGCAGTCACATGGCGTGCAGGCAGAGATGCTGTGTGTGGGGACTGACTTAGTCTTCGGGCAGGCCTGACACAGCGTTGGACCCTTGACCCAACGCTGTGTGCCGGAGATGACACCATTTGCCTTTCAACATCACGGTACAGTTTGGGTATCGCCTTTTTTGAGAAATAAATGCGGCCTGTATCTGCGGTGTGTGGGTTTGCTTTTGTTTGCTGCTTTTCCTCAGGTGGTCATCCCATTGCAGTTTGAGTTTTTTCATCATGTGCCTTCATAAGGAAGTTGTCCCTACGCGGGTCTTGGTCTTTCCACGGCTCCATTTTTGGTGGCAGAGAGTACAGATGGCATTGCTCTCATCTGAGGCAGACACACAAAAAATATCCACATCACTGAGCCCTGGGATGATGACACTTTGGTGGTGGCGGCCGACTGAGTGTTAAGTGGGGTGCCAGAATCAGAGCAGGAGGGGGAAGATATATCACGGTTCTGTGTGGAAGCTAAGGAAGATGAGGTGTTCTGTGTTAAATAGTCAACTACATCCTGACAATCTTGGGGGTTGATGGCACGTGCCTTCTGAACACTGTACTTTGGTCCAGGGCCGCACGAAATCATGACAGCACAACCTCAAACAGACCTGCCGGGTGGCCTACCTCTGGCTCTGCCTGTTTTGTCCATATTGGTGGGGATGAAGTGAAAGGTATGCACTGACTTGACTAATACAATATGTAGTCACATAGGTGCAGTGAACAGGTATACAAGGACTGATATCAATACAATGTGCAGCTGTCACACACACAGGTGCAGTGAACAGGTATGCAATCAATACAATGTGCAGCTGTCGCACAGACAGGTACACTGAACAGGTATGCAGTGACTAGTATTACAAATATGCAGCTGTCTCACACAGGTGCAGTGAAAAGGTAGTCACTGAATGTGCCAGGCCTTGCACAGTATAGCAATTAGCAGCTGCAACTGACAGGGCTGTATATGCAAGTGTCAGTGGGCCACAAAAAAAAAAAAAAAAAAAACACATCAAAAGGACATCCGCTCTCAACAGAGCTGTTTAGGGGTGGTTCTTACCAATAAGTATCATCAAGGAGCAAGCTAACAAGCCTAACAACAGCCTAATTAAGCTTTACCTAATCTGTGCAGCAACCTCTCTCCCTTCTCTCACTACCTACACAGCACACAGAGTGATGCTGCTGCTTTTTATTGGGGGGGGGGAGGCTCCAGGAGGGAGTGTAGCCTGATTGTCTGCCCTGTGTTTGCTGACTGTGATGTAGAAGGTCAAAGTTTAGCCTAATGATGTAGTATAGGGGGCAGGTCAAACTCGCATACAAATCGCAGTTCACCGTGAACTCGAACCACCGATGTTCGCGCCGAACAGTTCGGGCCATCTCTAGTCCCGAAATTGGTCACATTGGGCATGCACTTGGAGGCACCAATTTTCATCCAATTCAATTACAATGATTGAATTGGATGGTCGATCGGCCGCCAAGTCACCTGATGTATGGCCTGATAACCTTAAAGAGAAACTCCGACCAAGAATTTAACTTTATCCCAATCAGTAGCTGATACCCCCTTTTACATGAGAAATATATTCCTTTTCATAAACAGACCATCAGGGGGCGCTGTATGGCTGATATTGTGGTGAGACCCCTCCCACAAACAAAAATTCTGAGTACGTATTCTTGGCAGTTTCCTGTCTGTGAACCTTGCTGCATTGTGCGAAATAGCTGTTTACAGCTGTTTCCAACTGCCCAAAAAAAACATGCAGCAGCTACATCACCTGCCAACAGTAAAAATGTCACCATGTAATAAATGTCAGAATGTAAATCAGGGATTTAAAAGATTTTACAATGGGCAAACACTGACTAAATCATTTATACATAATTATTGTAAAAATTAAGCACTTTTTTAAATTACATTATTTTCACTGGAGTTCCTCTTTAAGTAACACAACAGCTAAAATAAAAATGAATGGGAAAAGTGGCCATGCTTTGCAGCGCCTCAAAATATTTTAAAGGTATTTTGTGTCAGCCAAAGGACTAAAATGAAGTATCTTGATCAAATTTAAAACGGAACCAAACTCTTGCACAGCACACAATAAAAAGTCTTTATTTTGCTGGTGAAATCCACTGCTCTGTGTTTCTGTGAATGTTTATCCAGAGCAAATTGTTTAGACTCTAATTAGTTCTTATCAGCAGAGCCACACTAATCCAACATGCATACAGACTATTTCGGATTGATTGCTCCTCATCAGTGCATGACCTGGATTAATGTGGCTCTATGGAGTAAGACTTGAAACACCCAGAGTTACAGACTACCCAGCAAGCTCATGGTAAGCCAGAACTCATTGGCATGTATAACAATGGGACAACAATGTGTAATTTGCATATTTAAGCAGTGATGCACTTAGATAAATCTCAGAGCTAACTCCAACCTGAATTATTGCAAATACTTTCTGTTTTAAGAAAGCCAATTTTTGTTTTCCACAACATTTTAGTAAGGGGGCCTTTTGATCCATTGTAGCCCCTTACACACGCCAACTCTGAGTGTTTCAAGTCCTACACCATAGTAGAGCCACATTAATCCATGCCCTGCACTGATGAGGATCAATCAATCAATCCAAAACAGTCTGTATGCATGTTGGATTAGTATGGCTCTGTAATATTAAAAAGCATCACTGCATTCTAGCCCACAGGGACAACAATGGGTACTTTGCATATTTCAGTAGTGATGCACTGGGAGAAATTTCGGAGCTAACTCCAACCTGATTTATTGCACATAATTTCTGTTTTAAAGGACAACCGAGGTAATGTGACACGATGAGATAGATATGTGTATGTATAGTGCCAAGCCCACACATGTTCCTTTTTTTTCTTTTACTGCCTGAAAGAGATAAACATCAGGTATGGAAGTGACAGTTTCTATCCGGGTCGGGATTGGGTCGGACTGGGTCAGACTATAGCATAACCCTCACTGATAAGTAATTACAGCTATAAAATACTTTCCTGTCAGTAAATGGCTTCCTGGAGCAGGAAAGAGATAAAGAGTCAATAATTTATAGATTTGAGCTCTAGCATACTTCAATAAAGGTGTCATTGAGCAGAGACAATGAAAAGGTAAAAACTAGATTTCAATACAAAATAAAACTGTGGGATAGCTTTAAAAAAGTCATTTTTTTTAGGAGATACAATTGTTTTTCTCATCACTTTATTTTCACCTTGGATTTTTGTTTTCCATAGCATTTTAGTAAGAGAGCTTTTTGGTCCATTGTAGCCCCTTACACACGCCAATGAGTTCTGGTTTACCATAAGCTTGCTGGATAGTCTGCGTCTCCCCACACAGTAAACACAGAGGTTTAATTGCTCTCTGCAAAATGAAACCGAGTTCTAAACTTTATTATTTTTTTAGGATTTCCATACGTTATAATGAAGACATTTTTTTGCCCATAAAGGTAATCATGCTGCAGCTTATTCTTTAGAGAAGAGCGGAAATTCTGAGGTGAGTTTTACTTTAAGAAATGTGGGCCAAATCCTCTCTTCTGTAATACAAAAGTCTGGTATCTCCACGAAAGGGTACTGAATGCTTTATAAATGTCCAATGATAAGCCAGGTCAGGTATTACATGCTTAAAGGGCATGTAAAGCAAATTGTAACGATTGTAATAATGTTTTGGTGTAGCAACACAGACGTCTGATCATGTGGTGATCTGCAGAATCACCAATAATGCAAGTATAGCTAACAGGAACACAGAGTGAGATGTGCTTGGTGCAACAGTAACTGATTAGTTTAATTAGACCTCACCAGAGGAGCTGGTGGGTACTATCAGAAATGGTAACTGAGTAGATTTAACTAAACCTCACCAGAGGAGCTGGTGGGTACTATCAGAAAGGCACCTCACCAGTGGCAAGGGCCCACTGGTGAGTAGAGAGGTCAGACAGGCTAGGTTCGGCAACTGAGAGGTAGATACAGTACAGAATCAGTAGGCAAAAGAGTAGTAGGTATTCAGGCAGAGGTTCAGCAACTAGATAAGATGGGCAGAGGTACAGGAACGTTAAGCAATAGCGGAGTCAGAGATAAGCCAGAGTCATACACAGAATATCACTAATAATACAATAAACAGTAGTCCTAGTCTTGTGTGAAATCCCTGGTTTCCTCCCAGACCAGCGGGTCATCTGACGCGGCTCCTCCCAGCATAAAGGTCCTGTCTACGCACGCGGCTGCGCGATACAGCAACCCTATGTGCTAATGACAATTCCGTCCCCGGCGTGCTAGACGCCGGCGGAACGGAAAACTCCTCCGAGCAGGGAACTGAGGCAGCTGCGGAGACACCATGCACGCCCGCAAGTGCAGATGTTACACAAATTTAAAAAAAAAAATTAACTTACCTGGGCCCCCTCTTTCGGCTTAACTGGTCCCTGTTTGTCCTCGATCACTCTCCCATCGTTGAGAGTGTTCTGCAAATGTGCAGTAGTGATTTTCCTGTGGACGCATGCGCAGATCACTCCTGTCCACAGGAGGCGTGCGGACCAGGGCCACACATCCAGATGAAAGAGGGGCATTGTAGAGTGACGATGTGGGCACAGGACAACTGCAGAGGGCTGGTAGAAGGCCCTAGTAAGTTAAACCTTTTTTCTCCCATTTGCTTTAGGTTTCCTTTAAGAAGCTAGACAATAGGAGTCACCCTTCAAATGTTTTTGCTGGTTTATATCCCTGGGACAAATCCCACCTGATCTCTATGTATAACATCACAGAAAATGGAGTTCAAATAGGTGGCTAGGACTTTATCTACAATTTTAAGGTCCATGATAGGTCTAAATGTACGCGGCCAAAGGATGTCCTGTTCTACTTTTGGCAGCATAGTGATATAGTGAGCATGGAGTGGGGTGGGGGTTTTCCCACCCATAGGACATTCAGGCCATTGCAAGCAAGGGGTCTAAATTACCAGCTTTTTTTTATTAATAATAATAATAATAATAATAATAAAAGCCATCAGGGCCCAGAACCACAACAGAAGGCAAAGAAACTGAGCTAAAGAATTTTTCAGTTATTAACCACTTCACCACTGAGGGGTTTTACCCCCTGAGAACCAGAGCAATTTTCACCTTTCAGCGCTCCTTCCATTCATTCGTCTATAACGTTATCATTACTTATCGCAATGAAATGAACTATATCTTGTTTTTTCCGCCACCAATTAGGCTTTCTTTAGGTGGGACATTATGCCAAGAATTATTTTTTTCTAAATGTGTTTTAATGGGAAAATAGGAAAAATGTGGGGAAAAAAATAATTATTTTTCAGTTTTCGGCCATTATAGTTTTTAAATAATGCATGCTACTGTAATTAAAACCCATGAAACGTATTTGCCCTTTTGTCCCGGTTGTAAAACCATTTAAATTATGTCCCTATCACAATGTTTGGCGCCAATATTTTATTTGGAAATAAAGGTGCATTTTTTTCATTTTTGCGTCCATCCCTAATTACAAGCCCATAGTTTATAAAGTAACAGTGTTATACCCTCTTGACATAAATATTTAAAAAGTTCAGTCCCTAAGGTAACTATTTATGTATTTTTTTTAATTGTACATTTTTTAATTTTTTTTTTAATTACAAAAAAAAAAATGGGGAGTGTGGGAGGTAATGAGTTAATTTTATATGTAAAAGTCATTTATTTGTATGTGAAAAATGTGTAAGATGTAGTTTACTATTTGGCCACAAGATGGCCACAGTAACTTTTTGTTTTAATGCGACCTCCAAGCTTCCTTCCGGAAGCTTGGAGGAAGTATAAGGAGGCTGGACACGTGAGTTTTTTCTCACAATGATCGCGCTGCCCATAGGAGAGCAGCTGATCATTGCGGGGCTTAGATCAACGAACGGGAATGGATTTTCCCGTTCATTGATCTCTGGGCGAGCGGGCGGCGGCGTGTTTACTAGCGGCGGGCGGCGTGTTTACGAGCGGGAGCGCGGGCAGCGTCGGGAACGCGGAAAGTACGTGTTTCTCCGTCCCTGGTTGTTAAAGGATGGAAAAAGGGGCGGAGAAATACGTACGCGCGGGGGTAAAGTGGTTAATTCTGGATATGGGATTAAAGTGGGATCCCCTGAAACTTAGCAAATATTTGTGTGATCCTATAGGGGTTAACAGTGGACATCCCTTTAGCATCCCTTACTTTAATAAGAGGAATAGCTGTAGGCCTGTTCCTAAACCTCTTATCCAATATTGTTAAATGTTTCTTTGCATTATAATAGTACGGTTAATGCCATCTAAACTGCTTTTCTACATATTCCCCAGCAGTTAAATAAACTCTGTTTAAAGCTTGTCCCTGTTTACCCTGTTCATTTCAGTTTGCTTCTTCTTCTTCCAGATTTGCTCTGCGCTCCAAAATCCTGGACATTCTTTATGCCTGCCATGCTAATAAGATGACCCCTCAGAATAGCAGGGGAAAACCCCAAAATAAATTATAATAAGATGAACCCTCATGGTTTATTTTGGGGTTTTTCCCACAATGGGGGATGGTAACGGGGACTCCATGTACCCCAGGTTTTCTGTTAGGAAGTTCATCACGTGGATTTTGATTCATACAAGGTTGTCTTTCTGGGATAAAAATCACCTGTTGAGCCTCCACTGAAATGATTTTTGCTGAGGAGGACATACAGCTGAATGATCCCAAACTAACCATGTAACTGTGAAGATTTTTTGTATTAAGCACATTAGTGACCAACAACTGTGGCACATAGAAATAATCATGTGCTAATATCATGGCTAATGTATATAGTATTCTATGGTTCTAATAACATTAAGGCACAGATTTCTGGATAATATCTTTGCTTTAATATTTCTGAGTCAGAAATTCTGACCCCTTTAAGGGATACTTAAAGGGGCATTATGGCGAAAATTATGCTGTCCCATTATCCCCACATTGTATTTAATATGGACAGCATAAATTTCACCATAGAGTTTGTGTTTAAAAAGTAGCTCCTAACACAAATTCTGCCCTCCTACAGAGCTAACATGAATTCTGCCCTCCTACAGAGCTAAGCTGCCACTGTTACCATGCTCTAAGCGCCGACGCTGCACTGCTAACAGATTCTAGCAGACATGTCATGTGATTGGGAACTGGGAGAAGGGCAGCAGAGAGTGCTGCATGCAAGGAGATTTGCGGGGAAGCAGGTAAATATAATGCTCCCTCCGCTACTCTGTCTGCATGCAGATGGGAAGAGAGCCTCCAAAGCCCCTGTGACCCCCTGCAATTGCCCATGCTGCAAATTATCTAGTATTTATTCAGAACCCCAATTGGTTGCTGAAAGATTTGGAGTGCCAGATCATGAAACGTAAGTATTTTACTCTCCTGCTACAAATTGCTCCATATTGTGCCACGCCACCGTCCTCTTCTACCTGGCAGAGGGATTTGTCTGCACAGGGCTTGTTCCTCGCAGTGCCACCTACAAGAGTGAGCTCGATACTGAAGGGTGACACTAATGGAACTAATATGTACCTTGCCAATTAACTGCAGCAAAAAACAAAACACATGAAAAAAAAAAAAAACACTTTTCTGTCACACTAAGATACTGTCAACCTAAACTTGTCATAAGGCAAAGTCAGCTTTTTCCCTTTTTACATCCCTGAAAACCCTCCTCCCAAAGTTTCTCATGCACTTATTTTCATCAGCTCCAAAACCCCCCCCCCAAAACAAACAAACAAACCCATGTTTTGTGCATATCTGAAGTTTTCACCTATTATCTATTTTTTTCTCATCCTTAACTGTGTATCCAGTTGCCCTATTGTGCTGGAATGCCGGATCATCTTTGCTAAGCCCACTGAAAGCAGCTTCATCATGCTCCATACCATCATCCTTCTTCCTCTCCCCATAGCAGCACATCTGTACAACTTAATTCCCCAGGGTGCCTGCAGGATTAAGTTTGGCTCTGACAGGTAGGGATGGTGAATGAGATTCTGGATTATGCAAATTCAGTATGCCTCTTGAATATGGTCCAAATGCATCTCACCAAGATGGGATTTGATTCTATTTTTCAGCTGCTTAAATGTACATACATAATTTGCACAATCCTACATCAACACGGGGTTATTTGCATCTCATTGATTATACCTCATAGGTGAAACTAATAGCATGTGTTTACATTTTTCTGCCACAAGATAGTACTGTCAGTAGCTCCTATTAGTGAAAGAAGCACTTTTAAAATAAATAAATAACATTCATTAAATGATTGATGCCATTATAATCCCTGCCAAGTGCCCACAAAGTTGCACCACCTTAGGGGGTCTCTAAAAGTAAGACACTTTGGGAAATTGCCATGTGGCTAATGAACATTAGGTTCATAACTGGCCTAGATGGGATACTAATGTCTTGTTGGAGTCACCGACTAAAATGTTAGGTTCTCTGTCACTGCATACCTTTCACTGCATCTGTGTGACTGCGCACAAATGAAAAGCAGCACACTGTCAGAATTCTAGCAGTTTATTTATGCAGCAAAAGCTGCATAAGTTTTAAGTTTTAATGTTCTATGCAAACTTTTATTGTAAACTGTAAAGTTGGGGTACTTCTTTAAAATATTGCTCTTGGACATCTCAACATATTCCAGGCTGTGAAATGTATAAGATTATTTTAGTTACAGAAGCATCTCTGTGACTGCACATTGTATTACACCAGCAGTCAGATGCATACCTTTCACTGCATCTGTGTGACTGCACATTGTATTATACCAGCGGTCAGTGCATACCTTTCACTTCATCCCCCCCCCCCAATATGGACAAAACAACACGCAGAGGCAGGACACCTGGCAGGTCTGTTCGAGGTCGTGCTGACGTGATTTCGTGCGGCCCTGGACCAAAGTACAGTGTTCAGAAGGCACGTGCCATCAACTCCCAAGATTGTCAGGATGCAGTTGACTATTTAACACAGAATACCTCATCTTCCTCATGGAACCGTGACATATCTTCCTGTTTCTGCTCTGATTCTGGCACCCCACTTAACACTTAATCGGCAGCAACCAGCGCTACTAACTAGCACCACATCTGCTCCACTTGACAGTTTGCAGGAGTTATTTACATAGTTACATAGTTATTTTGGTTGAAAAAAGACATACGTCCATCGAGTTCAACCAGTACAAAGTACAACTCCAGCCCGTCCCCCACATACCCCTGTTGATCCAGAGGAAGGCGAAAAAACCCCCACCAGGCATGGTCCAATTAGCCCCAAAAGGGAAAAATTCCTTCCTGACTCCAGATGGCAATCAGATAAAATCCCTGGATCAACATCATTAGGCATAACCTAGTAATTGTAGCCATGGATGTCTTTCAATGCAAGGAAAGCATCTAAGCCCCCTTTAAATGCAGGTATAGAGTTTGCCATAACGACTTCCTGTGGCAATGCATTCCACATCTTAATCACTCTTACTGTAAAGAACCCTTTCCTAAATAAATGGCTAAAACGTTTTTCCTCCATGCGCAGATCATGTCCTCTAGTCCTTTGAGAAGGCCTAGGGACAAAAAGCTCATCCGCCAAGCTATTATATTGCCCTCTGATGTATTTATACATGTTAATTAGATCTCCTCTAAGGCGTCTTTTCTCTAGACTAAATAAACCCAGTTTATCTAACCGTTCTTGGTAAGCGAGACCTTCCATCCCACGTATCAATTTTGTAGCTCGTCTCTGCACCTGCTCTAAAACGCGTACGAGAGAGAACGGCGCGGGAGACTTGGGCGCAGGACACAGCCAGTATATGACTGATCCTGCTGCCGCACAAGTCCGGGCCGTGTTAATTACTATTCCCCCTCCAGGCCGACATGGATAGTGGGGGAATGAAATAATTCGGCTTCCAGCAATTGCTGGAAGCCGAATTATTGTTTTAAAAGCAACTTCAGGTCCATCTTCTGACGGCGCTAAAGTTACTCCCTGTGCCTGCGATAGCCGTAGTTCCTATTACGGCCTATGGTGGCGCCGGCTGCGCCCAAGTCTCCTGCGCTGCTGCGCCCAAGTCTCCAGCGCTGGATTTACCGTGTTCGCTCTAAAACTGCAATATCTTTTTTGTAATGTGGTGCCCAGATTCCATAATCCAGATGTGGCCTTACTAGAGAGTCAAACAGGGGCAATATTATGCTAGCATCTCGAGTTTTTATTTCCCTTTTAATGTATCCCAAAATTTTGTTCGCTTTAGCTGCAGCGGCTTGGCATTGAGTACGATTATTTAACTTGTTGTCGCGGAGTACTCCTAAGTCCTTCTCCAAGTTTGATGTCCCCAACTGTATCCCATTTATTTTGTATGGTGCTAGACCATTGGTACGACCAAAATGCATGACTTTACATTTGTCAACATTGAATTTCATCTGCCATGTATGTGCCCATATAGCCATCCTATCCAGATCCTGTTGCAATATGACACTATCTTCCTGAGAGTTGATGATTCTGCACAATTTTGTATCATCTGCAAAAATAGCAACATTGCTCACTACTGCATCTACTAGGTCATTAATAAATAAATTGAAGAGCACTGGATCCAGTACAGACCCCTGTGGGACCCCACTGCTAACAGTCTCCCATTTTGAGTACGATCCATTGACCACAACTCTCTGTTTTCTGTCCATTAGCCAGTTCCCTATCCATGCACACAACCTCTTCCCCAGTCCTTGCATCAACAACTTTTGCACCAGACTTTTGTGGGGAACAGTGTCGAAGGCCTTTGCAAAGTCCAAGTATATCACATCTACAGCATTCCCAATATCCATATTAGCATTCACTACCTCATAAAAGCTGAGCATGTTAGTCAAACAGGACCTGTCTTTAGTAAACCCATGTTGATGCTGAGAAATAAGATTATTTTCTACTATGAAGTCATGTATAGTATCTCTTAGTAACCCCTCAAATAGTTTGCATACAACTGATGTTAAGCTTACAGGTCTATAATTTCCGGGATCAGATTTTTTGCCCTTCTTAAATAATGGGAAAACGTGGGCTGTACGCCAATCCACTGGGACTCTGCCAGTTGCAAGAGAGTCACAAAAGATAAGATAAAGGGGCTTAGCTATAACTGAACTTAATTCTCTTAGGACCCGAGGATGCATGCCATCCGGGCCAGGTGCCTTGTCTATTTTTAATTTATTTAGTCCTGCCTTTACTTCTTCCTGCGTTAAGTTTTTAATATTACAGTTAGAAGATTGAGACTCTTCTGCCTCTGTAATTTGCAACAGTGCTGTTTCCTTTGTGAAGACAGAAGCAAAGAAAGCATTTAATAACTCTGCCTTACCTTGGTCATCCACCATTGAGTTCCCACCCTCATCCTTTAGGATTCCTATACAGTCAACCTTTCTTTTTTTTTAAAAAAATGTATTTTTATTCGAGGAAACAGCAAGATCATAACAGGCAGTCGTCACAAAAATAGTGATATTCACATTTAAGTACAGCTGAAGGAATATTTGTATATAGACTATATGATATGACAAATAATGTGATAAC
Organism: Hyperolius riggenbachi; assembly: GCF_040937935.1. NCBI lineage: Eukaryota > Metazoa > Chordata > Amphibia > Anura > Hyperoliidae > Hyperolius > Hyperolius riggenbachi. The sequence goes on along the minus strand of NC_090646.1, from coordinate 305,855,827 downwards.
ACGCTAATATGCTTGTTAGCTGACAGAACTGTATCCCAGTTTTGTATATTATAACGGGGTAAAGGGAGGAGAGGAAAGGGAAGGGGGGGGGGGGGAGGAGGAAGGTGAGTGGTGGTTGGGGGAGGTGGGGAAGGGTGTCACCAGCTCCTGTGGTGTTATTCAACATTGAGAATCCAAGGGACCTGAGCGTATACACATCATATGTACAGGGCCCCTCACTTCGACAGTTACACCAATTGGGTAGAAACCCTGCAGCTTAATCAGAATTGCAGAACTCAAGAGCTTTATCTGTATCCCTAAAATCTATCCAGGTTGCCCATCTTTGGGACCAGAGAGCCTGTTTAGATTGGGCGGATAGCATTAAGTCATCTAGTCTCATTAGCTGGTTAATTTCCTGAAACAGCTCCCTACTCGAGGGGCATCTGGAACTCCTCCAAAGTCTGGCAATCAGCAATCTTGCGCATATCAAAATATAGCGAAATATTCATTTTTTAATATTTTTGATAGATCCAGGTAAGATGGATAGTAGAGCTATTTCGGGGAGGTATGGGAGGGAGGTTAGGTACAATTTTTTATGTAGTTTAAATACCTGTTTCCAGAAGGGCTGGATAATCTCACATGCCCACCAGGTATGGAAATAGGTGCCTATTTGGTTTGAGCATCTCCAGCAGATGTCAGGTGTCTGTGGGTCAAATCTGTGTAGAGTTTGTGGATCTCTATACCATCTACAAAATATTTTATAATTTCTCTCTTGGGCTAAGATTGAGGGAGATGTTTTATGGGAAAGAGTAAAGGATTTCTCCCAATCCTCAGGTTCAAGAGTCTTACCCAAGTCGTTATGCCATTTGTTTTGGATCTTTTCTAGATTGATCTCCCCAACTGAGCAGACCAGGATAGAATAAACCTGTGAGATCATATGGTCTGGTTTTCCCTGTAGGGAGCACAGTTGTTCGAAGAAGGTGAGGTCCCTGTGTATATTCCCCGCTTTGGATAGCTTTCTATAGAACCCCTGGAATAGTGATTTCACTAACCATTGCATAGGGGGTTGAGGGGTGTCCCTCACATCCTATGTTTCAGAAGCGGTCAGTGAACGCCCTGTAATATAGTGTCTGATCTGCGGCCAGGTATTCCTGTCCCTGCCTAGGAATCTGAGAGCATGCATAAATAGGCTAAATTGTGGGTTATCCAGAATACTGCTCAGGGGACCGGGAATGTTATATGCCGCCCTAGCTCTGTCCCAACCATCCAATAGTTCCCTGATCCAGAATGGTAATGCGTTTCTAGGTGGCCTGAGATTTTTGGTAGTCCATAAAAGAGCTCTAGGATCTACCGGGGATTCTGCTGATATTATGGGAACCCAGTGCTTTTGCATACCATTGTGGAATATGTCCAAGATTAAGATAAGCTGGGCAGCTTCATGATATTTTTTAAAGCAGGGAATACCCAGACCCCCCTCTGCTTTGGGTCTGATCAATAAATTAAGATGGCAACGAGATTTCCTACCGCCCCACAGGAACGAGATGACTGTACTTCTAAGTTTAGAGAAGAATGTCTTAGGGATGTTTATCGGGATAGCTTGGAATACATAGAGTAGTCGTGGCAGTATGTCCATCTTGAGGACGTTTGCCTTACCAAGCCAGGAAATTTTCAGTTTGGACCAATTTTTTAGGTCATGAGTTATTTTGTCTAGCAAGGGGATATAGTTTAGTTGGTATAATTCTGATAGATTTGCTGGGATAAGGACTCCCAGGTACTTAATGTAGCGAGATGCCCATTTGAAGGGGAAGGAAGTCTTTAGAAGATCAGCTTTATGCTTTGGAATGGAGATGTTAAGTATTTAGGATTTGGACAGATTGATTTTGAAGTTACTGAGGCTTCCAAAGCGTTCTGCCTCTCTTAAAAAATTAGGTAAGGTGATCTGCGGTTCAGTAATAAAAAGAAGCAAATCATCCGCATAGAGGGCTATCTTGGATTGCCGGTTGCCAGACTGAAGGCCTTTAATATCCAAATTCATGCGCAGAGCTTCAGCGAAATGCTCCATACACATTATGTAAAGCATTGGGGACAGGGGGCAACCCTGCCTCGTCCCATTGGAGATGGGGAAGGCGTCCGACAGGATCCCATTAACACGTACCCTTGCAGATGGGCCAGCGTATAAACCAAGGATCTTATGTATCAGATTTTGTCCCAACCCCACTTGAGCCAAAGTTTTTTGGAGAAAACCCCAGTGGATCCTTCTCCGCATCGATAGTAAGCAAACACATCTGTCTACCATCTTTAATTGCTTTATGTATCAGGGAAGTGGTGTTTAGGGTGTTGTCCCTTGCCTCTCTCCCTTGTGTAAATCCTGCCTGATCGGTGTGAATAATTGAGGGGAGGATGGGCTTAAGTCTTTCAGCTATTATTTTTGAGAACAGCTTGATGTCAATATTTATTAGAGAGATGGGGCGGTAGCTACTGCATAGGTTGATGTCTTTTCCTGGCTTAGGAATCACCACAATGTGGGCTTGTAGTGCTTGATTCGGGAAAGAGGAGGTCCCGGATATAACATTAAAGGTTCTGTGGAGTATGGGAGTGAGTTCAGTTGAGAGAGTTTTGAAAAATGCACCCGACAGGCCATCGGGACCCGGACTCTTCCCATTCTTGAGGAACTGAATACCACTGGTTATTTCAGCCTCTGAGAATTCTTTATCTAATTCTTTAGCCATCTCTTCCCCTATCTGCTTGAGTTTTGTTTGGGAGATGTACTGTTTGATTTTGTTGGAGAGCGTGTCGGCATTTAGATTGTGAAATTTGCCCTTTAAGTTGTACAAGTCTGAGTAATAGTCCTTGAAAGCGGCAGCTATTTCAGAGGATTTGTGTTTCAGGGCGTCAGTTTTGGGAGTTTTAATTTGGGGGATAAGAGATTGGTTATTTCTGGGGTGCACACAGGATGCCAGGAGCGTGCCACATTTGTCCGCTTTCTCATACCAAATCCCCTTGAATTTCTCTCTAGCTCTTAGGGAGCTTTCATCTAAGAGAGCCAAAAGTTCCTGTCTCCTACTGGACAACTGGAGGGCGGAGGCCTCTGATGCATCAGTGCCTGATTTTTGTTTATTTTCTAAATCTGTTATGAGAGCTAAGAGTGAGGAGATTTTCCTGCTTTTTTTCTTTTTAATCCTGGCGCCATGAGATATGAAAACCCCCCGCAGCACACACTTAACCTTTCTTTTTTAGAGTTGATGTACTTGTAAAACTTTTTTGGGTTAGATTTGATATCCCTAGCGATTTGATTTTCAGCTTCGATCTTTGCCAGCCTAATTTCTTTTTTACAATTTTTATTGCACTCCTTATAATTGCTTAGTGCAGCCTCGGTCCCCTCCTGTTTTAGGACCTTATAGGCATTATTTTTCCTCTTCATTTTATCCCTAACCTTTCTATTCATTTATAGAGGCCTTTTTGTATTCCTAGACATTTTGTTTCCATATGGGATATACATACTACAATATTGATTGAGAATAAGTTTAAAAGCTTGCCATTTCCCTTCAGTGTCCTCCCCTTGTAGTACATTATCCCAGTTCACCAAACTTAGTGCCTGCCTAATTTGATTGAACTTTGCTTTTCTAAAATTCATAGTTTTAGTAGTCCCGCTGCCCCGTGGCCTATCAGTCACCAGATCAAACGTTATCATGTTGTGATCACTATTTCCCAAATGTTCTTGAACCTGCACATTTGATACATTATCTGGTCTATTAGAAATGATCAGATCCAGTAACGCATTCCCCCTAGTTGGTTCCGTTACCATTTGAGTCAAGTAATTGTCCTGTAGTGCTGCCAGAAATCTGCTGCTTTTACCAGAATGGGTAGCCTCAATACCCCAGTCAATGTCTGGAAAGTTGAAGTCGCCCATAATTATGACCTCATTTTTACTTGCAGCTTTTTCAATCTGCTGTAGTAATCGCAGTTCTGCAGCTTCATTAATAAGAGGTGGTCTGTAGCATACCCCAATAAGCAATTGGCAACTTTTATTTCCACCATGAATATTTACCCAAACGGACTCCACATCTTTGCAATCTTCCTCCATCTCATCGTTGAGGACAGCTGTAAAAGAATTCTTAACAAAGAGACAAACCCCTCCACCCTTTTCCCCTGTTCTATCCCTCCTAAACACATTGTATCCTTTTAAATTAGCTATCCAGTCATGGCTTTCATCCATCCATGTCTCGGTTATTCCCACAATGTCATAGCCTTCGTCATTCAGAATGAACTCTAGTTCGTCTATTTTATTTGCAAGGCTCCGAGCATTGGTTACCATGCACTTTATATTTTTACCACCACATTTAGCAATTTTGTTTACACGAAATGGGCTACTTGAAGTTTTACCAACCTCCTTAATCTTTACACTGACCCCACCCCCCTCTCCACTCCCCATAATGTTAGGCTCCCACTGTCTTTTTACCTTATCTTGTCTACATATTGAGACTTTATCCTCCCACCTCCCCCCAGATCCTAGTTTAAAATCTCCTCCACCCGTTTAGCCATCTTCTCCCCCAATGCAGCTGCACCCTCCCCATTAAGGTGCAGCTCATCCCTGCTGTAGAACCTGTAGCCGACTGCAAAGTCTGCCCAGTTCTCCAGGAACCCAAACCCTTCCTTCCTACACCAATTTCTCAGCCACTTATTTAACTCCCTAAGCTCCCTCTGTCTCTCAGATGTAGCGCGTGGCACTGGCAGTATTTCAGAGAACACCACCTTGGAGGTCCTTGCTTTAAGTTTATCTCCAAGTACCTGAAAATAATTTTTGAGGACCTTCCATCTCCCACTAACTTTGTCATTGGTGCCAATGTGTACCATGACAGCTGGGTCTTCCCCAGCCCCACCCAATAATCTGTCAATTCTTTCCGCTACATGCCAAACCCGAGCACCCGGGAGGCAACAGACTGTACGGCTTTCACGGTTTCTTCGACAGATTACCCTATCTGTGCGCCTAATAATTGAATCCCCTACCACCAGGACCTGTCTAGCCTTAGCTGCACTCCTATTCCCTTTCTCGTTACAGCAGTCTGCCCCTTGGTTGCTAAGGAGCACATCCTGCTGCAGCATTGCTACTTCTGAATTATCCTCCCCAATATTACGCAAACAAGCATACTTATTAGTGAGGGACAACTCGGGACTAGCCTCCCTGCCACTTTTTCCCCTACCCCTTCTAACTGTGACCCAACTAGCGGCTACCTCTGCTTCTTGCTCCGGCTTTACTCCACCCACCTCATCTTCACCGATTCCATCCAGTGTCTGGATCGTGAGATCCAAGCTCATCTCCATGTTGTGTATGCGTCTCAGTGTTGCGAGATGCTTATTTAGCTCTGCGACTTCCGCCTCTAACTGAGCAACACGCACACACCCAGGGCAACAGTAAACACCCTCAATCCGCTGATCAAGGCACGCATACATGTCACTGGATGTACACTGTACAGCATAGTCCAACATGATGACTATTGTGTGGGGAAATTTTATTTAAAGTAAACTGTGGCGGTAAAAGTTGAAACGGGAGAGGGAGTGCAGTTCGGGAGTGAGTGCAGCTGGGGTGGAAGAGGGGGAGGGGTGGAGGAGGGGGATTGAGTGAAGTTGGGGTGTAGGAGGGGGAAGGGAGGAGGGGGAGTGAGTGAAGTTGGAGTGGAGGAGGGGGAGTGAGTAAGGTTGGGGTGGAGGAGGGGGAGTGAGTAAAGTTGGGGTGGAGGAGGGGAGGAGGGGGAGTGAGTGAAGCTGGGGTGGAGTCTTCAAAACTTAAAGACTACACTACAACGTGTTAGCACATTCTAACCAATGCAAGGAACCGCAATATTGTTTAAATGTAAGTCCTTACCTGCTTCCTCTCACCACTCTCTTTGTGCCTGTGTTCTAATGCCTGTTTTTAACGCCTTTGCCACTTGTGTCGAAGCCACTTAGTGAGCAAGCCACAGACTGAGCAAGCTCAGTACTGAGTCCTGAAGCTGACCAAATACCTCCTGTTACAGCTAATCCCTCCCCCTAGCTAATTACCTGCCTGTTGCAAGCACACTAGAGAAAAAAAATGTACTTTTTAAAACTTTTAAAACTAACACTTGCTGCTAGATATCTGATGAACTGCAATGCACAAGCCTACCAGATATCAAAGCAGCAAACACAAATTTACAAACAACAGCAATATAATATAATCAGAGCTCACAATTCCCAGCAGTTAAGTGAAACAGCCCTCCACCAAGATTAGAGCTTTGGCCTACACTTCCTGTTTAATATATCACCTGTGTTACAGCTAATCCCTCCCCCTAGCTAATTACCTGCCTGTTGCAAGCACATTAGAGAAAAAAATGTACTTTTAAAACTAATACTTGCTGCTAGATATCTGATGAACTGCAATGCACAAGCCTACCAGATATCAAAGCAGCAAAACACAAATTTACAAACAACAGCAATATAATATAATCAGAGCTCACAATTCCCAGCAGTGAAGTGAAACAGCCCTCCACCAAGATTAGAGCTTTGGCCTACACTTCCTGTTTAATATATCACCTGTGTTACAGCTAATTCCTCCCCCTAGCTAATTACCTGCCTGTTGCAAGCACACTAGAGAAAAAAATGTACTTTTAAAAACTTTTAAAACTAACACTTGCTGCTAGATATCTGATGAACTGCAATGCACACGCCTACCAGATATCAAAGCAGCAAAACACAAATTTACAAACAACAGCAATATAATATAATCAGAGCTCACAATTCCCAGCAGTGAAGTGAAACAGCCCTCCACCAAGATTAGAGCTTTGGCCTACACTTCCTGTTTAATATATCACCTGTGTTACAGCTAATTCCTCCCCCTAGCTAATTACCTGCCTGTTGCAAGCACACTAGAGAAAAAAATGTACTTTTAAAAACTTTTAAAACTAACACTTGCTGCTAGATATCTGATGAACTGCAATGCACAAGCCTACCAGATATCAAAGCAGCAAAACACAAATTTACAAACAACAGCAATATAATATAATCAGAGCTCACAATTCCCAGCAGTTAAGTGAAACAGCCCTCCACCAAGATTAGAGCTTTGGCCTACACTTCCTGTTTAATATATCACCTGTGTTACAGCTAATCCCTCCCCCTAACTAATTACCTGCCTGTTGCAAGCACACTAGAGAAAAAAAAGTACTTTTAAAAACTTTTAAAACTAACACTTGCTGCTAGATATCTGATGAACTGCAATGCACAAGCCTACCAGATATCAAAGCAGCAAAACACAAATTTACAAACAACAGCAATATAATATAATCAGAGCTCACAATTCCCAGCAGTGAAGTGAAACAGCCCTCCACCAAGATTAGAGCTTTGGCCTACACTTCCTGTTTAATATATCACCTGTGTTACAGCTAATCCCTCCCCCTAGCTAATTACCTGCCTGTTGCAAGCACATTAGAGAAAAAAATGTACTTTTAAAACTAATACTTGCTGCTAGATATCTGATGAACTGCAATGCACAAGCCTACCAGATATCAAAGCAGCAAAACACAAATTTACAAACAACAGCAATATAATATAATCAGAGCTCACAATTCCCAGCAGTGAAGTGAAACAGCCCTCCACCAAGATTAGAGCTTTGGCCTACACTTCCTGTTTAATATATCACCTGTGTTACAGCTAATTCCTCCCCCTAGCTAATTACCTGCCTGTTGCAAGCACACTAGAGAAAAAAAAGTACTTTTAAAAACTTTTAAAACTAACACTTGCTGCTAGATATCTGATGAACTGCAATGCACAAGCCTACCAGATATCAAAGCAGCAAAACACAAATTTACAAACAACAGCAATATAATATAATCAGAGCTCACAATTCCCAGCAGTGAAGTGAAACAGCCCTCCACCAAGATTAGAGCTTTGGCCTACACTTCCTGTTTAATATATCACCTGTGTTACAGCTAATTCCTCCCCCTAGCTAATTACCTGCCTGTTGCAAGCACACTAGAGAAAAAAATGTACTTTTAAAAACTTTTAAAACTAACACTTGCTGCTAGATATCTGATGAACTGCAATGCACACGCCTACCAGATATCAAAGCAGCAAAACACAAATTTACAAACAACAGCAATATAATATAATCAGAGCTCACAATTCCCAGCAGTGAAGTGAAACAGCCCTCCACCAAGATTAGAGCTTTGGCCTACACTTCCTGTTTAATATATCACCTGTGTTACAGCTAATTCCTCCCCCTAGCTAATTACCTGCCTGTTGCAAGCACACTAGAGAAAAAAATGTACTTTTAAAAACTTTTAAAACTAACACTTGCTGCTAGATATCTGATGAACTGCAATGCACAAGCCTACCAGATATCAAAGCAGCAAAACACAAATTTACAAACAACAGCAATATAATATAATCAGAGCTCACAATTCCCAGCAGTTAAGTGAAACAGCCCTCCACCAAGATTAGAGCTTTGGCCTACACTTCCTGTTTAATATATCACCTGTGTTACAGCTAATCCCTCCCCCTAACTAATTACCTGCCTGTTGCAAGCACACTAGAGAAAAAAAAGTACTTTTAAAAACTTTTAAAACTAACACTTGCTGCTAGATATCTGATGAACTGCAATGCACAAGCCTACCAGATATCAAAGCAGCAAAACACAAATTTACAAACAACAGCAATATAATATAATCAGAGCTCACAATTCCCAGCAGTGAAGTGAAACAGCCCTCCACCAAGATTAGAGCTTTGGCCTACACTTCCTGTTTAATATATCACCTGTGTTACAGCTAATCCCTCCCCCTAGCTAATTACCTGCCTGTTGCAAGCACATTAGAGAAAAAAATGTACTTTTAAAACTAATACTTGCTGCTAGATATCTGATGAACTGCAATGCACAAGCCTACCAGATATCAAAGCAGCAAAACACAAATTTACAAACAACAGCAATATAATATAATCAGAGCTCACAATTCCCAGCAGTGAAGTGAAACAGCCCTCCACCAAGATTAGAGCTTTGGCCTACACTTCCTGTTTAATATATCACCTGTGTTACAGCTAATTCCTCCCCCTAGCTAATTACCTGCCTGTTGCAAGCACACTAGAGAAAAAAAAGTACTTTTAAAAACTTTTAAAACTAACACTTGCTGCTAGATATCTGATGAACTGCAATGCACAAGCCTACCAGATATCAAAGCAGCAAAACACAAATTTACAAACAACAGCAATATAATATAATCAGAGCTCACAATTCCCAGCAGTGAAGTGAAACAGCCCTCCACCAAGATTAGAGCTTTGGCCTACACTTCCTGTTTAATATATCACCTGTGTTACAGCTAATCCCTCCCCCTAGCTAATTACCTGCCTGTTGCAAGCACATTAGAGAAAAAAATGTACTTTTAAAACTAATACTTGCTGCTAGATATCTGATGAACTGCAATGCACAAGCCTACCAGATATCAAAGCAGCAAAACACAAATTTACAAACAACAGCAATATAATATAATCAGAGCTCACAATTCCCAGCAGTGAAGTGAAACAGCCCTCCACCAAGATTAGAGCTTTGGCCTGCACTTCCTGTTTAATATATCACCTGTGTTACAGCTAATCCCTGCCCCTAGCTAATTACCTGCCTGTTGCAAGCACACTAGAGAAAAAAATGTACTTTTAAAAACTTTTAAAACTAACATTTGCTGCTAGATATCTGATGAACTGCAATGCACAAGCCTACCAGATATCAAAGCAGCAAAACACACATTTACAAACAACAGCAATATAATATAATCAGAGCTCACAATTCCCAGCAGTTAAGTGAAACAGCCCTCCACCAAGATTAGAGCTTTGGCCTACACTTCCTGTTTAATATATCACCTGTGTTACAGCTAATCCCTCCCCCTAGCTAATTACCTGCCTGTTGCAAGCACACTAGAGAAAAAAAAGTACTTTTAAAAACTTTTAAAACTAACACTTGCTGCTAGATATCTGATGAACTGCAATTCACAAGCCTACCAAATATCAAAGCAGCAAAACACAAATTTACAAACAACAGCAATATAATATAATCAGAGCTCACAATTCCCAGCAGTGAAGTGAAACAGCCCTCCACCAAGATGGGGAATTAACTGATTTACAGACATTATTGTTACAACAAGATGAAGGCACTAAGCATGTTACACCACCTCATATGTCTGAGTTAGGCGTCAGTATGGACGTAAGGTATGAGGATGATGAAGTACCTGCTGTTGGTGCAGTTTTTGAGGTGTCTGATACAAGCGAAGTTGTGGAGGATGATTATGATGATGATGATGATGATACTGCCATAGATGTCACGTGGGTTCCCAATAGACAAGATGAACAGGGATATGTAAAAGAGAAACCGAGAGCCCAATAGTGTAATATGTTAAAACAAGTGGAGTATGAAAAGAGTATGAAATTATACTCACAAACCAGGGCTACCTCCAGGCAACCACTGTATAGGCAGGTGAGGAGATTTTCCTGTCCCCACTCAGGATTAAGAAGTCGCTCTCTGTAGACAGCAGAAAAAAGGGGTATCCCCCTCTACCAAGGGTGGATGTGTATGATCAAGCAAGTATAGACCAGAGGCGCCAAAAGTATAAAATCAAAAAATTAAATTTTTTTAAAAAAGCTTTGGAGGCAGTGGTGGACTTACCTCCTGCAAGCAGACCCAAGAGGCTGTATTTATTCAACAAAAGTATTTATTGGGTATACTCCAGGGGGATTTCGCAACGCATTTCACAGGCTTTGCACCCGCTTCCTCAGGCAATACACAATAGGAGCATACATCTATGAACAAAGGCACAATTTTGCGTGTCAAAAACCAAATGCTCATATATAAATAAAAGAACAAAAGCATGTAGTCATATATATCCATTTTTACACTTATATATACATAAAAACATGCAGGCGTGTGTACCTTATCACAGTCATATGTCAGTGAATGATCATATAGGGGCTCATATCATCATCAAACCAGCAGACAAAGGGGGAGGTATTGTCATCTTGAATAGAGATGACTACCTGGAGGAGGCAGAACGATGTCTAGACAATTCATAAAACACCAGTAATGATGAATTTACCCACCAGGTGGCGTAAGAGTCTTGTATAATACACTTCTAGAATATAGAACTACCTGAGTGACGGAAATACCAAAATTTGATAGCATTAATATGTCTTACCCCATATTACAAATGTAATCAACAGACCAAGTAGGTAGTATTATTTAAATTAACTCCTAAGATCAAAATAATCCTTCCCCAATGCGCTGTGAGCGATTACCGCTCCTGTGCCAGACTTGCCCTAAAACGAAATGGCCGCATAACACTCGGCGCATGCGCACTAAGAGTCGCATGACGCCAATGCACGCTACCTTACTTCCAGCGCCCACAACATTACGGACATGCGAATTCCCTGCCCATACAAATACATCACCAAGGCGACTAAATACCTCCAGTCGCTTCCCCACTACGTAACATGACACTGGCCCGCTCCGCTTCCTGATTGGCCAGGAACAGAGAAAAATGACCATATAAACAGTAACACGGGAACCCTCTGGCAACTAGGCGCCAAGCGTGTCACGGACCAATTGCTGGTAAGTGGTTTACCTTCAAAAGATTACTATTTACTTATGGACAACGTTTATCTCTATACCCTAATCCCCACGCTGCTAGAACTTCCCTCTCTGATACTTTGCTGTTATTCTCTCTGTCTCATTCCTCACCCCCAGCCCCCATTCACTGTCTGCCAATCACTCTAAAGAGCATAATGGGTACATTAATCACCCTACTAATCGGTATGAAAAATTCCCATTATATTACACCAAACCTAATCAATCACCTCCACAATGAGCCCCTATATGATCATTCACTGACATATGACTGTGATAAGGTACACACGCCTGCACGTTTTTATGTATATATAAGTGTAAAAACGGATATATATGACTACATGCTTTTGTTCTTTTATTTATATATGAGCATTTGGTTTTTGACACGCAAAATTGTGCCTTTGTTCATAGATGTATGCTCCTATTGTGTATTGCCTGAGGAAGCGGGTGCAAAGCCTGTGAAACGCGTTGCGAAATCCCCCTGGAGTATACTCAATAAATACTTTTGTTGAATAAATACAGCCTCTTGGGTCTGCTTGCAGGAGGTAAGTCCACCACTGCCTCCAAAGCTTTTTTAAAATTTTTTAATTTTTTTGATTTTATACTTTTGGCGCCTCTGGTCTATACTTGCTTGAAGATGAACAGGGGGACAGTTCAGAGGGGGAGTCAGAGAGGAGTAGGAGGAGATGAGTTGCTGAAAGAAGCAGGGGGAGCTCGTCATCAGAAACAGCTCGTGGCTGTGTCCGACGACAGCCAATGGACAGCCAGCCAACATGCCCTTCAAGGTCAGCTGCTGCCACCACCACCACAATGTCATCATCCCAGGGCTCAGCGGTGTGGAATTTTTTTTGTGTGTCTCCCTCAGATGAGAGCAATGCCATCTGTACTCTCTGCCACCAAAATTTGAGTAAGACCCACGTAGGGACAACTGCCTTACGAAGACACATGATGAAAAAGCACAAACTGCAATGGGATGATCACCTGCAGCACACAAACGAAAAGCAGCACACTGTCAGAATTCTAGCAGTTTATTTATGCAGCAAAAGCTGACAGCTGTTTTAAGCTGTTTTAAGTTTTAATGTTCTATGCAAACTTTTATTGTAAACTGTAAAGTTGCGGTACTTCTTTAAAATATTGCTCTTGGACATATCAACATATTCCAGGCTGTGAAATGTATAAGATTATTTTAGTTACAGAAGCTAAAACATTTTTGTTTATGTTACAAACATCTTTCAAATGTCAAGATTATAGGCATATTGTGGATACTGGATTCAATTTTAAAATTACATTACTGCAGCAATCATATATGTATATTTGCTCAAATATTACACATACATATTATTAATCTAAATGTTAATAATCAGTACAGTCCTTCTAAAGAAAGAAATAGTTATTATTAAACTCTATAATTACATATAATTTATTACTTTGAATTACATTTTAAGCTGGATTCTGCTAGTAAAAGTATTGAGACGCATATTAGCAAGAATATAATGCCATGGTTTGACTATGAAACATTCTGGAATGTAAATAATGAACTTATGCAAGGTTGTCCCATATTTAGGACAATTATGCCACCTGCCAGTCTTACAAAAATAATATTCTTAATACGGCTTGTTATTTATATGTTTAAATGATAACATCTGCCGGTGGATATTATTAAATGCATTCTTCAAAAGAAAGACAAATATATATAAGGTATATTAGGTTTTAATGTGCAATTATATCTTATTTGATTAATTGTTTTAAGAAGAATTATATAATACGTTTTATATTTGAATAAGCCCTGTATGTTTCAATAAGCCTTAAATTGCTGAAGACTATTATAGGTCTGTGTTAGTGTCAACCTGACCAATCTTATGTTTGGAAAAGGACAGACACATTCCAAACTAATTAGCAGAAGGACACATTATCAAAAATGTGTCATGAATGTTTGAAAGTCCAAATGTCTGGGCAAATGTCTGGGCAAATAAGTCAACCAGCAGACAAGATAGCTGGTGACGTCCATTTTTAATTAACTGCGTCAAATATGACCCAATATCAAATGTCAGAATTTGTAAACACTCCAAATGACGTTAATTCTCACAATATAAGGTATTAAAAAAATTTATGGTTATTTTAAATGTCAACTATTTACAGTATTCAAAACAAAGATAGCATTTGACGCATGGAAGCTTCAGCCAATCAGAACCTGTGATTTAGGGAAATTCCAGATTAGGCAGCCATATTGCATCCAAATACTATAAAAGTAGGAGCTAAAAGTTCATAGTTTGCACTAGCCCATCAATTTCCTGAGAAGACACACAAGACAGAAGCTACCTTCCCACACGTGGTTCTAGATGCTGAAGAGATGACAGAGAAGTGGTAATATGCTTAATATTCTGGTGATTTACTTTATTAATTTTTCAGCATTAAGTTCTGTTATGATGTTAGCAAGAAGTTTTTTTAGAAGCTATTTGTTATGCTATTTCTTTAAGAAGATTACTACAAGTTTAACACAGCTACTAGATACACAGCTATTGATACAGATGAGACTACTTTTGATCTTATTCTACATAACACAACTGTTATATTCTTTTTTGAATGTACTTTAATCATATACTGAGTGCTCTGATTCATTTCAAGGTATACCGTCAATCTATAATTACTGTTACCCCACTATGCTGGATTTTTATGACAGCAACGCTTTAAAGGCTGGTCCTTTACTGAGTTAGCAATCATGAAAAGGGCAAGAACCGCTCAGGTTTTTGACAGTTGGCGCCCAACAGTTGATGGGTATCTTGATTGTTATCTTGAAATACACTTTCTATGGTGGAAGCGATAAGAGAATAAAAAAGTACTTACACAAATAAGTACGAAGCATCCAAAATCTGAAGCAAAGAAGGAAGATATTCTTATGCTTTAAAGAGAATCTGTATTGTTAAAATCGCACAAAAGTAAACATACCAGTGCGTTAGGGGACATCTCCTATTACCCTCTGACACAATTTCGCCACTCCTTGCGGCATTAAAAGTGGTTAAAAACAGTTTTAAAAAGTTTGTTTATAAACAAACAAAATGGCCACCAAAACAGGAAGTAGGTTGATGTACAGTATGTCCACACATAGAAAATACATCCATACACAAGCAGGCTGTATACAGCCTTCCTTTTGAATCTCAAGAGATTATTTGTGTGTTTCTTTCCCCCTGTCCCATGCACTGAAGTTTCAGGCTGCTTGTTTCTTCCTGCAAACAGCTTTGCCCTTGTCTGTAATTCTTCAGTATGTGAAAGCCCAGCCAGCTCAGAGGACGATTTATCCAGCTTGTAAAAGATAAGAGAGAAGAGAGAAGCTGCTCTAATCCTAAATAACGCACAGGCAGTATGCATACAGGGGCCTGGAAGGGGGAGTTCATAGCAGAACCACAACACTGAAGAACTTGGTAGCCTTCCAGACACAGGCCGACAAGTCTGACAGGGGAAAGATACGTTGATTTATTACAGAGACAGTGATAGTATAAAGTGCTGCAGTAAGCCAAAACACATTAGAATAGCTTTTTGAACTTGTAGGATGATAAAAAAAACAGGATGCAATTTTTGTTACGGAGTCTCTTTAAAGTCTCACAGAAGAAAATTGTTAATGAGCACATTCAGTTTATAGTCTACGAAAAGACTTAGAAGAGAAAATAAATATGTTGGCCTCCTCTTCCTCCTTCAGGTGCAGCATCTTCAGCCACTTTATCCCTTGCACCTTGAAAGCCACCCTCCTCCACTCTGCCTCTCACCTTGAGCGGGTTTCCTGCTCCTCTGCCCACAGCAGCCAGGTGTCCGTTAGGGAAAATTTTGAGCGGAAGAAGCCAATGTCTGCCAGTCACCCCCTTGCTTTCCAGCCTGTTGATGGACCCCCATATAAAAAAAACTCAATGGGAATGACCTGTACTGGGTGGCAACGCTACTAGACCCTCGGTATAAGCACAAAGTAGTGGAGATGTTACCAAATTTACGGAAGGCAGAAAGGATGCAGCACTTGCAGAACAAGCTGGCAAGTATGCTTTACAGTGCCTTTAAGGGTGATGTCACAGCACAGCGGAATAAAGGTGCCACTGCCAGTAATCTTGTTTCTCCTCCCATGTCCATGCAGGCAAGACGCTCTAGCGATCTCATGGTGATCTCGGCCATGCGGAAATTCTTTAGTCCAACTCCTCGCCTTAGTTCTTCCGGATCCACCCTCCACCAACGCCTCGAACGGCAGGTAGCCGACTACCTTGCCTTAAGTATGGATATAGACACTCTGAGCAGCAATTAACCCCTGGACTACTGGGTGCGCAGGCTTGACCTGTGGACAGAGCTGTCACAATTTGCCATCAGACTTCTGGCTTGCCCTGCCTCAAGCGTCCTGTCAGATAGGACCTTCAGCGCAGCTGGAGGCATTATCAGTGAGAAGAGAAGTCGCCTAGGTCAAAAAAGTGTTCAGTACCTCACCTTTATTAAAATGAATGAGGCATGTATCCCTGAGGGCTACTGCCTGCCCAGAGACCCCCCACACAGCATCTCTGCCTGCCCCAAGACTAAGTCGGTCCCCACACAGCATCTCTGCCTGCAGGCTGCACTTGGTAGATTCCTGAATTCTTAAGGTCGTAGCGGCCGCTAACAAAAAGGAGAATCATTTTTCTGGTGCGTATACATGCCTGCCTAATTTTTCTGGCTGCACTGCGGCTGCAACAACAAAACAAAAGGCATGTACATGTGTCAATTCCCCTTCGTGATCGTTACCTTGCAGCGATGAAGGGGCTTGTGTATCACAATAAAGCAATGACATATGATAGTGTGTTGGGGGGCATACCTGACCCAAGATAATAAGGTTGTTGCTTCATTGTGGACAGCCCAAATTCAATCAGCTGGACAGTCACTGTTGTTCTGTCATTGAGCTACCTCAGCCCGACCATATGGGCTTGAAAACCGCCATTGTGCGCACCAGTCCAGCACGGCCATCACTACACAAACAGCTGTTTGTGGTGCGTTATACAGTGAGTTTGGTCTGTCAGTATAAAGCAGTACACTACTGATCCATGTCTACACACGCAAGATGTTTTCAAGCACTTTATGCCTCCAATTTAGGAATGCAATGTGATTTCTGCCCTTTAGGGATTATAACGCTGCTGTGCGTCAAATCCGTAATTTTCCCCGGGACTTTTTGCTTGTATCCCACTCCGCCATCCCCCCTCCAGGTGTTAAACCCCTTGAAAAATCTATTCCATCACTCTGTTTGCCCTCATACTGCACGGAAGTGGTAAAATTGGCCAATCAAGGGCAAATCAAAATTGAATGTGTGTACACAGCCTAAGCTACCAAGGTAATCTGATTATAGAATGAGTTCACTAAGGGTGCATACACACATCCAATTTTGATTAGACAATCGCACACCAATTTTACCACCTTTAGGTAGTATGATGGACAGCAGATTTTGAAGCATGCATGAAAAAAGGTGCACAGAAAAAAATAGTGTAGCTGGATTACAAATTGGCACGACTGGATAATGAAATCTTGTTAAAAAAAAACTGTTTGTTTTCAAGTGGGTGTAAAGTGAAACCTGAAGAGATAAGCAACATTTTAGAAAAGATGGGAAATCAAAATGAAAAGATATTTACTTTAACCACTTTGCATCCAGACCTTGACCCACATGCAATTCTCTTTTTCTCCTGAGTTTTCTCCTAGGTAATATTTTCACACCCTGTCATAAAATGCATTTTGAACCACCAGCAAGCAAGAAAATACTTAAAATAACTTTAATAGTAATTTTTCACCTACTTTTTGGTATTTTTTCAATTGTAAAATGCTTAAAAGTTTTTCACTGTGAACTGAGAAAATAAAAGTATTTTTAATGGTATTATTGGGTCAGGGAACATATATTTGCTTTCGCCAAGTAGTGCTGCAGCAGATAGTGCCGGAGGTTTTGCACAGGAGCAAGCCCAATATCTATGATTTTCAGTTCCAAGAAAAAATCAGCTGAATCATCACATAGCAGACATACAGGATCTTCTCAAAAAATTAGCATATTGTGATAAAGTTCATTATTTTCTGTAATGTACTGATAAACATTAGATTTTCATATATTTTAGATTCAAATACACACAACTGAAGTAGTTCAAGCCTTTTATTGTTTTAATATTGATGATTTTGGCATACAGCTCATGAAAACCAAAATTTCCTATCTCAAAAAATTAGCATATTTCATCCGACCAATAAAAGAAAAGTGTTTTTAAAAGAAAAAAAAAGTCAACCTTCAAATAATTATGTTCAGTTATGCACTCAATACTTGGTCGGGAATCCTTTTGCAGAAATTACTGCTTTAATGCGGCGTGGCATGGAGGCAATCAGCCTGTGGCACTGCTCAGGTGTTATGGAGGCCCCAGGATGCTTCGATAGCGGCCTTAAAGTGAACCTAAAGTCACCCGAAAAAAATGAGATTAACTCACCTGGGGCTTCCCTCAGCCCCCTGCAGACGATCGGTGCCCTCGCAGCTCCGCTCCGATGTCCCAGGACCCGCCGGCGAGCACTTCCGGTTTGGCCGTCACCGGCCGACAGGCATGGGAACGCGAGTGATTGTTCGCGTTCCCAGCCTGTATATCGCCCCCTATGCTGCTATTGCGGCCTCCTGGGTTGGGTCTTGCGTCTATCAACTTTCTCTTCACAATATCCCACAGATTCTCTATGGGGTTCAGGTCAGGAGAGTTGGCAGGCCAATTGAGCACAGTAATACCATGGTCAGTAAACCATTTACCAGTGGTTTTGGCACTGTGAGCAGGTGCCAGGTCGTGCTGAAAAATGAAATCTTCATCTCCATAAAGCTTTTCAGCAGATGGAAGCATGAACCCACTTTTGAACCAGAAACAGCGGCAGAAGCTCCTGAATTGGGCTACAGAGAAGCAGCACTGGACAGTTGCTCAGTGGTCCAAAGCACTTTTTTTCGGATGAAAGCAACTTTTACATGTCATTCGGAAATCAAGGTGCCAGAGTCTGGAGGAAGACTGGGAAGAGGGAAATGCCAAAATGCCTAAAGTCCAGTGTCAAGTACCAAAAGTCAGTGATGGTCTGGAATGCCATGTCAGCTGCTGGTGTTGGTCCACTGTGTTTTATCAAGGGCAGGGTCAATGCAGCTAGCTATCAGGAGATTTTGGAGCACTTCATGCTTCCATCTGGGGAGGTAAGTCCACCCTTACCCCCCTGATTTTACTGTTTTTAAATCGTTTCCTGGTTTTTATTCTGCTGGCGCCTCTGTATCCATTGCACATTTTTTTTTTTAATTGGAATAGATGCGTGAGGGGGGCGTGAGAGCTTGGCTAATAATTTCCCCGACTTATTACCATATTAGTAAAATTTGGCAGCCATTCTATCCCTAGTATAAAGTTCCCTCCTATGCAGCCAGTATTCATAGTTGCTCTTCACCTCCATCCAAATATCTTTGTCTTTCCTTGTCCCTGAGGTTTTGTAGGTATTATAAGCCTTACGAACGTTCTCAACTGCTGAATTATATTCCTGTTGAACTGTCTTTTTCCTCTGTGCCAAATGATTCATTATATGACCTCTAAGGACCGCTTTCGCTGTGTCCCAAAACAATGCATTTTCTTTTGTGTGCTATTTAAATCTGCATACTCCAGCCAACATTCCCTAAATGACCCAGCAAAACTTTCTTCTTCATATAGATATCCGGGGAATCTCCATATATAATCTTGGAATATTATCTGCTAAAGTCAAGGCTACCGGGCTATGGTCTGAAATGACCATGTCTAAGATATTTGCACTTACCGTATTACTTTTGCTACACAGCTGACATCTATAAAAAATATAGTCAATTCTCGACATTGTGTGATGGACCGCAGAGAAATGCGTGAACTCCCCATCTATTGGGTGTAGTAGACGCCACGTGTCGACTAATAGGTTGTTGACTATAAATTGGCTGAGAATTTAACGTTTGTTAAGTTTTTTGGGTGTTTTTTCCTGTCTATCTTCCAGTGCTTGTGCTATACAATTAAAGTCTCCCCCGACTACACAATTTGTAAGAGGTCTAGTTGCCAATTTTTCATTTATTTCCTGAAAGAACATTGCATTATCTTGGTTTGGTCCATACACGTTGACAATGTCATAAATTTCACCCCTAATCTATAACTGCAAAATAGATATTCTCCCCTGATCATCAGTCTCATGCGACATAATTTCGCAATCCAAGTTTTTATGTATATGAGTCAAAACCCCTGCCTTTCTCCCCACAGCTGCAGAACCCACACATTTACCAACCCACAGTTTCTGCATAAATTTAAGCTGATCACAAGATAGATGGGTCTCCTGTAACAGAGCTACATCAGCTTTTAACCGTTTAAGATGTTTTAAGACTTTTGATCACTTACATGGGGATCTAAGGCCTTTTACATTCCATGTTATTATCTTAACCATTATCCAACAAGTAAAAGTTTGTCAGATGTGCAACAAGAATACCTTCTTTTTTTTCCCTTAGCAACCGGAGCAAGGCATGCAAAACATACTTTTTAACTTTTATCACAGTCCCCAATGTGATTTTAACTTTTATCACTTTTATCACAGTTCCCAACACAGGCAAAACTTTCAAAAAACTGAATATGAGCACAGGTCATTTTGCCCCTGCACTTATTGTGAGAATTATTATCAGTCATTGGACTTCTCTTCTTCCCTGAAAGGAACCACCCCTACTGCAGCTTCTCCCCCCCCCCCCCCCAGTCCAGTGCTCAAAAAGTCATTCTTATAAAGAAAGATAATAAAGATAATAAACTTATATTTTTGCTTAATAAACCTGCTCCTGGGTAGTCCGTGATCCCATTCAAGTGTGTTCATCTTTTTCCTTCTTCTTCATTTTCCTGGCAGGCGTGCTGTCACCATTTTGCGTTTGTGCGTCATGGCTGGCTGTTCGCGGTGAGAGTTGGGATGGAGATGCGTCATCACTGCACAGGTTCTGAAGAAAGTCCTCAGCTTCCTCATGTGTTTTAAAGAACCATGTATTTTCCTCACAATCGGTAACTTTCAGCAAAGCTGGATACAGTAGTGCAAATTTAAGATTCATTTTGTATAGAGATGTACACACTGTACTGAACAGCTTCCTCTTTCGCGATACTTCTGCAGAAAAGTCTTGAAACACCAGTATAGTGTTATTTTTAAACACCACTTTCTCCCTCCTTGCCTTATATGCCGTTAAAATGGCTGCTTTATCCTCGTAATCAAGATATTGGTCCATAGCAATTCTAGGTTTAGTGAGGGGGGCTCCGTCCTTAGTTTTAAGGGTGCCCACCCTGTGCACCCTTTCAGTTTTGCACGTATGTGTTATTCTCAGTATTTGTGGAAGGATTTGTTCACAAAATTCCTTGAGCTTGCTCGGAGTTACCGATTCCGGCAGGCCTGCTAATCTCAAATTGTTCCAACGTGACCTATTCTCAAGGTTGTCTAGGTTCTCAGTGTATTGTGCATTTTGTTTTATCACATCTCTCAATTTAGTGTTAACATTTTCAAGCTCGTCTTCACAGAGACAAAGCCTTTTTTCCGTTTCAGTGATCCTCCCCGTACAGGCTGCCATATCTGCACTTAGGTCCCCCATAGTGCGTGTGATAGTTTCCTCAATAAGTTCTGAGAGGCAGGGGGAGAGGTAGCTAACCACCTCCTTAGCCAAGTGTTCATAGTTTATAAGCGGTATCTGAGTGGCTTGTGGGGTCTCCGGCCAGTCCATTTCAGAGTCAAGGCTTTTCTCCTCTGTATCGACAGACGCTATCTTGGATTGCCTCGTGGGCTTAGCTGGGTCCTGCTTTGTTGTTGAGCGTGTCAAATACCGCTCCATCGCCACTTTCGGCGCCTCCCTCCGGTCTCCTGGGCTATGTTCCCTCTTGATCACGGTTGTGGGGGTCCCACGTGTGCGATCTGGGGGGAGAGAATCCCTTCTCTTAGCGGAGCGCTGCCGCGGACGTCCTGCTGCTCGGGTACCGGAACCGGAAGTTGAGTCCACTATGTTCTTACAAATAAAAGGGAGGTTTTTCTTTTGTGATATTAATATGCTCTAGTTTTATTACCTGTATAGACAGTGACACAGTGTAAAACAGGAAGCGGTGGAGAGGCAGGTCTCCTGAAGGAGCACCACATCTATGCAAGATTTTAAATAATTTGTAATAATTACGTTTACATTCTTTTATGTAGTGATCCAAAGTCCTGAATATTATGCAATATTCATTTTAAGATTATTTGAGTCATGTATTATGGTGCCTCTCATTGGTATCCTGTATATATTTATTCTCTCTTGAGCAGCAGGTATCTGGGGTAGAAAGGTCATTAAGAAAGCATTGTACACTTGCCTTGTAGTTCCATATAGACACATCAGATTGGAGCTTTGTAATTTCAGGTCCATAATAGAGATACACATCTATCTAAGTTTTATATGTGTTATGTAATTTTTCTAAAACAAAAATGTATGTAACTTTAAATAATACCATAATCCTCCGTGCATACCAGTTATCTCATAAACTGAATATCAAAGCTAAGGATAGTTAGAGTTAAATTTCAGTCATGTGTGTAAGGTAGGTTTATGCTTACCAGGTTTTAAGTGGTGTAAAAATGCAGACACTGTTCTCTGGATCCCAAGCACAGTAAGGGTCACGAGTACCCAGGCAACTTCTGTGAACAAAAAAAAAAAAATGTTTTATTTCATAAAACATGCAGAACCTAGTTTACAAAGCTGAGGGATTGCAGACTGATGCCTTCCTTAGTGCTGCCACAAGCAGGTAAGTGATAGCGGTATACAGAAAGTGTGAGCTATCACACTGTTATGTGTACCTAGAGCTGTACCCAACTACTGCTGCAGCTGTGCAGGACTCTATTAATATGAATATATGTACAAGTTCCTTTCTATATATTTAAAACCATTGCACTGGCCAGATGGCACCCATCAGCACTTTTATCAAATAAATAAGTGGCAGTCATGCAAACAATGACACTTTTGACAGCACTGCTCATAGACGCATAGTGTGTCAAAAGTAGGACTTCATCAATATTTTTTTTTTTTAATTATTAGTTCCAATGGTATTTACTGAAGAAAAGAATCACAAAAATCAGAAGAATTGCTTTTATTCACCAAGTACGCCAAATTACGTACCCAGAATTGTTTGTGGTACACATGGTAAAGGCAAAGGAACAATGGAAGACAAAGAGTAGGCAGCATGAGAGATGGTTATAATACAGGCACAGAATTTAGAAGCATACAGAACATAGAGTGAGGGACAAGTCCTGCTCATGTCAGTGATAGAGGAATGCAAGAACCAGTCACTCAAAGTCCTGCTCAGTAGTGCTTAGAGTCCTGCTGGCAGGCTAAGCTGGCAGGGGGAGCTGGAGTTCAGTATATAGAAAGCCTGGGGGGAAAAGGTGCTCGCTCCTGCACCTGGTGGTTGTGGAGGGGATAGCTCTAAAGCGGTGGCCCGATGGGAGGACCTGAAAGGAGCGACTGCCGAGGTGAGAGATCGTGTGAGATCTTGGTGGCCCTCGTTCTCATTCTGGAACAGGGGTGTAAGGCCCACGGTCGCAGGGGTCACTGCTGCGACTGGGACTGTGCACGTCACGTCAGAAAATGCTACCTCGTCGAGTTGCGCGGCCCTACTCATGAGGTCTGTGAATATGTGCTATACTAATGACAGTGCCTGGCACTGCCCCCAGAACTTCTCTGCCCCTCAGTTGCTTCACTCACCTTCTTCCAACTGGCTGTTCCTAAGGCTGACTCAGCGCTTAATGGAAGCTACAGTGTGGCAGGGCTGTCCTCAATCTGGCTGACCCCGCCTCCAGACTTCCCCTTTGTCATCTCAACTAACTTCCTCCGTGGCAGCCAGGTACACAGGCAAGAAGACAGCTTCTTGTTCAGGTGGGAGGATTGCAGGAAATGTGTTTCTGAACATCTCCCTGTGCTAGGTTCAACTGCTGCTGCAAGTTTCTCACTTCCCTCTTACTAGTTACTCTATTAAATGTACACGACCCCTGTGTTCTGTGTACCACAAGTCTGCTAGTGTGTATGACACAGATCCTGCTGCCTGCCACAAATGCTGACTGCCAGATGGAGTTAAAAATCAGCCCTGGGCTCTACATCCAGTGCCAAGTTTACATTAGTGAGTGGCAACCCGACATTGTTGTTTCTGGGTCTTTGCTACCCCCATCAGTACACATTTTTCCCCCTTCATATCATTACTTCATCAGTCCCATTCCATTTATGAGCCTCTTGACCATTCCCATTTTGCTGTGGGGTTCTTGCAGGGTACATTTATGTGTGAATCTCCACTCACTTGGATGCCTGTCCCAAGTGTGTGATCTGACTGCACTTTGACCCCGGTGCCTGCATGCCTGTCCCAGGTGTTTGCCTCCTTTGTTATCATTGCAGTCTACAAACTCCCTGATGCAATCTTCCTGGGTGAGTACTGTGGCCTGCAGTTGATGGCTAGGAGCTCAACATCAGGAGTACAGCCTTTGCTGAGAATGGTGGTGTTGGTGCACCAGCCGTTGCTGATGAAGAAGCACAGGCCACTGCCTCGCTTTTTACCAGAGATGTCATGTGATCACAATCAGCGCAGAGGAGGTCCAAGCCTGGCACTTACAGAGAGGTATTGGGGATGTTGTTGTTCAGCCAGGTCTAAACTTGGGTCTTTCTACCAATCCAGGGTTTGCTGCCATGTAGTAGGGGGCAGTTCGTCCACCTTGTCGGGGAGTGGAAATATGTTCACTAGGAGACTGTGGTGGGAGACTGTAGGCCCTTTTAAGTTTTACAAGGGCGGCAGCCCTTCTCCCCTATGGCAACGTTTCCTCGGAGTGCGTATGGTACTGCCAGTCAGGTGTTTGATGTAGGAGTTGACAATGTCCCACAAGGGTATTCCTTACCAAACTAGAAAAGAAAACCATGGTATATACGGTAATATAAGAAATACAGCAACTCATGGTATAGAAGAATCTATAATATTTTATTTAGATTCATATCCCAATCTAGATAAAAACAAACACTGACACCACATGCACAAGAAAGGGAACCTGCAATGTAGAATGAATCACAGTTTGTACAAATGAATATATATAAAATATATATAATATACAGTATATAATAATATATGAGTCAGCACCACAAATATATAATCACAAATATCAGATCACAACACTGAATAAATCAGTGACCTACATCTCCAAGATAGCAATAGTATAAATATAACCAGTACGGCAACATGAGAAAAGATAAAACCACTATGCTAATTACCACTGGAAACAGCTAGTAACCCCTCGTGTGTAAATGGTCATGCAGGACCTAACATGCATCGCATCTATAAGATGCTTCTTCGGAGATAAAAACATAAAAAGCCAGGTGCCCTAAATACTTCCAGGACAACGCCGCAGATCGCGATCGCATGTATCGAGGGGCATGGCCACACACCTCAGCATCGGCCTTCTCCGCTCGGCAGTGTATTGAGGAGACAGCGCTCTTTCCAGGCTTTGCATTAGAAGAAATTAAATTAGAATCCCCCAATGAGTGATGGAAATAAGGAATAAATAGATAAAGATATAATACGCAAAGTCATTAATTATGGTCAATAAAGGTACTGGAAACTCAAAGCGTAATACATATGTATGAGGGGGAAAACAGGAGGAATACGAGGACATCTACTGATGGGATTGCATAAAGATCCAAAAAATCCCGAATGTATAGACAATGAAATAAATAAATCTAAGTAAATAGACCCCAAATATATTAATATACAATGGGTAATCAGATGAGTGATACAAAAATAGGAAAATATACAAAGTCTCAACACATATAAAAGATATACAAAAGATTATTGATTATGTGAATAAAGTGCTCCATGCTTGAATCAAAGACGCCTCAGCGAATCAGTGAGGATGTGCAAAATAGTCTATAAGAAAGTGAAAATTCCATAAATATCAGAAAATATGTATGGCATAAATCAATGGACATATAATGATTCAGAACTGTCAATACTTACATCCAGACAGTCTCAATCACGAAATGCATATAAAGTGCAAAAAGTGCAGTAAATCAAACACTGGTTCCAAGGCAAGAAAACGTAAATAGGATAGGAAAAGGAAGGAAAATAAATTAAGTCCTGTACTCACAACCAACAAAGTGCTGCTGATAAAGTGCATAAGAATGTAACAAAACCGGTATTTAAACCGGTTAGAAAATTGTGAAAAACTCATATAATAGTGAACAAACAAAAAACAGTGTGAGTAATCCTAAAGTGCAAATATCTCGAAATGCCAAGTATCCTATTCAAAGGAGAAAAGTAATTTATTGCTCATTTTACTCTGCAAAAAATGTACTCGTTTGCACATATTTTACATTTTACTATTTTTTGCCATAGTGCCCCTTTAAGTCTCATAGGGCTTCTGGTTTGTAACCTATAGATCCATCTCAGATCTGCACGTAGAAGTCTATTACTGATATCACCTCCTCTTTTGTTAAGTTTAATTGTTTCCCAACCACAGAAGAGCCAGTACCTACGTAAGCCACCATGCATGTTGACAGCATGTAAGGCCAATGTGGTGAGTGAAAAAAAGTGTGTCCCAACCAACAGCTCACTGTCCAAGAATCAATAATCTTTAATATACACAATTATGTATGGCCCAGAGTGGTTTGGATAGTAGTACAAAGAGAAGTGGTGGCAGAACTCGGTCTGCAAACTAAAACACTCAATGGGTCACCTAGTAAAAATCATGAAAAAACGTTTATTGAATACAAAAAATTCCCAAAAACAATATAACACCCATTGGCAGGAAAGAGGCACACATTCTAGTTATCAATGCAGCACCCAGAGTCCAGCTTAATTATAGCCAATAATAAACTTCAGTGTAGTGAAAAATAACATGAGTATATGGGTATGGAAAAAAGTGGTTCCCAAGCACCTATATCTGGATAAGTATCTGTAAAGTTCCAGTATATATAACACCAAATGTTCAAAGCACAATATGGCTGTGATAAACTCAACGTAACAATAGATGTCCAATCGCAACAGCCAATATGGTGGTAAGCTCCTTGGCGTAAGAAGAAAACGTGCACTTACCTGTAACTGCTGTATCCGACTAGTAATCTCTATGAAGATAGATGGCAAGAAAAAATAGTTGTAGATGCTCAATTGCAGTATCCACACAACAACAGAGATGATTGTAATACAGCGTGACTGTCACCAATCCAGAGTACAATAGATGTCCAATCGCAACATGTTATTGGCATAAAGATATGCGTGCACCTTCAGATAATTCAATATAGCTGCAGATATTATAGCCCGTTATTCAAAGAGTTTATAAGTGATCATAGCTACCAGATGAATGTTCATGGGTATGCGGAGCCACGTGTTGTATCCATGTATGCTTGTAGAAACAAATGCGTTAAATGATCTCCAGCAAATACTTAGCATTGCAGCAAACACTTAGTAGTGGGTCTGTATGAGACGTTGTCAACCTGTTTTGCCAAATTGTCCGTCTCCTCAGGACCTCAGACTGCTCTGTGCCTGCCGTTATGGGTTGCTGTACATGTGGGCGCAGCTTCTGAGTTCCATGCAGCCTGGGCTCAGCCGGAAATGACATGGACGGCCAATGTCTCCAGCACAACATGCGCCGACTTTAAAGAAAGGGGACGGGCTGCCAGGCCCCCCTGGGCTGCCAGGCCCCCCCATGCAGAAACCTCGCCTCACCAGCAGTACCAGACACCAAGGGAGGACGAGAAAATAAAGGGGAGGGAGAAGAAGAGAAAATAATAATAAGGAGAAAGGTAATAAAGGGGAAGGAAATAAATGAAAATAGGATAAAGATGGTGGAGAAAACAAGAAGAAAAGGGGAAGTTGCCTCCGTGTACCCCCGTGAGTTTGGGGTGATCGAGGGGGTTTTCAGCCGCGGTTCTGCAGCGTTTTAGATCGGACTATAATGTTAATGAGGTTTTTAAAATAAAAACCTAATTTTAGGGAGACTTCAGAGTCTCTTTAAAGCGGTATTGTCACCATAAAAATCAAATTTCAACAGCAACTGGTCTGAGTGTATTAATTGATAAATATGCTAAGCCTGCATTCAAAACTTTTTTCTGCTGTTATGGTTTGGAGTTATTACATACTATAGGAGCACTGGCCCTAGTGCCAAACAGTGCCAAAAAGTTGAATGCTGGGAGTTATTTTGAATGCTGGGAGTTATTTTTATCTAAAATATATTCCTCCTCTTGTATTTATTTCCCTGCCTAGCTGACTTGTGTTTACAAGCAAGGCTGAGGTGACTCAGTGATTGGATGTGTAAATAAAAAAAAGACTCTGGGAGGAGGGCAGCTAATGAATACACAATGAGCAAGAGAAGGGAGGGGGGAAAACAAGAGTCAGGGAGGATATGATGTCAGCATTAGCTGGGCAAGATGGCCACTGCCTAGAAAAGGATTTTCTGCTTTTCCTTTGTAAAATTCACAGGAATCATTACGTGGATAGCACAATACAACTGTTATGTAAGTAGAGGTAGTATTTATCTACTTATATATGTGGTTTTTATTTCTAGGTTAGCATGGGTGTCGCTTGTTCTTTAAAGCAGTGTTTCTCAACATTTTATTAGTATGTACCCCTTTTAAAACCCTGTACTCGCCAAGTACCCCCTAGCATAGTAAACATTATCGCAAGTACCCCTTGACAAATGTATGTATGTATCATATTACATGATAATTGGTTCTAAACAATTTCCAAGCATTTACTATTGCTTTTATTTAGCTAAAATACTAATTTGGTGTTGTTTAAATGGGATTTATCATTTTCTAAAACTCTAAATTTGTTATTCTTGGTTAAGTATAGCAAGCCCGAGTACCCCCTGGAACCATCAGAAGTACCCCCTGGGGTACGCGTACCGCACGTTGAGAACCTAGGCTTTAAAGGATACCCGAACTGAAATGTGACATAATGCGATAGACGTGTATGTGCAGTGCCTAGCACACAAATAACTATGCTGTGTTCCTTGTTTCTTTCTCTGCCTGAAAGAGTTAAATATAAGGTATGTAAGTGGCTGACTCAGTCCTGACTCAGACAGGAAGTGACTACAGTGTGACCCTCACTGATAAGAAATTCCCCTTTTTTACCTCTTTCTTGCTCTCAGAAGCCATTTTCTGCTAGGAAAGTGTTTTATAGTTGGAATTTCTTATCAGTGAGGGTCACACTGTAGTCACTTCCTGTCTAAGTCAGAACGGAGTCAGCCACTTGCATACGTTATATTTAACTCTTTCAGGCAGAGAAAGAAAAAAAGGAACACAGCATAGTTATTTGTGTGCTAGGCACTGTACATACACATGTCTATCTCATTAAGTCACATTTCAGTTCGGGTATCCTTTAAGTTCATACTATATATTCTTTATAAACCAAAATATACATAAAGTTTAACCACTTTAGCCTTCAGGACGTAGCTCCTACGTCCAAATATGCATGTCCATGAGAAAACGGAGCCGATGGGGTGCGCGGGCCCCAGTGAACCCAGAGATCAATGATTGGGAAAGCCGTTCCCATTCATTGATCTAAGTCCCTTAGAACGATTGCTATCTTCTATGGAGAAGCCGCGATTGTTCTGTTACACATCCCCTCTGTGGCCATTTTTTTTTAAACTTTTCTTTATTTAGAACAGCAAGGAAATTACAAAAACATATTGACAATGTTGACAATATTTCACCATCGCATCATAACGATCTAGTGGCTACTGTACAATATGCTATTTCAGTATCAAAGTCCAAAGTACAAACTATCATCATATTTTTGCAATGGTTGTTTCTTTGCCAAAACCATATAACATTTTATCCAGTTATATATAGATAAGTCCCTCACCACAGTGAGGGCATCACAACCTATCTATAAGATATTGTCTTGCTGTCATATTTTAATTGTCTAATAAGACCTAAACCCTAGCCAATATGCATTCTGTCTAGTACTTCGTTTCTATAATATAACAACATAAAATAACATAAACATAAACCCTTTCCGCTCTCCCCCACCTCACCCCTCAATCTTTTCCCTTTGATAGGGAACTATGTCCTTAATAAGATTAATTGACTATACTCATTTATCTGATTATATCTCTAAGCGACCCAAATATCCCCCTATTTTTCCCTTCAAATACCACAGGGTATCCTCGAATGTTTTCATAAAGATAACAATTTGACTTCTTGTGAATGAATATTCAATATATGGTTGCCAGATCTTAAAAAACTTCGGAACTGTTTTTGGTTTCGTCATTTCCATCGATAACCTTTCTAGATGGAGGATATGGGTAAGAATTGATTTTAGATCTTCTACAGAAGGTGGTATAGGTTCAAGCCATTTCTTCATGACAGCCTTTTTGGCTGCCAGAAGAAAAAGGTGCTCCCACTTTGTGATTGAAGGAATCTCTTTATTAGATGAGCGATCTATGTTGTGAAACAGACAAAAAAGAGGGTCTACTGTCCTAGATTTCCGAGTGATTTCCTGAGAGAAAACCAATGCCTCTTTCCAGAAGTTTTGAATTGTTTTACATAACCACAGCATGTGATTTAGATCAGGGGTCGGATCCCTACATTTAGGACACCTAGATGACAAAGTTGATCCTATGTGGTGGTATGGACCTTTTATGGGAATATATGCTCTAAATACTGTCTTCAGGTATATTTCCCTCCAATCTTCTCCTACTATAGCTGACCTGACTGCTATCCAACCCTCTCTTAGAAGATCCACTATGTTATCTCTTGAGATCTCCATTAGTTCTGCCCATTTATAGAATTGTTGGAAATAGTTTTTCTTTTTAGGGAGGTTTTCTCTAAGTTGGGTATATATCCAGGATAGGGACTGCTTATATTTTAAACTACCTATTAGGTTACTGAAGCCAGTACAAGATTTAATCACCCCCGTGCCCCCTATTTTTTTCATTATATAACTTTTCAGTTGAGCAAAATAGTAAACATGATTTGAAAGTATTTCTTTAGTCGATAGAGCCTTTTCCCAAATTAGTACCCTCTTGGTCTAGAAAATCCCCTATTGAGTATATTCACATATTCGCCCATAATTCATAAGCCTCATTCATATCCCTGGTGGAAATGAAGGATTTCCTTTTATAGGTGTTAATAAAGAAATATAAGCAGGTAGTTTATACCTTTTTCTAATTTCCCTCCATGTTATGAGTGTGTCTCTTATCAGGACATTGTTTTTAATCCGTTGAGGTAACTGGCTCAAAGGGGTATGGAGAATTCCTAGGAATGAAAATGGGATCACTATCATATTTTCCAGTTTTGTAGGCGTATAAAAGAAAGTGTCTCCTACCAAGTCCCTGATGTGTCTAAATAATGCTAAGAGATCACATACACGAATATCTGGAAAGTTTAATCCTAACTATGGGATGGTTGCTTTTAACTTTTCTGGGCTTCCCTGACTTCCATAGAAATTTTATAAAAGCCGATTCTAACTCTGTGGCCATTTTGTGGCCAAATAGTAAAACTACATCTACGTACATTTTTATTAAAATGAATAGACATTTTTACATTTAAAATTAACTGTTTACCGCCCACACACCCAAAAATATTTAAATAAAATTTGTAATTAGAAAAAAAATTACAATAAAAAAAAATATATAAATAGTTACCTAAGGGTCTGAACTTTTTTAATATGCATGTCAAGAGGTTAAATTACTAATATTTTTTTTTAATTATAAGCTTGTAAATAGTTATGGACACTATGCGACCTCTCTTCTCAGTGACAATGCCTCCAGCTGCGCTGAAGGTCCTTTCTGGCAGGACGCTTGAGGCAGGGCAAGACAGAAGTTGGATGGCAAATTGTGACAGCTCTGGCCAGGTCAAGCCTGGGCACCCAGTATTCCAGGGGTTTATCACTGCTCACAGTGTCTACATCCACACTTAAGGCCAGATAGTCGGCTACCTGCCAGTCGAGGCATTGGTGGAGGGTGGATCCGGAAGGGCTAAGGCGAGACATTGGACTAAAGAATGTCCACATGTCCGGCATCACCATGAGATCGCTAGAGCGTCCTGTCCTTGCCTGCGTGGACATGGGAGAAGGATTAATGGCAGTGGTATCTTTATTCCGTTGTGCTGTGACATCACCCTTAAACGCACTGTAAAGCATAGTTGCCAGCTTGTTCTGCAAGTGCTGCATCCTTTCTGCCTTCTGGTGATTTGGAAACATCTCCGCCACTTTGTGCTTATACCAAGGGTCTAGTAGCGTGGCCACCCAGTACAGCTCATTCCCCTTGAGTTATTTTATACGGGGGTCCCTCAACAGGCTGGACAGCATGAAAGCCGCCATCTGCACAAATTTGGATGCAGACGTACTATCCATCTCCTCTTGCTCTTCCTCAGTGAAGTCAGGTAAGTTCTCCTCCTCCTCCCAGCCATGAACAATACCACAGGAAAGGTGAGCAGCACAAGCCCCCTGCGACATCTGCAGCGGTTGTTCTTCCGCCTCCTCCTCCAAAAAAACACCTTTCTCATCATCTGACTCCTCTTCCCCACACGACTCTTCCTCCTCCCCCCTCTATGCTGCCGCAGGTGTTGAGGAATCATCTGCTTCTGCTGAGAATTGATCCCACAACTCTTCCTCCTGTTCCCGTTCCTCCACAGCTTGATCCACCACTCTACGCACGGCGCGCTCCAGGAAGAAAGCATATGGGATCAAGTCGCTGATGGCGCCTTCACTGCGACTCACCAGGTTTGTCACCTCCTCAAACGCCCGCATGAGCCTGCAGGCATTTCACATGAGTGTCTAGTACTTCGGCCAGAACATCCCCATCTCCCTAGAGCATGTCCTTTGACTGTAGTTGTAGAAATACTGTTTTGACGGCTTTCTCCTGTTGTAGCAGGCAATAACAACGGAGCAATAGCATATGTGGTCAGTAGAAGAGCCAGGCACCTCTGTGAGGTTACAGAGGTGCCTGGCTCCTCTACTGACCACATATGCTATTGTTCCGTTGTTATTGCCTGATGAAGCGGGATCAAATCTGCAAAACGCGTTGCATATTTGGAGTTCATAAATAAAATATATTGACTGTCTTTACTACAGTCGTTGTGTGTCTACTTGGAGGAGGTAAGTCCACCATTACCTCCTCTATTTACCAAGAATTTGGTTTTTAAGCTCATTTAGCTTCCTTTTATCCTTTTGGCGCCTCTGTTCTGCATAATAGATAAAAACAAACACTGACACCATATGCACAACAAAGGGAACCCGCAATGTACAACAAATCGTCAGCACCACAAATAAAAAATTCCTCATACATAATGAATTAAATCTATTGCTATCTTGTGGTCAATACAGGTACTGGACGTTAAAACAAACCCCTATTGCTACGCCCCTGTATATGCAGAATGTCTACCAGGCCTTTATTCTGATATATTTTGGTGAGTTAAGACTTAAGAATTGGAGGCCTAAAAATCTTGAAAAAAATGTACCGCTTTTGACTCATAATTCCAGACAGAAATGCACCACCAGGGAGGTTAATAAAGGTCAGGTACTTAACACTTTGGTGACCTAGGTGACTTCTCTTGACAGTGACAATCCCTCCTGCTGTGCTGAAGGTCCTTTCTGACAGGACGCTTGAGGCGGGGCAAGGCAGAAGTTCAATGGCAAATTGTGACAGCTCAGGCCACAGGTCATGCCTAAGCACCCAGTAGTCCAAGGGTTCATCACTCCTCAGAGTGTCGATTTCTGCAGTTAAGGCCAGGTAATCCACTACCTGTTGGTCGAGGCATTCTCGGAGGGTGGATCCCGAAGGGCTGTGGTGATGCGTTGGACTTAAGAAAGTTTGCATGTCCGACATCACCAACACATCGGAACAGCGTCCTGTCCTTGCTGGCGTGGCCGTGGGAGAAGGAGGAGGATTACTGGCACCTCTTCCCTTGTGTTCCCTTCCTTTGCAGGCTGTTGTGCACCCGCTAAATCCTTTCTGACTTCTGGTAGTTGGTAACATATCCGCCACTTTGTGCTTATACTGAGGGTCTAGTAGGGTTGCCACCCAGTACAGTTCGCTCCCCTTGGGCCTTTTTATATGGGGGTCCCTCAACAGCCAGGACAGCATGAAAGACCCCATATGCGCAAGGTTGGATGCCGAGGTAGCCAACTCCTCTTCTTCAGATGACTCCTCCCTCTGCATTGCCACAGGTACAGCAGGTGTCGACGAAAAGTCTGGTTCTGGTGGTGGTGATGGTGCCCACAACTCTTCCTTGTCACGCTTCTCTACAGCCTGATCCACCACTCTTCGCAGGGCACGCTCCAGGAAGAAAGCATATGGGATCAGGTTGCTAATGGTGCCTTCACTGCGACTCACCAGGTTTGTCACCTCCTCAAAAGGATGCATGAGCCTGCAGGCATTGTGCATGAGCGTCCAGTAACGCAGCAAAAATGTCCCCAGCTCCCCGCGGCCTGTCCTAGCACCGCGCTAGTACAGATACTCGTTAATGGCTTTTTCTTGTTGGAGCAGGCTGTCAAAGACTTCAATTACAGTGAGTCGGGCTGTCGCAAATCAAGCTCCTCACTAGCAGGTTCTTTTGCCGCTGAATGTCTGCAAAGTGCGCCATGGCTTTGTAGGAACGCCTGAGATGGCCACACACCTTCCTGGACTGCTTGAGGACCTCCTGTAAGTCTGGATACTGATTGTATAATAAGATTTAACACATGTGCCATGCAGGGCACATGTGTTAACTTTCTCAAATTCAATACCGCCAACAGATTGCTTCCTTTGTTACACACCACTTTGCCGATTTCCAGTTGGTGCGGAGTCATTCACTGATCCACCTGCTCAGAGCGGCCATGCGTGCTTGTCCGGTGTGACTCTCGGCTTGCAGGCAAGTCAGGCCCAGTACGGCATGACACAGTCATACCTGGGATGTGGAATAGGCCCTGGGGAGCTGGGCGGGGTGCAGTTGATGTTGTAGTAGTAGAGAAAGCCGCAGCAGCAGCATAAGAGGAGGACTCAGACAAGGAGGATAACGAAGAGGATGGAGAAGTAGGAGGAGAAGGAGTAGGAGTAGAAGAGGAGGTGGCAGCAGGCCTGCCTGCAAGTCGTAGTGGTGTCATCAACTCCACTGCAGAGCCAACCATTCCATGCTTGGAAGCCGTCAACAGGTTTACCCAATGTGCATTGTACGTGATATAGCTGCCCTGACCATGCTTTGCAGACCAGGTATCAGTGGTCAGATGGACTCTTGCCCCAACACTGTGTGTCAGAGATGCCACGACTCGTCTTTCCACATTACAGCACAAGTTGGGGATTGCCATTTTGGAGAAAAAGTTTGCTCGGTACCTTCCACTGCGGTGTCCCAAATCACAACACATTTTTTAAAGGCCTCAGACTCCACCAGCTTGTATGGTAAAAGCTGGCAGGCTAACAGTTCTGACAAGCCAGCTGTCAGACGCCGGGCAAGGGGGTGACTCTGAGACATTGTCTTCTTCTGCTCAAAAGCTTCCTTGACAGACACCTGACTGTGGGCAGATGAGCACTCATGCAGGAACTGCTCAAGGTGAGAGGCGGTGTGGAGGGTGGTTGAGAGGGTGCTAGGTCGGCAGAGGTTGATGTGGATGAAGATGTTGAACCATGAGGAGTAGGGTGGCTTTGAGTTTGTGTGCTGATTTTCCTCGTGTTTTGAGATCATGTGCCTTAGCAAAGCAGGGTGGGTGTAAGATTTCCCACGACTCCGTTTCCTTTGGCAGAGGTTGCAAATGGCAACGCTGTTATCAGAATTTAAAAATTAAATAAACAGCCTGACTCAACCACCACCATGTTATCAGAGGCAGACACACAAAAATGTCACACTGGTGAGCCTTGGAATAATGGCATTATGGTGATGGCAACAGCAGGCGTTGAAGGGCGTGTTGACTGGCTGACCCCAGGCGCCGATACATGCTTTCTGACAGTGCCACTAGCTCTTTTTGATGAGTGCCCCCTGCCCCACCCCTGATAGTTTCAACCCACTTTTTCCGATTATTTAAGAAGGGCAAAAAATCAGATCCAGGAAATTATAGACCTGTAAGCTTAAAGAGGAACTTCAGCCTAAACAAACATACTGTCATTAAGTTACATTAGTTATGTTAATTTAAATATATAGGTAATATAATCTCTTACCCACTCTGTTTTAAAAGAACAGGCAAATGTTTGATTTCATGAGGGCAGCCATCTTTTTGGTTGAAAGGAGGTGACAGGGAGCATGAGACACAGTTCCAACTGTCCTGTGTGCTGATCACCCCTCCCAGTTGCTAGGCAACGTGAATAACAACATAGGAAATCCCATCATGCTTTGCAAAGCATCAGGGAAAAAGCTCGGGCAGTTTTCTTTGATGTGTGGAGCTTAGCTGAAAAAGCAACTAAAATTATGCTTTGGTAAGAAAAACAAAGTTCTGATGTGAAACTGTTAAAGAAACACCAAGCCTTTTCAGTTCTGCTGAGTAGATTTGTAGTCTGGAGGTTCACTTTAACATCAGTTGTATGCAAACTATTTGAGGGGTTACTAAGAGATACTATACATGACTTCATAGTAGAAAATAATCTTATTTCTCAGCATCAACATGGGTATACTAAAGACAGGTCCTGTTTGACTAACATGCTCAGCTTTTATGAGGTAGTGAAAGCTAATGTGGACATTGGGAATGCTGTAGATGTGATATACTTGGACTTTGCAAAGGCCTTTGACACTGTTCCCCACAAAAGTCTGGTGCAAAAGTTGAGGATGCAAGGACTGGGGAAGAGTCTGGCTAATGGACAGAAATCAAAGAGTTGTGGTCAATGGATCATACTCAAAATGGGTGACTGTTAGCAGTGGGGTCCCAGAGGGTTCTGTACTGGGTCCAGTGCACTTCAATATATTTATTAATGATCTAGTAGATGTAGTAGAAAGCAATGTTGCTATTTTTGCAGATGATACAAAATTGTGCAGAATCATCAACTCTCAAGAAGATAGGGACCTATTGCAACAAGATCTGGAAAGGATGGCATTATGGGCACATAAATGACAGATGTAATTCAATGTGGAAGCTCTGGGTGCCAGTGGGCTGTGTGGAGTGTCTCACAGACAGAGATATGCAATAGTACTATCGTAAAACAGTGGGAAACAAACACTGCAGTGGTACAGTGCCAGCTACTAATGAGGCAAACAATCGCAGTAGTGTGGTGCTGTGCACACAGCTCTGGGAGTGTCGCACACAAAAACGCAGGAAAACAATGTAGCAGCCCTCAAAAGGGCCATTTGGGGTTCTTTCACAGCAAGTCAGTCAGTTAGGAACAGGAAAACAGGCCTAGCTAACTTTCCCTATCTCAGCAATACTCTCTGTCCCAGCAATGCTCTCTGCCTTCCTCTCGCTACAGCAGCCGGCGACTGAATGCAACATGGCCGGTGCAACTGCCTTTTTAAAGGGGGGGTGGGGGTCCAGGAGGGGGTGCTGCTGATTGGCTTCCATGTCTCTGCTGACTGTGAGGTAAGGGGTCAAAGCTCAATGATGATGATGTATCATCATTTATATTGTAAGCTCGCAAGGGCAGGGCTCTCACCCCTTTGTGTCATGGAATGTTATTAATTTAATTGCTTGCACTCTGTTAGACATTTATACATTTTAGTAATCATGTTAAATTTGCAATTGTAATCAGCAGTGCTGTATTTTGTATCAGTGTTCATATTTGATGTATATCATTGTCTGTATCATTATGTATCCCTTGTTTGTTTTCTTACATTGTACAGAGCCACGGAATATGTTGGCGCTTTATAAATAAATAATAATAATATTAATAATATAGGGGGCGGGTCGAACCTGCCATGGGTTCGCTGTCCAAAGCGGGCGCAAACAGCTGATCTTCACCGGGCCAGCAAACTGTTCGGGCCATCTCTAGTGGCAACGTGGGGTGGTTTGGTCGATTCCACCCGCACATTTTGGGGTGGTTACAGTTCATCAACGATCTCTTCATTGCAGGGGTCATGAGAAACTTGTTTGGAATTTTTCAACATTTTGAATCATAACAGTTTGAATATTACCTTACTTACAACATCTGTGATCATGAGGTTGAGTTTCTAGATCTGCGTATTAGGAAGAATTTGAAATGAAAACTCTCAACTACCATATTTCGAAAAACCGACAGCTGTGAATAGTGTCCTCCAGTAAGGTTCCCACCATACGGAGAGTCTGAAGCGTAATATCCCAATTGGACAGTTTGTGCGATTACGCAGAAATTGCTCAGAATTGGGGGACTTTGAAAAAGAGGCCATAAATCTAAAGCAGCGGTTCCGGGCAAGAAGCTACCACACAAAATATTTGGAGAACCCTCTAAGGAGAACGAGAGCAACCCTTCATGGATCATGATAAATTACTGCGTACAAGAAAGAGAACTATTGATTACAAGATCAGGATTACTACCCCTTTTAATACACAGTGGAATGGATTACGCCAAGTCATTTGTAAACACTGGAACATACTGAGAAATGATCCTGACATTAGACCCTTTTTGACTGAATATCCTAGCCTGATGGCTAAGAATGCCCCTACAATTAAGAATTTGTTAAGTCAGAGTCATTTCCAGAGGTCCACTGGTGGCAGTATAGTTAAGAGGAGTTTTTCTTCTGGCTCCTGCAATGTCTGCCCCAATATGAGAAATACCATATTTGTGACAAATCAACACACAGGGAAACATTTTTACATTAATGACTTTATAAACTGCAGGACATGTGGAGTGGTCTATCTTTTACAGTGTCCTTGTGGCTGGCAGTACATAGGACAGACCAAAATGCTCTTAAACTTTGTCTTCAAAAACACAACTCAGTGGTGAAATTAACTAAAAGGGATCTCGAACAAGGCAAGACACTCACCACATTGGCCTTACATGCTGTCAACACGCATGGTTGTCTCACTTAGGGACTGGCTCTTTGGTTTGGAAACAATTAAACTTAACAACAGAGGAGGTGGTATCAGTAATAGACTCCTACATGCAGAGAGATGGATCTTCAGGTTACAAACCAGAAGCTCTATGAGACTTAATGAAGAATTCAGTTTTGGATGTTTTTTGCCTCAATATTTATCTGTGGATTACTTTATGACATGCTGTCTGAGTGACTCCTGGTTTATTTTTCTTCTTGATTTGTTACCCTCATATAATACTTGTGACTGTAATTACACTTACTTAAATATTACTTATCTTCTTACTTTGGGTGAAGGTTTTTATCACTTTTGTATCAGACAATGAAATATCTATAAGTTGATTTTGTGAGTCTCTATCTTTGTGAGTATCATATTCATAGGTCGTTAGTATTTTGAGATGTTTGTACTTTAGGATTGCTCACACTGTTTTTTTGTTTGTTCACTATTATATGAGTTTTTTCACAATTTTTCTAACCAGTTGTATCGGTTTTGTTACATTCTTATGCACTTAATCAGCAGCACTTTTCCGGTTGTGAGTACAGGACTTTATTTATTTCCCTTCCTTTTCCTATCCTATTCACGTACTCTCGGAACCAGTGTTTGGTTTATTGCACTTTTTCCACTTTATATGCATTTTGTGATTGAGACTCTCTGGATGTAAGTATTGACAGTTCCATTTATTTATTTATTTATTTATGTATTGTATTTATAAAGCGCCAACATATTACGCAGCATTGGACATTAGTTTAGGTTACAGACAATATTTAGGGGTGACATACAGCAATATGACAATACGGGAATACAAGAAAAACCAGATCTCACGGCACAGTATGAGTACAATGGAATACTTAGTCAGTATACTGGATAGGAGCATGGAGATTAGGCAATCTGAGTTCACTCAAATGCATAGCATGGGTGAACAGTAATGGCGGTGCATGATCAGGTAGGACACAAAAGGAGGAGGACCCTGCCCAAAGGCTTACAATCTAGAGGGAGAGGTAGGGAGACGAAAGATAGGGGACCAGAGTTCAGCTGTGGGTTTGGAGCACTTGTGGGGGGGGGAGGGGTAGGCCAGAGTGAAAAGGTGAGTTTTGAGGGCCTTCTTGAAGATGTTGAAGGAGGGGGCTGCCCTAATGGGTGGAGGTAGGGAGTTCCATAGTGTTGGAGCAGCTCTTGAGGTCCTGGAGGCGTGCATGGGACTGGGTGATGCGGGGGGCGGTCAGGCGAAGTTCATTGGAGGAGCGGAGTGAGCGGCTAGATGTGTACCTCTGAGTAAGATCGGAAATGTAGGTTGGACAGGTTTTGTGGACAGATTTGTAGGTCACACACAGTATCTTGAATTTGATTCTGGACTGGATAGGAAGTCAGAGGAGGAATTCACGGAGCTGCTGTGGTGGATTGATGGGAGGACTGAATAATTTTGGCTGCCGCATTCATGATGGACTGCAGTGGGGTTACCCGGGTCATAGGGAGACCAGACAGAAGGGCATTGCAGTAGTCAAGCCGGGAAATTATGAGGGCATGGATGAGGAGTTTGGTGGTGGCAGAGGACAGGAAAGGGCGGATCTTGCAGATGTTACGAAGGTGGAAGTTGCAGGACTTTGTGAGGTTTTGGATGTGAGGGGTGAAGGATAGTGCGGAGTCCAGGGTGACTCCCAGACAGCGGGCTTGAGAGCTAGGGGAAGGTAGTGTGGTTAACAGTGACATGCACATCTGGGACGTTTAATGAATGGTCGGGGTGGGAAGATCACATCCAGGAGGAGATGGCTGATAGGCAGGAGGAGACCTTGTCCATGGTAGTGGTGGATATGTCAGGGGTGTGGAGGTAGATCTGGGTGTCTGCTGCATTAAGATGATAGTTAAAACCCATGGAGGAGATAACCTTGCCAATGGAGAATGTATATAGGGAGAACAGTAGGGGGCCAAGGACCGAGCCTTGGGGGACACCCACCGAGAAGTGGTTGGGGGTGGATGAGCACTCAATGAAGGAGGTTGTGAAGGAGCGGTTGGAGAGGTAGGATGAAAGCCAGGTCAGGGCGAGGTTGTGAATGCCCATGGACTTGAGGAGTAGGGGATGATCACTGTGTAAAAAGCTGCTGAAAGGTCAAGGAGGAGGAGAATGGAGTATTTACCTTCAGCTTTAGCTAAGGCAAGGTCATGAACCACTTTGGTGAGAGCAGTTTCGGTTGAGTGGGCAGGCTGAAATCTAGATTGCAGTGGGTCTAGCAGTGAGTTGGCATTGAGGTACAGGGTCAGGCATTTGTGAAGCAGATGCTCAAGGAGTTTTGAGGCAAAGGGGAGGAGGGAGATAGGGCGGTAGTTGGAGGTTAGTGAGGGGTCAAGAAAGGGTTTCTTGAGCAGGGGTAGTACAGTGGCCTGCTTGAAGCCTGAGAGGAAGGTGCCTGTGGCTAGGGAGAAGTTAAACAGGGTAGTGAGGACTGGGGCAAATCTGTGAAGTGAGGCTGGAGTAAATCAGAAGGGATGGGGTCAAGGGGGGAGGTAGTGGTATGGAAACTCTGCAGTAGGTTGTTGACTTCCTCAGTGGTAGTAGGCATGAAGTAGGTGAGGAGAGGATAGGGTGGAGGAGGAGCTGGTTGGGAGGGGGTGGGAAGTTAAGATTGACGATTGGATATTTCCTGACGGATGGAGACAATATTGTTGGTGAGTGGGTGGCTAAATCTGTGGCAGAGAGGGAGGAAACGGAGGGTGGGGGGGCAGGGAGTTAAAAGTGGCAAAAAGACGCCGGGGGTTGGAAGCTTGTGCTCCGATGAGCTTGGTAAAGTTTTCCTGTTTCGCATCAGTAAGGGCAGTGTGGAACTACAGCAGGTTAGTCTTGTACTGTAGGAAATCCTGGTTAAGTCGAGTTTTCCTCCATTTCTGTTCATTGGCGACAGTCACCCTCTGAAGATTGCGAGTGTGGGTAGTGCGCCAGGGCTGGGGGTTAGGGAGGCTGTTGCGGCAGAATATTGGGGGAGAAGCTTTCTCTAGGGCTGATGAGAGAGTTTGGCGATACTGAGCTGCAGCAACATTAGGACAGGTTAGGGTGGGGAGAGAGGGGGAGAGGGCATGGAGGGGTTCCGCAAGTGCACTAGGGTTGAGCTTGCGTAGGTCTCGCTGCCAACGACCAGGTAGGTGGGCGGCTAGTTTGGAGGTGTCTTCTGTGAGTAGGTTGAAGGTGAGAAGGTGATTGTCTGAGGGTGGGAAGGGTGTGATGTCTAGGTCTGTAATGGTGGTGGATTTAGTGAATATAAGGTCGAAAGTGTGACCTGCAGTGTGGGTGGGGGTGTTGGTGTGTTGTACTAGGCCAAGTGAGTTGGCTATGGTGAGTAGCCGGGTCGCGGCAGAGTCGCTGGGTTCATTGATGGGAATATTGAAATCTGAATCATTATATGAATCAAATCTATTGCCATATTGTGGTCAATACAGGTACTGGTATACAGGTATATGTCCATTGATTTATGCCATACATATTTTCTGATATTATGGAATTTTCACTTTCTTATAGACTACTTTGCACATCCTCACTGATTTGCTGAGGGATCTTTTTTGATTTAAGCATGGAGCACTTTATTCACATAAACAATAATCTTTTATATATGTTGAGATTTTGTATATTTTGTAGTTTCATATTTTTCTATTAGCAGTAGGGTATTGTACCGTGTTAGCCATCAGTAAAAGCAAGAAGTTTTAAATCAGGATGATACCATTTATTGGCTAACTAAAAATGAATAAAATATTCATTTTTAGTTAGCCAATAAATGGTATCATCCTGATTTAAAACTTCATATTTTTGTATATCACTGATTACCCATTGTATATTTATATATTTGGGATCTATTTACTTAGATCTATTTATTTAATTGTCTATACATTTGTGATTTTTTTGGATCCTTATGCAATTCCATCAGCAGATGTCCTCGTATTACTCCTGTTTTCCCCCTCATACATATGGATCGTGTCATTGGCAGGCAGTCAGCTGAGCCAGCAGCAGGGCACATGGAGGCTGTGGATCACATTGTTCTGCGGCCATGTGGCAGAGATGGATCCTCTGTGCATGTGGTGGAATTGCGGTGGCTGGGAAAGTTCTTCAATCGGAGGGGTCCTGTCTGTGATGGAGCGGTGGCAGGGCCCAGAGTACCGCTCATGCCCTGAGCTGACTATCAGAATGGAACAGTGGCTGGACCAGGAGAGTATGCGGATGGGTGCATTGTGAGCCCCCGAGGCTGGCACAGATCAAGTGCTGAAGAGGAGAAGCTGAGGGCACCACTACTACTGCTGGAATGAGACGAGTGGTGCTGTACCCAATGGCGTTGTGGGTCCGTTGAGCTAATGAATACAGAGTCCAGACCTCAAGAGGCTGCGGAAAACCATCAAGCCTTGGCGGCCTGGGCAGAGCTGAGCTGGGTAATATAGGTGAGCTAAAAAAACACTAAAATACACTAAACTAAGCCAACTGAATACACTAAAAGTAAGCCAATCTAGATATACCCTAAAAAACAAATTAAATAAACCAATGATGGACATAAACAGACTAATCACTGAAAGTAAGAGCCATGTGACCGAGGCAGCCTCATGGGCATAAAATACTGTATAGATAACTAAAATACATTCAGAAGAATCTTTCTGCCCATCTGCAGCCTTCTTTCTTTTTCTTTTCATCTTTAACCTTCCTGGCATTAAATTTTTGTAGGATTACTTTGCAAAAAGCGATTCAATTCAATTTCATGAAATTTTTGGCTGCAACTTATCAAAATGTGACAAGCAAGGGTCTAGTATACATTTTGAGTATAACAAGTTGCAACAACAAAATCATGTAAAAAATGTAATTCAAATTTCTAAATTTAATTTAAGGGGAGTTGTCAGCCATACGATCTCAGAAAAACAACACATATATAAGTAGATAATTACATAACATATGTATTGCACACTGTCCACAGCGCGCACAGACGCAGCGGCTTCATGCTACCCACATTGGTGCTCTCTTCTATTAATTTTTTCCTACTGACCTTCACCGCCTCACAAGCAAAGGCAAGCATCCACTACAATCGCCAGGAGCTTCTACAGATCGGATCAAGCAGCACACATTACTTTAACACGGAATCAATACCGCAGGAGATTCTTAGATCACCGGGACTTTCGTTAACCACTGCTATCCTCGGAAATAGACGGGGCAGAAAGCGAAGCAAGAGGAAACAAAAGAGAGGTAAGCGATCAGGACTGCTAACTAGACTGAGAGCTACTCCACATAAAACCCCTCTTCCTAGCGCACTTCTTGCAAATGTGAGATCCCTCGCAAATAAAATGGATGAGCTCCGACTTTATATCTCCACGTATAAAACTATGAGAGACTGTTGCCATTTGATTTTTTCGGAGACATGGCTGGACCCCTCCATACCAGACGCTGCAGTTGAGCTTGCAGGTCAAACGCTTCACCATGCTGATCGAACGCATGATTATGGCAAGAAAACAGGTGGAGGACTATGTGTTTATACCAAATAGTAAAAAGAACTCTTGCGCCTGAGTTTGCAATAAACTAGAATTTAATATGATGTGGATCTGTGCAAAACAGCTAGATACTTTAGATATCAGCTAAATACTCAGTATATCAATTAGATGCCCATCCACCCCAATGGCAGTGCTCGACCACAATGTGGGGTCACTGGTTCGAATTGGCCCGTTTTGGTCACCGAAAAACGGCCGTAACCCAGTGCACCCTGGGTAACTTGACTGTACAATGGAGCAGGTGAGCCTTACTATAGTAAGCTATACAAACAAGTAATCATACAAATACAATACCCAGCAAGACATAAATTACTATAATATGGCATAAAAATAGTGACGTCTCACTACAAGAAAAGTATAAAAACTGCTGCAAATGACATGTCAGTGCACTCAAAAAATACTAAAAAGATCATTCCTTGTAAAAAGTATGTATGTGTAGCGTTCTGGATGGTTTGAGGATGGCAATCCTGCTAGAAGGGAATAGAACAGTACTGGATCCAAAGTCACCGTAATTGTTACGTACTCACGCTATCCCAGCGCGTGGTTTCACACGGCAGGTAAGCTACAGATGACCGGCTGGAGTGGAGAGGGGAGAAGGAGGTTACTCCGGAGAAGAGCTCTATCCT
This sequence comes from Hyperolius riggenbachi, assembly GCF_040937935.1. Taxonomy (NCBI): domain Eukaryota; kingdom Metazoa; phylum Chordata; class Amphibia; order Anura; family Hyperoliidae; genus Hyperolius; species Hyperolius riggenbachi. The sequence goes on along the minus strand of NC_090646.1, from coordinate 305,811,218 downwards.
GGTGAGCCGCGGCCGCTAGCTCGGAACAGGAGAGTCCTGGTTTGTCAGATGTTACTGCGGGGATTGTGGCCCCGTAAACCGGAAGTGCTCTTCAGTGACGTCACTCACAAAGGTTGCACCAATCATGCCAAAGCTTTTCGGAAGGATCCGCCTTCCTTCATCAGGGCTTAGTGGTTGGTGTTTAGCCTGTCCTTATATCCTCCCTCAACTCCTCCCCATCTCTGTCGTTCAGCTGTTGAAAGCAAAAAGCTCAATGTCTTGGTTTAAGCCTGCTGGGGCTAGAGTGTTTAGAGTGAAGATCCAATAGGATTCTTGTTTTGACATCATTTTAATGTAGTCTCCTCCTCTCCAATCTTTCACTACATCTTGGATAGCATAACATTTCAACAGTCCCAATTTTCCTTGGTGACAATATTTAAAGTGTTTCCCCAAGGGATATTTTTCGTCCTTCTTTTGAATATGTTTAATGTGCTCCGGTATTCTATCCAACAGTTTCCTTTTAGTTCTACCAACGTATTGTCTCCTACATCCACATTCTATCACATAGATGACTCCTTTGCTGTTACAGTTGAGATGCCCCTGTATATTAAAACTCTCTCCCGTGCTAGAAGATTGAAATGTCTCCCGTATTGTTTCTTTGTTAGTGCTCCTACATGGAACACAGAAAGTACACTTCTTAAAACTCCATCCCTCAGGATATATTTTTCTGTGGTTGTTCACAGTAGGTGCAACTATATTGTTCAAGTTTGAGGCTCGCCTGTATACCAAATTCGGCCTTTCTGGCAAAATGCCAGTTAGTGTTTTATCGTTCTGAAGGATATGCCAGTATTTATTGATGATTCTTTTAACTCTAGGCGCTTGCTGGGTATATTGCACATTAATACATATTGGGTGTTCACGGCTTGTTTTCACTTTTTCCTTAATTAAATCATCTCTATTCAGCTGCTTAATCTCATCTTCTACCTTTGATAAATCTTTCAGGGGGTATTTTCTGTCTACAAAGCGCTGTTAAATCAGTCCTGATTGCGCCCCATAATCTGAGATATTGGAGCAGTTCCTTCGCAAGCGCAAATATTGGCTCTTAGGGACATTAGTAAGCCATCTTAAAAGATGGCAACTGTCCAAATAAATATAGCTGTTCATATCGACAGTTTTAAAATAGGTTTTGGTATTTAAATGATTATTTTCCACAAAAATCGTCAAATCCAAAAAATTTACTTCAGACCGACTCTGCTCACATGTAAATTTTAAGTTAAAATCGTTGACATTGAGCCAAATAAGGAACTGCTCCAAACTCTGCTCACTCCCTCCCCAAATAAAAACCACATCATCTATGAAACGCTTCCAGAGCACGAGCTCCGCACCGGGACCCTCCCGGCCCCTTAGGACTGTCTGTTCCCAGTAGGCCATAAATAAATTAGCGAATCCCGGTGCGAAGCGCGTGCCCATCGCAGTCCCGACCAGCTGTAAGTAAAAATTACCATCAAACTCAAAATAATTGTGTGTTAGTATGAATCTAATGGCTTTAGCAATAAAATCTACCTGCTCATGAGGGATTTCAGTATATTCGGTCAGGAAAAACTTCACCGCCTCAATTCCCTTTTGATGATCAATGATGGTATAAAGGGAACTAACGTCCACAACACATAAAATATACTCATCTTTCCACTCCACCTCCGCCAAGATACGCAAAATGTGGCCAGTGTCCTTGAGATATGCTGGAGTCTGGACAACAACTTGCTGTAGAAAACAGTCAATATACTCTGATAGATTGGCAGTTAAGGACCCTATCCCGGAAATAATCGGCCTTCCGGGTGGGTCAACCAAATTCTTGTGTATCTTGGGGAGGTGGTAATATACTGGAAGCCTTGGGTGAGTCTGTAAGACATACTCTGCCTCCTGTGGGCTCAAAATCCCCTCATTTCTCCCTTCATTAATGAGCAGCTTCAAGTCACTCATAAAACCAATGACTGGACTCTTCCTAGCGCACTTCTTGCAAATGTGAGATCCCTCGCAAATAAAATGGATGAGCTCCGACTTTATATCTCCACGTATAAAACTATGAGAGACTGTTGCCATTTGATTTTTTCGGAGACATGGCTGGACCCCTCCATACCAGACGCTGCAGTTGAGCTTGCAGGTCAAACGCTTCACCATGCTGATCGAACGCATGATTATGGCAAGAAAACAGGTGGAGGACTATGTGTTTATACCAATAATGCTTGGTGCACTAACGTAACCATAATCAACAAGTCTTGTTCACCTGATGTGGAATATCTAATGCTGAGATGTCGACCTTTTTACCTACCCAGGGAACATACAGTTATTATAATTATGGCAGTGTACATTCCACCTCATGCCAATACTAAGTCAGCAAATGAACAACTGTTTGATGTCATTAGTAAGCAACAGAACTCACACCCTGATGCAATTTTCATAATTGCTGGAGATTTTAACCAAGCAAATCTTAAGAAGGTATTTCCCAGATTTTATCAGCATGTGGACTGTAAAACCAGAGGAGAAAACACCTTGGATCATGTCTATACAAACATAAAAAGTGCCTATAAGATAACCCCACGCCCCCCACTGGGACAGACTGACCATCTATCTTTGTTTCTTATTCCCGCATACAAAGCCATTATCAACACTGCTAAACCAATTAGCAAGTCTGTTAAAGTCTGGCCTGAGACTGCCATCTCTCAGCTCCAAGATTGCTTTGAAAATACAGATTGGGATATTTTCTTTCATGAAACAGACCTGGAGATCAGTACTTTCTCTGTATTGTCATATGTTAATTTCTGTGTGGACACCATCACTGTCAACAAAAGAATTACGGTTTACCCAAATCATAAACCATGGATAACAAAAGAACTCAAGGAACTTCTAAAGAATAGAAACAAAGCTTTTAAAATACAGGACAAAGAAGCATATTCTTCAGCCAGAACAAGTCTGAAAAAAGGCATACGAAATGCAAAACTTAAATACAAACAAAGGATTGAGGAAAACTTTGAAAATGACTCAAACCCAAAGAGGATGTGGCAAAGCATTCAACTATTCACAGATTACAAAAAGAAGAATAGCACTCAATATACACTGGACAATAACATCCCCAGCCTAGCAGAGGAACTTAACAACTTCTTTGCTAGATTTGAAAAAGACAACAATCGGCCTCCAGTCAACTTTGGGCCCACTACAGACTCACAGCCTTTAATCCTTCACATACATGAAGTGCAGCAAGCACTCACAAATATCAAAGCTGCAGGTCCTGATGGTGTGCAAGGACGTGTGCTCCAGGCCTGTGCTGGTCAACTAGCGAAAGTTTTTACACTAATATTCAACCTCTCTCTGTTCTTGGGTGTAGTCCCATCATTCCTTAAATCTACAACCATTGTGCCAGTCCCAAAAAATCCTAGGATAACCTGTCTTAATGATTATCGACCAGTTGCTCTAACCCCTGTCATTGTCAAGTGCTTTGAACGACTGGTAGCCACACACATCAAGGCCTCCATCCCAGCAAATCTAGATCAACACCAGTTTGCTTACCGAACAAATAGATCAACTGAGGATGCCATCTGTGTAGCTCTCTATGCTGCCCTCTCACACCTGGAAAAGCCCAACTCCTATGTTAAATGCTGAACTGTAGTCAACAAAGAGCATCCTAACACCATTGTACCTAGCCAGCTGACCAACAAACTCCATGCACTAGGTCTTGCTCCCTCCATATGTACTTGGTTATTGGACTTCCTTACTAATCGCCCTCAAACTGTCAGACTAGGACATCAGACATCCTTCACCCTTACCCTGAGCACTGGCATGCCACAGGGCTGTGTATTAAGCCCTCTCCTCTATGCACTTTTCACCCATGACTACCAGCCTATCCATACCTCAAACATAATTGTTAAGTTTGCAGATGATACGACTGTCATTGGGCTTATTTCAGACAATGAGGAAGCTGCATACAGAGAAGAAGTTAGGAACCTGACTGCATGGTGCGACATTAACAACCTGTTATTAAATACAAAGAAGACCAAAGAAATTATTCTGGACTTTAGGACCACCAAAAAGACCACTCACCTACCGCTAATGATCAATGCAGAGGCTGTGGAGAGAGTTTCCAGCTTCAAATTTTTGGGAGTCACCATCGCAGAGAACCTGTCCTGGGCTGACAATGCTTTAGCTCTAACTGGCAAAGCGCAACAACGTCTCTACTTTCTGAGAAAACGAAGGAGCGCTAACCTCCCACAGAAGCTGCTGGTTAATTTCTACAGATGCACTGTAGAAAGCGTTCTGACCAATTGCATGACGGCCTGGTACAACAGCTGCACGAAGGCTACTAGAGAAGCCCTGCAGCGAGTTGTTAAAACAGCAGAAGCCATTATTGGCACTGAAATAATTACCGGTAACACTGTGTACAAATTGTTTATAATAATAATAATAATAATAATCCGAACATTTGTATAGCGCTTTTCTCCTGTTGGACTCAAAGCGCTCAAGAGCTGCAGCCACTGGGACGCGCTCAAGAGGCCACCCTGCAGTGTTAGGGAGTCTTGCCTTGAACTCCTTACTGAATTTTGAGTACTTGACCTAGCCAGGATTCGAACCCTGGTCTCCCATGTCAATGGCAGAGCCCTTAACCAGTACTCTATTCAGCCTCTATTCAACATCTGTAATACCTGGCATACTTGTATAATGTCTTCTCGTCCTTGTTACTATCACTATGTTCCCTATATGCACCGTGGGGTTGTCATGAAAAGTAATTTTGTTGTGTTACACAATGACAATAAAGTGAATTGAATTGAAATTGAAATTTCTATAGTAAAAAAAGAGAAAATCCTTCTTAGGATTTTCCATTTTGTCTGTATCTATCTTGAAGTCAATCCTGAGATCAGGGGCGTCGCTAGCCCTATTTTAGGGGGGCTCGTGCCCCCAACATGGCCTTAGGGTGCCCCAAATCTATTTTATGGGGTGCCCAACACAAGTGCCCCTAATGTATAATAATCTTAAGCAACAAACGCGGCCGCCATTCACTCGATACGGCGGCCGCCAAGATCTTCTGGCTCCCGACATCAGATGTAAAAAGTGACAGGCAGCATCCGGCATCCACTTCCGCCCCCCCCTGCCCCAATCAGAAGTGGGGCACCTGGCGGGGGTGTGGAGTTACATTGAGAAGGCAGGGGGCTGGAGTCGTGGAGTGTGAGTAGCTCCGCCCCCTGCAAGTGTAGAGGAGATGCCTTTTGCCCGCCCGGTGCCCGGTACCGCTGACCCCCATGGCAGACTGGCATGAGGAGTTGGATTCAGCCTGCAGCAGCGCTGGACTCCTCCTCACACAGGCCCAGCCAGAGATGGACTCTCCTCCCACCTCACTTGCCAGGCACTGCCAGCGCAGGGAAATTGAGTGACAAGCTCAGCTCTGCAGCATGACTGAGAGGCTTGAGGAGCGATCGAACAAGCCTCTGCTGCAGAGCTGTACATCGTGGGAGAAGAAGAAAAGGAACAGCTACAGCCAGATCCAGCCAGGAGGTCAGGACACCAGGAGAATGCAGCCGCGGAAGCTGGTGTTAACCCTGTGTGTGCCAGACTGCAGAGACTCCAGACGGGGAAGGAGGTATGTATATACTCTGCCTGGCTTGTTGTGTGTGTGTTCATGCCCCATCCTCTGTGCCCAATTGTGTGTGTGTTTGTGTCACGTTGTGTGTGTCTGTCTGTCTGTGCCCCATCCTCTGTGCCCAAATGTGTGTCTGTGTGTGTGTTTGTGTCATGTTGTGTGTGTGTCTGTCTATCTGTGTCCCATCCTCTGTGCCCCATTGTGTGTATCTGAGCCCCAAACTTCCACGCCGCATGTACAGTATAAGCTGTTACTCTGTGCCCAAACTAGCTGCAGCATGTGCTGATCTATGTACTGTATAAGTTGTTACTCTGGGCCTGTACTGATAGTAAACTGGCTGCAGCGTGTGCTGATCTCTGCTACCTCCAGTATGTACAGTATAACCTGTTACTCTGTGCCTGGACTGATAGTAAACTAGCTGCAGTGTGTGCTGATCTCTGCTACCTCCAATATGTACAGTATAACCTGTTATTCTGCGCCTGGACTGATAGTAAACTGGCTGCAGCGTGTGCTGATCTCTGCTACCTCCAGTATGTACATTATAAGCTGTTTCTCTGTGCCTGGACTGATAGTAAACTGGCTGCAGCGTGTGCCGATCTCTGCTACCTCCAGTATGTACAGTATAACCTGTTACTCTGTGCCTGGACTGATAGTAAACTAGCTGCAGTATGTGCTAATCTCTGCTACCTCCAGTATGTACAGTATAAGCTGTCACTCTGTGCCTGTACTGATAGTAGACTAGCTGCAGCGTGTGCTGATCCCTGCTACCACCTGTATGTACAGTATAATCTGTTACTCTGTGCCTGTAGTGAGAGTAAACTAGCTGCAGCATGTGCTGATCTCTGCTACCTCCAGTATGTACAGTATAAGCTGTTGCTCTGGGCCTGTACTGATAGTAAACTGGCTGCAGCGTGTGCTGATCTCTGCTACCTCCAGTATGCACAGTATAAGCTGTTATTCTGGGCTTGTACTGATAGTAAACTAGCTGCAGTGTGTGCTGATCTCTACTACCTCCAGTATGTACAGTATAAGCTGTTACTCTGGGCCTGTACTGATTGTAAACCAGCTGTATTGTGTGCTCATCCCTGCCACCACCACTATGTACAGCATTAGCTGTAAAGCCTGGTACACACAACATTTTGACTAGTCAATTTTACTACTTCTAGGTATTATGAGATCTCAGCTCTGTCCATAGTCTGTTGACCCTCATACTACATAGAGTTGGTCAAATTGGTCAGTGATTGACCAGTCAAACTTGAATGTGTGTATGCATCTTTACTCTATGCCTACACTGATAAACTATCTAAAGGATAGGGGGCTACATCCAACATTTTGCTGGGCAAGCCCATTATTATTAGGTTACACTGCTGTTAAGTTCATGTAATTTGGTCCCACCCATGGCCTCCCCTACTCACTGCAGGCAACGCGCTGGCCTCCGCTGCCAGCATCAGACCTCGATCAGCCAGCGACCACTGTGCGGGCGCTAGGACCTAGCACACCGCACTGATATGCGGAAGTGACAACACTTCCGCATATAGAGCGTGGTGCGTCCGTGCGTCCGCTCTAACTGGCCGGGTCGCCCACTGATCGAGGTCTGAAGCTGCTGTTGCTGGGAGGTGAGTGAGGGGTCCCTGTCACTCACTACCTACCCTGGGGGTCCCTGTCACTCACTACCTAACCTGGGGGTGCCTGTCACTCACCTAACCTGGAGGTCCCTGTCACTCACTACCTAACCTGGGGGTGCCCGTCACTCACTACCTTACCTGGGGGGTCCCTGTCACTCACTACCTAACCCCCCAAGTTAGGTAGTGAGTGACAGGGACCCCCCAGGTTCGGTAGTGAGTGACAGGCACCCCCAGGTGCCTGTCACTCACTACCTAACCTGGGGGTGCCTTTCACTCACTACCTAACCTGGGAGGCGCCTTTCACTCACTACTTAACCTGGGGGGCGCCTGTCACTCATTACCTAACCTGGGGGGCGCCTGTCACTCATTACCTAACCTGGGGGGCGTCTGTCACTCACTACCTAACCTGGGGGGCGCCTGTCACTCACTACTTAACCTGGGGGGCGCCTGTCACTCACTACCTAACCTGGAGGGGGCGCAGGTCACTCACTACCTAACCTGGGGGGTGCATGTCACTCACTACCTAACCTAGGGGGCGCCTGTCACTCACTACCTAACCTGGGGGTCCCTGTCACTCACTACCTAACCTGTGGAGTGCCTGTCACTCACTACCTAACCTGGGGGGTCCCTGTCACTCACTACCTAACCCCCCAAGTTAGGTAGTGAGTGACAGGGACCCCCCAGGTTAGGTAGTGAGTAACATGCACCCCCAGGTGCCTGTCACTCACTACCTAACCTGGGAGGCGCCTTTCACTCACTACCTAACCTGGGGGGCGCCTGCCACTCATTACCTAACCTGGGGGGCGCCTGTCACTCACTATCTAACCTGGGGGGTGCCTGTCACTCACTACCTAACCTGGGGGGCACCTGTCACTCACTACCTAACCTGGGGGGCACCTGTCACTCACTACCTAACCTGGGGAGCGCCTGTCACTACCTAAACTGGGGGACTCCTGGTGCTACCTTAACTATCCAGTCCAGGCAGCCCAGCATCACCACCAGCCAACCAGCCCAGAATCGCTGTCAAATAGGCCACAGCATCACCACCAGCATCGCCTCCAGCATTTACTTTAACCTCGGAGACCTTTAGATCATTGAACAAGACCTCAGGAACATCATTTTTCAAGTTGTCTAAGAAGGATTCTGTACTATCCATGTTACAGGGCAAAACTGGAACTTTATTTTGAGAACAGGGCAGATGTCCCAGGGAAGGTTCCACCATAAACTGAGACTGAATTTCATCATCATGAGTGAAACGTACAGGAATATTCACTGGACCACACACTGACTCCCTAACTTTAATCTCACTGCACCCAGAACTCTGCGTAGTAGTCAAACTAGCTTGCAATTCCAAAACTGCAGAAAGACAGGTAAAAATAGCAGCAATACCTAGACGAGCCTCTAGGGGCAGGGCAGGAGATATTGTACAAGGCAATATTGACTCATCCAGAGTACTGGGTGGAGAGTCAATACTTTCTTCAGAATCAGACTCGCAAATGTCAATGCAAGTGGACATCATGCCTTCATTCATGGTACAGGGCAGGTTCAGAGAAAGCTTCTCTGGACAAGGCAAAGAAGCTTCAGCATCAGATTCGCAAAACCGAAGCGCTGTCTCATTCTTAGATTCGGCTAACAATGTCGAATCCGAGGAGTCAGAACGCAAAATTTGCGGATCCAAGATCGCCTTAGGTTGCGAAACTGACGCTTCCATATCGCAAACTTCCGCGATCTGCGGAGCAGACTGCAAGGCATCTAGGACAGAAACACTGGAGCAACTGTCATCAGGCAACAGGCCTGCACAGGTGTGAACAGGGTGAGACAGAAACTCATTTGCAGAAGAAATGGCGACATCAACAGGATAAACTTTATTAGGCATAATAATTTTACTTTTGACGCTGCATAGTCGAGAAATTTTCCCCATAGCAGGGTCACAGACGGAAGATCTCAAAGATCTGTTTCTAAATGACAAAGGATCCCACACATCCTTGAGGAAACCGGCAGACTCATGCCGATCACAATCTGCAGGAACATCCGAGAAACAGGCATCAGATCGCACAGATTCAAACTGCACACTGTCATTCATTTCAGATTGCACAAAGTCAAGACTCTCATGCTTTACCCCAGAAAGGCAGGAACAATCATCCGACAACGATGTCTCTTTATTGGAATCAATTGGTTGGTGTGTGTGCAACTCATCCAAAATCGTTTGCCATACATAGATCACCAGATCCACATCATCCTTGTCACATTCATCGGAATCAATCAGAAGGTACATAGAATCGAGACAAGCATTCAAGACATCTTCGCTTTTTGCGATGTAAAAAACGCAAAAGGCTTTCCAATCAAAATCGAATTCTTCCAGCAAGGCCCCAATATCCCAGGAAGCAAATGGGGGTTCAAACAGGCCAGTATCCAAATAATCTCCATAGGGGTGGAGTTCAGGAACAAGAACAGATTTTTTAACTGCTTTAATGTAGTGTGCGATCCTACCTATAGCAGGATCCACATAAGCTTTGAATTGGGGCAAAAAACCTGAAAACTGATCAGCAGATGCATTATAAACATCATTATCATACTGCATGGTTTTGCCCATTTCAGACTTGACAGAAATAACCTCTTTATTTGTGGTTGCTAGGGGCAACGGATCTTTCCGCTGGGAAGCCTTCCTAGATCTTTTACGTTTAGACTTAGAGGCTTTGGATGGCTGCTTTGTGGATGAAAGAGTAGATGGAACAGCTGATTGAGCTGCTGACAACAACTCATTAAGGGGGTATGGTAATTGAGGTAATCTCAGCCAATTGTGAATTAAAAAGGCCAAGAATTCCAGGGGTCTTTGACTCAGGGTGGTATGATTTAACACATCATAACCCCACATTGACATTTCGCCCCCCAACAGAATGTAGACCATTTGGGGGGCCCAGGTAGACACTGGGGTGCATTGGAATTCAGGGTTCGCTAACAGTTTCGTACACTCAGACAAAAATTCGTCTGCTGATTCAGGTTCAAGTTTTTTAAATCTCTTAAAGGTACAAGAGCCATATTCGACAAAATCGTACAAATCGGAAATTCCGTCTACACTGGGGTTTTGGGTTGGGCTGGTCATTCTGTCACGATTGTGGAACTTTCCCCGTGATCAGCGCACAACGCGTGCGCTGACACGGCGGAGATCCTCCACAAGCGTATAATTTGCAGGAACCCAGCAAAAGGTGCTACGCACCTGTAGAGGGAAATTCCTGTCGGCAGATGGCGCTGGGGAGTGCAGAGGAACCAATCCTCTGTACCTCCACAAGTGCCAGACAGGAATTGTACGAAGCGCAGAACGCAATCGCAAGAGAGGCGATTGCGAATGAGATAGAGCAAAAGGGATAGGTTGTATGTGTGTGCGCCAATCCAGTCGCCACTCCACGACCGCGCACACACAACAGCAGATACAAAATAGGAACGCGATCGCGAGAGGTGCGATCGCGAGACGTGACACAAGGCAGAACAGAATAGAATACGAGGGTAGCAAAGGCACAGCAAATACAATAAGGAGATATGGAAAATAACAACGCTAGCTAACCGCGAACACCGCACTCATTCGCAACAGTGCACGCGGTTATGCGCGATCTCCACGTGATAAGCACAATAGAGACAAGCACGCCTAACTAACCATAAACAGACAAACATGAAACAGGGGACGCGAGCGCTTGCTTAACGGTTACCTCACCGAGCCTGTAGCAAGCGCAGCGGACAAGACAGACACACGAAAAACAAGAACTAGGCAGGAAGGATCCACCGCTCTTCCGCCAGAGCAAGTGTGATCCAAGCAGGAACACAGATCAGAAAGATCCACAGCCGCTAACGCTAGCGGCTAGTGCGATCTCAGCAAGACAGAACGATTCGCTATCAACCGCCGCTGGTGACAGCTTAATCGCGACCGACAAGACAGAACAGAAGGATCCCCAGCGCTCGCACAAAGTAGCTAGCGCGATCCCAGGAGACAGAACAGAAGGATCCCCAGCGCTAGCACAAAGTAGCTAGCACGATCCCAGAAGACAGAACAGAAGAGATAGCTGGTAGCAACCGCTGCACCAGCTATACTCCAAGAACATAGATCAGAACCATTTCCTGTCAACCACCATAGGGACAGGACAATGGCAAACAGGCAAGACAAGACAGAACAGGCAATACAGATAATACAACCTGACTGGGCTAGAAGGGGAGCCTAAAGCAACCCCCAGGAATTAACTATACTAGATAGCAATGGCTGACACTCCAGCAGTGTCCATCAGGAACTGAGCATGGAAGGGAAATGACCAGCGAAGCATTCTGGGAAACATAAAGCTCTTATAGTGCCAGTCATCAAAGAAGGCAGGTAGGGGATTTGCATAACGAATGTATGCAAATTCCCCAGCAAGAGAACAGAACAGAAACTTGCAATGGAAAAACAGGTCTCTGTTCCAGAGACCTGCAGCCCACAGACTAGAGGAATGGACAAACAGCTGTCTGCCTGTGCAACCAGCTGAGCGGATCATCACAGCGGCACGCCGCACAATGTAACCCTCATGTTTTTCGGCGTGCTAGCTGCAGTGTGCTGAATTCTGCTGCCTACAGTATGTACAGAATAAGCTGTTCTCTAGTGCCTGCACTGTGTGCTGATCTACCTCCAGTGTGTACAGTATAAGGTGCCTTTACTGATTGTAAATCAGCTGTACTGTATGCTGATCCCTGCTACTTTCAGTATGTACAGTATTAGCTGTAAAGCCTGGTACACACATACAATTTTGATTAGCCAATTTTAGCTCTGTTCATCAAATTCATTGTCTATTGGCCCACTTACTGCGTGGAGGTGGTAAAATTGGTCAGTGATTGACCAATCAAATTGTATGTGCATATACATCTTTGATCTATGCCTATACTGATTGAAAATTATCTAAATAAAGGACAGGGGGCTCCATCCAATATTTCGATGGGCAGGCCCGTTATCTGTAGCTTACACCGCTGCTAAGTTTCTTATTGGGGTATGCTACAGGCCACCTCTTATTAATGAAGCTGCAGAACTGCGATTACTACAGCAGATTGAAAAAGCTGCAAGTAAAAATGAGGTCATAATTATGGGCGACTTCAACTTTTCAGACATTGACTGGAGTATTGAGGCTACCCATTCTGGTAAAAGCAGCAGATTTCTGGCAGCACTACAGGACAATTACTTGACTCAAATGGTAACTGAACCAACTAGGGGGAATGCGTTACGGGATCTGATCATTTCTAATAGACCAGATAATGTATTAAATGTGCAGGTTCAAGAACATTTGGGAAATAGTGATCACAACATGATAACGTTTGATCTAGGCAGGCACTAAGTTTTGTGAACTGAGATAATGTACTACAAGGGGAAGACACTGAAGGGAAATGGCAAGCTTTTAAACTTATACTCAATCAATATTTTTAGTATGTATATCCCATATGGAAACAAAACATCTAGGAATAAAAAAAGGCCTCTATGGATGAATAGAAAGGTGAAAGATAAAATGAAGAGGAAAAAGAATGCCTATAAGGTCTTAAAACAGGAGGGGATCGAGGCTACACTAAGCAATTATAAGGAGTGCAATAAAAATTGTAAAAAAGAAATTAGGCAGGCAAAGATTGAAACTGAAAAACAAATCGCTAGGGATATCAAATCTAACCCAAAAAAGTTTTACAAGTACATTAACTCTAAAAAAAGAAAGGTTGACTGTATAGGACTCCTAAAGGATGAGGGTGGGAACTCAATGGTGGATGACCAAGGTAAGGCAGAGTTATTAAATGCTTTCTTTGCTTCTGTCTTCACAAAAGAAACAGCACTGTTGCAAATTACAGAGGCGGAAGAGTCTCAATCTTCTAACTGTAATATTAAATACTTAACGCAGGAAGAAGTGAAGGCAAGACTAAATAAATTAAAAATAGACAAGGCACCTGGCCCGGATGGCATGCATCCTCGGGTCCTAAGGGAATTAAGTTCAGTTATAGATAAACTCCTTTATCTTATCTTTTGTGACTCTCTTGCAACTGGCAGAGTCCCAGTGGATTGGCGTACAGCCCACGTTTTCCCATTATTTAAGAAGGGCAAAAAATTAGATCCAGGAAATTATAGACCTGTAAGCTTAACATCAGTTGTATGCAAACTATTTGAGGGGTTACTAAGAGATACTATACATGACTTCATAGTAGAAAATAATCTTATTTCTCAGCATCAACATGGGTTTACTAAAGACAGGTCCTGTTTGACTAACATGCTCAGCTTTTATGAGGTAGTGAATGGTAATATGGATATTGGGAATGCTGTAGATGTGATATACTTGGACTTTGCAAAGGCCTTCGACACTGTTCCCCACAAAAGTCTGGTGCAAAAGTTGAGGATGCAAGGACTGGGGAAGAGTCTGTGTGGCTGGATGGTGTAATGGTTAAGGGCTCTGCCTCTGACATGGGAGACCAGGGTTCAAATCTCGGCTCTGCCTGTTCAGTAAGCCAGCACCTATTTAGTAGGAGACCTTTGGCAAGTCTCCCTAACACTGCTACTGCCTATAGAGCGCGCCCTAGTGGTTGCTGCTCTGGGGCTTTGAGTCCGCCAGGAGAAAAGCGCGATATAAATGTTATTTGTCTTTGTGTGCATGGATAGGGAACTGGCTAATGGACAGAAAACAAAGAGTTGTGGTCAATGGATCGTACTCAAAATGGGAGACTGTTAGCAGTGGGGTCCCACAGGGGTCTGTTCAGGGTCCAGTGCTCTTCAATTTATTTATTAATGACCTAGTAGATGCAGTAGTGAGCAATGTTGCTATTTTTGCAGATGATACAAAATTGTGCAGTATCATCAACTCTCAGGAAAATAGTGTCATATTGCAACAGGATCTGGATAGGATGGCTATATGGGCACATACATGGCAGATGAAATTCAATGTTGACAAATGTAAAGTCATGCATTTTGGACGTACTAATGGTCTAGCACCATACAAAATAAATGGGATACAGTTGGGGACATCAAACTTGGAGAAGGACTTAGGGGTACTCATCGACAACAAGTTAAATAATCATACTCAATGCCAAGCAGCTGCAGCTAAAGCTAACAAAATTTTGGGATGCATTAAAAGGGAAATAAAAACTTGAGATTCTAGCATAATATTGCCCCTGTTTAACTCTCTAGTAAGGCCACATCTGGAATATGGAATTCAGTTCTGGGCACCACATTACAAAAAAGATATTGCAGTTTTAGAGCAGGTGCAGAGACGAGCAACAAAATTGATACGTGGGATGGAAGGTCTCACTTATCAAGAAAGGTTAGATAAACTGGGTTTATTTAGTCTAGAGAAAAGACGCCTTAGAGGGGATCTAATTTACATGTATAAATACATCAGAGGACAATATAATAGCTTGGCGGATGAGCTTTTTGTCACTAGGCCTTCACAAAGGACTAGAGGACATGATCTGCGCATGAAGGAAAAACGTTTTAGCCATTTATTTAGGAAAGGGTTCTTTACAGTAAGAGTGATTAAGATGTGGAATGCATTGCCACAGGAAGTCGTTATGGCAAACTCTATACCTGCATTTAAAGGGGCTTAGATGCTTTCCTTGCATTGAAAGACATCGATGGCTACAATTACTAGGTAATGCCTAATGATGTTCATCCAGGGATTTTATCTGATTGCCATCTGGAGTCGGGAAGGAATTTTTCCCTTTAGGGGCTAATTGGACCATGCCTTGTAAGGGTTTTTTCGCCTTCCTCTGGATCAACAGGGATATGTGAGGGAGCAGGCTGGTGTTGTACTTTATACTGGTTGAACTTGATGGATGTATGTCTTTTTTCAACCAAAATAACTATGTAACTATGTAAGTTCATGTACATTTGGCCCCACCCATGGCCACGCCCACTCACTGCATGGCCACGCCCAATTTTGCCACGGCGCGCCGCATTTACCCCCCACCTGGTGCCCACAGGTGCCCCCCGATCTCCAAGGCCCCTGCCTGAGATACTTTTCTCTCTTACTCAGTCTGTGTATCATTGCCCGCCCCCTCCCAGTCTTCAAACACTCCTACCCAGCTCTGCAGTAGAAAGTGCATTGAGAAATATTGGCCAGTCAGAGAGGAACAGACAGGGGCGCCCGAAGGCAAAGGCAGATCAAACCTTTGCCTAGAGCGCTGCTCACTGTCAGGGCGCGGTGACAGCTGGCTCTAGTAGTGCGCCTGACATGCACTCACTGATAGTATGTTGCCATTCATTAGTTTTAAAACTCCGTCATAGTGGAGCCTTCTCTCCCCCACCAATAGCTACAGAGCACATTTCTTCTGCCCCTCCTACCCCTTCCCTCTGGGCCAATAGAAAACCTTGCAATGTTGCTCCGCCCCCACCAGACGGAAGTTCGGGGTAGCAGGTGCTGAGGAAGGCTGAGCGCTCATAGACCTGAAAAGTGCTGCCTGAAGGAGGTCACCAGCAGATCAGCCGTCCAGTCTGCCCTGGAGAGGAGGAATCAGGTGCAGGCTCTCGTTAGATACAGGCTGCAGGATAGGCAATGGGGAGACAGAAGCAAAGCAGTAGCAGCTGTATATAGCAGAGGACATACGTGCACAGCACTACTGAAGTGCTCATGCTTTTTCCCAGCTCCAGTCTGAGGCTCCTCTCATCTCTGATGTCCCCCCACCCCTGTCACCACCTACACATTCCAGCTCTTCCTCGGACAGACAGCAGCACATAAACTACGTGCTGGCTCTGCTGATGACACAGCTCTGCCTCCTATCTCCCTAGCTATCCAGCCTGCAGGTAGGTTTGGGCACATTAGTATGTGTGTCACTATGCACCCTGTTGTACAGTTGCTGCTACTGAGGTATTGGGGATTATTGGGCAGAGCATGCAAAGCTATGGCTTTTTATATGTATTTTATTTATGTTAATGTGAATTGTTAACTGGTGGGGCTAAACCATAATTCCCTCTGACCCCTCCCTCAGCAGTGGTTGTCATGTTGCCCCCAGTTAACCCCTCCCTCCCCTGATCCATATGTTATTATTATTATTATTTTTAGTATTTATATAGCGCCTACATCTTACGCAGCGCTGTACAGAGAATATAGTCCTGTCACTAACTGTCCCTCAGAGGAGCTCACAATCTAATCCCTACCATAGTCCTATGTCTATGTATGTGTCGTTTAGTGTATGTATTGCAGTCTAGGGCCAATTTAAGGGGAAGCCAATTAACTTATCTGTATGTTTTTGGGATGTGGGAGGAAACCGGAGTGCCCGGAGGAAAACCACGCAGACACAGGGAGAACATACAAACTGCTTGCAGATGTTGACCTGGCTGGGATTCGAACCAGGGGCCCAGCGCTGCAAGGCGAGAGCGCTAACCACTACGCCACTTTGCTGCCCACTGTTAAAATATTGAAGTACCCCTGAGACACCTGAACAATGAATGGGCTAGATAACCGACTCCTGAGTGTGCTGGTACCTCTTGTTGTTGTTGTCAGGGTACCTTGCCCCTCCCCAGTATCGCTGCATGACAGACCTGTGCAGGTGCACTTATGCACTGTGTGAACACAGCAAAATCAAGCACTTGTTCGGTGTTCATGGGTGCTTTCTTTCACTGCACAAATGCTGTCTGGAGATCATGCCTGCGCAGTTCATAATCACTGTGTGCCGCTCTGAGGAACTTCCCGGCTATCTGTCCCTGTTCATGGCTCTGACTGAAAACTATTGAATGGAAGCTGAGTGTGGCATCCACTCCACGCTCCCTGAGAGTCAGCACTCAAGCATGGCTGTATACTGGAGCTGCAACTGGGAGCCTTCTGGCAATGCATCCTTCAAAAGTATCACTGAACACTTCCCGCAGGTGGGAGAGCTCACATACAGGGAGAGTGGAGTGCACAGAGCATTTTACACTCACTCACCTTCAGTCAGAGCCATGAATGGGAGAAGAGGAGGGGGGTAGGGGGAGAGTAAAACAGTGCCAGGGACGTGAGCCCTTCCAAACAGAGGGATCTTTTAGTATTTGCACTCCAGGACACACATTGGCAAAGAAGGGGCTACTGTGCACTTTGGTAAAGTTCAAGTGGTGTACTTAAAGCGGACCCAAACCAAACTTTTTTTTCATTAAAAATATTTAGTTGCACCACTCTGACACATACAAAGATAAACACTCCTTCAAGCCTATGAGCATTTCAGTGCATGCTTTTCACCCTTCTCTTTTCATAACTAGCGTTATACTGGGGGCAGCCATTAGCAATTCCTCCATTGCTACTCCACCAGTTTGCCGGATTTTGTCCCGGCAATTTGAAAGGAAGGGAGGGGTTCCTCCAATAAATGTAAAATATTTTATATTTGTCATCATGCAGCTGAAAAAAAGGCTGCTATTTATTATTATAATTTAGAAAATAGATTTTATTTCTGAAATCTTGTATTTTTAATTTGGGTCCACTTTAACTTCTTTTTTTGCCAATGTATATACTGTCAGTTATCATGATGTGCATGATATCCTCTTTTGATCTGTGGGGGGCAAGTTGTCTGCATATCATCTATTGGGCGGGGCATAATATATGCATTTGATCTGTGGGGGGCCGTCTGCAACTAGTACAGAATGTTGCTGCCAGATTACTGCCAAACTACCTCACCACTGTCGTATTACACTGTTTGATCACTCACTGCACTGGCTACCTGTAAAATGGAGAATGCTCCATTTAAACATTTAAATCCCTACACAATTTGGGCCCTGGATGCATGAAGGACTTGCTGAAACTGCTTCACACCTCTCCTCAGATGAGCAGGTTACATAAACTTGGTAATTCCCAGAGTGCACCTCCAAAACCTTTGAAGCAAGAGCTTTCTGTCATGCTGCCCCTACTCTTTGCAACTCCCTACCACACGAAGTAAAGACAGCCTCTTCCCTGGAGCTATTAAAATCCAGACTGAAAAGCCACTTGTTTATCCTGACATTTGCAAACTTATAGAATTCTTCATCAATACCACAATTTACCAATCTTGCAATTACTGGTCTGATTCATGCTTATGCGCTTTGAGTCCTATGGGAGAAAAGTGCTTTACAAATGCTATCTGTTGTAATTATCTGCATTTGATCTGTGAGTGACATGTTATCTGCATTTCATGTGTGTGTGTGAGCATGTATGTGGGGGGCACCATAGATTGTCACCCAATGGGCAGGCGGGGGGGGGGGGGGGGCACAGGTTTTCTCGCCTAGAGTGACAAAAAGGCTAGAAGTGCCCCTGGGAACAGATGTATGGGACAGGAAAACAGGAAGGGGAAAGTAAAGAAGAAAAAAAAGAAAAGGAAACTCAACATGCCCTGCAACTTCCTTTGTGCGGCAGATTACCAAATAAGAGCCTCCAGAAATGTTAGGCCCTGGGACCTGCTGAAAGATATTGGGGGACGGAGTCATTTAGTAGCTAGTGGTGCATGCTGAAAGATATTTTGGAACCAGTTGTTTTTCCCGATTTTTGGAGCCTTTTGTTGGTGCTGACAGAGATCAGAGCCTAAGTTGTCTGCTGACAGAATTTAGGGCACATGGTTGGTGATGAATGCGATGTGGTGGTCCAGATTACATACTGGCATAGATGCAGAGTCAAAACTTCCTTCTGACAAAGAATGAGGAACCATGGTGGTGCTGACAAAGTTAGGGGGCCTAAGCAACCTGCTGATAGCGAAGGGGGTTCCATGATATTGCCCTGATATATGTGCTACCACAGCCTGCTGAAACAGACAGAAATGGGTGGCATTTCACTCAAAAGGAAGATAATATTGACTGCATCACCCACCTGAGCCCAATTGCTACTGTGCGGCTCCAGTTTGCCAGTCAAGGAGAGTGCACCTGCTGCTTTCTGTCGCCACCATTTTCAGCAATGTTTGCTGACCTTGGTGGAGCCTGGATGAGTGCCTGGAGAAATGGGAAGGGTGCCAGAGCAGCAGTGGGGAACCAGCAGCCAAGTGAGATGCAGTATACCTGTCCTCTGACTAAAATTAGAAGAATGTTTGTCTGTAATATTCATATTGTATTTGTCTCTAATGCTCATAGCTAAATCAAGTAAATAAAAAGTGATCCAGACAATTTTCTTCATGCCTATGGCTAACTTTAGATTGGCATTGACAAGGATACAAAAAACATATTTTCATGTTAAATATGTCACTATATAATTCTTTCATTTTGCAGTAGTCTATTGCCACACTCCGCTTAGATATACAAACAAGTTTATTAAAAGCCAGAGATAAAACTGACATAAGTAATTCACCACACTACTGTCAACCAACACACACTATTCCATTTGGTCACGTCAGCTATTTCAAGCCAAGTGTCCCTTCATGGTGTGATACAGTCCAGGTGAAATATGTGGCGATATGGGGGCACAGCAAATGCTTCCCAATACACCTTTAACCTCCTGGGCAATAATCCCGAGCTGAGCTCGGGGTATGTCGCACAGGAGGATTTCTCAGACCCTGGTGGGCCGATTTGCATAATTTTTGTTTTTGCAAAGTGCTAGCTGCGTGTAACTTCCGATCGCCGCCGCTCGCCGTCGATCCACCGCTACCCGCCGTACCGCACAGCCCCCCCCCCCCAGACCCCTTGCGCAGCCTGGCCAATCAGTGCCAGGCAGCGCTGAGGGGTGGATCGGGACTCCCTCTGATGTCACGAGGTCGATTACGTCATTGCGAGCGTCACCATGGTGACGGGGGAAGCCAAGCAGGAGATCCCGTTCTGAACGGAATCTCCTGCTTGCGCTGAGCGCCGGAGGCGATCGGAGGGGGTGGGGGATGCCGCTGCAAAGCGGCTATCATGTAGCTAGCGCTAGGCTAGCTACATGATTTAAAAAAAATAAAATAAAAAAAAAAGTGCTGTGCCCCCTCCTGGGCGATGTAATTGTATCGCTCAGAGGGTTAAAGGAAACCAGAGACTAAATAAAATACAAGTTTTATACCTACCTGTGGCTTCCTCCAGCCCCATGCTCATGGATCGCTCTCACATCGCCGTCCTCAGCCTTCTCTGTTGCCGGTACTGGGTCCCATAACTTGTGCCAATCGCAGCCAGTCTGACGCAAGAGAAGTGCGCTCTCTACGTATCTTTGTGGGCTTCTTCTCTCCATACAGTGACTGGCGACTGCCGAAGAGATATGTAGATGTGCACTTCTATTGCGCAGACTGGCTGCGACTGGCATAAGTTACGGGACCCGGTACCAGCAACAAAGGAGGCTGAGGATAGTGGTGTGGGAGCGATCTGTGCACATGGGGCTGGAGGAAGCCTCAGGTATGTATAAAACTTTTATTTTATTTAGTCTCTGGTACACTTTGTACAAAATACAAGTCCCACACTGGACTGCACTACGATTGTAGGACAAGTGTTTCCCTTTCAAACGTTTAAAAAAGTTTGATCAGCTCTGCTACTTATATAGTCACTTTCCACCACCAGCACCTATTGGAGAGCGACTCACCTTCTCTTGTGCTGCAGTCACCAATTGACAGTAGTGTCGCTTTAAATTTCAAATTGTTTGCCTCAATAAAGATTTAAAAAACCTTCATTGCACAATTTGTTTAAAAACATCTAAAATGTATTCAAAAATTGCACTCACATGATAGTAGTAGTTAGAAGCAGTCTCCCGAGCAGACCGATGGTGTAGTTGGGTTCCCGACTGGCGTCCCTCCGTCTGCCTCACTCTCTGTCTTATGTGGTGCGAACACGCTGTCTGCTGCTAAATTTTAGATGTTTTTAAACATATTGCGCAATGAAGGTTTTTTAATCTTTTTTTGAGGCATACAATTTGAAATTTAAGCAACACTGCTGACAATTGGTGACTGCAGCACAAGAGAAGGGGATTGGTTAGGCGAGGGAAGCCTGTGTGCAGATGACCATTGTAGTTTGTGGTCCAACGTATCTGGTGAGTCGCTCTCCAATTGGTGCTGGTGGTGGAAAGTGACTATCTGAATAGCAGCGTTGATCAAACTTTTGTTAAATGTCAAAATATAAATCACCTGTAGATCAATGAGAGATGATTTGGGTGAAGCAGAGCTTCAATATCCTATCAGTGCAATGTTTAGCAATGGCAATCAACATACTTTAAAATCAAACTACAGTAAAATACTAAATAAATCCATAATAGACTTATGCTTGGAAAAACAAAGAGAAATCGAGAGCCCGATATGGTGTAGTATTGTTAAGTTGGTTGTGGTTAAAAGCAAAATATTTTAGATATACTCACAAACATGGGTTACCCATAGGCAACCACTTCAAGTGCAGGTGGGGAGTATTAGAACCTGACCCCACTCAGGTTTTTAAGATGTCGCTCTCTGTAGATAGGAAACGGGGTAGTACCCCTCCACTGAGGGTTTCGCAGGTGTGGTCCTCAATGGGTCTAGATGCAGAAGTGAGCGCCTCTCCAGGCGCTCACTTCTGCATCTAGACCCATTGAGTTATACTCCTGTTTGCCTGATGAAGCAGGACCACACCTGCGAAACGCATTGCACTAAGTGGAGTTCAATAAACATTTTTGTATTGATATATTGTGACTCAATTGAGTTTTATATTTTTGAGGGAGGTAAGTCCACCTGAACATCCCCCTCTTTTAGACGGTTTTTAAACATTTTTATTCTACTCTGGCGCCTCTGTACACAAAGCCTTGCTGAAACCATAATAGACTTAATCCATGTTTAAAGGACTGAGCCACAGACGCCGGCAATTGCCATGGCAATGTCTGATATGCACATTTCTTCCCATTATGTGTGGCTCTTTGGAGCTTGCCTGATTCAACCTTGGGGTCCTCTCTCTCTCTCTCTCTCTGATGATCTCCCGCAGATCACTCACTGAACCTGTTGGTGGTGGTTTCCGTTACCAGCTGTGTCAACTACTCCACTACAGCCAGGGCTATAGCAACAGAAAAGGTATGGCATATTATATGTGTAAGGGTAGGAAAAAAAACTCCCTATCTAGTAAGTATTTTCCTAAAGGAGGCCGCACACCATACAATTAAAAAGATCCAATTTTTCAACAATTCGATAATTTTGATCGGTTGTCTAAAAAAATCGAGACCTTTTCTTTGTTTTCAATCGATAAATCCGATTGAATTTCCCATTTTTTTTCTTCGATTTTTGGAGATTGGACATGTTGGAGATTTCAGACCAACTTTATCAAGAATTGTATGGTGTGTGATGGATTGTCAATTAGTTGATGTATTATTATTATTTATTGGATTTATATAGCGCCGACATATTACGCAGCGCTGTACAATAAATAGGATTACAGACAATGATAACAGGGGTGCCAGCACAATACAGGTAACAGACAATAGATACAACAATACAGGTAGTAAGCAATAATATACACAGCACAATGCAGACAGTAATACAATGCCAGATCATATACTGGAGTGGTAGTGGTAAAAATACAAGTTCCATAATTCTAGGTAAAGTGCACACAGTCAAGTATGATACACAAAGGGAGAGGGCCCTGCCAAAGGCTTACAATCTAGAGAGAGGGGTTGGTGACACGAAAGGAGGGGGTGCATCAAAAAGTTCTTGACAGAGAGGGTTAGAGCAATGTTGAGTTGATGTAGGCCTCTTTGAAGAAGTGAGTTCTGAGTGCTTTTTTAAAGCCTGATGGGCAGTGGGAGAGATTTCCACAGGATGGGGGCAGTTCTAGTGAAGTCCTGTAGTCATGCATGGGAGTGCGAGATGCGTGGGGTGGTTAGGAGGAGGAGCGAAGTGGCCGGCCAGGTGTATATCTGCTGACCAGGTCAGAGATGTAGTTTGGGCAGGACTTGTGTATCAATTTGTATGCCAAACATAGGATCTTAAAGCTGATTCTGAAGTGGGGGAGTCGTGGAGACAGAGCGGTGGGAGGAGTAGATTAGTCTGGCTGCTGCGTTCATGAAGGATTGTAGGGGAGCGATGCGGTTTTGAGGAAGGCCTGACAGGAGGGAGTTGCAGTAGTTCAGGCGGGAGATGATGATTGCAAGGACAAGGAGTTTGGCACTGTCTGGGGTCAGGAAAGGCCGGATCTTGGAGATGTTGCGTAATTGGAAAATGCATGCCCTAGCTACGGTTTGGATGTGGGGGGTGAAGGAGAGGGCTGAGTCCAAGGTGTGACACCCAGGAAGCGGGCTTGTGTGGTTGGACGAATGATTGTGCCATTGACAGTGACGTAGAGGTCTGTGGGGGGTGAAACAGCGCAGGGCGGGAAGATTAGGAGTTCAGTCTTATACAGTTCCAATACATTTTTTCTAAGCTTTCAATAATTTTATTCATGATTGGAGAAAAAATGAACATAGGTGTGTGGTACATTGATCAGATTTTTGAATTGTTACAATCAGTTTTTTGTTTTTTATTTTTTATTTTTGTTTTTTATTTTTATTTTTTTTATTTATTTTTTTATTTATTTATTTATTTATTTATTTTATTTTATTTTTGTCTTTGTCCTACTGTTTAGCAGCCTTGGAGTTCCTTTTTAGCTTTGTAACTATTGCTTGTTTATCTGCTGTTTACTCGTCAGTCCTTCAATATGGCTGGTAAAATGGATGTATTTGAATTTATGGACTGCAGAGACTATGATTTAGACCACATCTTTTCAGAAAGGATTTCACCTATTGCAGAGGATAATGTTGAAGGTCAATTTAAGGAGCTGAGCCATTTTTGTGAGAAAAAACTCTCTCTCTGGTGGGAGATTGTCACACTCGAGAGATACAACAAGGATGGCCTAGCCCCGAGAAGATTGAGATGGGAATTTATTCCTAATGAACAGGAGCGAATTACCAATCTCTGATGAGAAATTTATGACCTTTTTTAAAAAATGTAGTAAAGAATTGTTGGAAATACTAATAGAAGGTAAAAAGAAAAGATTGAATATGTTCAATAAAGATATTGACCAGATTAAGAATAAATTAAATCCCTTTAA
The DNA here is from genome assembly GCF_040937935.1 of Hyperolius riggenbachi. Classification (NCBI taxonomy): domain Eukaryota; kingdom Metazoa; phylum Chordata; class Amphibia; order Anura; family Hyperoliidae; genus Hyperolius; species Hyperolius riggenbachi. Next base: position 305,787,097 of record NC_090646.1, on the reverse strand, counting down.
GGACTCAGAGGAGTATGATGCTCTTTCTGATGACTTACAGGGATATTTACGCAAAATGGATAATGATATTAAAAAGAAAAAACAAAAGAAATATCAAAGGGATTTTATGGATTATAAGAAAGGAATTGTTTTCAAATGGCAGAATAAAAATGGAAAAGATGGTGATCCAGTGGATAAACCCACGGACACCGGCATTACTCCCTGTCCGGATCCAAAAAAGAGGCCCCCTCTTTCCCATCCCCCTCCTAAGTCTCTGCCTAGGCCCCCTCCCCCTCCTCCTCCCAGGCATCCGCCTAGGCACATTCATAATAATGGATATGACCCACCACGTCAACCACCGCGTCAGATACCTCACCCATACCCTAAACCTTATGTATCCCCATACAGACCGAGGTATGAACCACCTCCCCCAAGATACTATGAAAACCCTCGTCCACCTCGTGATAGAAGCCCCCCTAGACCTTACAGACCTCCGGTTCGCCCCAATCAGGATAGGGACTACCAAAGGCCCATACATCCATTAGAAGATGGTGGCCGTCCGGAGGAATATTACCCACGGGATTTTGTACCCAATAATCCATCTCCCTATTTTATACCTAGGAGACCAAAACCTCTCAAACAATGGATTCCTAAACCCTTTAAAAACTATCCCCCACCACCTGAGCGTAAACCTATTCCTGTTCAAAATCGGTTTGAGATTTTTTCGGATCTTTCTGAATCAGACTTGGAGTTGTCTGAAGAGGAACCGACAACCCCTTTTATAGATCCAAAGACAGCCACCAGGGAAAAAAAGGGAGAAAGCCCACTGCTAGAAGGGGCGTTAGAGGAGGACGAAGGGTACAACTTAAGAAAAAAGAAAGGGAAGGAAAAGTAGGGGAAGGTATCTTTAATTTGAGCTCACACACTCTTACGGAATCTGAAATGAAACTTCTAGACAAGGGTCTCAAGTTTGCACCACCAAAACCATTGAATAAATTTGACTTGTTTATTGATGCTCACAAATTTATACGCAAGCTTAATGTTAAAAAGTTTTTTCTTAGTAAAACCGCTCCCACAAGTAATACTGTGGATCTTAGTCTAGATAGAAATCTATTTAATAGTGGACTGAGGAATACATCCACTTTTAACCCTTTAATTTCTAATAATCATGCTATAGAAACTTTCAAGAACTCACTGTTGAGTGACATTCAAGCTTTGGAGGTAAAAAAACCCAGAGGTAACATTGAAGTCCAGAATGCCCTATCATTACTTCTAGAGGAAAAAGATATGGTTATTAAGCCTGCGGATAAGGGGGGGGGGGGATTGTTCTTCTAGATAGAACAGATTATAAGAAAGAAATGACTAGATTGTTGAGTGACCAGGCCACTTACCAATTATTAAGGGGCAATCCCGGTGATCGTTTTTATGACAAATTGGGAGAATTAGTTTTGAGAGGTGAATCGGAAGGATTTTTGAATAAATTGGAGGCAGATTATCTTATTCCCTCTTTTATTAGAACCCCGGTTATATACTATCTTCCTAAGGTGCACAAAGATCCCCTCCACCCTCCGGGTAGACCCATAGTGAGTGGGATTAATTCCATTACCTCACGTTTAGGGGAATTTGTAGATAAATTTCTACAACCTCTCGTTCCCCTTATTCCGTCTTATCTAAGAGATTCTGGACATCTGATTGAGTTATTGGATTCTTTGATTTGTACAGATCCCTGTGTCTTGATGGCCGCAGACATCTCCTCTCTGTATACAGTTATCCAGCAGGAAGCGGGAGCGCATGCGGTTCGCCGTTGTTTGGAAAATAGCCAGACGCTCAATCGTGCACAAATCGATTTTTTGATCGAGTGCCTTAATTTCTCTATGACCAGGAATTATTTCTGGTTTGACGGCCAGTACTATCTACAGAAAGTCGGCGTTGCGATGGGCGCGAAGTACGCGCCCAGCCTCGCAAATCTCTTTCTTGCCTGCTGGGAGGAGATCTTCATTAAAACTGATCTTTTTCCTCAATTACTGTTATACAAGAGGTACATAGATGATGTGGTGGTCATCTGGAGGGGGGATTTAAATTCTTTACAACCCTTTATTCAACATATTAATAATAACACGGATAATTTGGTCTTTAACTGTGTCTGTAGCTCCTCAGAGATAAATTTTTTGGATTTAGTGATTTCTCTTGACAACAATCAATTTACTACAAAAACCTTTTTCAAAGAGACTGACAGAAATAGCTTTATTCCTACTACTAGTTGTCACTATCGTCCATGGCTTAAGGGGGTACCTAGGAGTCAATTCCACCGTGTGCGTAGGAATTGCTCCTCCCAAACTGATTATTTTATCCAAAGTGACCTTCTTATCTCTAGATTTAAAGATAAAGGCTACCCGGCCTCAGACCTTGTATCTGTGAGGGATGAGATTGGTCAGGAGGTCCGGTCTTTCACCAAGAGGAATAGAACAGTGGATACTACTAAACAGAATGGCATTAACTTTCTCACTCAATATAATATCCAACACAAAGACATAAAAAAAGTTTTGTACAAGAATTGGCATCTCCTGAGGAGTGATCCAGTGATTGGTCCTATGCTTGCGGACAATCCGGGAGTTATCTTCAGGAGAGCGCCTAATCTTAGAGATCGCCTTGTACATAGCCATATAGATCCACCTAAAACTGCCTCTGCCCATTTATTACCCCTAAAAGGTTTTTTTCGATGCAAGAAATGCAAAGGTTGTAAGGCTTGCATTAATATGCCCAGAAAAATTACTTCCTTTGCTGGGAATGATCACCGAAGTCCCACACTGCAGATTAGACGTCTTTTCACATGCGAAAGCACACATATAGTTTATCTTTTAGAATGTCCTTGTGGACTGAGATATGTAGGTAGAACCACTAGAACCTTTAAAGAAAGATTGGGAGAACACGTCTACCTTATACGTAAAGGGTTTAAGGATCATTCGGTCTCAAAACATTTTGCCCTCCATCACGACAGGAACCCTTCAGGCTTGAAGTTTTGTGTTATCGATGGTACTAAAAGATGCTGGAGGGGACAAAATTTAGAAAGAGATATATCGAGATTAGAAACTGAATGGATCTTTAGACTGAATACCCTCAGTCCAGCTGGTTTGAATATTGAACTGGATGTAAACTGTTTTATCAATAATTCTTAATGCTTTATCATATTTTTTATTTTCCATACATTTGCATGCTTTTTTGTAAGGCCCGCATATACTGGTCAATTTGACTGCATTTTTAATATTTTTTAACAATTTTTAATTTTTTGCATAAATTTCACTGTTTCCTTTGGGGCCTGTCTTGCACGATTATTGTGACTGTTTCTCATTTCACCACTAGATGCCCTCGGAGCTCCGTTTGAGGCTGTTCTATTCTGTCACTGTTTTTTCACCAAGCATACAAATTTATATACCCTCTTAATTTTGATAGGATATATTGGGAGGTCGTGGTCCCTCTTTTTCCCTTTGTTGCTCCCTACCCCACAGAGTGCTGTCTGTTGTCCTCTGTTATCGGTGCATGGAGTTTTCTATGCATAATCATAGCCGCACTACACGGCTGAGTATATGAATTTGCATAATTTTGCATAATTTCCATTTATCGGATACCTATGGGATCTGTCTTGCATGATCACTATGGATGCTCCTCACTTTCACCACTTGAGGTCCCCAGAGCTCCCACGGAGGCTGTTCTATCATTTCATTGTCTCCACTATACATACAGATTTATGCACCTTCTTAGTACAGTATATTAGACGTGCTTTTCATGTCACACCTAAGCACACTTCATGCATATGTATAGTCGCACTGCACTGCTATGTGCTTCATTGTTTACGCTTTTATGATCGTATGCGTCACTGCATACGCATTGCATTTTTTTTTTTATTTTATTTTATTTTAACTAAATGCGACTTCATTGCAGCATAAGATCAATTATTTTTGTTTATTGTTCCATATGTCAGTTTAGATGCTCGCAGTGGATTTTTGTCCCTATGTGCGCTTTTTGTTGTTTTATGCTTCGCCGCATGCGTGTTCTACATTGTAGTAGAGACCGCTTTCACTTTAGATGTGCTCTTTATGGCACGCTTAAGTAGTCTTTATGCGTAATCATAGCCGCATTACACTGCTGTGTATATACATTTGCATAACTTTGCATAATTTCCATCTATCGGATACCTATGGGATCTGTCTTGCATGATCACTATGGATGTTCTTCACTTTCACCACTTAAGGTCCCTGGAGCTCCCATGGAGGCTGTTTTATCATTTCATTGTTTTTACTATGCATACAGATTTATGCACCTTCTTAGTATAGTACATTAGACGCGCTTTTCATTGCACACCTGAGTACACTTCATGCATATTTATAGCCGCACTGCACTGCTATGTGCTTCATTGTTTACGTTTTTATGATCGTATGCGTCATTGCATACGCATTGGATTTTTTTTTTATTTTTATTTTTTTTTCCTTTCACAGGAAGAACTTGTGCTCCATTTGACCCTGGTGGAGTGCAAGGCTACTTCCTGAGTTCCAGTGACTACTTCTGGTACAGGAAGTGCCTGCTTTTCATCTAGAAAGAAGTTTTTACATAGGAAAGATATGCCCTAGGGCAGAGTAATCAATCTAGCTTTTAATTTAGCCTTAACTAGCCTACTACGAATTGAATATGCAGGTAATATTGCATTCACCTCTTTTTATTCACACTATCTGAGAGATCTTTTGCTACTGTCTCTCTGACACAATGCAATTTGTCACAATGTTTTATTTCATGTTTGATGCTTTCTGCCTTTGACTAGTGTAGTCTGAATAAGGTGGAGCCTAACCACTCCCACTTTTTAATTCAAAAATGTTATAAAGTTGGTGCTGGCCGCCTGGTCGCCTTTCTCCCCTGATGACGCAAGATTGCAAAACCGGTCGGGAAGGCGACAGGCAGCACCATTTTATTTGAGGTCTTCTATTGACCATTTTATGCGCGCTACTTTTTCGGGGTTCCCAGTGCACGGGCCCCGTATGTGAGTTTTCCTTTATCCTTGTTTTTAATTGTTTTACTTGTTATGTAATAGAGACGGTTTACACTTAGATGTGCCGTATATCTCTTTCATGTCACTATCCTACTGGACTCCCCTTTGGTGAGTCTCTGCGATCTCAGGATATCTACTATATTCCGGAGGAATCTGTAGTGTGCAACATCGCTGGTGAAATGACACCATTTGAAAGTTCTGCGGACCACCTATCAAATTCGTTTACAACCTTATAATGTGGGTTGTTGGAATCTGGTAAGCCTTGCTTCTTTACCCTTTTGTTCGAAGATCCTGTATACCAAAAAATGATGAAAGCTGTATTACTATAGACCTGCGCTGACTTTATATATTCATTGCTTGTGTGGACTTTTGGACATTGTCCTTCTCGGCTGCGGTCGCCTTCTGCCTTGGCGCTGACACTTGTTTTTTATTTTTGTCTTTGTCCTACTGTTTAGCAGCCTTGGAGTTCCTTTTTAGCTTTGTAACTATTGCTTGTTTATCTGCTGTTTACTCGTCAGTCCTTCAATATGGCTGGTAAAATGGATGTATTTGAATTTATGGACTGCAGAGACTATGATTTAGACCACATCTTTTCAGAAAGGATTTCACCTATTGCAGAGGATAATGTTGAAGGTCAATTTAAGGAGCTGAGCCATTTTTGTGAGAAAAAAACTCTCTCTCTGGTGGGAGATTGTCACACTCGAGAGATACAACAAGGATGGCCTAGCCCCGAGAAGATTGAGATGGGAATTTATTCCTAATGAACAGGAGCGAATTACCATCTCTGATGAGAAATTTATGACCTTTTTTAAAAAATGTAGTAAAGAATTGTTGGAAATACTAATAGAAGGTAAAAAGAAAAGATTGAATATGTTCAATAAAGATATTGACCAGATTCAGAATAAATTAAATCCCTTTAAGGACTCAGAGGAGTATGATGCTCTTTCTGATGACTTACAGGGATATTTACGCAAAATGGATAATGATATTAAAAAGAAAAAACAAAAGAAATATCAAAGGGATTTTATGGATTATAAGAAATGAATTGTTTTCAAATGGCAGAATAAAAATGGAAAAGATGGTGATCCAGTGGATAAACCCACGGACACCGGCATTACTCCCTGTCCGGATCCAAAAAAGAGGCCCCCTCTTTCCCATCCCCCTCCTAAGTCTCTGCCTAGGCCCCCTCCCCCTCCTCCTCCCAGGCATCCGCCTAGGCACATTCATAATAATGGATATGACCCACCACGTCAACCACCGCGTCAGATACCTCACCCATACCCTAAACCTTATGTACCCCCATACAGACCGAGGTATGAACCACCTCCCCCAAGATACTATGAAAACCCTCGTCCACCTCGTGATAGAAGCCCCCCTAGACCTTACAAACCTCCGGTTCGCCCCAATCAGGATAGGGACTACCAAAGGCCCATACATCCATTAGAAGATGGTGGCAGTCCGGAGGAATATTACCCACGGGATTTTGTACCCAATAATCCATCTCCCTATTTTATACCTAGGAGACCAAAACCTCTCAAACAATGGATTCCTAAACCCTTTAAAAACTATCCCCCACCACCTGAGCGTAAACCTATTCCTGTTCAAAATCGGTTTGAGATTTTTTCGGATCTTTCTGAATCAGACTTGGAGTTGTCTGAAGAGGAACCGACAACCCCTTTTATAGATCCAAAGACAGCCACCAGGGAAAAAAAGGGGGAAAGCCCACTGCTAGAAGGGGCGTTAGAGGAGGACGAAGGGTACAACTTAAGAAAAAAGAAAGGGAAGGAAAAGTAGGGGAAGGTATCTTTAATTTGAGCTCACACACTCTTACGGAATCTGAAATGAAACTTCTAGACAAGGGTCTCAAGTTTGCACCACCAAAACCATTGAATAAATTTGACTTGTTTATTGATGCTCACAAATTTATATGCAAGCTTAATGTTAAAAAGTTTTTTCTTAGTAAAACCGCTCCCACAAGTAATACTGTGGATCTTAGTCTAGAGAGAAATCTATTTAATAGTGGACTGAGGAATACATCCACTTTTAACCCTTTAATTTCTAATAATCATGCGATAGAAACTTTCAAGAAATCACTGTTGAGTGACATTCAAGCTTTGGAGGTAAAAAAACCCAGAGGTAACATTGAAGTCCAGAATGCCCTATCATTACTTCTAGAGGAAAAAGATATGGTTATTAAGCCTGCGGATAAGGGGGGGGGGGGGATTGTTCTTCTAGATAGAACAGATTATAAGGAAGAAATGACTAGATTGTTGAGTGACCAGGCCACTTACCAATTATTAAGGGGCAATCCCGGTGATCGTTTTTATGACAAATTGGGAGAATTAGTTTTGAGAGGTGAATCGGAAGGATTTTTGAATAAATTGGAGGCAGATTATCTTATTCCCTCTTTTATTAGAACCCCGGTTATATACTATCTTCCTAAGGTGCACAAAGATCCCCTCCACCCTCCGGGTAGACCCATAGTGAGTGGGATTAATTCCATTACCTCACGTTTAGGGGAATTTGTAGATAAATTTCTACAACCTCTCGTTCCCCTTATTCCGTCTTATCTAAGAGATTCTGGACATCTGATTGAGTTATTGGATTCTTTGATTTGTACAGATCCCTGTGTCTTGATGGCCGCAGACATCTCCTCTCTGTATACAGTTATCCAGCAGGAAGCGGGAGCGCATGCGGTTCGCCGTTGTTTGGAAAATAGCCAGACGCTCAATCGTGCACAAATCGATTTTTTGATCGAGTGCCTTAAAGAGACTCTGTAACATTAAAAAGATCCCCTGGGGGGTACTCACCTCGGGTGGGGGAAGCCTCCGGATCCTAATGAGGCTTCCCACGCCGTCCTCTGTCCCACGGGGGTCTCTCCGCAGCCCTCCGAACAGCCGGCGACTGTGCCGACTGTTAGTTTAATATTTACCTTTGCTGGCTCCAGCGGGGGGCGCTGTGGAGGCTTTCCGTTCCGAACTACACGGAAATACCCGATCTCAGTCGGGTCCGCTCTACTGCGCAGGCGCCGTAAACTTGCGCCTGCGCAGTAGAGCAGACCCGACGGCGATCGGGTATTTCCGTGTAGTTCGGAGCCGACAGCCGTCAGAGCGCCTGCGCTGGAGCCAGGAAGGTAAATAATGACGTCACCGCTGCCCGGACTCCACGGAGGGCTGCAGCGAGACCCCTGACGGATGGAGGACGGCGTGGGAAGCCTCATTAGGATCCGGAGGCTTCCCCCACCCGAGGTGAGTACCCCCCAGGGGATCTTTTTATGTTACAGATCCTCTTTAATTTCTCTATGACCAGGAATTATTTCTGGTTTGACGGCCAGTACTATCTACAGAAAGTCGGCGTTGCGATGGGCGCGAAGTACGCGCCCAGCCTCGCAAATCTCTTTCTTGCCTGCTGGGAGGAGATCTTCATTAAAACTGATCTTTTTCCTCAATTACTGTTATACAAGAGGTACATAGATGATGTGGTGGTCATCTGGAGGGGGGATTTAAATTCTTTACAACCCTTTATTCAACATATTAATAATAACACGGATAATTTGGTCTTTAACTGTGTCTGTAGCTCCTCAGAGATAAATTTTTTGGATTTAGTGATTTCTCTTGACAACAATCAATTTACTACAAAAACCTTTTTCAAAGAGACTGACAGAAATAGCTTTATTCCTACTACTAGTTGTCACTATCGTCCATGGCTTAAGGGGGTACCTAGGAGTCAATTCCACCGTGTGCGTAGGAATTGCTCCTCCCAAACTGATTATTTTATCCAAAGTGACCTTCTTATCTCTAGATTTAAAGATAAAGGCTACCCGGCCTCAGACCTTGTATCTGTGAGGGATGAGATTGGTCAGGAGGTCCGGTCTTTCACCAAGAGGAATAGAACAGTGGATACTACTAAACAGAATGGCATTAACTTTCTCACTCAATATAATATCCAACACAAAGACATAAAAAAAGTTTTGTACAAGAATTGGCATCTCCTGAGGAGTGATCCAGTGATTGGTCCTATGCTTGCGGACAATCCGGGAGTTATCTTCAGGAGAGCGCCTAATCTTAGAGATCGCCTTGTACATAGCCATATAGATCCACCTAAAACTGCCTCTGCCCATTTATTACCCCTAAAAGGTTTTTTTCGATGCAAGAAATGCAAAGGTTGTAAGGCTTGCATTAATATGCCCAGAAAAATTACTTCCTTTGCTGGGAATGATCACCGAAGTCCCACACTGCAGATTAGACGTCTTTTCACATGCGAAAGCACACATATAGTTTATCTTTTAGAATGTCCTTGTGGACTGAGATATGTAGGTAGAACCACTAGAACCTTTAAAGAAAGATTGGGAGAACACGTCTACCTTATACGTAAAGGGTTTAAGGATCATTCGGTCTCAAAACATTTTGCCCTCCATCACGACAGGAACCCTTCAGGCTTGAAGTTTTGTGTTATCGATGGTACTAAAAGATGCTGGAGGGGACAAAATTTAGAAAGAGATATATCGAGATTAGAAACTGAATGGATCTTTAGACTGAATACCCTCAGTCCAGCTGGTTTGAATATTGAACTGGATGTAAACTGTTTTATCAATAATTCTTAATGCTTTATCATATTTTTTATTTTCCATACATTTGCATGCTTTTTTTGTAAGGCCCGCATATACTGGTCAATTTGACTGCATTTTTAATATTTTTTAATAATTTTTAATTTTTTGCATAAATTTCACTGTTTCCTTTGGGGCCTGTCTTGCACGATTATTGTGACTGTTTCTCATTTCACCACTAGATGCCCTCGGAGCTCCGTTTGAGGCTGTTCTATTCTGTCACTGTTTTTTCACCAAGCATACAAATTTATATACCCTCTTAATTTTGATAGGATATATTGGGAGGTCGTGGTCCCTCTTTTTCCCTTTGTTGCTCCCTACCCCACAGAGTGCTGTCTGTTGTCCTCTGTTATCGGTGCATGGAGTTTTCTATGCATAATCATAGCCGCACTACACGGCTGAGTATATGAATTTGCATAATTTTGCATAATTTCCATTTATCGGATACCTATGGGATCTGTCTTGCATGATCACTATGGATGCTCCTCACTTTCACCACTTGAGGTCCCCAGAGCTCCCACGGAGGCTGTTCTATCATTTCATTGTCTCCACTATACATACAGATTTATGCACCTTCTTAGTACAGTATATTAGACGTGCTTTTCATGTCACACCTAAGCACACTTCATGCATATGTATAGTCGCACTGCACTGCTATGTGCTTCATTGTTTACGCTTTTATGATCGTATGCGTCACTGCATACGCATTGCATTTTTTTTTTTATTTTATTTTATTTTAACTAAATGCGACTTCATTGCAGCATAAGATCAATTATTTTTGTTTATTGTTCCATATGTCGGTTTAGATGCTCGCAGTGGATTTTTGTCCCTATGTGCGCTTTTTGTTGTTTTATGCTTCGCCGCATGCGTGTTCTACATTGTAGTAGAGACCGCTTTCACTTTAGATGTGCTCTTTATGGCACGCTTAAGTAGTCTTTATGCGTAATCATAGCCGCATTACACTGCTGTGTATATACATTTGCATAACTTTGCATAATTTCCATCTATCGGATACCTATGGGATCTGTCTTGCATGATCACTATGGATGTTCTTCACTTTCACCACTTAAGGTCCCTGGAGCTCCCATGGAGGCTGTTTTATCATTTCATTGTTTTTACTATGCATACAGATTTATGCACCTTCTTAGTATAGTACATTAGACGCGCTTTTCATTGCACACCTGAGTACACTTCATGCATATTTATAGCCGCACTGCACTGCTATGTGCTTCATTGTTTACGTTTTTATGATCGTATGCGTCATTGCATACGCATTGGATTTTTTTTTTATTCTTTTATTTTTATTTTTTTTTCCTTTCACAGGAAGAACTTGTGCTCCATTTGACCCTGGTGGAGTGCAAGGCTACTTCCTGAGTTCCAGTGACTACTTCTGGTACAGGAAGTGCCTGCTTTTCATCTAGAAAGAAGTTTTTACATAGGAAAGATATGCCCTAGGGCAGAGTAATCAATCTAGCTTTTAATTTAGCCTTAACTAGCCTACTACGAATTGAATATGCAGGTAATATTGCATTCACCTCTTTTTATTCACACTATCTGAGAGATCTTTTGCTACTGTCTCTCTGACACAATGCAATTTGTCACAATGTTTTATTTCATGTTTGATGCTTTCTGCCTTTGACTAGTGTAGTCTGAATAAGGTGGAGCCTAACCACTCCCACTTTTTAATTCAAAAATGTTATAAAGTTGGTGCTGGCCGCCTGGTCGCCTTTCTCCCCTGATGACGCAAGATTGCAAAACCGGTCGGGAAGGCGACAGGCAGCACCATTTTATTTGAGGTCTTCTATTGACCATTTTATGCGCGCTACTTTTTCGGGGTTCCCAGTGCACGGGCCCCGTATGTGAGTTTTCCTTTATCCTTGTTTTTAATTGTTTTACTTGTTATGTAATAAAGACGGTTTACACTTAGATGTGCCGTATATCTCTTTCATGTCACTATCCTACTGGACTCCCCTTTGGTGAGTCTCTGCGATCTCAGGATATCTACTATATTCCGGAGGAATCTGTAGTGTGCAACATCGCTGGTGAAACGACACCATTTGAAAGTTCTGCGGACCACCTATCAAATTCGTTTACAACCTTATAATGTGGGTTGTTGGAATCTGGTAAGCCTTGCTTCTTTACCCTTTTGTTCGAAGATCCTGTATACCAAAAAATGAAAAAAAAAAAAATGATGAAAGCTGTATTACTATAGACCTGCGCTGACTTTATATATTCATTGCTTGTGTGGACTTTTGGACATTGTCCTTCTCGGCTGCGGTCGCCTTCTGCCTTGGCGCTGACACTTGTTTTTTTATGGTTGTGGTTAAAAGCAAAATATTTTAGATATACTCACAAACATGGGTTACCCATAGGCAACCACTTCAAGTGCAGGTGGGGAGTATTAGAACCTGACCCCACTCAGGTTTTTAAGATGTCGCTCTCTGTAGATAGGAAACGGGGTAGTACCCCTCCACTGAGGGTTTCGCAGGTGTGGTCCTCAATGGGTCTAGATGCAGAAATGAGCGCCTCTCCAGGCGCTCACTTCTGCATCTAGACCCATTGAGTTATACTCCTGTTTGCCTGATGAAGCAGGACCACACCTGCGAAACGCGTTGCACTAAGTGGAGTTCAATAAACATTTTTGTATTGATATATTGTGACTCAATTGAGTTTTATATTTTTGAGGGAGGTAAGTCCACCTGAACATCCCCCTCTTTTAGACGGTTTTTAAACATTTTTATTCTACTCTGGCGCCTCTGTACACAAAGCCTTGCTGAAACCATAATAGACTTAATCCATGTTTAAAGGACTGAGCCACAGACGCCGGCAATTGCCATGGCAATGTCTGATATGCACATTTCTTCCCATTATGTGTGGCTCTTTGGAGCTTGCCTGATTCAACCTTGGGGTCCTCTCTCTCTCTCTCTCTCTCTGATGATCTCCCGCAGATCACTCACTGAACCTGTTGGTGGTGGTTTCCGTTACCAGCTGTGTCAACTACTCCACTACAGCCAGGGCTATAGCAACAGAAAAGGTATGGCATATTATATGTGTAAGGGTAGGAAAAAAAACTCCCTATCTAGTAAGTATTTTCCTAAAGGAGGCCGCACACCATACAATTAAAAAGATCCAATTTTTCAACAATTCGATAATTTTGATCGGTTGTCTAAAAAAATCGAGACCTTTTCTTTGTTTTCAATCGATAAATCCGATTGAATTTCCCATTTTTTTTCTTCGATTTTTGGAGATTGGACATGTTGGAGATTTCAGACCAACTTTATCAAGAATTGTATGGTGTGTGATAGATTGTCAATTAGTTGATGTATTATTATTATTTATTGGATTTATATAGCGCCGACATATTACGCAGCGCTGTACAATAAATAGGATTACAGACAATGATAACAGGGGTGCCAGCACAATACAGGTAACAGACAATAGATACAACAATACAGGTAGTAAGCAATAATATACACAGCACAATGCAGACAGTAATACAATGCCAGATCATATACTGGAGTGGTAGTGGTAAAAATACAAGTTCCATAATTCTAGGTAAAGTGCACACAGTCAAGTATGATACACAAAGGGAGAGGGCCCTGCCAAAGGCTTACAATCTAGAGAGAGGGGTTGGTGACACGAAAGGAGGGGGTGCATCAAAAAGTTCTTGACAGAGAGGGTTAGAGCAATGTTGAGTTGATGTAGGCCTCTTTGAAGAAGTGAGTTCTGAGTGCTTTTTTAAAGCCTGATGGGCAGTGGGAGAGATTTCCACAGGATGGGGGCAGTTCTAGTGAAGTCCTGTAGTCATGCATGGGAGTGCGAGATGCGTGGGGTGGTTAGGAGAAGGAGCGAAGTGGCCGGCCAGGTGTATATCTGCTGACCAGGTCAGAGATGTAGTTTGGGCAGGACTTGTGTATCAATTTGTATGCCAAACATAGGATCTTAAAGCTGATTCTGAAGTGGGGGAGTCGTGGAGACAGAGCGGTGGGAGGAGTAGATTAGTCTGGCTGCTGCGTTCATGAAGGATTGTAGGGGAGCGATGCGGTTTTGAGGAAGGCCTGACAGGAGGGAGTTGCAGTAGTTCAGGCGGGAGATGATGATTGCAAGGACAAGGAGTTTGGCACTGTCTGGGGTCAGGAAAGGCCGGATCTTGGAGATGTTGCGTAATTGGAAAATGCATGCCCTAGCTACGGTTTGGATGTGGGGGGTGAAGGAGAGGGCTGAGTCCAAGGTGTGACACCCAGGAAGCGGGCTTGTGTGGTTGGACGAATGATTGTGCCATTGACAGTGACGTAGAGGTCTGTGGGGGGGGTGAAACAGCGCAGGGCGGGAAGATTAGGAGTTCAGTCTTATACAGTTCCAATACATTTTTTCTAAGCTTTCAATAATTTTATTCATGATTGGAGAAAAAATGAACATAGGTGTGTGGTACATTGATCAGATTTTTGAATTGTTACAATCAGTCAGAAAAATGTAGTGCTATTCTTGAATCGGACAAGTTGAGCCTGAGCCTCCAGTCCAACAACTCACGGGAGGTATGGAAAGGCCTGAGGGCAGCTACGAACCTCAGGCCCCCGAATCAGCAAGCAGCCCCCAGCACCAAACTGGCCGACGAACTCAACGAGTTTTATTGCAGGCTCGAAAAGCTACCCAAGCAGCCCGGCACGACAACGGCCACGGACAATGGGGCGCACTCCCCTCTACCTGTCCCGGGAGAGGGCGGTGACGCACTGATCGCAGTCTGTGAGAAGGAAGTATTACGACACCTATGCAAGCTTGACTCTAGGAAAGCTCCAGGCCCGGATGGCGTGACGTCGATCTGTCTGAGGACATGTGCAGACCAGCTGGCCCCTGTCCTTACCTCCATATACAACAGATCTCTTATGGAGGGCAAGGTCCCCTCCTGCTTCAAGAGGTCCACGATTATCCCAGTCCCCAAAAAGACCGGTAACACTGACCTCAACAACTACAGACCAGTGGCCCTAACACCCACCATCATGAAGATCTTTGAACGGTCGGTCCTTGCCTCCATGAAACACTCCACTAATGCCCTCCTTGACTCACATCAATTCGCTTACAGGGCAAACCGGTCGGTGGTGGACGCCACCAACATCAGCCTGGCGTACATCACTGCGCACCTCGACAGGCCCAACTCCTACGCCAGGCTACTGCTCTTCAACTTCAGTTCTGCCTTTAACACCATCCGCCCTGACATCCTGCTTGCCAACCTCGTACAGCTGGGAGTACCCCCCCCCCCCCTCTGCAGGTGGATCGGGGACTTCCTTTTCAACAGAACGCAGAGGGTCAAGCTAGGCAGCTGCTACTCCAAGGTGAGAACTACTAACATAGGCGCTCTGCAAGGATGTGTCCTGTTCTCCTTGTACACCAACAGCTGCACCTCAACTGAAGACTCTGTCAAGGTCATCAAGTTTGCGGATGACACCACAATCATTGGACTCATCAGTGGTAACAATGAGGATGCCTACCGCAGCGAGATAGACAGGATTTGCAACTGGTGCACAGTTAACAACCTAGTCCTCAACGCAGCAAAGACAGTGGAACTGGTTGTGGACTTCAGGAGACGCCCACCCCCCTCTCCACCCTATTCTCATAACGGATACCGAAGTCTCCAGGGTCCCCTGCATTCGGTTCCTCGGCACAACCATCACTAAGGACCTAAAATGGGGGGAGAA
Organism: Hyperolius riggenbachi; assembly: GCF_040937935.1. Taxonomy (NCBI): domain Eukaryota; kingdom Metazoa; phylum Chordata; class Amphibia; order Anura; family Hyperoliidae; genus Hyperolius; species Hyperolius riggenbachi. The sequence goes on along the minus strand of NC_090646.1, from coordinate 305,771,781 downwards.
CACCACCATAACCCAGAAAAAGGCTCAGCAGAGGTTATTTTTCTTGCACCAACTGAAAAAATTTGGCATCCCACGCGAGCTGCTTAGGAGCTTCTACACTGCCACCGTGGAGTCCATCCTTTGCTCATCCCTCATCGTCTGGTATGCAGGGGCATCTGCTAGCGACAAGTACAAACTCCACAGAGTAATCAGCACTGCAGAAAAGATCATCGGTCTGCCACTGCCACCCCTCGATCTCCTCCACAAGGCCAGAATGAGGACGAGGGCCATCAAGATCTCGACCGACCCCTCCCACCCAGGAAGCCGGTTCTTCAAGCTCCTTCCACTGGGCCGCCGTTACAGGGCTGTCCCCACCAGAACCTCCAGACGCTGTAGCACCTTCTTCCCCCAAGCGGTACTCCAACTGAACTCGAACTCCTCATGACAGCTTGTGTTTCTTCCTTCTGCATATAACCCCCCGCTTGACTGAATGCCCTTCACAATGTTCATGTTTATGTAGTCCTCCCTACGCCATATGTATGCAAGTCTATGTATGTATGTACAAATGCCATGCCATGTGCTCCAAAAACAATTCCGGGTATGTATCTGGCATACTTGGCGAATAAAGCTGATTCTGATTCTGATTCTGAACAGATATTTAAAAAATTGTTTGGTGTGTGGCCACCATTAGTCCATTAAATATCAGTGTACAATGTATTGATTCTTATATAATTGTTTGATTCCCAGTTTTTTTTATTTGATAGCACAGTCCACTATAAAATTGCTACTATCCAAAAAATCATCTTACTTTTTTTTTTTTCGTGACAAATATCCTTTAAAGTGTTGTAGTTTTATTAAATTAACTAAATTTTTACAATTTAAAGTGTAATGTATTCTCAGCATAATGTATCGTCATTCTACAATTTTAAATTAATCAATTAACTTGCAGTTGTTGCAATTTCTATAATTTTTGTTACTGTAAATTCTTAGTAACTTTTTAGGCTACACATAAGATGAAGACCATTTTCATTTTTCTCAGTCCTTGTAGGTTAAGATTTACAATGCATCACTACTTACTTTCTGCAGCTCTTATGTTTCTGACAGCGTGCAAGAGGTACTTTCACCACACATCTGGTATACACCACTAAGAGAGACCCTGATTCTTTGTCAACTTCTAGATCAATTATCCACCGTTCTTCTCTTTCACCACACCTGTACAGTGGGACCATAATTTTAAACACAAGAGTTATATATTAAAAATATATAGTCCAGACAAAATGGAACTTTTTAAATCAGATTTACCTGTCTGAAGGGTAAGTTGGTATCTCCTCAAGCAAGGTACTATGTTTGAAGTTATCTCCATCTGATCCATCCATACTGGGAATAAGAAGATACTTAAGGACAGTTCCAGAATTTGAGCCCAAGAACAGAACAGTTTCATTCCCAAATATTCCACAAGATGTATCCACTGCTAGGTGAGTAAGCCGGTCCCTGTGATGTCACAGTACAGAAATTTGCTTTAAGAGGATTAATATGTTTAAGCAATATATAATAAACATACCAATGCACGGTGGTCGCCACACAAAGCAGGAAAAAAGGGCGCAGGAACCTTCACGGAAAAATGGTGGCCCCATAGGCGCCTATGATAAAAGCTGCATTTAAAAGGAGAATTAAATTTGGGTACATTATTGCGGCGGCTAGAGAGCGCCCAATTTTACCCTTTTTGCTGGTTTCCGAAAAGACGCGATATGTGGCTATGAAGGCAAGTTTGGGCCCCCGGAAGCTCCCCATTAGTGTCGAGGGGCCATTTTTTGCGGACACACTTGCGGAAAAAAAAATGACTCGAGATGCTAGCATAATATTGCCCCTGTTTAACTCTCTAGTAAGGCCACATCTGGAATATGGAATTCAGTTCTGGGCACCACATTACAAAAAAGATATTGCAGTTTTAGAGCAGGTGCAGAGACGAGCTACAAAATTGATACGTGGGATGGAAGGTCTCGCTTACCAAGAAAGGTTAGATAAACTGGGTTTATTTAGTCTAGAGAAAAGACGCCTTAGAGGAGATCTAATTAACATGTATAAATACATCAGAGGGCAATATAATAGCTTGGCGGATGAGCTTTTTGTCCCTAGGCCTTCTCAAAGGACTAGAGGACATGATCTGCGCATGGAGGAAAAACGTTTTAGCCATTTATTTAGGAAAGGGTTCTTTACAGTAAGAGTGATTAAGATGTGGAATGCATTGCCACAGGAAGTCGTTATGGCAAACTCTATACCTGCATTTAAAGGGGGCTTAGATGCTTTCCTTGCGTTGAAAGACATCCATGGCTACAATTACTAGGTTATGCCTAATGATGTTGATCCAGGGATTTTATCTGATTGCCATCTGGAGTCAGGAAGGAATTTTTCCCTTTTGGGGCTAATTGGACCATGCCTTGTGGGGGTTTTTTTCGCCTTCCTCTGGATCAACAGGGGTATGTGGGGGACGGGCTGGAGTTGTACTTTGTACTGGTTGAACTCGATGGACGTATGTCTTTTTTCAACCAAAATAACTATGTAACTATGGATAACTACACTGTGGCATCGCATAGTGGGCATGGAGTGCCCGCTATACACTGCCGCAATGTAATTATCCACAAGCCATTTTTTTCTGCAAGCCAGTCCGCAAAAAATGGCCCCTCAACACTAATCGGGCACCCAAATTTAACTTCATAGCCACATAACGTGCCTTTGCGGAAGCTAACCCCTAGCCAACCCCTACCTTGAGGAGGGGTTAGGCACCCCCGGGGAGGAGTTCTTAGGGTTAGGCACCACCGGGGGGGAGGGAGTCTTACGGTTAGGCACCACCAGGGGGGTCTAAGGGTTAGTGAGGGTTAGGCATTGGTAGAGGGAGGGTTCTGTGTAACTGAAGTGTTAAATTTATCAATAAATATTACCAATATTCTACTATGGAAATTCATTGGTAGGATATCGCTAGTTTTAGCAAGATTCTATTAGCTGCAAACCCTGTGCCCTTTTTTTCCAAGCGCCTTTTTTTAATGTATGCTTTGTCACTTACACACTGAAAAGCTGAACTAATGCAACTTCTTGCCACAATCCTCTTACATTGTCTTATTACGCTTCTTGAAACAGTTGAAAAACACCGCTCAACCCAACAAAATTGCACTCTGAATAGTGGCAGTGCAGGATAATGGGCAATCCTTCAAGCATAAATAGAAAAAAGAAAACACAATCTACACTTGCCTGAAAATATAATACTTAATTGAAAGAAAATATGTGAGCAACTATGACATTCAAATAATGTTTTGGACTGCACTAGTCCTTAAAAGCAAGAAAATCTGGTCTTACCTGGGGTTTCCTCCAGCCCCCCATAGCCCATGAGGTCCTTCAGTGTCCTCTGGGTCTCCTTCATGGTCCCCCTGTTGGCTCCATAAACTTGGTGACTTCGGCTGAAGTTGCGCATGTGCATGTCCACATACACGACGGCATAGTCGAAAAACTGAGCCAGGTTTACGGAGCTGCCAGCGGGACCACGGATGGGACCCAGAGGACACCGAAGGACCTCGCGGGTTTCGGAGGGCTGGAGGAAGTCCCAGGTAGCAAATTTGCTTTTTTGCCTCTGCTCAGGATCCCTTTAATTATAGCTACAAGACCATGTTCCTCTTATATAACAATCTTTGTTCCGCCTCCCTCCACACAGAGTGGAATTCTGGACAGTCTTAAAATCGGTAATGTAATGGATATTTTTCAATAAAGCATTGAAATACAAGTTAGTGTCAAAAAGAAAAGAAAAAGGGTACTCGAAGAAAGTATGTAATTACATTCCAATTACATAAAGCTGATCCTGGGTAGAGCTTCACCCAACCGCACTACCAGTAATACATTAGTTCCCTCACAAAAGTTTTAGAAATGCTGGTTTAAGTCCCATGTCTTTGCTCCCATTCTAGATCCCACTTTTCCTTATCACCTTTTTACCATCCCCCAACCCAACCCTTCTGCCTCCCCTCTTGTCAGCTGGATGTTTAGACCAGCACAATCTCCATCTTTGTAGGTGGTGGTTGGAGGTAAGCTTGTCTGTCCCCAAACCCATAGGTTTGTTTCACTCTAGCATTTGCAATGCAATTCACGATTTTCAATTATAATTGCTTAGCATTTTCACTGTATTTTTTTTTAACAGATACATTTTAGTGGTTTTAAAGGTAGCTTAACAGATATCAACAAAATACAACATGTCTCATGCACATAAAGAGAAGGAGAGGGAAAGAAAAGAGTCCCCCTCAGTGAAACAACAGAGAGGGGCAGTAGGGTATTGTACCGTGTTAGCCATCAGTAAAAGCAAGAAGTTTTAAATCAGGATTATACCATTTATTGACTAACTAAAAAGAATAAGAATAAGCAAGCCTTAGGTCTTGCAGCCTTCGTCAGGCTTACATCCTGTTTGTTTGCAGGCTGATGATACAGACAGCTATATACATGCAACATCAAAAGGGAAAACATAGAATTTTTCAAGCATAAATACATGTCATTAAGATGCCTTAAAGAGGAACTCCAGTGAAAATAATGTAGTAAAAAAAGTTCTTCATTTTTTACCATAATTATGTATAAATGATTTAGTCAGTGTTTGCTCATTGTAAAATCTTTCCTCTCCCAGATTCACATTCTGACATGTATTACATAGTGACATTGTTACTGTGGGCAGGTTATGTAGCTGCTCCTAGCTGTTTTGGCTGTTAGAGACAGCTGTAAACAGCTAATTCCTGTCTGTGAACATTGTTACATTGTGGCAGTTTGCCCAGAGTTTCTTGTGGGAGGGGTTTCAGCACCAAATCAGTCATACAGCACCCCCTGATGGTCTGTTTGTGAAATGCAATAGATTTGTCATGTAAAAGGGGGTATCAGCTACTGATTGGGATAAAGTTCAATTCTAGGTTGGAGTTTCTCTTTAAGTAAAACAGAACATCTAAATAGGGTGAGAGGTTGTTAGCTGAGAGAAGGATCCTTGTTTACACCATGCTCCCAGACCTGGGAGTTGGACTGACACAGAGGTAACGTAAATTCTAAGTTCACAAGTTTAGCTATACAGGCTGAGAAAGAGTTTAAATATCATCAGCATCATACCAATATAAAACGTTTTTGTCCTTATTCAAGCCCTTGTCCACTGCTTTGAACCAATTTATAAATTTTGTTTTGGCTATTAATCGATCATTTGACATTTTGAAGCCACCCTTCAGGGCAGTGACATGAAGATCATACATGCTGTGTCCGTTGGAACGAAAGTACGTGGGAGAAATTGGACAAACTCTGCGCAAACGTATGAATGGACACAGGCAAACGTACGTGGGAGAAACTGGACAAAGTGGACAAACTCTGCGCAAACGTATGAATGGACACAGGCTAACTATTAACGATACCAAATCTGAACTCCCAGTTGCTAAAAACGTTCGTTCCAATGGACACAGCATGTATGATCTTCATGTCACTGCCCTGAAGGGTGGCTTCAAAACGTCAAATGATCGATTAATAGCAGAAACAAAATGTATAAATTGGTTCAAAGCAGTGGACAAGGGCTTTAATAAGGACAAACACTTTTTATATTGGTATGAGGCGGATGATATTTAAACTCTTTCTCAGCCTGTATAGCTAAACTTGTGAACTCAAAATTTACAATACCTCTGTGTCAGTCCAACTCCTAGGTCTGTGAGCATGGTGTAAACAAGGATCCTTATCTCAGCTAACAACCTCTCATCCCATTTAGATGTTCTGTTTCACTTAAGGCATCTTAATGACATGTATTTATGCTTGAAAAAAATCTATGTTTTCCCTTTTGATGTTGCATGTATATAGCTGTCTGTACCATCAACCTGCAAACAAACAGGATGTAAGCCCGACGAAGGCTGCAAGGCTGAAAGCTTGCTTATTCTTATTCTTTTTAGTTAGCCAATAACAGAGAGGGAAGTGAAGAAGAAGGAGAAAAGAATAGTTAACATAACGCATTGCATATACATTGTAGATATTATAAGCACAGTACAGATGAACATTCTGGAGTCAATTGTCATAGTATATAACATCAAACCTCATACAATAATAAAGGCATTGAGTACCCAAGAATAGCTAGTATGTAAGACCTTATAGTTAATATCTTAATCAGCAATAATTATTTGGGCTACGGGAGGTACCTCCAGTGTTCAGTATCTCCTAATTATGTTTCCCGAAACATAATTAGGAGATACTGAACACTGGAGGTACCTCCCGTTGCACAAATAATTGAAGCACATATGAGTTCTCGCTAGATTTCTCAATGACCCAAACCTAGGTGAGGATATATATCAATTGTGGTGGGCCATTTAGATAAGTGATAGGCTGGGTCACAATACTTGGCTATCAGACCTCAGATTGGAAGTTTGGTTATCAATGAAATTAGTGATAGTAAGTAATTCCTGTTCTGAAGTGGAACTGTTGCTAAACGTCTACATCGATACTTCGGAAATATCGGTCACACCAACCCGATCAGCTAGAATCAAACTTATTAGGGCAGTTCTGACATTTGCATGTCATTTTACATAATGGAAGCATTTTGTTAATCACATTGATCCATTCGGATTTGGTGGGTATAACAGGTTGATTCCAATGAGACAAAATTGTTTTTCTATCTATATGGCTTTTCTAGCTATATGGAGTGTAAAGTTATAGCTTTTTTTTGTGTTTGCTAAAGCTGCCTTCCTGGTTCTTGTTTAAATGGGCAATCTAGCATGAGACCTATAACCCTCTCGATTTGGTCCCAGAACCATGCCAATGCTGGGCACATACAAAACATGTGTAAAAATATCCCTTTATCCACCCCGCATCTGATGCATAAGTTAGAGTGAGAGTTTTATGTAGTCTGCTAGCAGTAAAATATACTCTATGGAGATGCACTAGACAATTGTAAAGAGGCGCCCTAATCGTAGATAAAAGCATCTAAAAACAGTTCAAAATTGACAAAAACGTGAGGTAGCTTACCTCAATGACGACAAATCTTTGTAATAAACAAAAGATTTATTATAGCACAGGCAACGCGTTTCGCGGGTCCAAGCCCGCTTCCTCAGGCCAATACAAGTGCCAAGCTAAATGGAATATTTAGCCAAGGGACACCTGTCCCCCTTTTTTTACCCTAGGAGTGCGACTGCATCCAGGTCCTCGGTGACCTCCCCGAGTGGAGTCGGGTTTATTGTCTCCACCTGCTTCCTGCGGTCGGTTGCCCCTCTGCAACCTACCTTTGTGAGTAGATCTTTACTTACTACAATTACCTGATTTTATTGACGTACTGCACCATTGGGCTCCCCGTTTTGTTCCCTGTGTCTTTTTTCAGAAGGTGTCCTGACACCCACTACCCACTTACTCTATTGAGATAATTCAACTGAGTCAGTCTGTCCCTGGATGAGATCAGAAACTCGGCTCCTCTACCCACAGCTTCATGTCACTCTTCTTCATCGATTTCCCCTAAGTCCTCCACCCACTGTGTTTGAAGCTTGTCCCAGATTAATAACTAGCTCTGAGTAGATAGCCGATAGTGGTTTACTGAGCCGCTCTATTGGGGTCAGATTCAAGCTGAATTAGTTTCCATCCAAATTGAGAAAAAGCCACATGCCAGAGCTGCAAGAACCTAAAATACATATGATTGGGAAGACATATGTCTGTTTTAATTAGTTAAACTTTAATATAGCCCCATCTGGAGCAATGTTTCTTATTAAGGTGGCCACTAATGATCCAATCTTTTTCATTCAATCTTACCATTTCTATGTAATATAAGGTAATTGCCTGAAGTATCCATTCAGTATATTCACTTAATTTACCCTTATACTACATAGATTTGGTAAGATTGGATGAAAAAGATTGGATGATTAGTGGCCACTATTAGCATTTTGACGGCCGGGATGATACTAAAATGGGAGAGGTTGGGATTACCCTACAACAGAGTATATGGGGACCTTCAATTAAGTTTTATAAACGTAACCACTTATTGACCGTAGGCTTACACCCCCCTAGTTTCCAAGCTATCTTTTTACAAATTAGGCCACTGCAGCAAGTGATTCCCCCACCTCTTTTCTGCCCACCAACAGAGCTTTCTGTTGGTGGGCTCTGATCCCTTGTGTATTGTCATAGGCATCAGCTCGTGTCTCCCCAGGGGACAGCCAAGTTACACACTGTCCCCAGTACATTGCTGCCATAGATCTCAGCACAAATAGATGGACAATGTACAGTGGAAACATTTAATGATGTGGTATTACTTTAAGCAGACTGTGATGGTCTATTGTTGTGACTTAGCTGAAGATCAGATCACATTTTATGATCTATTTGTGCAGAAATCCATATGATTCCAAAGGGTTCACATACTTTTTTTTGCTACCGCAATTGGTCCGATGGTAAGTAGACCTGGTAAATGGTAAGTGCATAGGTTCAGAAAAACGCTGTCATCTTTATGGCTGGCTGCTTTGTTGTATTTAATCTGCATATAGTTCTGTGTCATGTTTCACTTATTACCGTATAGGAATTCATTGTATATACTGTAAGCCAATAGAATTCTGCCTATAGATTTGATGAGAGTTATCAGTTCAAAGAAGGGGTTAAACAAATTACTATATAAGTATATGGAATTTGAGTCTCAATATTCTTGCTTATATCCTTTGAAAATAGAACTTAGTACCGTTTCCTACGTAGTTAAAAATCTTACTGAGAGAGATATTATATAAACATGAATATGATAACATCCCTAAAGGACAACTGAAGTAAGAGGGATATGGATGCTGCCATATATGAGGCAAAGGATCAGCAGAGTAGCCAGGCACCTGGTATTGCTTAAAAGGAAATATATATGGCAGCCTCCATATCCCTCTTGCTTCAGTTGTCCTTTAGCCATTTATTGAAAATAAGGCAGTATATCTACGCCCCACAGGAGGACTGTTCCCATTCCAGGGGTGTAAATATACGTACCTCACCGGTCATTTGCCCACTCCTCTGCACGCTCCTGCTCGCATTCTCATCGCCGCCCATTAGTAGAGAGGTCAGTGAATGAGAACAGTTCTCATTCACTGATCTATGGGCTTGATTCACTAAAACAAATAACATGCCTTATCAGAGTTAACACATCTTATCAGGGTTTACATGCCTTATCAGAGTAGCATAACGAGCGCTACAAACTTATGCCTGCTAATTGGCAATGACGAGAGCTCCACTCGTCCTGCCCTGAGCCCCTGTGGGTCCAATCACTTTAAAGGACATTATCCCCGCACTTCGATTGGCCCAATAGGCTGCCTGTCAAGTGACAGGCAGTCCCTAAGGTAAATAGTTACCTTAGGGACTTAACTTTTTTTTATATGTATGTTATAAGGGTATATTACTGTATTTTTGCAAGTAAGGGCTTCTAATTAGTGAAGGACGCAAAACTGGAAAATTACACCTTTATTTCCAAAAATTGTCACCATATATTGTACTAGGAACATAATTTAAACACTAATGACCTGGACAAATGGGCAAATAAGATGTGTGGCTTTTATGCACAGTAGCCGAAATTTTCAATTTTCTTTTTTTTATTCTCTTTATTTGTAAAAAAAAAAAAAAAATGCGAACAATTCACATCAAAGAAATACAGAAAAGATAAACATAACACAATGGATGTCACGGGCTGTGCAGACAGATTGCTGAAAGTCTGCACAGACAAGCAGATAACCACGTTTGCAGTAATGTACTGAAGACCAGACATGGGTAAAGTGAAATAATATTTGTTTATTTAAGGTTAGTGCACTATTTACAAATGAAAACACTGCACACATGAGCGCAACCACAAATACCAGCAAGCCCCACACCACAACACCAGCAAATACCAATCCTAACTGACCTAACAGGTGAACAATGAGCACAAATATATACAGCAATTTACAGGGATACGTGGTACAAAATCAGCAGGCAAGTAGCAAGGTCATAAAGCAAAGCAGAGTCAAAACCAGGAAAAGCAGATAAATAGATCAGGACAGGGAACAAGTGCAGGAGGTGTCCAGATATCAGCAACAGAAGTACTCAATTATCTGGCACTAGACTGAAGCACAAACTGGCCTTAAATAGGCAGTCCAATCTATCAGGTGACTTGATATGCATATTCCTGCATATTGAGCATAAGGAAGAGTCGAATCAAGGTTTCATCCTCAGAGCACACGAGCATTTCACAAATCATTGGGGGCCTTATCAAAATCGTCAGAGTGAAATAATTCCAGAAAGACTAGGTTTTATCGTATACTTCTGTTCTCTTCAGTGCTGTATAGGAGAGGTCTTCCATAAAGTGAGTATCATCTAACTCCTGCACTAATTCTTCCACTCCCAGGGGTGGGATTTGCTTCCAGTGTCTCACAAGTTAACGCTTTGCAGCATTTAGTATGTGACACACCACCGGGCATTTATATTGTTTCATAGTCCAATCATTGAGGTGCAAAAGGTAAAACTCCGGTACAAATGGGGTGCTCCTGTCTGTCACCGCCTTAACTAGCCTTTCTGTCCTCTGCCAATATTCAACCAAAGTAGGACAAGACCAGAGGATATGCAACAGAGTGCCTGTGGCCCCACCGCATCTCCTGCAAATATCATCCTTGTCTGGATACATTTTGAGTAATTTGTAGGGAGTAAAATACCAATGAGTAAGTATTTTATAATTCACCTCCTGCATTTTAACCACGCGTGAGGACTTATGACCGAAGAGAACATTTTTTAGCTCTTTGAGCTGGGGAAAGAGTTTTCCCCAGATCCGTTTTCCAAGAGTGAAAGAATGGAGGTGCAGGTATCGCTAACAGCACTAGCATTTAATACATTTTAGAAAGGGTGTTTCTGGTAGGGCCCTCCACTGATCACAGATCTTAGTTATACTGGAGTTATGCCTTGGATTATCAAATAATTTCTATATTGTAAATATTTCCACCAATTAGTGTTTGCACAGTTTGGTTTTTGTCTAATGTCAACCAACGTTATCCACCAGTGCACATATCAGCAAATGTCAGTTTCCTTGACCCACTACAGCTATGCCATACGTGCTCCAAACCTGCCCCATACCATGGTTATCTGAAATAGGTGAAGGTTTAGGTCGCAAGATGGAGAGTAGTATTAGCGGAATGAAAGACATTGAGGGTCATCTAACATAATGGTAAAAGCTACCAGTCAAAGTATGGTTTCTGCAGAGTCCATGTCAAACCCGTAAGGGGATAACGTGTGAGAGCCTTTTCCATATCAACCCATTTCTTATGCATTCCATGCCTGTTCTAATCTATAATCCTAGTTAGAACCAAAGCGTAGTAGTATCTTTGAACATTGGGCATTGCTAGTCCCCCCTCCTGTTTAGGGCAATATAAAATCTCTCGCTTGAGACAGGGGGGTTCCCCTCCACACGTATGTTAAAAGTCATTTGAACTTTCCGCATAAAGGAAAGAGGGATCTTAATAGTAAGCGTCTGGAATAAATAAAGCAGCCTGGGCATAACGTTCATTTTTACCACCACAATCCTTCCCATCCATGAGAGCTGTGGAAGATCCCATCAGCGTAGGTCAGCAGTTAAAGGGACCCTGAGCAGTGCATATAATAAAACATTTACTTACCTGGGGCTTAATCCAGCACACCACAAAAAAGAAGTGAAATCAATATTTAGCAGATCCTCCTTTTGCAGAAATTACAGCCTCTAAACGCTTCCTGTAGGTTCCAATGAGAGTCTGGATTCTGGTTGAAGGTATTTTGGACCATTCCTCTTTACAAAACATCTCTAGTTCATTCAGGTTTGATGGCTTCCGAGCATGGACAGCTCTCTTTAACTCACACCACAGATTTTCAATTCTATTCAGGTCTGGGACCTGAGATGGCCATTCCAGAACGTTGTACTTGTTCCTCTGCATGAATGCCTTAGTGGATTTTGAACAGTGTTTAGGGTCGTTGTCTTGTTGAAAGATCCAGCCCCGGCGTAGCTTCAGCTTTGTCACTGATTCCTAGACATTGGTCTCCAGAATCTGCTGATACTGAGTGGAATCCATGCGTCCCTCAACTTAGACAAGATTCCCAGTCCCTGCACTAGCTACATAGCCCCACAGCATGATGAAATCTCTGAGACAGCTTTCAGTATCCTTCTCCTAAACCATGATCTTTGTCTTCAGGTCATTATATAGTTGTTTTGAGACCCCCATGTTGCTACTCTTCAGAGAAAATTAAAAGAGGAGGGAATCTTACACCCTACCCCCTTAAATACGCTTTCTCATAATTGGATTCACCTGTGTGTGTATGTAGGTCAGGGGTCACTGAGCTTACCAAGCCAATTGGAGTTCCAATAATTAGTTCTAAAGTGTTAGGAATCAATAAAATGACAACAGTGCCCAAATGTATGCACCTGCCTAATTTTATTTAAACAAATATTACACACTTTCTGTAAATCCAATAAATTTCATTTCACTTCCCAAATATCCCTGTGTGTGTCTCTTATATGATATACTGTATTTAACTGACATTTTTTTATCGTAACAACCAATGATTTATTATTATTGTGGAAAGAAAAATTCTCAGCTTTTATTTACATTTGAGCAAAAAGTGTCCAGTCCAAAATTATTCATACCCTTCCAAAACTGTCACAGTCTGTGGGAAATTCCAAAGTTCTATACCATTCCAAATAGTCCAAGCTGTTCTAAAGCATCCTAATTACCCTGATTAATTGGGAATACAGTAAAAAACAGCAGCAGCTCTCTGCAGTTAATTTGTGGACTATCATGGCTAAGACAAAGGGAGCTCAGTGAGGACCTGTGGCTGCACATTGCAGCTGCCCGCTAGTCAGGAAAGGGCTACAAGGCCATTTCTAAATGTTTTAAAATTCCAGTGGCTACAGTGCAAAGAGTAATTAAAAAATTCAAGATGTTCTGCACTGCGAAAAATCTCAGAGGACGGAAGCCAAAAGTGACACCTGTGCTGGCCAGGAGGATTGTGAAAGAGGTGAAAAAGAATCCAAGGATCACCACCAAGTCCATCCTGGTGAATCTGGGCTCTGCTGGTGGCAATGGCCCAAGGCAGACAATCCAATGGACACTGTACACTGCTGAGTTCCATCGATGCAGACCAAGGAAGACACCACTTCTCCAGATAAGGCACAACGTTCGCTTGGCCTTTGCAAATGCACGTCTGGACAAAGAAGAAGACTTCAGGTCTTCTGTGTTATGGTCAGACAGAGGCGGGACAAGGTCCTCCAGCACCCAAGGCTGAGACACCAAAGTGCGCCCCTCCATCCCTCCCACCCCAGCCGTCACACACTGCCGTGCTATTAGACTAAAAGGCTCCACAGGGCCCACAACCTCCCCAACACCTTAATATCTAGTTATCTGGCTTGCAGTCACTGCTATGTATCCCCTTTTCTTATTTCTTTCTGTTTCAAACACAATTAGGAATGACAGCTGAATGAATTGTGCTCCCCCTCCTACACTGCGCCCTGAGGCTGGAGCCTCTCCAGCCTATGCCTCGGCCCGGCCCTGTGGTCAGATGCAACAAAAAATTAATTGTTTAATCACAATGATGTTTCCTTCATTCGGCGTAAAAAAGGAGAAGCCTTCAACCCAAAGAGCATAATCCCTTCTGTCAAACATGGTGGTGGGAACCTAATGCTTTGGGGGTGTTTTTCAGTCAATGGACCAGGGAATCTAATCACAGTAAATGGCATCATGAAAAAAGAGCAATACATGAGGATTCTCAATGACAACAACAGACAGTCTGCAGAGAAACTTGGCCTTGGGCACTAATGGACATTTCAGCATGACAATGACCCAAAACACACATCAAAAGTGGTGAAGAAATGGTTACCAGACAACAACATTAACGTTTTGGAGTGGCTTAGTCAGAGTTCTGACTTGAATCCAATTAAGAATGTGTGAAGAAACCTAAAGATCAGAGTGATGGCAAGAAGACCCTCCAACCTGAAAGATTTGGAGCGAATTGCTAAAGATGAATGGGCAAAAATGCCTGTGGAGAAATGCAAACAGCTGGTCTGCAATTATAGGAAGCATTCGATTGCTGTAATATACTTTTTTATTGATTATTGAGAATGGGAAGGAATAATTTTGGACTGGAAACTTTTTGCTCAAATGTAAATAAAAGATGAGTATATTTTTTTTCCACAATATTGCCTCTTGTACATCGTCTTATCTTTTGGGAGACACCTATGTCATTTTCCGTTACAAAATGACTGGTTGAATAAAAGTAAAAGTCAAAATTTGCCCAGGGTATGAATAATTATGGGCAGCACAGTATATATTTAATCTAATCAATGTAAGCTGTAATACTTCATCAACTTCTTCATTTTCTTCTTCACCTTATTCTTCTTCTTCAACTTAGTCTTCACCTTCTTCATTTTCTTCACTATCTTCTTCTTCTTCATTATCATCTTCTTCTCCTTCACTAGTATCTTATTCTACTTCTTCTTTACCATCTTATTTATCTACATCATCATCATCTTATTCTCTTCTTCACCTTCTTCTTCTTCTTCATCATCTTTTTCTTCTTCTTCACCATCTTGTTCTTCTTCTTCCTCGCCATCTTTTTTGTCTTCTTCATCTTCTTCTTCTTCACCATATTCTTCTTCTTCACTTCCTTCTGCACTATCTTCTTCTTTTTCACCTTCTTGACCATCTTCTTCTTCACCTTCTGCACCATCTTCTTTTTCTTCACCATCTTCTTCTTTTTGTACTCAATCTTGCGGCTTTATATTTTTTTATTTTTTTCTGTGACATCATGCATGTTACATTGGCATGAGAGACAGACAGATTAGCTGGTATCAGAGAAGGCCATAGAACTTGGTAGTGGGACCACAGCAATAATTCCAACATTGTCCAATACACAACTGGGACAGCACAGCTTTCAACCCAGACGCCTCCCTGGCGTTCAGTTTCTGCTAGATTTTTGTGCAAAAAGTGATCTAATTCATTTTCATAACGTTTTTTCCTGTGACTTAACAAAATGTGTAAAGCAAGGGTCTAGTAAACATTTTGAGTCCAATAAAAGCTTGAAACACAAAATCTAAACTAAATTTCAAAATTACTCCCCCAAATCTCTGATCATTTATACTTCCAAGGTGCAGCTGCTCAACCTGCACTAATACAATAGAGATGATGGGCAGATTTGACCAAGATACAGATCTTTAATCAAATCTGATTAGAGAGAGATCGGTCGGCTGCCCATACTCCACAGGCTGATTCCCTAAAAAAATTCTGCATGAAATCGCTTGTGAATCGGCCGCGCCCGTTGCCTCATCGCTGCCCCACCAATGTAAAAATGTACTCCTGTGTGTGCATTTATACATTACCTGTCCCGCGCCACCCACCGCGTTGTGCCCATCTGTTTTCGGAACCCCCCACAGATTATTGTAGGTAGGTAGCCAGGTCAAGGTGCCCCCAGTATACGCTAGGTAAGTGCAGGTGTGCCCCGGGATAGGCTAATTAGGTAGAGGTGTACCCCGGGATAGGCTAGTTAGGTGCAGGATAGGCTAATTAGGTACAGGTGTCCCCCAGGATAGGCTAGTTAGGTGCATGTGTCCCTGAGTACAGACTAGACAGGTTCCCACCACTATAGGCTAGATAGGTGCCCCCCACTATAGGCTAGATAGGTGCCTCCCAGTATAGGCTAGATAGGTGCCCCCCACTATAGGCTAGATAGGTGCCCCCCAGTACAAGCTTTGATAGGTGTGCCCCAGTATAGGCTAGATAGGTGCCCCCAGTATAGGCTAGATAGGTGCCCCACCTGCACTTACCTAGCGTATACTGGGGGCACCTAGACCTGGCTACCTACCTATAATAATCTGTGGGGGATTCCGAAGATAGGTGCCCTCCAGTATAGGATAGCTAGGTTCCCCCAGTATAGGCTAGTTAGGTGGCCCCCAGTATAGGATAGATAGGTGCCCCCAGTATAGGATAGATAGGTGCCCCCCGGTATAGGAAAGATAGATGCCCCCAGTATAGAATAAATAGGTGTCTCCTCCTCCTTGACCTGTCAACAGCTTTTGACACAGTAGATCATTCCCTACTCCTCCAGTCCCTCCAGTCCTTGGGCATTCACGATCTCGCCCTGTCCTGGCTTTCATCCTACCTCTCCAACCGCTCCTTCACGACCGCCTTCAATGAGTCCTCTTCCACCCCCAACCACCTCTCGGTGGGAATCCCCCAAGGTTCGGTCCTTGGCCCCCTACTGTTCACCCTATACACATCCTCCATTGGCAAGGTTATCTCCTCCATGGGTTTTAACTATCATCTGTATGCAGATGACACCCAGATCTACCTCCACACCCCTGACATATCCACCACTACCATGGACAAGGTCTCCTCCTGCCTATCAGCCATCTCCTCCTGGATGTCCGCTAGGTTCCTGAAACTAAATCTAGACAAAACGGAATTTATGATCTTCCCACCCCGGCCATCCACGAACCTCCCAGATGTGCATGTCACTGTTAACCACACTACCATTCGCCCTACCTCTCAAGCCCGCTGTCTGGGTGTCACCCTGGACTCCGCACTCTCCTTCACTTCCCACACCCAAAACCTCACTAAGTCCTGCAACTTCCACCTTCGTAACATCTGTAAGATTCGCCCTTTCCTGACCTCTGCCACCACCAAACTCCTCATCCATGCCCTCATAATTTCCCGCCTTGACTACTGCAATGCCCTGCTGTCTGGTCTCCCTATGACCCGAACAGCCCCACTGCAGTCCATCATGAATGCGGCAGCCAGAATTATCCACTGCTCCCATCGCTCCACCACGGCGGATCCCCTCCTAGAATCCCTCCACTGGCTTCCTATCCAGTCCAGAATCAGATTCAAGATACTGTGTCTGACCTACAAATCTGTCCACAAAACCTGTCCAACCTACATTTCCGATCTTACTCAGAGGTACACACCTAGCCGCTCACTCCGCTCTTCCAATGAACTTCGCCTAACCGCCCCCCGAATCACCCAGTCCCATGCACGCCTCCAGGACTTCTCAAGAGCTGCTCCAACACTATGGAACTCCCTACCTCCACCCATTAGGGCAGCCCCCACCTTCAACATCTTCAAGAAAGCCCTCAAAACTCACCTTTTCACTCTGGCCTACCACCCCTCACAAGTGCTCTAAACCTACAGCTGAACTCTGGTCCCCTACCATTCGTGTCCTTACCTCTCCCTCTAGATTGTAAGCCTTTGGGCAGGGTCCTCCTCCTTTTGTGTCCTACCTGATCTTGCACCTCCATTACTGTGCACCCATGCTATACATCTGAGTGAACCTAACTTGCCTAATCTCCATGCTCCATCCAGTGACTGACTAAGCATTACCTTGTACTCATACTATGGTGTGTGTGATCTGGTTTTCTTGTATTCCTGTATTGTCATATTGCTGTATGCCACCCCGAAATATTGTCTGTAACCTAAATTAATGTTCAGCGCTGCGTAATATGTTGGCGCTTTACAAATACAATAAATAATAATAATAATAATATATGCTAGCTAGGTACAGGAGCCCCACAGTATAAGTTAGCTAGGTGCAGGGGCTCCTGTACACTATCTGCCGCATACTATACTGGGGGGGACCTACCTAGCTAGCATATACTGGGGACACCTATCTATTCTATACTGGGGGCACCTATCTTTCCTATACTGGGGGCACCTATCTATCCTATACTGGGGGCACCTATCTATCCTATACTGGGGGCCACCTATCTAGCCTATACTGGGGGCCACCTATCTAGCCTATACTGGGGGCCACCTATCTAGCCTATACTGGGGGGAACCTACTTATCCTATACTGGGGGGCACCTATCTAGCCTATATTGGGGAGCACCTATCAAAGCCTGTACTGGGGGGCACCTATCTAGCCTATACTGGGAGGCATAGTGCCCCCCACCCCTGATCCCCCCAATGCCCCCCGATGCAGCTGCTGCCCTGCTAGATACACACCGAGCCTCGTTCCAGCGAGCGCCCCATCTGTCTTCACAGCTCTGAATATCTTCCAGTATGCGGAGGATCGGGACTGAAGTCATGTGACGTCTGACATCAAACTTCTGTCCCGATCCTCTGCATACCGGAAGATATGCGGAGCTGTAAAGACAGAGGGAGCACTCGCTGGAACAATGGCTCATTATGTATCTAGCAGGGCAGCGGCTGCATCGGGGGGCATTAGGGGGGGATCGAGGGGTGGGGGCACTATGCCTTACATGTCTAATGCGGCAGATAGTGTACAGGAGCCCCTGTACCTAGTTAACTTCTACAGCGGAGCTCCTGTAGCTAGGGAAACCCCCTGCGCGGCATGCCCGACATCAAAATATCACAGGTCAACTAAACATAAAATGATGTCTTATGAGACTAATTCCAAAGTCTATTGCCAGACAGACAGAGGCGCTATTCGTGACCTTGAGACTATACTGTGTACTCCTATCTGTTTATTGCCTGAGGAAGCGGGAACATACCCGTGAAATGCGTTGCACTGTTTGTTTTGGAGTATATTAATATACCTGTTGTCATAAAACTGACGGTATCTTGTCTGCTTCGGGGAGGTGAGTCCACCACCACCTAGTGAGGGATTTTAAGCCTTTTAGAACCTTTAATCCTGCTGGCGCCTCTGTTCACTCTTACATTACCAATATCCACCCCTGGTGGAGGGGTTGATCCCCATTTTTTCCCTATCTACAGGGAGTTACATAGTTACATAGTTATTTTGGTTGAAAAAAGACATACGTCCATCAAGTTCAACCATTACAAAGTACAACTCCAGCCTGTTCCCTCACATATCCCTGTTGATCCAGAGGAAGGCGAAAAAACCCTTACAAGGCATGGTCCAATTAGCCCCAAAAGGGAAAAATTCCTTCCCGACTCCAGATGGCAATCAGATAAAATCCCTGGATCAACATCATTAGGCATTACCTAGTAATTGTAGCCATGGATGTCTTTCAACGCAAGGAAAGCATCTAAGCCCCCTTTAAATGCAGGTATAGAGTTTGCCATAACGACTTCCTGTGGCAATGCATTGCACATCTTAATCACTCTTACTGTAAAGAACCCTTTCCTAAATAAATGGCTAAAACGTTTTTCCTCCATGCGCAGATCATGTCCTCTAGTCCTTTGAGAAGGCCTAGGGACAAAAAGCTCATATAAGCTATTATATTGCCCTCTGATGTATTTATACATGTTAATTAGATCTCCTCTACAGCGTCTTTTCTCTAGACTAAATAAACCCAGTTTATCTAACCTTTCTTGATAAGTGAGACCTTCCATCCCACATATCAATTTTGTTGCTCGTCTCTGCACCTGCTCTAAAACTGCAACATCTTTTTTGTAATGTGGTGCCCAGAACTGAATTTCATATTCCAGATGTGGCCTTACTAGAGAGTTAAACAGGGGCAATATTATGCTAGCATCTCGAGTTTTTATTTCCCTTTTAATGCATCCCAAAATTTTGTCAGCTTTAGCTGCAGCAGCTTAGCATTGAGTACAATTATTTAACTCGTTGTCGATGAGTACTCCTAAGTCCTTCTCCAAGTTTGATGTCCCCAACTGTATCCCATTTATTTTGTATGGTGCTAGACCATTGGTACGACCAGTGCAGTTTCTAGGCTAAAATGCACCCAGGGCGAGGGTGTAAATAGCTGTCCCCCATAATGAAGGGGGGAGCCGGAGTCGCAGGGAGGGCAGCCCAACCTCTCCCTCCCTCTCCCGGGCCACCCTCCGTGCTCCCCCCTCAGATGGATAGTGAGCAATCAGGAAGCCTCCCTGGCTCCAAGCGCTGCTCTCTCGCCACTGGTCCTCTCCTATCTGCCTACACGCTGATACACACGCTGCTTCCAGCTAAACAGGAAGCAGCGTGTGTATAAGTGTGTATACAGAGTGGAGACCGGCGGCGAGAGAGCAGCGCTTGGAGGCAGGGAGGTATGTTGTATACAGCACTTCCTGCTCACTATGCATCTGAGGGGGGAGCACGGAGGGCGGCCCGGGAGAGGGAGGGAGAGGTCGGGCTGCCCTCCCCGCGGCTCCGGCTCCCACCTCCATTACAGCGCCTCCCTCCCAACAGCGCCCAGGGCGGCGGCACGCCCCGCACGGCCCTAGAAACAGTCATGGGTACGACCAAAATGCATGACTTTACATTTTTCAACATTGAATTTCATCTGCCATGTATGTGCCCATATAGCCATCCTATCCAGATCCTGTTGCAATATGACACTATCTTCCTGAGAGTTGATGATTCTGCACAATTTTGTATCATCTGCAAAAATAGCAACATTGCCCACTACTGCATTTACTAGATCAATAACCACTTTGTCCTCCTTGACGTATTTAAACGACAAGGAGGACATGCGTGCTCCCGCGGCCGATCGCGCGTGTGCTCGCGCGCTCCCGGCCAAGGATTCGGTAGCCCAGAAATCAGTGAATCGGGCAATGGTGCCCGATCACGGATTCTTCTCCCCTGCAGAAAAAGCGACAGCTTCTCTCGGAAGCTTCACATTTTCTGAATCCTATGTCCCTCTTTGTACATTGTATGCTTAGAGTGACGCAATGTAAACAAACTCAAGGTTGCCATCTTGTGTCCAAAAAGTAAAACTACAACTGAAAGTAAAAAAAATTAAAATGGACATATATTTCCCTAAATCAAACACCATTTCCATCCCACCCTCCCAAAAATACACACATAAAATGTTTAATAAAAAAAACAAAAAAACATTACAATAAAAAAAAATAAAAAACACATAAATATTTACCTAAGGGCTCGTTTCCACTAGTGCGGTGCGAATCGCCGGGATTCCACTGCTGACGAAATCGCTTGCGGATACGATTCTGCGTGCGTTTTTTGCCGCGATTTCGCATGCATAGGCAGGGTATATGCGAATTTAACCATGTCACTGCCTGGTTCAATTTACATTATTTTTCATGCGAATTCGCACGCGAAATCGCTGCAAAAAACGCATGTGCGTTTTCCCTATCAAATACATAGCCTGCGAATTGCCTGCATTCCACACGCAGGTGAATTCTGCAGGCTGTACCGTGCAGAAAAATCCTGCACAGAAAAACGCAGGAAAAAACTGACAAGTGGAAACAGGGCCATCCACTTGTATTGGTTATGCGAATCCGCATGCAGACAACGCATGCGGATTCGCTCTAGTGGAAACAGGCCCTAAGGGTTTAAACTTTTTAAATATCTATGTAAAGATGAAATATTTCTATTTTTTTTTGTTATAAGCTTGTAAATAGTGATGGATGCAAAACGGAAATAATGCTCTTCTATTTCCAAATAAAATATTGTCGCCATACATTGTGATAGGGACATAATTTACATGGTGAAATAACCGGGACAGATGGGCAAATACAATACGTGGGTTTTAATTATGGAGGCATGTATTATTTTAAAACTATAATGGCCGAAAACTGAGAAATAATGATTTTTTTTCAGTTTTTTCTTATTCTTCCTGTTAAATGCATTTACAGTAAAGTGGCTCTTAGCAAAATGTACCCCCCAAAGAAAGCCTAATTGGTGGCGGGAAAAAACAAGATATAGATCAGTTCATTGTGATAAGTAGTGATGAAGTTATATGCTAATGAATGGGAGGTGAACATTGCTCGGATGCATAAAGTGAAAACGACTGAGAGCTTAAGTGGTTAATAAATAAATTAAAGAGCACTGGACCCAGTACAGACCCCTGTGGGACCCCACTGCTAACAGTCTCCCATTTTGAGTACGATCCATTGACCACAACTCTTTGTTTTCTGTCCATTAGCCAGTTCCCTATCCATGCACACAGACTCTTCCCCAGTTCTTGCATCCTCAACTTTTGCACCAGACTTTTGTGGGAAACAGTGTCAAAGGCCTTTGCAAAGTCCAAGTATATCACATCTACAGCATTCCCAATATCCATATTAGCGTTCACTACCTCATAAAAGCTGAGCATGTTAGTCAAACAGGACCTGTCTTTAGTAAACCCATGTTGATGCTGAGAAATAAGATTATTTTCTACTATGAAGTCATGTATAGTATCTCTTAGTAACCCCTCAAATAGTTTGCATACAACTGATATTAAGCTTACAGGTCTATAATTTCCTGGATCTGATTTTTTGCCCTTCTTAAATAATGGGAAAACGTGGGCTGTACGCCAATCCACTGGGACGCTGCCAGTTGCAAGAGAGTCACAAAAGATAAGATAAAGGGGTTTATCTATAACTGAACTTAATTCCCTCAGGACCCGAGGATGCATGCCATCCGGGCCAGGTGCCTTGTCTATTTTTAATTTATTTAGTCTTGCCTTCACTTCTTCCTGCGTTAAGTATTTAATATTACAGTTAGAAGATTGGGACTCTTCTGCCTCTGTAATTTGCAACAGTGCTGTTTCTTTTGTGAAGACAGAAGCAAAGAAAGCATTTAATAACTCTGCCTTACCTTGGTCATCCACCATTGAGTTCCCACCCTCATCCTTTAGGAGTCCTATACAGTCAACCTTTCTTTTTTTAGAGTTGATGTACTTGTAAAACTTTTTTGGGTTAGATTTGATATCCCTAGCGATTTGATTTTCAGTGACTTTTAATCCTGAGTGAGGACACTCACCTGCCTATACAGTGGTTACCTAGGCGGTAACCCACGTTTGTGAGTATATACATTATATACTTTTCATTTCCAACTCCTTGTTTTGCATACTATACTATATTGGGCTCTCGGTATTTCTTTTGTCTTTATAGAAACAAAGGGTTGTGGTCAATGGATCATACTCAAAACGGGTGACTGTTAGCAGTGGGGTCCCACAGGGGTCTGTACTGGGTCCTTACATACACTACATCAAAAATACAAAATGCTTACCAAATAGTACCTAGAATATAGTGGCTGATGTAATAATGCATGCATGGAATTAAATTAACTAAGAACAAATACTTTCGGATACAGAAAAAAGTTTATTGAACAAAATTATGTAAACAATTGTAAATAAAAAATGATTCCTTCATGGAATAAGTAATAACACAAATTCTAAATGTAATTTGTTATCTTGTGCATGAATCCTACCTTCTGGTGACATGAAATAGTGTTCCATCTGATCACGATCTAACAAGGCCTCTGTAGTAGGACGTAGTGGTCTAGTTGGATATCTTGATAAAGTTGGCCCTTCCAAATATTCATCATTTTCTGGGAACTCAATGACCGGAAGAAATACGTATAGTACACACATTGGGGTTGATTCACTAACCGGCGCTAAGTCGGTTAGTGTGCCTTATCACTTAGTGGGCACAAACTACAGCGCTAACCTTATCTGAGGTTACTGTGCCTTATCTGAGGTTAGTGTGCCTTATCTGAGTTAGTGTGCCTTATCTGAGGTTAGTGTGCCTTATCTGAGGTTAGTGTGCCTTATCTGAGGTTAGTGTGCCTTATCTGCAGTGTGCGATGTAGCTTTGTGCATCTTTTAGTGTGCACAAAGCTACTTAAGGGGCACTAAGTTCAGATAAGGCACACTAACTGGCTTAGCGCCAGAAAACTCTTTTTTACTCCGGCGCTAACACTTAGCGCTGGTTAGTGAATCAAGCCCATAGTCTTTACCACAGCTATGGCATTTTCTACATCAAAATTAATGGCAGTGTGTAGTATGCGCCATCTTGCATAAAGTTATCCAAATGCACATTCAACTACTTTATGGGCCAAACTTAGTTGAAAATTAAAGATCTTTCTCATTTCGTTGAGGTTGCGAGAGGAGAAGGGCCTCGTAATGAGTGTTGCTAAGCCAAATGCTTCATCACCAAAAAAGTTAAAAAATGGTCAGGATCATTTGGCATAGTGGCCAGGCTATAGTTTGGGTGGTGAAATGTTGAGTCCATCCTCTTCCATGAGTTGACATAAACGAGAATGTGAATCACAGGTACTTCCGTAGCCACCTACATCTGTATATATAAACTTACAGTCTGCATCCGCGACTGCTAAGAAAACTAAAGAGAAAAATTTACAGTAATTAAAATACCTACTCTCACTGCCTGGAGGCATGATAAGACATGGTAAGACAGACATGTTTGCCATCAATGGCCCCCAGACAATTGGGAAAATTATATTTCTGCCAAAATTCACCAGCAATCGCCTCCCTTCTTTGTGTTGTTGGAACAGCCATGTAGAGTGGAGAAAGTCCAAATAGCTTGACAAGTTTCATGTACTATTTGTGAAATAGTTCACTTTCTTAGTCGAAAATTGAAATGTAAGGATGAGAATGAGTGTCCTGTAGCCAAGTATCTGTAAAATAAACAAAAAAAAAATGTAAAATACATTGTGACACATTTCTGACCAAACGATATGCTGGAAATACACAGTCCAATTTTATCTTGCATAAACTGTCAGTTCACCTCTTCACAAATGTACAATGTTACACAGTTACATAGATATTTGGGTTGACAAAAAAGACATATGTCCATTGAGTTCAAACAGAAAATAAAGTACAACAATACAATACAATAATGCAATACAATAACAATTCTATATCGCTTTTCTCCCATAGGACTCAAAGGCTCTCTCAGATGAAGTATTCACACAACAAAAGTTATATTTCTGCAAATGCCAAACTGAACAGGTGGGTTTTCAGTCTGGATTTAAACACGTCCAGGGATGGAGCTGTCCTGATCTGTTGAGGTAAGGAGTTCCAAAACGTAGGGGCAGCATGACAGTAGGCTCTGGGACCAAAAGTTTCCAAGTGGACTCTGGGTAATAGGTATGACTAGATTATTAGAACCTGTGGATCTGAGAATGCGGGGATTGCTACGCAGCTGCAACTTATCTTTCATGTATCCAGGGCACAGATTATTCAGGGTTTTAAATGTCAGTAGGCCGATCTTGAATAGGACCCTCCATTCTATAAGTAGCCAGTGAAGGGAGTGCAGGACTGGCGTTATGTGGCAGTGACGGGGTTGGTTGGTTAGCAGTCTGGCAGCAGTATTCTATATCAGCTGTAGGCGGTACAAGACCTTTTTTGGAAGGCCAGTGTAGCGAGCATTACAGTAGTCTAGTCGGGATGTAATGAAGGCATGGACTAAGGTCGGCAGATCTTCTGGGGGGATGAGGTGCTTGATTTTTGCAATGTTCTTCAGGTGAAAATAGGATGATTTCACCACAGCAGAAATTTGAGTTCTGAGTTCTTAAATCCCCATCAATTAGAACTCCCAGGCTACGCACATGATCAGAGCTGCGTAGATCCGTGGCTCCTATTCCCAGTGGTGAAGACTGCAAGTTAAGTTGTTTTGTTGTCATGCGCTGCCCTCCAACCAGAAGGACTTCAGTTTTGTCTGCATTCAGTTTCAGCCAGTTGTCATTCATCCATTGCTGTAGTTCACGTAAGCAGGCGTTTATAGTTAGAGTTGGGTCGGTCACATCAGGCTTGAAGGAAAGATATAGTTGGGTGTCGTCCGCATAGCAGTGGTATGTCAGGCCATGTTTTTGGATTCGTTTTCCAAGCGGTAACAAGTAAATTGTGAAAAGAAGGGGAGAGAGGATTGAGCCCTGGGGCACCTCATACTTAAGTGGTACAGGGGTGGACAGGAAGGGCCCCATAGACACTTTTTGGGTTCTGCCACTCAAGGAGGATTGGAACCACTGAAGAACTATGCCATCAATGCCGCAGTATTCCTGTAGCCTGTATATCAAGATGTTTATCAAGATGTCATGGTCAACTGTATCAAAGGCTGAAGAAAGGTCTAGCAGTATGAGGATCGAGCACAATTTTGAGGAATACCGGTACAAACAGGTCGGGGCAGTTCAACATGAACTGTGTTGGGCCAGGATCCAGGTCACAGGTAGTTAGGCGGAGGTGAAGGAGGATGCTTGATGTGACTTCTTCATCAATTTCTTTGAAGTTTGACCAAGGTGTTACGTTGTCTCTGCTAATGGTCTTCGGCGCTATATTAGGCTCAGATGCTGTAAGTCGGATGGCGGACCTTATAGCAGAGACTTTGTCTGTGAAGAAATGGGGAAATTGGTCACAGAGGTCCTTTGAAGACTCGATATTAAGTTTTTGACATGCCGGGTTGCAAAGTTTTTCCACTGTGCGGAACAGCTGGGCTGGTTTGTTAACTGCATTTGCAATCTCTTGTGATAGAAAGGATGATTTTTTTTTCCCCGTGATAACCTTATGGTAGTTCTTCAAGTGGAGGATTAAGGCATGTTTGTCTTCTGGGACTGAGATTTGCGCCACAGTCTCTCAAGTTTTCGGCCTTGTCTTTTCAGCTCTTTTATAGAGTTATCAAACCACTGTGCATGATGGTGTGGAGTAAGATATTTGGTGCACAGAGGAACAATGGTCTCGAAGGTGGAGGACACACATTTGTTGTATTTAAACACCAGAGTATCAGGGTCCAAGCTGGAGTCAGTCAATTCTTCAAAGCTAAGGTTATCTTGGATATGTTGAGGTGTTAGCCCTTTTAAGCGGCGATATTTTATTTGATTCTTGAACTGGTGTTTGACAGCTGGTATTGAGAGGGAGAAGTGGATAGTGTGATGGTATGACCAGACAACAGGATTAATTTCCACATTGGCTATTGACAGCCCAGTATGGAATATAAGGTCCAAAGTGTGACCTTTCCTGTGAGTAGCAGAGCTGATTGATTGGAAGAAGCCCAGTTCATATAAGGCACGAGGTAGCTCTATTCCAATTTGTGAAGAGGAGTCATCCACCCATGTATTGAAATCTCCAAGAACAATCCATCTGGGGTGTTCCAGTGTTAGGTTGCATAGGAGATCTACAAGTTCCTTAAGGAAGTCCAAGTCCTTTTCTGGTGGGCGGTAGATCAGCAATATTTTAATGTTTTTCTCAGCTGAGAGTTGCACCCCCAAGCATTTAAACGAGTTGGTAGGTCCTACATTAAGTGGTCTGATTTTCCAAGCTGATCTAAAGCAAGGTGCAACCCCTTCACCCCTGCGTTCTTTCCTGTTGCAGGATATCACGGAATAGTTTGTTGGCACGGCGGCCTCCAGGGTGAGGCCAACTGGTTCCGAAAGCCAGGTTTCAGTCAGGCAGGCCAGATCAGAAGACTCTATTAATCATGTATGATTGCTGTTTTGTTGTTTATCGATCTGACTTTACAGAGGACAGCCTTGATGGGGCTACCCTGGGAGCTAGGGTCTGAGATTGAGGACTCCAGGACAAAACAGTCTCCAGATGTGTGGCTGTCATCTCTGCTGGATTGTGCTGGAGCTATTAGGGTTGTTGCCTGGGTGTACTCTGTAGATTTTGTCACAGAGTTAATTTGGTTCTGCAGTGAAGAATGTCTTTTCCCATGACCTCTGGATCCTCTTTTTGTCTTTCTGAAGATTCCAAAAGTCTTAAGTAGAATTATTGTTGATTTGTCCATTGGATAAATATTTCTTGGTTGGTATACAGGGAGAAGTGTCTCTGCTGGATATTGATGTTTACACATTAGAATGGACAAGAGACAGCTCAGGGCTCCTGCTGAGAAAGGCTGTATTTAGACTCAAGGTGTGAACTTTATCAGCTCCAGCTGGTATCCTGCAGAGATCAAAGGGCCTGTGTAGACTGAATTGTCCTTACACAGCGTTGAATGGATGGACAGCATGGATTTGAAAACACAGTCCTTTGTTTAGAAGTTTGAAGATATTATATATAACATATGTAGAAAAATATAGTCTATTGAGCATAGATGCTGTAGATAATCAATGAAAGTTACTCACAGGATGGGGAGAGGGCGGGCACAAAGAGGCCGAAAGTCTTTAAGGTCTCAGGTCAAATCCAAGGACGGTGTGCCATGTACAGCAGTGGGTGATTCCAAGGAAGACCCAATCCAGCTTAAATCTTTGCCATCCCAAGTAATCCAGGTGTTCTGAAAGGTTATAGGTGTTGCTGGAGAAGTGATACATTAGAATCCACTGAAATTTCGGTCCAGTCTTTCCATTAAGAGGTTTAAAGTAGCAGAAATGAGATGTAATGTCTGGAGCAGCCTTAGAGAGCAGCAGCACCAGTCTGGGCGCGCTCAGTAACACCAGCCTGCTCCCTCACATATCCCTGTTGAACCAGATGAAGGTGAAAAACCCTTACAAGGCATGGTCCAATTAGCCCCAAAATGGGAAAAAATTCCTTCCCGACTCCAGATGGCAATCAGATAAAATCCCTGGATCAACACCACTGGGCATTACCTAGTAATTATAGCCATGGATGTCTTTCAACTCAAGGAAAGCATCTAAGCCCCCTTTAAATGAAGATATAGAATTTGCCATAACTACTTCCTGTGGCAATGCATTCCACATCTTAATCACTCTTACTGTAAAAAAACCCTTTCCTAAATAAATGGCTAAAATGTTTTTCCTCCATGTGCAGATCATATCCTCTAGTCCTTTGTAAAAGCCTAGGGACAAAAAGCTCGTCCACCAAGCTTCTATATTGCCCTCAGAGGAGATCTAATTAACATGTATAAATACATCAAAGGAGTCTTTTCTCCAGACTAAATAAACCCAGTTTATCTCACCTTTATTGGTAAGTGAGACCTTCCATCCCTCATATCAATTTTGTTGCTCGTCTCTACACCTGCTCTAAAACTGCTATATCTTTCCTGTAATGTGGTACCCAGAGCTGAATTCCATATTCCAGATGTGGCCTTACTAGAGAGTTAAACAGGGGCAATATGCGGGCGTGGCCTGCCGTGATGGAGAGCGGACGTGTGTGAGCGAGCTCTGGTCCCAGGCTCTCACAAATAGGGACGCTCACCGCGTTTCATGGAATTCATTTTTATGAGATTCCGGACGGAATTTGGTGATTACGTTCCATCGCATCGGAACGGAATTGCCTTAGCGCTACAGCGGAAATTCCGTGGAACGATGTGTAATTCCGGCGGAATGCGAAATTTTGTAAGCCAATCACAAGGAAGCCCCTAGAAGAAGTTTAACCACTTAAGGACTGCAGTCATAAAACCCCTTAAGGACCAGAGCCTTTTTTTCCATTCAGACCACTGCAGCTTTAACGGTTTATTGCTCGGTCATACAACCTACCACCTAAATGAATTTTACCTCCTTTTCTTGTCTCTAATACAGCTTTCTTTTGGTGCTATTTGATTGCTGCTGCGAGTTTTACTTTTTATTGTATTCATCAAAAAAGACATGAATTATGTCAAAAAAATGACTTTTTTTTACTTTCTGTGCTGACATTTTTTAAATAAAGTAAAATTTCCTATACATTTGAGCGTGAAAGTTATTCTGCTACATGTCTTTGATAAAAAAAAAAAATCAGTGTATATTGATTGGTTTGGGTAAAAGTTATAGCGTTTACAAACTATGGTGCAAAAAGTGAATTTTCCCATTTTGAAGCATCACCGACTTTTCTGAGCACCTGTCATGTTTCATGAGGTGCTAAAATTCCAGGATAGTATAAATACCCCCCAAAGGACCCCATTTTGGAGAGAAGACATCCCAAAGTATTCACTGAGAAGCATGGTGAGTTCATAGAAGATTTTATTTTTTGTCACAAGTTAGCGGAAAATGACACTTTGTGACAAAAAAAAAAAGGAAAAAAAAAAGTTTCCATTTCTTCTAACTTGTGACAAAAAAAATGAAATCTGCCACGGACTCACTATGCTCCTCTCTGAATACCTTGAAGTGTCTACTTTCCAAAATGGGGTCATTTGTGTGGTGTGTTTACTGTCCTGGCATTTTGGGGGGTGCTAATTTGTAAAGCCTAAAGGTGCTCATTGGACTTAGGGACCCTTAGTGCAGTTAGGCTGCAAAAAAGTGCCACACATGTGGTATTGCCGTACTCAGGAGAAGTAGTATAATGTGTTTTGGGGTGTATTTTTACACATACCCATGCTGGGTGGGAGAAATATCTCTGTAAATGACAATTTTTTGATTTTTTTTTACACACAATTGTCCATTTACAGAGATATTTCTCCCACTCAGCATGGGTATGTGTAAAAATACACCCCAAAACACATTATACTACTTCTCCTGAGTACGGCGATACCACATGTGTGGCACTTTTTTGCACCCTAACTGCGCTAAGGGGCAGTGGCGTAGCTAAGGAGCTGTGGGCCCCGATGCAAGTTTTACAATGGGGCCCCCCAAGCACTCTATACATAGCAATTGATACGGTGCACCAAAACCTGCCAATGGCAACTACAGAGTCAGAGGTGCAAGGAAGGGATGGGAAACAGTTTGTTAATGAATATCACTATTCAAAGTATCTATAGAAGTGATTATTATGAGCACAGGAACAATAGAGAGCTAATACTGTAGTTGAGGGAGGGCCCTTCGGGGCCCCTCTGGCCCAAGGGCCCCGATGCGGTCGCTACCGCTGCACCCCCTATTGCTACGCCCCTGCTAAGGGGCCCAAAGTCCAATGAGTACCTTTAGGATTTCACAGGTCATTTTGCGACATATGGTTTCAAGACTACTCCTCACGGTTTAGGGCCCCTAAAATGCCAGGGCAGTATAGGAACTCCACAAATGACCCCATTTTAGAAAGAACACACCCCAAGGTATTCCGTTAGGAGTATGGTGAGTTCATAGAAGATTTTATTTTTTGTCACAAGTAAGCGGAAATTGATTTTAATTGTTTTTCTTCACAAAGTGTCATTTTCTGCTAACTTGTGACAAAAAATAAAATCTTCTATGAACTCACCATACTCCTAACGGAATACCTTGGGGTGTCTTCTTTCTAAAATGGGGTCATTTGTGGGGTTCCTATACTGCCCTGGCATTTTAGGGGCCCTAAACCGTGAGGAGTAGTCTTGAAACCAAATGTCGCAAAATGACCTGTGAAATCCTAAAGGTACTCATTGGACTTTGGGCCCCTTAGCGCAGTTAGGGTGCAAAAAAGTGCCACATATGTGGTATCGCCGTACTCCGGAGAAGTAGTAAAATGTGTTTTGGGGTGTATTTATACACATACCCATGCTGAGTGGGAGAAATATCTCTGTAAATGGACAATTGTGCGTAAAAAAAAAATCAAAAAATTGTCATTTACAGAGATATTTCGCCCACCCAGCATGGGTATGTGTAAAAATACACCCCAAAACACATTATACTATTTCTCCTGAGTACGGCGATACCACGTGTGACACTTTTTTGCAGCCTAGGTGCACTAAGGGGCCTAACGTCCTATTCACAGGTCATTTTGAGGCATTTGGATTTTAGACTACTCCTCACGGTTTAGGGCCCCTAAAATGCCAGGGCAGTATAGGAACCCCACAAATGACCCCATTTTAGAAAGAAGACACCCCAAGGAATTCTGTTAGGAGTATGGTGAGTTCATAGAAGATTTATTTTTTGTCACAAGTTAGCGGAAATTGACACTTTGTGAAAAAAAAACAATACAAATCAATTTCCGCCAACTTGTGACAAAAAATAAAATCTTCTATGAACTCGTCATACACCTAACAGAATACCTTGGGGTGTCTTCTTTCTAAAATGGGGTCACTTGTGGGGTTCCTATACTGCCCTGACATTTTAGGGGGCCTAAACCGTGAGGAGTAGTCTTGAACAGAAATGTCGCAAAATGACCTGTGAAATCCTAAAGGTACTCATTGGACTTTGGGCCCTTTAGCGCAGTTAGGCTGCAAAAAAGTGCCACACATGTGGTACTGCCGTGCTCAGAAGAAGTAGTATAATGTGTTTTGTGGTGTATTTTTACATATACCCATGCTGGGTGGGAGAAATATCTCTGTAAATGACATATATTAGATTTTTTTTTACACACAATTGTCCATTTACAGAGAGATTTCTCCCACCCAGCATGGGTATGTGTAAAAATACACCCCAAAACACTTTATACTACTTCTCCTGAGTATGGCGATACGACATGTGTGACACTTTTTTGCAGCCTAGGTGCGCTAAGGGGCCCAACGTCCTATTCACAGGTCATTTTGAGGCATTTGTTTTCTAGACTACTCCTCACGGTTTATGGCCCCTAAAATGCCAGGACAGTATAGGAACGCCACAAGTGACCCCATTTTAGAAAGAACACACCCCAAGGTATTCCATTCGGAGTATGGTGAGTTCATAGAAGATCTTATTTTTTGTCACAAGTTAGTGAAAAATGAAACTTTGTGAAAAAACAATAAAAAATCAATTTCCGCTAACTTTTGACAAAAAATAAAATCTTCTATGAACGCTTCATACACCTAACAGAATACCTTGGGGTGTCTTTTTTCTAAAAAGGGGTCACTTGTGGAGTTCCTATACTGCCCTGGCATTTTACGGGCCCAAAACCGTGAGTAGTCTGGAAACCAAATGTCTCAAAATGACTGTTCAGGGGTATAAGCATCTGCAAATTTTGATGGCAAGTGGTCTATGAGGGGGCGAATTTTGTGGAACCGGTCATAAGCAGGGTGGCCTCTTACATGACAGGTTGTATTGGCACTGATCTGATGGATAGGAGTGCTAGGGGGGTGACAGGAGGTGATTGATGGGTGTCTCAGGGGGTGGTTAGAGGGGAAAATAGATGCAATCAATGCACTGGGGAGGTGATCGGAAGGGGGTCTGAGGGGGATCTGAGGGTTTGGCCGAGTGATAAGGAGCCCACACGGGGCAAATTAGGGCCTGATTTGATGGGTAGGTGTGTTAGGGGGTGCCAGGTGGTGACAGGAGGTGATTGATGGGTGTCTCAAGGTGTGATTAGTGGGGGGAATAGATGCAAGCAATGCACTGGCGAGGTGATCAGGGCTGGGGTCTGAGGGCGTTCTGAGGGTGTGGGCGGGTGATTCTGTGCCCTAGGGGCAGATAGGGGTCTAATCTGATGGGTATCAGTGACAGGTGGTGACAGGGGGTGATTGATGGGTAATTAGTGGGTGTTTAGAGGAGAGAACAGATGTAAACAGTGCACTTGGGAGGTGATCTGACGTCGGGTCTGCAGGTGATCTAATGGTGTGGGTGGGTGATCGGATTGCCCGCAAGGGGCAGGTTAGGGGCTGATTGATGGGTGGCAGTGACAGGGGGTGCTTGATGGGTGGCAGTGACAGGGGGTGATTGATGGGTGATTGATAGGTGATTGACAGGTGATCAGTGGGTTAATACAGGGAAGAACAGATGTAAATAATGCACTGGCGAATTGATAAGGGGGGGGGGTCTGAGGGCAATCTGAGCATGTGGGGCGGGTGATTGGGTGCCCGCAAGGGGCAGATTAGGGTCTATTCTGATGGGTAACAGTGACAGGTGGTGATAGGGGGTGATTGATGGGTAATTAGTGGGTGTTTAGAGGAGAAAACAGATGTAAACACTGCACTTGGGAGGTGATCTGATGACGGATCTGCGGGCGATCTATTGGTTTGGGTGGGTGATCAGATTGCCCGAAAGGGGCAGGTTAGGGGCTGATAGATGGGTGGCAGTGACAGGGGGTGATTGATGGGTGGCAGTGACAGGGGGTGATTGATAGGTAATTGACAGGTGATCAGTGGGTTATTACAGGGAAGAACAGATGTAAATAATGCACTGGCGAATTGATAAGGGGGGTCTGAGGGCAATCTGAGCGTGTAGGCGGGTGATTGGGTGCCCGCAAGGGGCAGATAGGGGTCTATTCTGATGGGTAGCAGTGACAGGGGGTGATTGATGGGTAATTAGTGGGTGTTTAGGGTAGAGAACAGATGTACACTGCACTTGGGAGGTGATCTGACGTCGGATCTGCGGGCGATCTATTGGTGTGGGTGGGTGATCAGATTGCCCGCAAGGGGCAGGTTAGGGGCTGATTGATGGGTGGCAGTGACAGGGGGTGATTGACAGGTGATCAGTGGGTTATTACAGGGAAGAACGGATGTAAATAATGCACTGGCGAATTGATAAGGGGGGGTCTGAGGGCAATCTGAGCGTGTGGGCGGGTGATTGGGTGCCCGCAAGGGGCAGATTAGGGTCTAATCTGATGGGTAACAGTGACAGGTGGTGATAGCGGGTGATTGATGGGTGATTGATGGGTAATTAGTGGGCGTTTAGAGTAGGGAACAGATGTAAACACTGCACTTGGGAGGTGATCTGATGTCGGATCTGCGGGCGATCTATTAGTGTGGGTGGGTGATCAGATTGCCTGCAAGGGGCAGGTTAGGGGCTGATTGATGGGTGGCAGTGACAGGGGGTGATTGATGGGTGATTGACAGGTGTTTGACAGGTGATCAGGGGGGATAGATGCATACAGTACACAGGGGAGGGTGTCTGGGAGGGGGGGGGGGGGTCTGGGGAGAATCTGAGGGGTAGGGGGGGGGTGATCAGGAGTCCCCAGGGGGCAGTTTAGGGACTAAAAAAAAATAGCGTTGACAGATAGTGACAGGGAGTGATTGATGGGTGATTAGGGGGGTGATTGTGTGCAAACAGTGGTCTGGGGGGGGTGGGCAGGGGGGGTCTGAGGGGTGCTGTGGGTGATCAGGGGGCAGATCAGTGTGTTTGGGTGCAGACTAGGGTGGCTGCAGCCCGCCCTGGTGGTCCCTCGGACACTGGGACCACCAGGGCAGGAGGCAGCCTGTATAATATACTTTGTAAACATTACAAAGCGCATTATACGCTTCCTATCCGGCGATCGTCGGGTTAACAACCCGCCGGCGCTCCCGATTGGCCGGCGGGTTGACGTCGCGGGTGGGCGGAGCCTATTGCCGGCGGATGCGCGCACATCGCAGCGCGTGATCCCCGGCAAAACAGTGCCCCACGACCTGACGCCATTCTGCGTTACGTGGTCCTGGGGCTGCCACTTTGCCGCCGCCAATATGAAGTAGGCGGTCAGCAAGTGGTTAAAGAGAAAACAACAGGATTTCTTCATGAAAATAGGAATTTCTGCACCAATCAGAGGCTTACAAAAAACACCCAAACGGATTTCTGCATGAAAATCGGAATTATTTCAGCACCAATTACAGTGTTAACAAAAAACAATCAATCCTATGTTAGCAACCAGCTCCCTAGCTATCTCACCTATCCCAACCATTTTGTATAGGTCCCAAAGCTTACGCAACACCTCCTGCGGCGCCAAAAAACCCCACCATGGAACCACCGCCAGGTCCCAAAGCTTACGCGACACCTCTTGCGTCGCCAAAACCACCACCATGGGACCACCACCAGGTCTCAAAGCTTAAGCGACACCTGCGGCGCCAAAGCCACCACCATGGAACTACCGCCAGGTCCCAAAGCGTACGCGACACCTCCTGTGGCGCCAAGACCACCGCCATGGGACCACTGCCAGGTCCCAAAGCTTACGCGACACCTCCTGCAGCGCCAAAACCACCGCCAGGTCCCAAGCTTATGCGACACCTCCTGTGGCGCCAAAACCACCACCATGGGACCACCGCCCGGTCCCAAGCTTACGCGACACCTCCTGCGTCGCCAAAACCACCACCATGGGACCACCACCAGGTCTCAAAGCTTAAGCGACACCTGCGGCGCCAAAGCCACCACCGCCAGGTCCCAAAGCTTACGCAACACCTCCTGCAGTGTCAAAACCACCGCCATGGAACCACCGCCAGGTCCCAAGCTTACGCGACACCTCCTGCGGCGCCAAAACCACCACCATGGGACCACCGCCAGGTCCTGAAGCTTACGCGACACCTCCTGCGGCGCCAAAACCACTGCCATGGAACCACAGCCAGGTGCCATAGCTTACGTGACACCTCCTGCGGCGCCAAAACCACCACTATGGAATCACCGCCAGGTCCCATAGCTTACGTGACACCTCCTGTGGCGCCAAAACCACCGCCATGGAACCACCGCCAGGTCCCATAGATTACGCGACACCTCCTGCGGTGTCAAAACCACCGCTATGGGACCACCGCCAGGTCCTATAGCTTACGCGACATCTCCTGCGGTGCCAAAACCACTGCCATGGAACCACCGCCAGGTCCCATAGATTACGTGACACCTCCTGCGGCGTCAAAAGCACCGACATGGGACCACCGCCAGGTCCCATAGCTTACGCGACACCTCTTGTGGCGCCAAAATGACCGCCATGGAACAACCGCCAGGTCCCATAGCTTACGCGACACCTCCTGCGGTGCCAAAATGACCGCCATGGGACAACCGCAAGGTCCCATGGCTTAAGCGACATCTCCTGCTGCGCAAAAAAAAAAAATGACCGGGGGAACAGCCACTCGGTCCCATGGGCTGCCACTTAGCATAAACAAGGTTTCATTTGAGATTACTTTAATTTTCCGCTGGAATGCGGAATTCCGCGGAAATTCGCAAAATTCAGCGGAAATGTAATGGCGACGGAATTAAGCGCTGGCGGAATTCTGCAATTCCGGCGGAACGGAATTTGCTCATTCCGATCATCCCTACTCACAAAGCATATATTCAGCGGCGATTAACAAGCCTTACGGAAGACTGAGTGTGTGGACATGACCTCTAAGAAGGGAAAGACCAACAAGAGAGGTGACTCGATATAACAACCACTACTTCAAAGACGGGAGAACACGGTCTGGCATGCTGTCCTAGATGGCGCCCGAGCACAGCTCCCAGCGCTCACAGCCGGAGAGAGACTCCCCAGAATCTACACCACCGAGGCAGACTCAGACTCGTTCAAAGAGCCAAGGC
Source organism: Hyperolius riggenbachi (assembly GCF_040937935.1). Classification (NCBI taxonomy): domain Eukaryota; kingdom Metazoa; phylum Chordata; class Amphibia; order Anura; family Hyperoliidae; genus Hyperolius; species Hyperolius riggenbachi. The sequence continues at coordinate 305,735,310 of NC_090646.1, read as the reverse complement.
ATCCAGCGCAGACTCTACCGAACGGACTCGGAGGACAAGGGGGCAGATAACTTTTCAGCGGTGGGTGAATCATCACTAGGCCATAGACACAACACACTACAGGCACAGGCCTCATAGCCCCCGTCTAGGTCTCACTCGGCTGACACAGATCTTAGAGACTACATATACAACCTCCCCACTCTCAAAGACCTAGACTCTTTCGCAACAAGGATAGAGAAATCTTTCCATAGAGAGCTAGATGAAATACACAGAGATATTACAAGTGTTGGACATAGAGTGGTAATACTGGAGGAGAAAGAGGAGACAGCACACACAGACATGGCGTCCATAAAGCAACATATCAAAATGCAGGATAAAGAGATGGACATGCTAAAAACTCAATTAGATGATTACGAGAATAGGTCCCGCTACAACAATATTCGCATAAGGGGCCTCCCGTAGGCGACAGGGCCGGAAGAACTTCGCCCAACGGTAACTGATATATTCAACTTAATACTGCAACGGTCCACGCAAACACCGATAGAAATTGAGAGAGTACATTGAGCATTATCAGCCAAAAACCCAGACACATTATTTGCAAACTTCTTAGATTCACAGACGTGGAGAATATATTTGTGAAACTCCGGGACAAGGATGTCTTGGATTTTGACGGAGCTCAACTAACCTTCTACCCTGACCTATCGAGATGCACTTTACTACAATGGAAAGTGGTCAAGCCCCTGCTAGCTGAAATTAAAAAGCCTAGGGGGAACATACAGATGGGGTCACCCGTTTGCCCTCATAGCAACCATAGAAAGGCGAACCGCCATCTTGCGCACAAAAGATGACTTAAAGGAATGCCAGCAAAAGCTTGATATCCCAGCTACGGATTTCCCAGACTGAGATATTCAACCACCCACCCCGGTACCGCAGAAGGAAAGATGGAAACAACAGGGCTCCAATAAAAGGAAAAACACTTCCTCCTTCACCCCGAGAGACAATGGACCCTGAACTACCATAATACAGAAGTCATGGTGCTGGCTTGTGGAGAGGTGATCTGTACATTTGTAATCAGACACCCCCGCAGCCAGGCCAAATTGAGAGAAGGTTCGCTACCTATTCTATTAACCTCTCTATCGTCCTTGCATTCGCCTGACGGGAGAGAAGTAGAAAGGGATAAATACAGAACACCTTTGGGGGTGGACGGGGGTTTGGGGGATAGAAATAATTTACAATCCTATATGCTCATGTTATAGACAAGTTATATTGGCTAAATCTTGCTATGTGTATGGTTTTGAGGGGGCCCCAGATCTGAAGGGTCGGTGAGAAGAGGGGCCATTGCTGGTTTTTTTATATCAGGTGAAATGTTTTCTCCCTTATATTTTGCATAACAATAGGTGCGACCCTGGGTGCTCTGTGTGATAACAATCAGACACCCCCTGGGGCTGGACCTGCATCCTGGACCTCGTACTACCAGATTTCAAAGAATGAGACACATTCTCCGTAAAGCTAATTTGATGGCATATACGCTCTTGGTATGAGATTGTGTCCAACACGGACAGCCTGGGGCACGGGGTAAATGGTTGAGCATAGCTCCCTAGCCTATAAATATTGGAAAGAAAACAAGGTAAATAGGTCCATTCCCTTCTATGCTTGTCACTACTTCATCCTTTGAATACTTTGAGAGCTGGAGCCGAGGGTGACTCACACTCTCTCCCGCTCACATTATGTGACACGTATACCCCACTAGGGTTTCCCTAATAAGTATGGGATGTAGAGCTACAAGCTCATTCGTTTTGGTTATACATGTTCTGTTAAGGTTATATTATATAGATTCCAGGACCTTTAGTGGCCGGTATACACAAATTGCTCAGGAAATATGCAGACAACTTCTCTAAAGATTTTGACTTATAATGTAAGAGGGTTGGGATCACCAGTTAAACGAGGTAAACTATGGTTTGAAATGCGCAAGTTTCGCCCTCAAGTGTTATCTCCCACACAGCCAATTTGACAGGTGGTTTTTGGGATCATCCCCAATACGAAGGGCTAGAGGGGTGGCAATAGCTTTAAGCCCATTGCTAATAACAGGTTCACTTATTGACGAACTGGGACGATACAATATGCTTAAAGGTGAATTTGAAGGCAGGAAATATACGTTGGTAAACATCTATGCCCCAAACGTTTAGCAATCACATTTTCTGATGAAAGTCTTTAAAAAAACGTAGTTCTTTTCAAGAAGATTGCATGATCCTGGGGGGAGACCATAACCTAATAACTAACTCGGAAATGGACTCTTCTTCAGGTACTTCTACGGTACCTAGATCTAATGATCAACAAATATTCCCAGCTCCTTTGGACAGCTCATTTGGTAGATGGATGGAGATTCCTGCATCCGCTAGATAAAGATTACTCTTATTTCTCTCACATACATAATATATATACCAGAATAGACAGAATATATATTGATCAATACTGCCTGGGGGCATTACAGAAGGCAAAAATTGAATCCCTAACACTTTCAGATCAAGCAGCAGTCTGGGTAGAAATAACATTGAGTAGAATGCCTAAAAAACAATGGCACTGGAGATTGAACGAAACTCTCTTAGATGCCTCTGAAACATTAGATGCAATGTCCAGACTTATGCGGAAATACTTTAGAGAAAATGCTACAGAGGGAATGCCACAAAGCAGTTATAAGAGGAGAATAAATGAAAAATGGGACTAGGAAAAAGAAAGAGGAAAGGTTATGGACTCAGTCCTTACTGTATAACCTTTATACCTTGGAACAGGCACATGAAAGAAATGGCACAGAATTGGGGGGCAGGTTAGTAAAAGAAGTGAGGGAGAAATTACTTAAAGTAATGGACGACAGGGTTAAACAAAAGCAGAGACTCTGGATAGCAAGGGCATATGAGTTTAGCAACAAGAGTGGGAAGCAACTGGCCAGAGCTATAGCTAAGAAAAGGGAAAAAGACATTAATTCACCAAATCAGAGATTCCACGGCCAACAGGGATATGTGAGGGAGCAGGCTGGTGTTGTACTTTGTTCTCTGGATGAACTCGATGGACGTATGTTTTTTTTCAACCCAAATAACTATGTAACTATGTAACTAGAACTGCACTCACACAAAATAGCAGAAATTTTCAAAGAGTACTATGCCACACTTTATGATATCTCAGGTACTATTCCAGACACTAGCCAAAGGAGATTACGTAAAAACATAAGAGTATTTGCAGAGGGTCTCAATGCCCACACTAGATGGGGACTGTTGTAAAGCGATAGATAGCCCGTTTATGATGGAAGAATTTTTGAATATATTAAATGCCCTCCCAAACAGGAAAAGTCCAGGTCCAGACGGGCTTACTAAAAAATACTACAAATCATTCTCCCATCTTCTATTACCCCACCTGGTGAAATTTCTAAATAACATAGCAGATGGTGATGTCATTCCCAAACAAGGCCTAGAAGCTCATGTTGTGGTGATACCGAAACCTGATAAGGACCCTGCCTGGTGCCAAAGCTAATGACCTATCTCATTGATCAACTTAGACATTAAAATCTTTTCAAAAGCAATTGCGAATAGACTTAGTGTATACATGCCGCAATTAATAGGCCTAGACCAAACTGGCTTTACGAAAGGAAGAGAGGCACGGGACAATACCAACAAAGCCCTAAATCTGATCCACTGGGCACAGGGGACCAGTTCACCCTTGATGTTACTGTCAACTGATGCAGAAAAAGCATTTGATTTAATAGGGTGAACTGGTCCCTAATAGATGAAACCTTAAAACATATCGGTCTACAATCTAGCATGCTAAATTGGATAGGGTCCCTCTATTCCACCACTTCAGCAAGAGTCAGAGCGAATGGAGTATTGTCAGGTCCCTTTCCAATCAGAAATGGCACCAGGCAGGGCTGCCCGCTATCACCATAACTGTTTGCCCTCCCTCTGGAGCCTATGCTAAGAAGCATAAGAAGCAACCCGGATATACAGGGAGCAGTGGTGGGTGAGAGGGAATACAAATTTTTAGCATTCGCTGATGATGTTCTCTTTTACATAAACAACCCTCATACCTAACCTCTTGGAGGAATTCAGACTATACGGTGTCCTCTCGAACCTAAAGATTAATCTCTCCAAATCAGAATTCATAGAAGTTAATTTAGACTCAAGAGATAACTAAACATCCGAATAATTTCCCTTTCCCTTACCGAGATAAAGCTTTGAAGTACCTGGGGATTTATCTCAATTCTGATCTTAAAGAATTATATAATCTAAATTTCCAACCGTTTATAGATTCACTATCAAAAGATCTTCAGAAGTGGGATCGTGACCAATTCACTTGGTTTGGTCGCATTCAATATTTCACTAGATGATGGGGATCAAGCGGGAGACTGGGTGGCTCTGTTTATTAGCTCACAAAAGAAGGAGCATGCAATTTCATTCCTATATAAGCTATTAAGAAATAGAGATGATCGCTCCACATAACTATATCTCAGAGCTTGAGAGAGAGAGAGAGAGAGAGAGAGGTACCACTAGAAGATGGGGACAAAGAAACCATTCTGAGAGATGCACAATCCACATCTATCAATATGAAGATGCAAGAAACCAACTATAAAGTTTTATCGAGATGGTATAGAACCTCAGATAAACTGGCCCAGATCTCCTCAAGCTCTGATGTATGCTGGAGAGGCTGTGGGGAAAACGGGACCATGCTACATATATTTTGGGCATGCCCCAAGAAAAGAGGCTTTTGGACACAAGTACTTGATATTAGGAGGAAGGTGACTTACTGGAGAGTGGAGGACTCCCCATGGCAAGCACTTTTGCATCTTAACAAATCTAAAAACTACAAGAAAACAGTTCTACCACACTTGGTCAATGTGGCAAAATACCTTATCCCAATAAAATGGAAATCTACAAAAAGACCCTCGGTAAGGGAATGGTTAACGAAAGTTAATGAGATTGAGGCCATAGAGAACACCGTAATGTCTAGCAGAGACCAATACCGTAACCACTACACAAAATGGGCTGTATGGCTTGACTATAAAGAGTCACAGGAATACCTAACCCTGATGCAGTGAGCAGAATAGACCTGACATATTACCTACAAATAAGTAAAATGAGGCTAATTGATAGGCTACCTGGAATCTACAGTTATGTTTTATGTTATTAGTTTAGGAAGTTTAACTCCTAACTTATTTTATAATAGAGGTAGACTTGGGGTAACTTTATTACCTTTAGTAGCATTTAAGTATAAGTGCCTCCTGATTAAGAGCTAAATGGATTCTCTCCTTTTTTGTGTTGTACTCAGACAGGGGACATATGTCTGAAGATAATGTGTTGTTTATGCAACTACTCAAAGAGTTGAAAATATGCTCTGACGGACATTTTGTTCTTCTCTGTTGTCTTTTGAAGCAATATCTCCACTGCGTGGGAACAAGAGTCATGTTGGAACTATGTACCACGTTTTCTACTCTAAATAAAAATTATATAAAAAAAAAAACCAGGGGCAATATTATGCTAGCATATCAAGTTTTTATTTCCCTTTTAATGCATCCCAAAACTTTACTAGCTTTAGCTGCAGCGGCTTGGCATTGAATACGATTATTTAACTTGTAGTCAATGAGTACTCCTAAGCCCTTCTCCAAGTTTGAAGTCCCCACCTGTATCTCGTTTATTTTGTATGGTGCTAGACCAGTGGTATGACCAAAATGCATGACTTTACATTTTTCAACATTGAATTTCATCTGACATTTATGTGCCCATATAGCCATCCTATCCAGATCCTGTTGCAATATCTCACTATCTTCCTGAGATTTAATGATCCTGCACAATTTTGAATCATCTGCAAAAATAGCAACATTGCTTTGTACTACATCTACTAAATCATTAATAAATAAATTGAAGAGCACTGGACCCAGTACTGACCCCTGTGGGACCCCTCTGCTAAAAGTCACCCATTTTGAATAAGATCCATAGACCACAATTCTTTGTTTTCTGTCCATTAGCCAGTTCCCTATCCATGCACACAGACTCTTCCTAGTCCTTGCATCCTCAACTTTTGCACCAGACTTTAGTTGGGAACAGTGTTGAAGGCCTTAGCAAAGTCCAAGTATATCACATCTACAGCATTCCCAATATCCACATTAGCGTTCACTACCTCATAACAGCTGAGCATGTTAGTCAAACAGGACCTGTCTTTAATAAACCCATGCTAATGCTGAGAAATACATTTATTTTCTACTATGAAGTTTTGTACAGTATCTCTTAGTTACCCCTCAAATAGTTTGCACACATCTGACGTTAAGCTTACAGGTCTATAATTTCCAGGATCTGATTTTTTTGCCCTTCTCAAATAATGGGAAAATGTGTGCTGTATGCCAATCTACTGGAACTGCCAGTTGAAAGAGAGTCACAAAAGATAAGATAAAAGGATTTATCGATAACTGAACTTAATTCCCCTAGGACCCGAGGATGTATGCCATCCGGGCCAGGTGCCTTATCTATTTTTAATTTATTTAGTCTTGCCTTCACTTCTTCCTGCGTTAAGTATTGAATATTACAATTGGATGATTGAGACTCTTCTGCATCTGTAATTTGTAACAGCGATGTTTCTCTTGTGAAGACAGAAGCAAAGAAAGCATTTAATAACTCTGCCTTACCTTGGTCATCCACCATTGAGTTCCCACCCTCATCCTTTAGGAGTCCAATACAGTCAACCTTTACTTTTTTAGAGTTGATGTACTTGTAAAACTTCTTTGTGGCTAAACAAATTTACTAAAATTGATTTAAAAATAAACAACCAAAAAAAAACCCAAAACGGTTTGACTAAATATCATTAAATACATTGTACATGTGTCAACATTTGTTGATTTATTTAAACATAGAAATATATATATATATATATATATATATATATATATATATATATATATATATATATATATATATATATATATATATATATATAATATAAATATTAATGATATCCTGATCCTAGGCTAACCTCAACAATAATGGAAGATTGTAATGAGTATGAATAATTTGGCCTTTTAATTAATGTATTTGTCTAAAAATATCTGTTCAAATTTAACAATTATACTAAACGACTATAACATATGTAAATGTACACTTGGTAAACATAACTTATTTTAACTGAAAAATGGTTCTTATTTAAATAACAAACATTTTTTGTTTACATCCCCCCCCCCCCCAAAAAAAATAATACACAATAGGACACAATGCAAAATATACGGAGCTTATTTATACTATATCATTAATTAGAAGATAAATACATATGTAAAATACTTTAGTAACTAGTAATCTCTCTTCTGGGGAAATACTGTCTCTCAAATTAGTATCTTGATGAACAATATCTGTGCAAAGTAAAGCCAATAATTCACGAAATCTAAAAAAAAATACAAACAAAAAATTAGTACAATTATATTTTTCCATGTATTAAAAAAATGTTTGTTACAAAAAGACTTCATGCAAATGTCTTGATTTGTAAACTATTATGCCATGTAATGAATGTTAATTATATGCCATATTTGTGATGTGTGTATCTTTGCAAAGGAAAATTAAATTTGTTGCAATGTCCATGCTGTGTATATGTAAGTAGTTATAACAAAGTATACTTTGATAATGTATGTTAGTAAATGTTTAAACATAAACAATAGAAATTAAGCAATTGTTTGCATGGCTTTGAGAGAGGACTTACCTATGAATAGACATCCTGGTGTATTCCAGAAACTTGTATGGATTGTGCAACAAATCAGGAAAATGTGTTGAAAAATGCCCCTTTTCGGGCCTCTCCTCTAGGAGAGGATGGTTCCACCACATCCTAACATTTCTATATCTGTGGCACAACATGTACTACAAAAAAAGTATTGCTAAGCCCCCATACAGTAGCCTAGCTCTATATCAAAACATACTGCTGCTTTGATTGCAGTATGTATTTCAGCCACAGGAAGTTAGAGCTAGAGAGCCTGTTTTATAGAGCTTTTTCTCACCATGCCTATCATTAAACGCAACGCGCATATCAACGAAGCAGGTTTTTTGCGGTGCGGTGGGCGCAACGCACCGCAATGCTAATGCCTATATGCTGTGTGAAGCCGGCCTAAGGGATGAACGCAATCGCTAAGTGATTTTTTTAGCAAGCAATTTCATAGTGATTTTTCTTCTTACAGTATTTTTTTTTTGCTTGTTATCGTAATTTCTGTAAAAATGCTACTTGCGGCGCTTTTGCGAGTTTAAGAGAAATTGCTCACTCTACTGCAGGGATGTCAAACTCAAATGCAAAGTGGGCCGAAATTGTACAGTGGGACCAAGTCACGGGCCAACCTTAATGTCTAGTGGCCACTGTGACGCACACGGATCCCGAGAAAATCGTGCGTGCGCCATTTAAGTCACAAACGCACTTGCAAGTTTCATTGCAAGCGGCCAGAATGACATTTTTTGGTTTAAATCCACTGTTTTTTTCCCCTCTCCTTCCTGGCTCTGCTAGCAAACACTGGCTGTTTCTAATCACATAAACTCTCTCATCCAAGTGTGAAATTTGTCACCTAGCATTCCTGGGTAGTTATATGGCCCATCCATCAGATGAAGCCAGAGATGTGTTTGACATAAATTGTAAAAAACAAGCTTCTGGGAGAATGGTGTCTTGTCTGTATTTTTGACACCTCGGCCAGAACAGCCAAAAGGCATTGACTCAGAGTTCCCTACATGAAAAGAACAGCCAAAGAGTTAACCACAGGAGGTGCTGCTAGCATCCTGCGAAAGCCACTTAGAGAAAAACAGCTGGTCTTTGCACTGACCTTAGGAAAAACTTTCTGTGAACTCACAAATATGAAATCCATCTTTTGTCATAAATATGACTTTCCAAATGGGCATCGGCCTTTAGAACCTGTTTATTATGAAATTCGGAATAACCCACACGATTGAATGTTTCCGAATTCACGGTAAGCCCCGCCAAAGCAGAGATATGCATTTTGGGGCCACAATTAACTCCAAACCTATCAAGTTTGATATCAATGTTCTCGATAAATTCTAACAAACCTAAAAATGTTATTAGATTTAACATAACCTGTATGGTTTTGAAGATTAGCACACCTATCATGATTCAGGTATATTCCTGTGTCCATGAGAAGGGGCGAGCACATCTCATGTTCCAAAGAGGTGTGTGATCCACGCCCCTAACTCCTCCTTGCTGATGTGAGGGGTATAACTTAACTGGGTCCAGGTTGTCCAGTGTCCTTCACCTTTAATCTGACGTCGAATTAACATCAATCGACCAGCCCGCTAGGACACGGGCCAAAACCTCCATCTTGGATTATTTCTCACACAGGCCTCAGGCCGCATAGCAACCGCCATTTTGGACTTCCTCCAAAGACTTGTGATTGCCGCATGGACTACCAATAATGGTATTTGAACTGTATATTAAGACATTCTGTTTCTTTTCATCTCTATTCTCTTTCTATCAAACCAATCTGTTCTGCCGGACAGGTATATCTATCTTCGGGTTAAATTAGGCTGTGTGTATGTAGTTTTAGAATAAAAAGTAACGATTTTATCATTCAGTCTTGTGTCTGTTCTGGTCATCTGATTGCTGCTATAACGAATCTGCCGTCTGAAGAGTCAGTCATACTACCACATTGTTTTATTATTTGCTTATAAATTGTTGATTTGCTAGCTAGGTTGTAAATAACCGTTCCTTCCTTTTAGGAGTAGCTAGTTGGAGACTGTCTGCTCCATCCATTCAATCAGACAGTGGTGGCAGTGAATTTACCTGATTTCCAGTGCGAAATCGATATTTTTAGTTTACCGATTGTATTTACAATCGGGATTGTACATGTATGGGCACCTTCAACCAATCTTAACCGTTTACTACGCACACAGTGAATTTGCCTCCAGCAGTCTCTAGTGCTTGAGACCTGCATGACAACAGTTGCCCAGTAATACGGGATTGGTGAGTGATTGTCCCCTTACATATTGTCGGCAGCTGCGCGATCAATCTTTATTGTCAGTCTGTTCACCGTACTTCCTGCGTATGCTAACGGGAGCAGATTAGATGGGATTGGCATGCTCTGTCGCATTAACCTTCTTCCTCTGACTATCCAGCAACCGGTCTTTGTTGTCAGTCTGCTCACCGTACTTCCTGCGTACGCTAACGGGAGCAGATTGGACGGGATCGCGGGGCTGGATTGTCACAGCCACCTTCCTACCTTATAAAGTTCACTGGTGTTGTACGCGCCCCCTCCGCCTCCTATACAGTTCCCTGGTGTCTAGTGGCCCCCCTCCCTCCACTATACAGTCCCATGGTATCTAGTGGTCCTCTCTCCCCTATATAATCCCCTGGTGTCTAGAGGCCCTCTTACTCCCCTAAACAGTTCCCTAGTGTTTCGTGCTTTTCCCCTACCTCCACCATATGGCTTCCCTGGTGTTCTAGGCCTTCACATTCATTCTAGCTTCCCTGGTGGTCTAGAAGGGGCCAAACCTATTGCTAAGTAGGAAAACCACTTGAGGGCCAAATTTAATGGCTCTGAGGGCCAGACTTGGCCCGCGGGCCAGAGTTTGACATGTATGCTCTAACGTGAAGACGGTCATACGATTATTATTATTATTATTGATTTATAAAGTGCCAACATATTCTGTGGCGCTATACAAAGTAAGAAACAAACATGGGGTACATAATAATACAGACAATGGTGTACACTAATATACAAGATACATAATTAGTGACAAAATGCAAAAAATGATACAACATACGGAATACAAAATACAGAATTGTAAGGAGAGCAAAAAACTGGCACTAAATGCGGCAGGGATGGATCCCAGGTCACACTGGGCTTACCTGCAGCGTGCTCCAATGCAGTACACAGTCCAGGTCAAATGAAGAAAAAGATGGGCACCGCTGCATAAAATACCCTTTATTGTGACCGGGTCGACACAATAGTTACAGCAGTGGGGGGAAGAAAGTTGTCTGACAGCTGTTTCGCAAGGGTTAACCTTGCTTCATCATGAAGCAAGGTAGCTGTTTCGCAAGGGTTAACCTTGCTTCATCATGAACAGCTGCGAAACAGCTGTCAGACAATTTTCCTCCCCCCACTGCTGTAACTATTGTGTCAACCCGGTCACAATAAAGGGTATTTTATGCAGCGGTGCCCATCTTTTTCTTCATTTGACCTAAAATACAGAGTTGGTAATGGCAGTGATAAAAGTAACATGATGCGTAAAATGTATAATGATTTCCAAGACACAAAAGGGGAAGAGAGCCCTGCCCTTGCGAGCTTACAATCTAAAGGGAATGTGTGTGTGTGTGTGGGGGGGGGGGGGGGGGGATCTTAGGACAAAGGGAAGTGGCCTAAGGTAGCGCATATGCTTGTCGGAACAAATTAGTTTTTAGAGAGCGTTTAAAGGTAACAAAGGTTGGCGAGTGACGGATGTGTTGTGGGAGGGCATTCCAGAGAAGGGGTGAAGCGCGTGCAAAATCTTGTAACCATGAATGTGAGGAGGTGATTCTAGAGGAGGCCAACAGAAGATCGTGTGCAGATCTGAGACTGCGATTGGGTTTGTATCTGGAAATTAGTGAGGATATGTACCGGGGAGAGAGATTGTGGAGAGCTTTGTAGGTTAGGGTTAGGAGTTTGAACTGGATCCTCCGGTTAATTGGCAGCCAGTGAAGGCTTGACAGAGAGGGTCAGCAGAGGAAGATCGAGAAGAAAGATTAATGAGACGAGCAGCTGAGTTCAGTACTGACTGGAGAGGGTCCAGTCTGTTAGAAGGTAGTCCACAAAGTAGTATGTTGCAGTAGTCCAGACGAGAAATTATAAGAGCATGTATTAACATTTTGGTTGTGTCTTGAGTGAGAAAGGGACGGATGCGAGATATATTTTTGAGTTGGAGATGGCAGGAGCTGGTTATGGAGTTAAGATGAGGAATAAAAAAGAGAGATTAGTCGAATATTACCCCCAAGCACCGTGCTTTGGGAACTGAAGTTATGGGAGTGTTATTAACATTTATATTTACTTCAGGCAGAGAGGTGACCAGAGACGGTGGATAAATTATTAGTTCTGTTTTACTAATATTAAGTTTTAGGAAGCGAGAGGACTTGAAGGAGGATATAGCAGACAAGCAGTCAGGAACACTTTTGAGGAGGGAGTTAAGGTCTGGGTCCGAGAGATACAGTTGTGTATCGTCTACATACAGGTGGTATTGAAACCCGAATGAGTTGATTAAGTTACCAAGACCATGCATGTAGATGGAAAAGAGGAGGGGACCAAGGACAGAGCCTTGAGGAACCTCGACAGACAAAGCATGAGGAGAAGAGCTCTGATTAGGAGACTGTGAAGGACCTTCCAGAGAGGTAGGAAGATAACCATGTGAGAGCGAGGAGCCCCAATCCAAATGGATGACGACACAGGATCTGAAGTCAACATTACTGAGACACAGGCTACAGCTACAGTAAACTATGCGGTGACATTTGCATACAATCATGAAGAAATCTCCAGGATTTTGAGCCAGGTGGAATGTGAGCCGTTTGAGACCACATCGGACACTTTGGATGTGGCTACTCAGAAGGAACTGTTTGATCTCAAAAAGCAGGCACTGAGTTATACGCTGCATCAGTCATTCCTGGCTGAATACATCAAAAACAAACGTATCCCAAGAGGCTACCGGATTGGACTTAGATCTACCTTACTAAATGATGATGAGGTGTTTACTACCAGGTTCTTTGAAATTCTCAACAAGGGGAGCCTGGATGTTATGCTGTTAACAGTTGAAAGACTGCAAGTAAGGATTCCCACCATTAAGAAACGCATCGCTGAACTAGAGTTAAAGATCAGCATTTTATTACCTGAGGAGGAATGTGGGAGCCTGTTTCAGGAACAGCGTGAGAAGCTTGATGAGGCTCGCAGAGTAATCTTGCAATAGAAAACAGAGCAAGCTTTCAAGGGACGCAGAGGATTATAGGCTTAATCGTGTTTACACTTGGAAGAAGGAACGCCGGAGTCCTCAGCAACATCCCCAACCGAGCCCAGGAACAGGAGACGCAACTGGAAGTGGCAGCAGCAGCCAAACCGGAAGTGGCAGAGCGGCCCCTTCAGGCAGCAGCAGAACAGGGGACTCCATGCAGCATCAGCGTAAACAGTGGAGGAGACAGAAACCAAGACGGAGGAATCCATCCTCTGGAGGTAGTGGAGGAAGTACAGGTGGTTACAGTAGTTCAGCCTCAGAAACGCCAGGACAGCAGGTGGATTTTCAGGAGGCACAGGAATCGGCCGATACAGGCGGGCAAAGCGGCAGAGGAGGGGCAGGCAGAGGAGCAGGTCCTGCAAAACTTCGTCGCAACCCGAGAGCTCCACTCCCCAGGGATCATTACCCACAGAGGAACAGAGTGCCGAGGTAAGCACCCTGGTGGTGAATATTTCCTCCTATTCCCTCACTGAAGTTGAACAGCGGGTGTTAGATAAAGGCCTGGGGTTTATACCTGTGTTTGATTTTGAATTCTTTGACTGGGAAATTGAATTTCATAGATTCGTGAGGAGTCTGCAATTAAAAATGTGCTTTAAAGATGCTGCTGGCAGTGCTGGGGAATCTATCCCACTGCGTAAAAAAAGCACGTGGATTCCTGACCTTATGACTCCAGCTTTGCAGACATTTAAGAATTTGGTATATACAGAAGTACAAAGGGCTTGGAAGGGGCAGGAATATACAGTCAAAGAAAACCTGTCTTCACGTGAGAAACAGGCACTGAAAACATTAAATATAATGACTCTATCATCATTATTAAGGCAGACAAGGGAGGGGCCACAGTTATCTTGGATAAACAGCTGTACATTCAGGAAGCTAATAGACAGTTACAGGTTCCAGGTCATTATGAAAAATGCAGGAGTGACCCCACCTGGGTAATTAAAACAAAGGTGGATCGTATGGTGCAGGAGGCCCTGCTGTTAGGGCTAATTACTAAAAACACTGCTGAGTTCTTGGAAGTAACGCACCCACAGGTTCCTTTGCTATACTTACTACCCAAGATACATAAAAGTCTTACCCAGCCCCCCGGCTGCCCTATTGTATCAGCCGTTGGGTCAATTCTTTACCCGTTATCCAAGTTTGTGGATGTTTATCTGCAGGACCTTGTGAAGGGTATATCAACCTGTTTGACGGATACCACAGACTTGCTGCAAAGATTGAAAGACCTGAACATTAGGAACACAGTGTTGATCCTAGCCACCCTGGATGTTCAAAGTTTATTTACCTCAATTCCTCATGAGGAGGGGATGAGGTATATTGAAGAGTTGCTGCTTGAGACAAACATGGATAATAGGTTGATTTACTTTGTACTCGATTGTCTTGAAATGATACTGGTAAACAACTACTTCAAGTTTGGTAACGAATTTTATCTGCAGAGACAGGGTACAAGCATGGGGTCCCCTGTGGCTCCTTCGTTTGCAAATCTATTCATGTACAAACTGGAGCAATGTATGTTTGTTAAAAATGAGAAGTATTGTCATAACATTGTCGGGTATTACCGATTTGTGGATGACATCTTGATTTTGTGGCAGGGACAGCAGGAGGAGCTTCAGTTGATGGTAGAGGAGGCCAATCAGGCCCACCCTACAATCAAATTCACAATGGAAACCTCAGATAGAGAGATCCAGTATTTGGACGTCTCTATAACTGTTACAGAGGTTGGACTGCGCACCGATCTGTTCACAAAACCCACAGACAGAAATAATCTGCTTAGAGTCGACAGTTTTCATAACAGAAATGTAATTAAAGCTACCCCCAAGGGGCAGTACTTAAGAGCCAGAAGAATAGCTTCCACAGAGGAGGGTTATGAAACCGCGGCAGATAGGCTTACGAATACATTTTTATCAAAGGGATATGACCCCAAAATGCTAGGTAAAGTACGAGCTGAAGTGGGGGAGGTCCCAAGGGAATCTCTGCTGGGAAGTGTGTCCAAGCGGGAGAGGTCGATTGACCGGATTCCGTTTGTACAGACTTTCTGTAAACAGTCGAGATTGGTCAGACAAGTGGTCAGCAGATACTGGCCGATATTACAACAGGATCCGACCTATGGAGAAGTGTTTAAAAATGCCCCATTGTTTTCATTTAAAAGAGGGAGGACTATTAAGAACATAGTCAGTAAAGTAGATCTGTCTGAAAGGTGTGTGGAAATGCATAAACTTACAAAGAAAAGAGGGACTTTTCCCTGCTTGAATTGTAACTGTTGTGGTGCCATCATTAAAGAGAACCCGAGGTGGCTTTGTATAACGTTAGTGGGGCACAGAGGCTGGTTGGGCACACTAACACCAGCCTCTGTTGCCCCATGGTGTGTGTCAAAGACCCCCCTGCTCGCCGCTATACCCCCGCAATGCTGGCGACACGCAGCGTGTCGCCAGCACAATGTTTACCCTAGCGCTGTCTGTCAGCGCCGCTCCGCCGCCTCCTCCGCATCGCCGCTACCCGCCCTCGTCCCTTCCCTCACGCTGATTGGAGGGAAGGGACGAGGGCGGGTAGCGGCGATGCGGAGGAGGCGGGGGAGCGGCGCTGACAGGCAGCGCTAGGGTAAACATTGTGCTGGCGACGCGCTGCGTGTCGCCAGCACTGCGGGAAGGATAGCGGCGAGCAGGGGGGTCTTTGACACACACCATGGGGCAACAGAGGCTGGTGTTAGTGTGCCCAACCAGCCTCTGTGCCCCACTAACGTTATACAAAGCCACCTCGGGTTCTCTTTAAGGGGGATCATGTGAGTCACCCATATACAGGAGAAAAGATTGGGATTAACTCCATGTACACCTGTGATAGCACATTTGTTGTTTATGCATTGAAATGTCCGTGTGGTCTCCTGTACGTGGGGAAGACGACAAGAGACGTCAAAACCAGGGTACAGGAACACAGAGACTCGATCCGGGGATTTAAACCATCAGTAGCAAGCAGCCATACTCCGGTGGGCAAACACTTTCATGCCCGAGAACACGGAGTATCGCAGCTAAAGTGGATGGTATTAGATCACGTACCACCACCGAAACGGGGAGGAGACAGGGACAGGCTGCTATTACAGAAAGAAGCAAGGTGGATGAGGAAACTTGATTCTATTGCGCCTAAGGGCTTGAATGAAATGTTTAGCATGAAATGCTTCTTGTAAACTAATGCTGTCATATGTCTTCTCTTCCAGGTCGTGATGACTTGTCATCGCTATGGTGGGTGGTGGAAAGAGGGAACATCTGCATCTGTGGTGCAGTGAGTCTATGCATAGTTCTGCTGTTATGCCTGTGTATTAACTAGGTTTTACCTGATGTTTGCTTACACTTATGATGCTTAGGTGTTTATTTCTTTTGGGTAGACAGCTATGTGTAGTGCCCAACAAGATGGACTTAACCCTGATGGGTTAATTTGGACTTGGACTTACCCTGAGGGGTTAATATGTATGCTGGTCATGTGACCAAAGAGGAGGAGCTTTCAATTGGGTGTGGTGCACTACTGTTGTTCATAAGTTTGCTGTGTTAGTCGTGGTTGCATGTACACCTGAGGAAAGGGATTTCCCCGAAACATGTCGTGTTTTGCTACTATTTGATAAACGCAAGTTTATACGCCATTTGAGTGCCTCCTTCATTCAATATAGTATATATTTACATTGTGAAGTGGTGACTCACAGAGGGATTGTGCATCGGCAAACCAGGTGTCATAACTGGTGTAGGAGCCCAGCTCAGCAACCCCCTTGCTGTCATGTGAGAGCGAGGCCCTTTATTCCTACAGTTGAAAGTATTTGTAAGAGTAAGGCGTGGTCGACCGTATTGAATGCTGATGACAGATCAAGAAGGATGAGTATGGAAAATTGACCTTTGGATTTAGCTGTAAGAAGGTCCGTGGAGTGGTTAGAGCGAAAGCTAGACTGAAACTGATCAAGTAGGGAGTTAGCTGATAAATAATGGCTTAATTCTGCCTGTATATGGCGTTCAATTAGTTTGGATGCAAATGGGAGAAGTGACACTGGGCGGTAGTTGGCGAGTGTGGTAGGATCTAGAGATGTTTTTTTAAGTAGTGGTGTAACAACAGCCTTTTTGAGTGGCGACGGAAAGATGCCAGTAGAGAGGGACAGGTTAAATAGCGATGTTAGTGCAGGCATGAGAGATGAGGATAGCTGCGGAATGAAATGGGAGGGAATAGGATCCAAAGAACAAGTGGTTAGATTAGCTTTGGATATTATAGAGGAGAGATAATGTTCAGAGAGTGGAGAGAAGGCAGTTAGAGAGCAGTCAATGAGAGGTGTGGAGGTGGGATTTGAGGGCTGCGTGGAGAATTCACTTCTGATTTTCTCAATTTTATCAGTGAAGTATGTTGCAAATTCTTCAGCTGATAAGCAAGATGAAGGAGGAGGAGGGGGATGGAGAACGGAGTTGAAGGTGCTGAACAAGCGTTTTGGATTGTGTGAATGGGCGGATATTAGGGAGGAAAAATAGGACTGTTTTGCCACAGAGAGTGCGTTTCTGAAGTTTTTCAAGGATATTTTATATGAGATGAAGTCCTCACTTGTGTTAATTTTCCTCCAATGCCTTTCCGCTGCTCCAGAGCATCTTTTTAACTGTTTAGTGACTTTGGTCATCCAAGGTTGGCGACTGACACGGTGAGGGTGGACATTGATGAGGGGGGCGAGGTCATCCATGACTTTTGTAATGGAGCTGTTGTAGTGTATAGCAGCTGAGTCTGGGTCAGTGAAGGATTGTGTAAGGAGAGGTGCCAGGGCATCAGAGACAGATTGCATGTGTAGATTGCGATAGTTTCTGCGAATATGTGAGTGTGCTTGTGCCAGGGTGGTAGGAAAAGATTACATAGTCAAAGTGCTTTATGAATCACTGGCGAACATCAAATCACTTGAAAGGCACTTGCAGTTTGAAACAGCCCTATTGGGCCCTGTTTGTTCAATATTCAACATTTAAACTTAAAGGATACCCGAGGTGACATGTGACATAATGAGATAGACATGTGTATGTACCGTGCCTAGCACACAAATAACTATGCTGTGTTCCTTTTTTTATTTATCTGCCTTAAAGAGTTAAATATCAGGTATGTAAGTGGCTGACTCAGTCCTGACAGGAAGTGACTACAGTGTGACCCACATTGATAAGAAATTCCCCTTTTTATCGCTGTCCTGCTCTCAGAAGCCATTTTCTGCTAGGAAACTGTTTTATAGTTGGAATTTATTATCAGTGAGGGTCACACTGTAGTCACTTCCTGTGTGAGTCAGGACTGAGTCAGCCACTTACATACCTGATATTTAACTATTTCAGGCAGAGAAAGAAAAAAAGGAACACAGCATAGTGATTTGTGTGCTAGGCACTGTACATACACATGTCTATCTTATCATGCCACATGTCACTTCTGGTATCCTTTAAGATGTTGGGGATTATTATTCTTTTTTCAATTTTTAAACAATATGACTAAATGGTATCATCCTGATTCAAAACGTCTTGCTTTGATCGATATGAAACAGTACATATTTTGATTGATACATTTTGTTTTTATGAGTAGCACCCCGGGTGCTTTTCCTTTTCAAACAAAACTTACTTGGTTAAAGTGTACCTGAGCCAAAGCCAAAAGCTTGGGTACAAAATCACATATTTACCTAAGAAGAACGAAGCCTCTGGATCCTAATGTGGCTTCTCTCGCTGTCTTCTGGTCCCCCGTCAATGAGTGTGGACCCTCCAAAGATTACAGACAAGATCAGGGGTATGCTCCTTTTCAAACATAAGCACGCCTTTACTGCCCCTATGCAAGCACGTTCGCACATGCGCAGTAAGCTGGATCCTCTTTTGCATGAGCAGGAACATGGCCCTGATCAGCTGGAGGATCCACAGGTAGTTGTTTGTTTGTTTTTTGTAGATTTTGACCATAGGTTCTCTTTAAAGTATACCCGAGGTGATTTGCTTTTCACAAACGAAGGGAGCAGGCATGTATGGGCAGCAATCCTCATGCCCACTGCTTAGGGGGTTCACATCTGTTCCTTCGTAAAAGTCCCTGTAAGTCACGCCAGGTAAGCCAGGTAGCGCAGTACTGTGCAAGCGCTGGCCTGGGGGCGTGCATCCTTGATCGCGGTCCCATGGCTTTGTGCACTCTGAGCATGCACACTACGATTCCTTACATAGTGAGCATGCGCAAAGCATTCTGGACAATGGAAACGTAATCAAGGTCGCAGCAGTGTGCAAACTGACTGACCTGGCGTCCCTTACAGGGGCTTTAACAAGGGAACATAGGGCAACAGAGGTGAATGGAGGGAGCAGTGGCCATTTGTGAAAAGCAAGTCATCTTGGGTATCTATTAAGGTACTTTGTTATGCTTTTATGCTATTTCACAATCTACGATAAATAAGGAGTTTCACTACTTTTCAAGTTTGTTTAGTCAACCATGGTCCGTCCCTCATATCCATGCATGGATTGTTATAAGAATAATGTGCATTGCACCTAAATCTCTCACTCTATTTAATTCTATAGGTATCAAAATCAAGTGGTAGGCAGTTTCAGGCTGGTACAGACTTCAGATGGTTGTCATCCAAACAAGGCATCAAGACAGCTAACACACAAGCATATGATCTGGACTTTTTTGAAAGGAGAGTGGCAGCAAATTTCCTAATGTGAGGTCACAAAGACCTCATCTAATAAAAATTGGACTGAACAATCCAATAATTTACCTCTTCAATGTTCTTGTAATCCATGGGGAGACTCCAACAGAAGGAACAGAATCTTCCACCAATGGATGGGACTTCACAAAACCCAGGACATCATCAGGAAGGTGCTGAGAGGAATTATAATGCATGGAAGAGTCAGCACAACAGCCTGGGCTATATATAAAAATAAAATAAAATAAACAATGTTTATATTGAGATTTCAAAAAGAATAAATTACAGGCAAAAAACAAAATCACCATGACACACAGATAATTACATAATATACTATCCACTTAAATCCAGTCCATAAAACAACATCTATCTAGCAATAGCTATCTAGCCACGCCCCCCCCCCCCCCCGTTCTCAGCACAACGTTGGGTCCCGTTCTATGCAGAGACGAGGAGGGTGTCATAGGCACGCCCATCCTCGGATCTGATTGGCTGGAGCAAACTGCTTGCCAGGTTGCCATGGTTACACCACACAGAGACACTGAGCGATCAGCCTAACGGCTGGAGCTTGATGTAGGCGGCGGTTGGCGCGAGTTTTAGAGTTCAAGACTAGAGGCTATTATGCAGTCTCTCACCCATGAGGATTGCATTGTTGGACTACAGCTGCACATTGGGGGACATGTGGACGAGCATAGACAGTTGTCCATCAGGCAGGTCAGTCTCTCAGCACGTTGTTTGATTATTGTCACAGTGAGATTTATGTAACATTGTTTCATGGAGAATTATGAGTATGGTAATGAAGGGGGAGGTTCTTTTTCAGATGCCTGGGAATTGAACACAGCTTATATATTTGTGTTTGTGACTTGTACCACCTGTATGTCTGCACTGTATCTGATGAAGGGGACCCTCCGTGGCCCCGAAACAATTGTCATACGTTGCACATGCAATAAGGAATAAACTTCCTGAAATATTTACATTGGTGTGCTAGCCGTACTTGGATTATCTACATAAAACAACATCTAGTATATTATATCCTAAAAAATGCCAATTGCACTCTCCGCATAGACAGTTCAGCAACAGCCAGTGTGAGCCAGTCCTCTCAATTCTACTTGCACCACTATTTCAACAAACAGCAATCCTTCCTTTTCCTTAGGTAGTTCAATGGTCACTTCCATGGTCACTTTCACATGAAGTGACCATTGAACTACCTAAGGAAAAGGAAGGATTGATGTTTGTTGAAATAGTGGTGCAAGTGGAATTGAGAGGTCTGGTTCACACTGGTTGTTGCTGAACTGTCTATGTGTAGAGTGCAATTGGCATTTTTTTTATATAATCTTCTAGATGTTGTTTTATGGACTGGATTTAAGTGGATAGTGTATGCAAAATGTGAGCTCTATCTCTTGAGAATTGACAGAGATTCTAACGCCCTAAACTCCGTCCCTCAACACAGGCCGCAACCCAAATACTAGCCCTTATTTTCTTACATAACATAAAGAGCAAAATGACTAATGCAGGAAATATTGACCATACTTGAATAACCCAAAAACTACAATTCCTTCAAAAAGACTGCTGGGTTCTCATCCAAGCACTACACAGTATCACAAAACATTGACTTTTATCTAAAAAGTATAAACTTTATTCCAACATATATAAAAATACACCATAAAAATCCCTATATATAAGGGTAACCGGGCAAATTCTCACAATAAGCATAATGCAATTGTGAAATTAATCACATAAACATAACCCTGTCTGAGGCCTGCAGACATTCAGTCCAAAAATATATCCAATTGTATGTATGGCGAAATTGAGTATACTACTCAGCTAGTTTCAAAAATTGAAAAAATCTGCAGCAAAGTTTCTATGTTCTAACAGAGTCAGAAGATCAAAGATTGTATATCGCTCTAATCTGTATGCAGATAGAATCAATGAACAGTTCGCCACCATGTATTCACTGCTGTCTCATAAATTGTATGGCATCACCTGTCTGTAACTTTTTTAGATCTTACAATTTTTCAGGATGAGAACAATGTTTTACATACTCAATTATTTAGAAAGACCATTGCAAGTAATAGTTTATTACATGCTTACAGTGCACATTATTGTCCAGTTATCAAAGGAATCCCAATGGGTCAATATTTAAGGGCTAGATTAGACGGAACTGTAGTACAGAAGAAGGTTTTGAAAGAGAGGCCCAGCCATTAAAGAGAATCTGTACTATTCTATTTGTACAATAGAAAACATATCAATTGAGTCATTGTTATCTCCTGGATCCCTCTTTGCCATTTCCGCCGGTCCCCGCCACGTGCCTGGCTTTTAATCGCCAGTTTTAGGCAGTGTTTACAAACAAAAAACAGAGTCTCTTTAAGGAAACGCTTAAAAGATAGGGGTTACAAACAGAAATGGCTTAGTGCACCATAGAAGAGAGATAAAGATACAAATAGACAAACTTTTATTTGGGGTGAAGGAAAAACAACGAGATGAGGGGTTGAGTTTATTCTTAACTACTTCGCATCCAGACCTTTTTTCCCACTTATTGACCAGAGCAGTTTTGACAGTTTAGCTATCTCCTTATTTAATCAGAAATAACTTTATCCCAGGGGCGGAGTCAGCCATGGCCGTGTAAAAACGCTGGTGCCTGGAGCTCCTCACCCGAGATACTTAAACAGCATAGATAACCTTATTCCAGACCTTGTAAAAGGTCTCGAGGTGATGGCCAGAGATCCCCGGAGAAGCCAGAGAAATCAAAAGCACTATACCGAGGTGACTTGCAAACTCAGCACTAAAAACAAGTCTGTCCAGACCTATCAGCGGGTGCCTCCCAAGATGGCTGACAGCTCACTGACGAAAGACAGGCCTAACAAAGACACAGAGGCTGCTGAAATGATCTCTAAATCTTTAAAGGAAATCTGGGACTACCTCCATAATTTACCTACCAAGGAAGACCTTTCTGAATTCGCAGACAAAATCACCTCATCCACGAGGGAAGAAATACGAGGCATACAGGAAGATCTGAGTGTTCACGAGGAGCGGCTTACTGCCTTGGAACGTGAAATATCTACGCTGCAATCTGAGGTCGGTAAACTTAAAGAAGCACAATCGCAGCAGAAAACGCTAAATAGCTTGCTGAGATCAGGGATGGAAGACCTCCAAAACCGCAGCCGCCGAAACAATATTAGAGTGAGGGGACTGCCTGAAACTATTACTACGCAGCAACTCGAAGAGACACTGGCGTCCATCTTTAATGAACTACTCGGCAAACCAGCAGATACGCCGCTGAAACTTGATAGAGCCCACAGAGCTCTCAAGCCCATGCCAGCACCAGATGAACTTCCCCGCGATATCATCTGTCGGGTCCATCACTTTGCAACTAAAGATGCCATCATGAAAGCAGCACGCCAGAAAGACGCCATTGAATATGAGGGAACCCCCGTGATGTTGTTTCAGGACTTGGCGCCCAGTACTCTCATGCAACGCCGAGCACTACAGTCATCAAATCGCTTTGAGAAAACGAAATCACATATCGCTGGGGCTTTCCATTTCAACTGATGACTTCAAGAAACGACAAGTCATACACAGTGAAGACGCCTGCCGATCTGCCAGAGCTGTTCCGCACTTACGGCCTACCCACAGTCGAGGCCCCGGAATGGCAACCAGATCACATCCCAACTGGCCTACCTCAGCGTCCCAGACAGAGGAGACAACCACGCGATCAGCGTTAGCCGACACGAAACAGGAACACGGAGGTCGTGGACAATCTGCCAGATAAGTACTGTTCATGTGCCTTAATATTCTATCCTACTCCTGCTATAGAACTACTGCGCCATACCGGTTGCCAACCAGAGGACTGTGTCCCAAAAACTCGCCATTACTCACTCTCTCATTGCTTCCCTTACTCCCTTATGCATGATGGCTAAAGATAACCTTTCTATATGCATCCACGTATAGTGGCGGACTTCTGTTAAGGACTTCACGTAAGAATTAGATACCTTATTCTAGCGGTATTTACAGCCTATATTACTGTCTTCACTAGTAATACCAGAGATACAGTCTATGATTTAAT
This sequence comes from Hyperolius riggenbachi, assembly GCF_040937935.1. Classification (NCBI taxonomy): domain Eukaryota; kingdom Metazoa; phylum Chordata; class Amphibia; order Anura; family Hyperoliidae; genus Hyperolius; species Hyperolius riggenbachi. The sequence goes on along the minus strand of NC_090646.1, from coordinate 305,711,651 downwards.
TACCCCTGAATGACTTGATTATGTATGTCTATGTGATGCATGCTTGATCCACACAAAGGCTAAACTGAGGGGTGCTTTAAAGAGCTTATTATGACTAGCAACTGATCTCTATAGATTTAACATATGCCTAAACTGGGTGCAAGCCTATTTATACATATTAATCTGCACAGCAGAGAAATCCAAGTTAAGCACTTCTCTATATTAGAGACATTTGGGTGTGGATCACGCATGCAAGTGAACGTTTGCAATGTTTACCTATGGATAATATGCCTATGCCCTCTATGAGGGCGTATATATGCCTATCTTTATCTATCCTACTATGTAGATGCATGCTGGATCAATCTGCTATAAAATGTCTCTACACATGCATGAATATGGCGGACATCAATGACAGGTTTTACATTGCACAATAGAATGTATATAAGAGCAGCTTGCTGTCCAGACTTGCCTACCACCTCCAGCCTTCAGCTAGTTGTACCAACTGTCATATTGTCTCACGCTGCCTCCTCTTTTCCTCTGAGAAATGGAAAAAGGTGTTCTATTATACTCCTGGATGGGTGGGGAGAACCTTTACGCCCTGTGCGACGATGGTTCCCCCGCTCCCTCATAGGAAAGTCTTACAGACTACATACCACTTTACGGTATTAAACTCATGTAGTTACAGTAATGGCCCACTTTTGGGCTATTCCTTACTGTTTATGTTTAAATTTTTAGTCCGGGATAGGTGGCCAACGAACGTTTTTGTCCAATCAGATCAATTGCCAATCTGAAGATATCTCTTAATGCCAGGGGGCTTACACGCCTGAAAAAAGGTCCTCATTGCTACATGATATGCACAAACAGCGAGCAACCATCGTATTAATACAAGAGACACACTTTAAAGGTAATAATCCACCAAAATTAAAGGATAAGAGATACCAATCAATATATATGAGCAATTCCCCTGACTCCAAAACTAAGGGCACAGCGATTCTCTTACATAAAGACTTACTGATTAGTGAAGTGGAGACAACAAAAGATGACCAAGGCAGATTTATCAATATGAAATGTAAGATTGGAGGTCACAAATACACTATAAGCTCAGTATATGTACCTAACGCTGACCAGGTGGCCTTCCTACTGCGATATTTGAATATACTGGATTCTTTTGCAGAGGGAAGTGTCATTATCGGGGGAGACCTTAATATTCCGTTAAATCCTACTCAGGACACCTCACATGGCAAATCTTCCATTCCATATAACAAACCAAACAAATTAAAAAAAGCTTTGCATGACCGCCAGTTAGTGGACATATGGAGAACCCTCAATCCAACCACACGAGACTTCACATACTACTCCACAGTACATGGCATATATACCAGAATAGACTATTTGTTGATCTCACATAATTTATTATCTGACTCTCCCCTTGCAGACATTGGAATTATGACGTATTCTGATCACGCACCTATTTCTCTGACTCTCGACTGCAAAACTCGCAAAACTAGGCCCATGAACTGGAAATTTAATACCTCCCTGCTTGAAAACAAAGATATTGTCTCAAATATCAAAACCGAAATTGAAAGATACTTTACCACTAATTCAGCTGAGGATATGTCCTCTGTAATTGTCTGGGAAGCACATAAGTGTGTGCTAAGAGGCTACCTGATTCAATTGGGATCACGACTCAAAAGGGAAAGGGAACAGACACTAAAATATCTGACGTTAGAGGTACACACACTAGAAACCAAGCATAAACAATCACTAAATCAAACAGATCTCGATAAGCTCACCAAGGCAAGAGAATCAATTAAAAAAATTATACAATCTAAAGCTCGTTTAGCCGCATATAGATGTCAAAACCTATTCTACCTGCATGGAAATAAATCAGGACGCTTATTAGCTAGAGCCCTGCGACAGCAGCAGCAAAGAAACTACATATCGCAAATCATAGATTCTACCTCTAAAAAACATATTCGCAGTGAATCTATCGCTGATTCCTTTCGAAATTTTTACTCAACTCTTTATAATCTTAAGAAAGATAGTCCCCCTGATACGCATACCTTAATGGGAAAAATAAAGACTTATCTAGCTGAATCAAAAATGCCTAGGCTCCCCCAGATGTAATAGAGTCTATTGAAGAAGACTTCTCTGAGACAGAAATCCTATTAGCCATACAACAAATTAAACCAGAAAAGGCTCCAGGGCCAGATGGCCTACCAATCGAGTATTATAAAAAATTTAAGCAAATCCTTTTGCCACACATGAGTAAAGCATTCAATGCTACAGCCGATTTAGATAATCCAACCCCGTTCCCTCCCCAAACCTTAGAATCCCACATTTCGGTGATTTGTAAACCCGGAAAGGACCCAAATGCGTGCCAGAGCTACAGGCCTATTTCCCTCCGTAATTTAGATTTAAAGATTTTGCCAAACTAATTGCCAACAGACTAGCCCCCCTCATCGGCGATATTGTTGATTGGGACCAAGTGGGGTTTATCCCTGAACGTGAGGCTAGGGACAATACCACACGTACTCTGGATCTGGTCCAGTTTGCCCGGTCGAGGAATATCCCATGTATGCTACTATCTACAGACGCTGAGAAGGCCTTTGACCGGGTAGACTGGACCTGGATTATGGAAGTCCTATTATACATAGGGATGGGCCCCAAAATGATGATGAGTATTAAAGCCCTGTACTCCCTTCCTTCAGCGCGAGTCCGAGTCAACGGGGTCCTTTCCTCACCGCTTTACATATCAAATGGCACGAGGCAGGGGTGCCCGCTCTCCCCTCTCATTTTTGCTTTGTCCCTGGAGCCTTTTCTGTGTCAGATCCGAAACCACCCAGATATAAATGGTATTCATCTGACTAGTAGACCCCAAAAAGTCGCGGCATATGCGGATGATTTATTATTTTTTATCACAAACCCCTTAATAACCCTACCAAATCTTCTAGCTGAATTTAAAAAATTTGGAGACCTCAGTCTCTTCAAAATAAACTTTGACAAAAGTGAAGCACTCAATATTAATTTACCTCACAATACACAAGCTCACTTAGCCACACAATTCCCCTTCAGATGGAACACTACACATATATCTTATCTAGGGACAAAAATCACGCCAGATGTGAAAGATCTCTTCCAGATGAATTTCCCACCACTACTTGAGATTCTGAAAGCAGACTTAATAAAATGGGATCATCCCCACTTCTCTTGGATGGGGAGAATTGCAATATTGAAAATGAACCTGATGCCCAGACTTCTTTATTTATTTCAAGCTTTACCTATTTATATACCTAATTCATTCCTTCGAAGGGCCCAATCATTATTTGGTAAATTTATCTGGAAGGGAAACCCCCCCCCATCTCAAAAGACAAATCATCCATAGACCTAAGCACCTTGGTGGCCTAGCAGCTCCTGACATTCAGAAATACTACTATGCGGCCATACTGACAAGGATAGTCGACTGGCACCGACATCAACACTTTAAACAATGGGTTGAGGTAGAACAAGCTGCTACAACCTTTCCACTCATAAACCTGCCATGGTCATCTGTGGTTCCACGGCGCTCCTGGACTAGCCTGTCGACAGTACACAATGCCCTTAGGGTTTTTGCTTTGACAAGGTCCAAAAAAGATATCTCACCATGGCCCCCTCCTCATGTCCCAGTACTGGACAATACTGAGTTTGAACCAGGCTGTTCGAACCACTATCTGCGAGAGTGGAGGAAAGCTGGTATTAATACCGCAGACAAGTTGTGGAGTCGAGGGAATTGGCTCACGCTGACCGAATTAAAAAATAAGTTTAGTAATCAGAATCTGGATTGGCTAGGGCTGACCCAGCTACGTTCATTCCTTAGAACATTAAATATACGCCCAAATCCTACCAGACCACAATCTGGGTTTGAAATACTTTGCCATGCCCAGGGATCTACCCAAAAAACCCTATCTGTGATATACTCACTGTTAGTTGATCAACCTCTTGATTCACTTTCCTATTTTTCCAAATGGGAGGGAGACCTTCAATGCACATTCTCTGAGGCTCAACGATCCAAACTATGCATATTTGCCCATAAAACCTCTATCAGTGTAAAAACTCAAGAAATAAATTATAAGATACTCTCTCAGTGGTACTACACTCCACGAAAGCTGCATCAAATCTTTCCTAACACAAGCCCATTATGCTGGAGAGGATGCTCCTCTGTGGGCTCTTTGATACATCTTCTGTGGGAATGTACTTGCTTAATACCTTTCTGGAAGAATGTGGAGTCTCTAATAAGGGAAATGACAGCGAGGGAGGTCTCCTTTACCCCACAATTTTTTCTTCTCCATCTCAATAGCTGGAGCATCAAGGCCTACAAACATTCAGTGGTAAGACATATCCTTAATGCAGCGAAGGCACTCATAGTACGTAAATGGAAAACGCGAAACGTACCTACCCTGAAGGAGTTGGATACCGAACTGAACCATATAAGTAATATGGAAAATACAATAATGACACTACAAAATCGGTCAGAACAATATTCTAAAACTTGGAGACTATGGTCCTTTTACAGGGAATCTGAGGAATTCCGTAATCTTCTGTCTATATAGAGATCACTATAGGCTAAGATCCTCTACATTTACCTCTCTTCTCGCCCCCTGGCACTGCTTCAGACGCCTGTATTAATATTCAGTTCAGAGAACGTTGGCCTCCTATCACCCGGACTTAGTAAGTTGTGTTACAACCCCCTTACCCCCCCCCCCCCACCCTCATCTTCCCCTTGTTGTCCCTCCCTACCCTCCCACACCCTCCATCTATGCCCCTCCATCCCACTGTCATACTAGATGCAAAAGATATACTGATGTTCCAGAGAGATATACAATCAATACATCAAATATAATATTCTCGCTTAATAAATGAAAACATCTTGCATCACTGGGTTTACTTTAATTATCCGTTTTATTATTGCATTAACGTGTGAACTGACTGTTTATGTAATATCTTTATTAACAGTTGTGAAATATTTATAGTGCACATGCTTTTTCTATACAAAAATGTTATGCTGGATGTAGAACTCTCTGTTGATATGTACTACATTTCTTGATTTTCTCCTGCACTGTATGACAGTAACCTGTTTTACCCCTGTTCTGTTAAAAAATCATAAAAACTTTACAAATAAAAGTATTTGAAAAAAAAAAGAAATAACTTTATCCCTACTTAGGACACAGAAATGAAATATATATTGTTTTTTCAAGACAAACTAGGCTTTCAATTTTAGTTTTCTATGAATTTTAATGGGAAAACAAAGAAAAAAATAGAAAAAACATTTCTTAGTTTTACCAATTCCAGTTTAAAAATAAAAAGTGCTACTGTAGATAAAAAACACAAATTTTGTTTGGCTATTCTTACTGCTTATCTCAAAACTTAGATTATGTTCCAGTCACAATTTATGGTGAAGATATTTGATTCTGAAATAATGCTACAGAGTGTATTTTTCACTATGAAATGAGAAAATAAAAGTATTTTTAATAGTAAAAATCAATCTCGGGGGCGTGGCTTGGCTATGGAAGGGAGCGGTCGCACATGCTAAGAGCTCCGTGAATCCCTTCGGTTTTAGGCACCTCAATAGCGGGAACTCTTTAACATGAGCACTGAAAAGAAGAAGGGAACAACCCGGAGGAGGAGAGGGAAGAAACTGAAGGGAAATAGAGGAGAAATTGACTTTTATTTCCGCAACTCTTCCCAACGCCAAGGCCCTGTATCGGAAGACGACACTGACGCCATCTTGACTGAAACACCGAGAGCTTCGCAATCGCAGCAAGCAGCGTGCGGCTCCATCATGGGACAGGCCTCAGAGTCTTCCGGAGACAATTCGGACTCAGGAATCGACATTAAAACCCTACTACGCTCAATTCCTACTAAAGCCGACTTTGAGGTACTTGCATCCCGCATTGAGAACGCGTACAAACAAGACATCGCTGAAGTGCGCAAAGACCTGAATGAGCTGGGAAATAGAGTCGACTTACTTGAAAGGAGCCAAACGCGATCAGAAGACCTGCTAAGAACAGTGGTCACCCGTCTGGATTCTCAAGATAAACGTATGGATGACCACTGGATGAAAATGGACGATCTCGAAAATAGAAGCAGGCGTAGCAATGTTTGGGTCAGGGGCTTGCCGGAAGCCACAGGCCCGGAAGACCTGTTGCCTTCTCTGGAGGGTATCTTCAGAAAACTGCTAGGTAAGCCGGACACCTTCCCAATCGAGATCGATAGAGCTCAAGCCATAATGACGGCTGCTCGGGAACAGCGTGAGCTAGACTTCGATGGCACTACACTACATTTCTACGCAGATATCTCCAAACACACCCTGTTCTTAAGGCGAGCGGTTAAACCTCTGCTTGAGGCCCTGAAATCTGCGGGCGCAACATATTCCTGGGGGTACCCTTTCTCCGTTATGATCAAGAAAGATGGTCAGTCACTCCTTTTCTAGTCACCAGTCGACTTACGGAAGGTGGAAGAAAAGTTTTGCTTGGACAATATTCTACTGCCGGACTGGCCTGCTCCCGCCAAAGCGATCCCGCTACCACAAAGAGAGTGCTGGCAAACGGCCTCTGCTAAGAAGAGACGCGGTAGAACAACCGATCAGGCTGATAATGACAGCGGTGCAGACTCCGAGACTACACTTGAGTGAGTACTTTCCCCCTTTGTCTCCTCCGGGATGGGCCCCAGAAAGCAAGAGTTCCACTTGAATTTTTTCTCGAAGAAATTTTCAACATGGAACGTTAACTTTACGTATGATAGTTTGGCAGGTTGCCTTTTTTCTAACTACGTTTAACAGTTTGGCAAAAGTTTTTTCTCATTTTTGGTCACGCACAAGTCCTCAGATCGACCGTGTATGATGCTTCCTCACACGACTTGGCTGAATATTCCCCCCCCCACCCCTGGCCACTCTTGTTAGAGAAGGGCTCGGATGTGGGCCTGGTATGGCGAGGCCTATTTACCGTGTGGCTGAGTTGCAACTTCCCAGGCCATTTTGACTCTAACTAATCATTTTTCCTTTCACAGGTTGAACTGGCTTGCTCTTCAATGGCCGTAACTGAGCACGAGTTGCCTTTGCACCCTAGCATTACTTGTTGCATTTAAATGTATAAATACTGAATATGGCAATTGTTCCCTATACTGCTATCCTAGGAAATACATCAATCTCTTCCCAAATACTTATATCGCCACAGATAGGTTATCCCTATCCTATATAGATACGGCGTAAGTGAAAAGATCCACATATCTGGCTGAGGGGGTTGAAGGGGGGCGATAGATAGTTATACACAAGAATAAGATGATGCCTACCAATAATGGATAGTTGCAATCACTTCTTTCATGTTATCTGCACCTAAGTAATATATTTCCCGTGTTAATATGTAAGGCCCAGGCTAAAAGTGATATCTAGTTCTTTAAGCTTATTCTTCATATTGAATGTTTATTGTTCATTTAGGAAATGATGCTATCTAAAATATAGTGCCTTCCGCAGAGGGATGCTCGATGCCTGTCTTGGCGCTCCGCCTGGTTTTCCATTTCCCCCAAAGAGTCCCTGCAGTCTTAGGCACTATGCTTTTTTCTTTCCTCCTAGACTGTGTGGTCCCTTTTGCTGTGTCGTTGTCATTGATCCCTATGGGTAGCGACACGGCGGTGAGGTTTTTTCCTCAATTATCTGTTTGTAGGTGTGTAAGTTCTGTCTACTTTCTTTTCTTTCCTTTCCTCTTTATTTTCCTCTTCTTCTTTTTCTTTTCTTCTCTCCTCTGGAGTCGTACCCAACCCCCCCCCACATCTACTATAGTGAACCATGTCAGACATGCATTTAATGGGTGAACATAGATTGAAAATAGCCTCCCTCAATGTCAATGGCTTTAATGTGCCACATAAAAGGTCACAAATTCTCTATGGATTCCATAAGGAGAGAGTTAGTATATTAATGTTGCAGGAAACACATTTTAAAGAGGGCCAGGTTCCTGATTTGTCCACCTCCAAGTATTATCCACAATGGTTCCTTAGTGCTCCTAATACTACTAAAACCAAGGGCTAGAGGTGTAGCGAACGGTTCGCCGGCGAACGGTTCCAGGCGAACTTAGGGGGTTCGCGTTCGCCTGCACCAGGCGAACTTTTGCGGAAGTTCGATTCGCCCCATAATGCACTATGAGGGTCAACTTTGACCCTCTGCATCACAGGCTGCAGGCACATTGTAGCCTGCAGCCTCCGGCGGCCATTACACTCACTCGTGTGCCTGCTAGTGAGAGGAAAGGGACAGCTGCTGCAGACTTTTTCTCCTAGGGACAGAGTAGTTAGGTTCTAGGCTGCTTTGCTTGCTCCTGACTGATTATTATTGCTTTTAAAGCACCCAGCAACCGCTCTTTTCAGAGCTCAACCTGTACATTTTTTTTTTCTGTGTGTCAAACTGACACTTTTGTTGCATGCACAGCCTTGCTAATTGATAGTGTGTGTGCCACTGCCAGCAGCCCAGCACATTCAGTGACTACCTGTGTGTGTGACAGGGAGCTGCACATTGTACTACCCAGTACTGCACATACCCCAGTACCTGTTGTGTTTACTTAACCCACCTCATCACTGCATATACCTAGCGTTGTGTTGAGTGAACCCAGCTCACTGCATGTAACTACCTGTTGTGTTGAGTGAGAACCCACCTCACTGCATCTTAAGTACCTTTACTGTTGAGTGAACCCAGCTCACTGCATCTAACTACCCAGTACCTGTTGTGTTTACTTAACCCACCTCATCACTGCATATACCTAGCGTTGTATTGAGTGAACCCAGCTCACTGCATCTAACTACCTGTTGTGTTGAGTGTGAACCCACCTGGCCACCTCACTGCATCTAACTACCTGTTGTGTTGAGTGAGAACCCACCTCACTGCATCTTAAGTACCTTTACTGTTGAGTGAACCCAGCTCACTGCATCTAACTACCCAGTACCTGTTGTGTTTACCTAACCCACCTCATCACTGCATATACCTAGCGTTGTGTTGAGTGAACCGAGCTCACTGCATCTAACTACCTGTTGTGTTGAGTGTGAACCCACCTGGCCACCTTGCTGCATCTAACTACCTGTTGTGTTGAGTGAGAACCCACCTCACTGCATCTTAAGTACCTTTACTGTTGAGTGAACCCAGCTCACTGCATCTAACTACCCAGTACCTGTTGTGTTTACTTAACCCACCTCATCACTGCATATACCTAGCGTTGTGTTGAGTGAACCCAGCTCACTGCATGTAACTACCTGTTGTGTTGAGTGAGAACCCACCTCACTGCATCTTAAGTACCTTTACTGTTGAGTGAACCCAGCTCACTGCATCTAACTACCCAGTACCTGTTGTGTTTACTTAACCCACCTCATCACTGCATATACCTAGCGTTGTGTTGAGTGAACCCAGCTCACTGCATCTAACTACCTGTTGTGTTGAGTGAGAACCCACCTGGACACCTCACTGCATGTAACTACCTGTTGTGTTGAGTGAGAACCCACCTCACTGCATCTTAAGTACCTTTACTGTTGAGTGAACCCACCTCACTGCATCTAACTACCCAGTACCTGTTGTGTTTACTTAACCCACCTCATCACTGCATATACCTAGTGTTGTGTTAAGTGAACCCAGCTCACTGCATCTAACTACCTGTTGTGTTGAGTGTGAACCCACCTGGCCACCTCGCTGCATCTAACTACCTGTTGTGTTGAGTGCGAACCCACCTCACTGCATCTTAAGTACCTTTACTGTTGAGTGAACCCAGCTCACTGCATCTAACTACCCAGTACCTGTTGTGTTTACTTAACCCACCTCATCACTGCATATACCTAGCGTTGTGTTGAGTGAACCCAGCTCACTGCATCCAACTACCTGTTGTGTTGAGTGAGAACCCACCTCACTGCATCTTAAGTACCTTTACTGTTGAGTGAACCCAGCTCACTGCATCTAACTACCCAGTACCTGTTGTGTTTACTTAACCCACCTCATCACTGCATATACCTAGCGTTGTGTTGAGTGAACCCAGCTCACTGCATCCAACTACCTGTTGTGTTGAGTGAGAACCCACCTCACTGCATCTTAAGTACCTTTACTGTTGAGTGAACCCAGCTCACTGCATCTAACTACCCAGTACATGTTGTGTTTACTTAACCCACCTCATCACTGCATATACCTAGCGTTGTGTTGAGTGAACCCAGCTCACTGCATCTAACTACCTGTTGTGTTGAGTGTGAACCCACCTGGCCACCTCGCTGCATCTAACTACCTGTTGTGTTGAGTGAGAACCCACCTCACTGCATCTTAAGTACCTTTACTGTTGAGTGAACCCAGCTCACTGCATCTAACTACCCAGTACCTGTTGTGTTTACTTAACCCACCTCATCACTGCATATACCTAGCGTTGTGTTGAGTGAACCCAGCTCACTGCATCTAACTACCTGTTGTGTTGAGTGTGAACCCACCTGGCCACCTTGCTGCATCTAACTACCTGTTGTGTTGAGTGAGAACCCACCTGGCCACCTCACTGCATGTAACTACCTGTTGTGTTGAGTGAGAACCCACCTCACTGCATCTTAAGTACCTTTACTGTTGAGTGAACCCAGCTCACTGCATCTAACTACCTGTTGTGTTGAGTGAGAACCCACCTGGCCACCTCACTGCATGTAACTACCTGTTGTGTTGAGTGAGAACCCACCTCACTGCATCTTAAGTACCTTTACTGTTGAGTGAACCCAGCTGACTGCATCTAACTACCCAGTACCTGTTGTGTTTACTTAACCCACCTCATCACTGCATATACCTAGCGTTGTGTTGAGTGAACCCAGCTCACTGCATCTAACTACCTGTTGTGTTGAGTGAGAACCCACCTCACTGCATATAGCTAGCATACCCCCGAGATGGACAAAATGGACAAACCAGGTAGAGGCAGACCCAGAGGAAGGCCACCAAGCACCGGCAGGTTGTGGCTGTGCGAGGTGGTGTTGCTGTGATTTTGTGCGGACCTGCCCCAAAATACAGTGCTCAGAAGAAGGCACGTGCCATCACTTCCCAAAATCGTGAGGAGGTGATTGAGTATTTAACACAGAACACCTCATCTCCAGCAGCCACCAGCGCTACAACAAGCACCACATCCGCTGCATTTGACACTTCGCAGGAGTTATTTGGTGGTGGTGGTGAAATCACTGATTCCCAGCCACTACTGCAACAACAACAAGAAGGCGCAGGTACACCACCTCCTACGTCTGAGTTAGGTGGCGATAGTATGGACGTAACGTGTGTGGATGGGGATGATGGTGGACCACCTGAAGTTGGTGCACTTGAGGAGGTGTCTGAGGAAAGCGCAGCTGGCCAGGAGGATTATGATGACGATTATACGGATACCACATATGTTCCCGGTAGAGGAGATGACCAGGTGGACAGTTCAGAGGAGGAGTCAGAGAGGAGTAGAAGGAGACGACTCCATGATAGAAGCAGAGGGAGCTCGTCCTCAGAAACAGCTGGGGGCAGTGTCCGGCGCCATGTATCACCAGCTATGGCCAGCCAACACACATGCCCTTCAACGTCAGCTGCTGATGCCACCCTAGCGCCATCACCCCAAGGGGGTTCAGCGGTTTGGAAATTTTTTAACGTGTGTGTCTCAGATCGGAGCAAAGCCATCTGTTGTCTCTGCCAGCAAAAATTGAGCCGTAGAAAGGCCAACTCTCACGTAGGGACAAGTGCCTTACGAAGGCACCTGGAGAGAAGGCACAAACAGCTATGGCAAGAACACCTGAGGAAAAGCAGCACCCCTCAAAAGACAAGCCACCCTCCTTCTCCTCTTCCTCCTTCAGGTGCATCGTCTTCATCCACTTTCTCCCTTGCACCTTCACAGCCGCCCTCCTCCACACCGCCTCTTCCCTTGAGCGGTTCCTTCTCCTCTGCCCACAGCAGTACCCAGCTGTCCGTGAAGGAAGTATTTGAGCGGAAGAAGCAAATGTGTGCCAGTCACCCTCTTGCCCGGCGTCTGACAGCTGGCGTGGCGGAACTATTAGCTCGCCAGCTATTGCCATACAAGCTGGTGGAGTCGGAGGCTTTCCGTAAGTTTGTGGCCATTGGTACACCGCAGTGGAAGATACCAGGCCGCAATTATTTTTCACAAAAGGCCATACCCAAACTGTACCATGCAGTTGAGAGGCAAGTGGTGTCATCTCTGACACACAGCGTTGGGTCAAGGGTCCACCTGACCACGGATGCCTGGTCTGCCAAGCACGGGCAGGGCCACTACATTACATACACAGCCCATTGGGTCAACCTGGTGACCGATGGCAGCAAGCAGGGAGTACGTGGCTGCGCAGAGGACCGACTTGTCACACCTCCACGGCTTGCAGGCAGGCCTCCAGCCACCTCCTCTCCACCTGCTATCACCGCTTCGCTGTTGTCATCCTCCTCCTCTCCCTCCTCCTTGGCTGGTGCCACCATCTCCTCTCCAGCTACACAGCCCCAGCACCCCAGGGCCTATGCTGCATGCCAGGTGCGACGGTGTCATGCAGTGTTAGACATGTCTTGCCTGAAAGCGGAGAGTCACACTGGAGCAGCTCTCCTGGCTGCTCTTAACAAACAGGTGGAGCAATGGCTGACCCCGCACAAGCTTGAGATCGGCAACTTGGTGTGTGACAACGGCAGCAATCTCATTGCTGCGTTGAATTTGGGAAAGCTCACACACATACCTTGCATGGCACATGTGCTTAATCTGGTCGTGCAAAGATTTGTGTCCAAGTACCCAGGCTTAGAGGACGTCCTGAAGCAGGTCAGGAAGTTGTGTGGGCATTTCAGGCGCTCTTACAAGGCCATGGCACGCTTTGTGGACATTCAGCGTAGAAACAACTTGCCGGTGAGACTCCTGATTTGCGATAGCCCGACTCGCTGGAATTCTACCCTGCTGATGTTCTCTCGCCTGCTAGACCAAGAGAAAGCCGTCACCCAGTACCTGTATCATTACAGTACAAGGACACAATCTGGGAGGATGGGGATGTTGTGGCCCAACAACTGGACACTGATGCGAAATGCATGCAGGGTCATGGAGCCATTTGATGAGGTGACCAAACTGGTGAGTCGCGATGAGGGCACCATCAGCGACTTGATCCCCTACGCCTACTTCCTGGAGCGTGCCGTGCGTAGAGTGGTGGATACAGCTGTGGAGGAGCGTGAACAAGAAGAGTTAGGGCAGCAGGAGTCGTGGGGGCCATTTACACACGAACCCGATGTTTCCACAACACCGGCGGCAGCACAGAGGGGGGAGGAAGAGGAAGAAGAGGAGTCGTGTGGGGAAGGAGAGGAGTCAGACTCTGATGATGGTGATGATGAGAAAGGTGTTTCTGTGGAGGAGGAAGAGGCGGCGGAAGGAGAACAACCGCGGCAGCCATCACAGGGGGCTTCTGCTGCTCCACGTTCCCGTGGTATTGTTCGTGGCTGGGGAGAGGAAGAGGAGTTGCGTCCCGTCACTGAGGAAGAGCAAGAGGAAATGGAGAGTACATCTGCATCCAGCTTTGTGCAGATGTCCTCTTTCACGTTGTCCAGCCTGTTGAGGGACCCCCGTATCAAAAAACTCAAGACGAATGACCTGTACTGGGTGGCCACGCTACTAGACCCTCGGTACAGGCACAAAGTGGCGGACCTCTTAGCAACTCAACAAAAGGTGGAAAGGATGCAGCACTTGCAGAACAAGCTGTCAATGATGCTTTACAATGCATTTAAGGGTGATGTGGCTGCACAACGCAATCAAGGTGCCACTGGCAGTAACCCTCCTCCTCCCAAGTCCACGCAGGCAAGAACAGGACGCTCCAGCGATCTCAGGGTGATGTCGGACATGCGGACGTTCTTTAGTCCAACTCCTCGCCATAGTCCTTCCGGATCCACCCTCCACCAACGCCTGGACCGGCAGGTAGCCGACTACCTGGCCTTGAGTGTGGATGTAGACTCTGCGAAAAGCGACGATGAACCCTTGGACTACTGGTTGCGCAGGCTTGACCTGTTGCCAGAGCTGTCCCAATTTGCCATACAACTTCTCTCTTGCCCTGCCGCAAGCGTCCTGTCAGAAAGGACCTTCAGTGCAGCTGGAGGCATAGTTACTGAGAAGAGAAGTCGCCTAAGTCACGACAGTGTTCAGTACCTGACCTTTATCAAAATGAATGAGGAATGGATCACGGAGGGCTACTGCACGACCGAAGACTAAGTCAGTCCCCACACACAGCATCTCTGCCTGCTGGCCGCTTGACTGCCTTCTCCGCCACTACCAACAGGGTCCAGGACTCTAGGCGGATTCCTGAATTTTCGCTACACTAATTTTTCTGGTGCGTGTACATGTGCCCATCCCCCTTCGTGACCATTACCTTGCCGCGGTGAAGGGGCTTGCGCATCACAATGAAGCAATGACCGCCGGCTATTTGAGTGTCTCGGGTGGGGGTGGCACCCAAAAGATAATAAGGTTGTTGTTTCATTGTGGTCAGACCAAATTTGATCAGCTGGACAGTCACTGTTCTGTCATTCAGCTACATCAGCCGGGCGAGCATATGGGCTGAAAAGCCACCATCACCTGCACTCTCGTCACGGTGCGCACCAGTCCAGCACAGCCGTCACTACACAAACGGCTGTTTGCAGTCACTGCATACCTTTCACTGCATCTGTGACTGCACATTATACCTGGCAGTCAGTGCATAACTTTCACTTGAATGGATACACTTGTAAACAATTTAAAAATACAACCATGTAAACTTTCAAACAATTTAAAAATACAACCATCTATCATTTTCAAAAAATTAAAAAAAAGGGCAAAAAAACTTGCCCTCCGTAAAACATTCTTGGCAAATGCTTTCGACTTGGTTTGTCTTCCGCTGGCTCAAGGGTCCATCTGACCACAGATGCCTGATCTGCAAAGCACGGTCAGGGCAGCTACAGCATGGGTCTCAGCAGGCTACCACTTCGGGCCGGAATCCAACCTTCATTCCCCGCGGCGACAATGGCAGACTTGCCCTCCATAACGGATTCCCGTTAAAGGATTTAAAGTTAATTCATTTCAATTAGGGCCGCAAAAGGTCCTCCTGAGTCCTGTATTGTTATTTTTGGTCACTACCTCGGGGCGGGCGTGCATGCCTGCCTGCCTCCCTCCTTGCCTGGATGTGTGGTGGTAGACATTGATCAGGCTCCAACTGCGGAACGCAATACAAGAGGGAGCTCGTCCTCAGAAACAGCTGGGGGCAGTGTCCGGCGCCATGTATCGCCCGCTATGGCCAGACAGCCAACATGCCCTTCAACCTCAGCTGCTGATGCCACCATAGCGCCATCAGCCCAGGGGGGCTCAGCGGTTTGGAAATTTTTTAACGTGTGTGTCTCAGATCGGAGCAAAGCCATCTGTTGTCTCTGCCAGCAAAAATTGAACCGTGGAAAGGCCAACTGTCACGTAGGGACAATTGCTTTACGAAGGCACCTGGAGAGAAGGCCCAAACAGCTATGATTGGCAAGAACACCTGAGGAAAAGCAGCACCCCTCAAAAGACAAGCCGCAGAGAACAACCGCGGCAGCCGTCACAGGGGGCTTCTGCTGCTCCACGTTCCCATGGTATTGTTCGTGGCTGGGGGAGGAAGAATGGATACACTTTTAAACAATTTAAAAATACAATTATCTAAACTTTCAAAAAATTTAAAAATACAACAATGTAAACTTTCAAACAATTTAAAAATACAACCATCTATCATTTTCAAAAAATGTAAAAAAAAGGGCAAAAAAACTTGCCCTCCGTAAAACATTCTTGGCAAATGCTTTCGACTTGGTTTGTCTTCCGCTGGCTCAAGGGTCCATCTGACCACAGATGCCTGGTCTGCAAAGCACGGTCAGGGCAGCTACAGCATGGGTCTCAGCAGGCTCCCACTTCGGGCCGGAATCCAACCTTCATTCCCCACGGCGACAATGGCAGACTTGCCCTCCATAACGGATTTCTAATAAAGGATTTAAAGTTAATTCATTTCAATTAGGGCCGCAAAAGGTCCTCCTGAGTCCTGTATTGTTATTTTTGGTCACTACCTCGGGGCGGCCGTGCATGCCTGCCTGCTGCCCTCCTTGGATGTGTAGTGGTAGCCGTTTCTCAGGCTCCACACCGGATTCCATCCCTCATTCCCCGGCCATTACCCGGGGTCACAAATGGCAGACTTGCCCACCTCCATATGATTCTCGTGAAAGGAATGTGGTGTCATCTTTGCCCGCCATAACTGGTTCTCGTTAAAGGATTTAAAGTACATTCATTTCAAATACACAGCAGGGCCTCGAAAGTCCTCCTCCTGTATTGTTATTTTTGGTCACTACCTCGGGGCGGGCGGGCGTGCATGCCTGCCCGCTGCCCTCCTTGGATGTGTAGTGGTAGCTGTTGCTCAAGCTCCACACCGGATTCAAACCCCTCATTCCCCGGCCATTAGCCGGGGTCACAATGGCAGACTTGCCCGCCTCCACAGGATTCTCGGTACTGAACAAGTACACAGCAAGTAGAAAATGTAATTTAAAAACAAAACGTAAGCTTTTTAACAATGCCATGGAAAGTTGAGAAGGAAGTCACACATTACCTGACATCACTGAGTGAGGAAGAGCAATCTCGCCATGTTACGCATGGCCGTCACTACACAAACAGCTGTTTGCGGTGCGTTACACAGTGAGTTTGGTGTGTCAGTGCGAAGCAGTACTCTAATTACACTCCCTGATTGATGTATATACATGCAAGATGTTTGAAAGCACGTTATGCCTGCAATTTAGCATTCAATGTGATTTCTGCTCTTAAAACGCTGCTTTGCGTCACATCCAGATTTTCCCCCGGGACTTTTGGCATGTATCCCACTCCGCCATGCCCCCCTCCAGGTGTTAGACCCCTTGAAACATCTTTTCCATCACTTTTGTGGCCAGCATAATTTTTTCTATTTTTCAAAGTTCGCCTCCCCATTGAAGTCTATTGTGGTTCGCAAACTTTTCCCCGAACCGAACCTTCCGCGGAAGTTCGCGAACCGAAAATTGGAGGTTCGCGACATCTCTACCAAGGGCACAGCTATAGCCTTAGAGCTAAGAACCTCAATGCCCAGGTTGTGGACAGTATGGAAGATGAAGACGGCCGATTTATCTTTCTCAAACTGATCATTGAGGGGAAACCCTTTACGATTGCAAGCATTTACCTTCCCAATAAGGCACAGACCTCCGCTCTCTCAAATATCCTCGAGAGATTGGACCGTTTTAAAGAGGGTTATGTGATAGTCGGGGGAGACCTGAACTTCACTCTGGATCCTCTCCTTGACATCTCTAAGAGCCATTCTTCTGTTACATATAAATCATTAAAGGCAGTCAAGGGAAGGATCCTAGATATGCAGCTGATGGACGTATGGAGGATTTTTCATCCCACAAGTCGAGACTACACCCACTTCTCTGCTCCTCACAATGTATACAATAGGCTGGATGTGTTCCTGATCTCACATGCACTCCTCTCGTTTCACGCCTGCTCCTCAATTGGATCTCAGACTTGGTCTGCTCATTCACCAGTTTACCTAGAGCTCAAAGATATCTTCCTTAAAAAAGGTAACACTTCTTGGCGCATGAACACAAAATTATTTAAAGATCAAAAACATGCCTTACATTACTCACAGGTGCTTTCAGATTATATTTCTCATAATTGTAATGAAGAACTCGGCCCCAGCCCTGTATCCATTTGGGAAGCTCATAAATGCGTCCTTCGGGGTGCCATGATCCAGATGGGGGACAGATATAAGAGAGAGAGGAGTGCACAGATAGCCGAGATATGGTATGACATTAAAAAACTAGAGCTACAGCATAAACAAACTCTGGCAATCCAGACCTTGGCACTTCTAACAGAGAAGCGTAAACAGTTGCTACAACAGTTTGAATTTAAAAGGGTTGATAACTTTATCAGATATCGCGCTCATTTATATGAATATAATAATAAATGTAGCCGTATCATGGCCAGATCCCTTCGTATGCGTCAGAACTCATCTTTCATCCCAAAAATTATTTCTCGTTCAGGTTCCCTAAAGGTTAAAACAGAAGATATTCTACAAGCTTTCCATAAATATTATTCTGAGTTATACAATATAACTGGAACACTCGATGACAAACCTGAGGAGTCTGTGAGCCTGATCATTGACAGATTCTTGGATAGATATAAGCTCCCTTCTCTAAATACAGAACAATTGGAATTTCTCAATGAACCCTTCACAGAAGACGAGTTTCTTGCAATGGTAGGGTCCCTCCCTAATGGTAAATCACCTGGCCCAGACGGATTTTGTATTGAGTATTACAAAAAATTCAAAGCTACCTTATCCCCTCTCTTTACCAAAGCCTTTAATGCTTTATCTGTCACTTCTCCTCCCACTAGAGGTATGCTTCAGACTCATATCACTGTTATCCCTAAGCCGGGCAAGGACCCCCTGTTATGTGCTAATTATCGCCCCATTTCGCTTATTAATGTAGATTTAAAAATAATGTCAAAGATCTTGGCCAACAGGCTCCAAACGGTTATGCCATTCCTTACCCATACAGACCAGGTAGGCTTTTTGCCCGGACGCGAAGCTGCCGACAATACAATCAAAACCATACGGTTGATGCAGTCTGCACAGAGAGCCAGGACCCCTACCCTCTTGCTTTTCATAGACGCCGAAAAAGCATTTGATAGGGTTTCCTGGCTCTTTTTGCAGAGGGTATTTAATTCTAGAGGCATAGCCTCAGATATGAATTTTTACCAAAAAGTGTTCGCCTTATACCAATCTCCTACTGCAAAAGTCAAGATCAATGGTCATTTATCTGATACGATCCCTGTCCACAATGGGACTAGACAGAGTTGCCCCCTGTCCCCTCTCTTGTATATATTATATATGGAAGCACTTTCAGCAGCAATTAGAATTAACCCGGACATTAAAGGGTTGACAGTTGGCATCAAAGAATATAAATCTGCCATTTATGCTGATGAGCTTCTGTTATATATAACTTCTCCTATGACCACTTTGCCTAATTTACTCAAGGTAGTGATGGAGTTTGGCTCACTGAGTAACTATAAAATTAACACTTCTAAATCAGAGATCCTAAATATCAGTGTACCGATTTCCCTTCAATCTACTATCCAAAGAGCCTTCCCCTTTGTTTGGAGACCACAACACATCACATATCTTGGGGTTCACCTGTGCTCGGACCTAGGTAAATTATATGACCTTAACTTTGTCCCTCTGCTGCAGACTCTTGAGAAAGATGTGGACTCTTGGGGATCCCTAGCCCACTCTTGGATGGGTAGAGTGAACATCCTGAAGATGAACTGTATGCCCCGTCTATTATATCTCCTTCAGACTATCCCAATTTCCATTCCCTCCAGCTTTTGGAAGAGGTTTTCTAAAATGATGTCCCTCTATGTGTGGAAATCCAGAAGGCCTAGAGTAGCGCCGAGTACCCTACAAAAACCAAAAGCAGAGGGTGGACTAGCGCTACCACATCCCAGAGCCTATTACTCAGCAGTACACCTTAACCGGATTATTGAGTGGACTCATAACTTGAGAAATACCCAATGGGCTGAATTGGAAAAAGATATTTTAGGATACGCCCCGGGTGCGGGATTATAGGTATGGCCTACATGCCGCCCCTCTTTCTCCCCTGGAATATTCTCCTTAACCCGAGAAACATATAAAGTCTGGGACAATTTACTCTCCCACCACCGCATAGCTACATACTTAGGGCCTGACACTCCAATATGGGATAACCCCTTATTTCCACCTGGCCTCTCCCAATCTAACTGGCGTCGAAAGCTTACTTCTACCACTCTCAAACTGAAACAGGTATGGCAGAATGACAAGCCAATAACACTGACCACCTTGATTGGATCATCCAGTGATCCTGATGAGGTTTATTTCGAATATATACAGGATCTTCTCAAAAAATTAGCATATTGTGATAAAGTTCATTATTTTCTGTAATGTACTGATAAACATTAGACTTTCATATATTTTAGATTCAAATACACACAACTGAAGTAGTTCAAGCCTTTTATTGTTTAAATATTGATGATTTTGGCATACAGCTCATGAAAACCCAAATTTCCTATCTCAAAAAATTAGCATATTTCATCCGACCAATAAAAGAAAAGTGTTTTTAAAACAAAAAGTCAATCTTCAAATAATTATGTTCAGTTATGCACTCAATACTTGGTCGGGAATCCTTTTGCAGAAATTACTGCTTCAATGCAGCATGGCATGGAGGCAATCAGTCTATAGTGCTGTGACAGCGCTCCTCTTCTTTTCTACAATTTAAACATAGAAAAAACAATCGCACATAGTGCATTACTGTGAATCGCAAAGTACAGTTCCCCACACGTGCATAAGTGCTCAATTGTGCATCACTCGTGGTCTCTACAGCCCCTCCACACTAGCAGCCCACCAGATTGACACCACCTCACAGTCCAGGTGGGTCTAGCGCTTAGCCTATAGAGCGGCCAACTCCACGCGTGACCAGGAGCGCTGACGTCACTGGGATCTGGAAGGTCAGGAGACAGGCTGCCACGAGGAGCGGGGAAGTTCGGGACGCCGACACCGCCAGCAGAGAAGCTTTATTGCTAGGCTGCAATGCCTGAAATGCCTGTTATCTTCCTACACAAGTGAGTGCGCTGATATTGCGCAGGCCATAACTTTTAGCCCAACGGTTTTATGCTATGTGTGTTCTTATATGTTTTTCATGTGGAACTTGTCATTAAATATGGATCATCCAATTGTGAACTAAACTGTCGTGGAAGTGTCACTGGAGTTGGCCGCTCTATAGGCTAAGCGCTAGACCCACCTGGACTGTGAGGTGGTGTCAATCTGGTGAGCTGCTAGTGTGGAGGGGCTGTAGAGACCACGAGTGATGCACAATTGAGCACTTATGCACGTGTGGGGAACTGTACTTTGCGATTCACAGTAATGCACTATGTGCGATTGTTTTTTCTATGTTTAAATTGTAGAAAAGAAGAGGAGCGCTGTCACAGCACTATAGACTGATATTCAAGGACTTGTGATAGCGAACACTCGATTGAAGCATATGCTATTGCACCCGTTTGTACTTTGGCAGGCGCAGTTTGTGTTTATTATAGATGGAGGCAATCAGCCTGTGGCACTGCTCAGGTGTTATGAAGGCCCAGGATGCTTCGATAGCGGCCTTAAGCTCATCCAAAGTGTTGGGTCTTGCGTCTCTCAACTTTCTCTTCACAATATCCCACAGATTCTCTATGGGGTTCAGGTCAGGAGAGTTGGCATGCCAATTGAGCACAGTAATACCATGGTCAGTAAACCATTTACCAGTGGTTTTGGCACTGTGAGCAGGTGCCAGGTCGTGCTGAAAAATGAAATCTTCATCTCCATAAAGCTTTTCAGCAGATGGAAGCATGAAGTGCTCCAAAATCTCCTGATAGCTAGCTGCATTGACCCTGCCCTTGATAAAACACAGTGGACCAACACCAGCAGCTGACATGGCACCCCAGACCATCACTGACTGTGGGTACTTGACACTGGACTTCAGGCATTTTGGCATTTCCCTCTCCCCAGTCTTCCTCCAGACTCTGTCACCTTGATTTTCGAATGACATGTAAAAGTTGCTTTCATCGGAAAAAAATACTTTGGACCACTGAGCAACAGTCCAGTGCTGCTTCTCTGTAGCCCAGGTCATGCGCTTCTGCTGCTGTTTCTGGTTCAAAAGTGGGTTCATGCTTCCATCTGCTGAAAAGCTTTAGGGAGATGAAGATTTCATTTTTCAGCATGACCTGGCACCTGCTCACAGTGCCAAAACCACTGGTAAATGGTTTACTGAGCATGGTATTACTGTGCTCAAGTGGCCTGCCAACTCTCCTGACCTGAACCCCATAGAGAATCTGTGGGATATTGTGAAGAGAAAGTTGAGAGACGCAAGACCCAACACTCTGGATGAACTTAAGGCCGCTATCGAAGCATCCTGGGCCTCCATAACACCTGAGCAGTACCACAGGCTGATTGCCTCCATGCCACGCCGCATTGAAGCAGTCATTTCTGCAAAAGGATTCCCAACCAAGTATTGAGTGCATAACTGAACCTAATTATTTGAAGGTTGACTTTTTTTGTTTTAAAAACACTTTTCTTTTATTGGTCGGATGAAATATGCTAATTTTTTGAGATAGGAAATGTGGGTTTTCATTAGCTGTATGCCAAAATCATCAATATTAAAAGAATAAAAGGCTTGAACTACTTCAGTTGTGTGTATTTGAATCTAAAATATATGAAAGTCTAATGTTTATCAGTACATTACAGAAAATAATGAACTTTATCACAATATGCTAATTTTATGAGAAGATCCTGTACAGCTATCCTATTTCCTCAAAAAAGAAACCGATAAGGACTCCTCAACTAGATCAGTGACAGATTTAGAAGATATTTGTTTCTCCCGCCCTAATGTTGAACACAGAATTTCATATCTTTATAATCCTTTACTCTCTCACTTATGTGACAGTATCCCTAGTTTTAAGTCCAAATGGCAAAACAAACTGGGAATCTCTATCTCTGATGCAGGGTGGACAAAGTGTTGTATTTTTGCTCATAAATGCTCTCTTTCGGCCCGGGCGCAGGAGAATGCATACAAAATCCTCACAATGTGGTACAAGACTCCAGAAAAACTTCACAAATACAATCCCAGTATACCAGACCTCTGCTGGCGCTGTGGCAGTGAGGTAGGCGATATGATCCACATATGGCATAGTTGCTCTAAAATTGTTCCCTTCTGGACAAAAATTTGCAAGATTATTGCAGCTATTAGAAATATTAAGGTTAACAATGACCCAGCACATACCCTGTTATTAAACTTAGCCTGCCCTATAAAAGTTTACAAAAAATAATTAATTCGCCATATCCTCACTGCAGCATGCCTTACTATTCTAAATTATGGAAATCTTCTTATTCGCCATCTATCCAAGATTGGAAAATAGAACTGGATGCACTAAAACAATCAGAACAGGTCATTTTCTTGGCCTCTGACAGAGAAGAGAAATTTAATGTACTTTGGAGAAGGTGGGAACTGTTTGTGCTTTCTGAGGAAGGCCAATCCCTGTTAACTGAACAATCCGGTTAGAGGGATGTTCTCTGGGGGGCAGTGGGGTACGACTAAGCAGAGAAGGACGTGGCTGAGGCTTTAGCTATGTCGTCCTCTTGCTTCTTTTCCTTTATTTCTCTCTTTTCTTTTCTTCCTTTCTCTTTTCTTTCTCTCTAAACATTAGCTTATTTTGCCACAATGGGTTTAAGAACTCTCATCATAACATAAATATAACCATTTGAATCTGATCATGTTGACTCCTTTCTGGCCATTGTCTTGCCTCTGCATATAGCATCGCAAAATTCTTTTTCCCTATTTAATCTATTAAGATTTTTCTAAATGGGCGTGATCGTGGTCAGGAGTCAACGTGATATTAATACCAAGGTCATATAAACATTCCTTGTCAAATGTTTCGATCAACATGTTGGTTGTACTTGAGATAATTACCTTTTTGTATTGAACCCATCATGTACCCTATATATCTTTTTCTTTTCTGTATTTCATGACTTATTGTATGTTATTTCTGAAAAATTTTTGAATAAAAATTATTATATTAAAAAAAAATCAATCTCATTAGCTCAGGAAACATATATTCCCATTCACCAATTAGTGCTGCATCAGATAGTGCCAGAAATGTGCACAGGAGCAAGCCCAATCCTGCACAGCACTGCTTCTTTACAAGTCAGTAGATCTACTGACTTGTGGCTTAGATGAAGTCACAGAGGACGTTGATCTACTGACTTGTGGATAAAGTGGTTAAGATATTCTCTACAGAGTAAGAGTATACAAGCTATTTTGAAGAAACATAGATGTTTTTTTGACATGTGAGTCCAGCCTAAAAAGTTTGGTACCCAGCACCCTTAAAGTGGACCCAAATTAAAAATACAAAATTTCAGAAATAAAATCTATTTTCTAAATTATAATAATAAATAGCAGCCTTTTTTTCAGCTGCATGATGAGAAATATCAAATATTTTACATTTATTGGAGAAACCCCTCCCTTCCTTTCAAATTGCAGGCATTTTCCCGGCAAACTGGTGGAGTAGATGGTGTCCGGCAATGGAGGAATTGCTAATGGCTGCCACCTGTATAACCCTAGTTATGGAAAGAGAAGGGTGAAAAGCATGCACTGAAATGCTCATAGGCTTGAAGGAGTGTTTATTTATCTTTGTATGTGTCAGAGTGGTGCAACTAAATATTTTTTATTAAAAAAATGTTTGGTTTGGGTCCGCTTTAATATTGTTTATAGAAAATCCAAGTCAATTACAGATCAATCAGTGACAAGTCATTTTGAACAACAAAAATGTAAATGCTGCATTTACAAAGGTACACATAGATGTGGCGACTGTAATCAATGTAAATATGTAGGACAGGGATCACATGTGGTAATTGACAGTAGAAGCAGAATAATTGAATGCAAACATTTTGCGAACTGCAATACAAAAGCAGTGGTTAATCTTTTTCTGTTTAAATGCTGCGCTTTTTACGTCGGTATGATGGATAGACAATTCAAACTGAGCATATATGACTATATATATGGTTTTCAATCTCGAAATTTGAAGTCAGTGATTGTACATCATTTATTTTTGATACATGGCAAAAATTACTAAAAAATCTGCTTCTATGTGTTAGGTAGGATTCATCCTTATATCAGAGGTGGTGATATTGAGAAACAACCATGCCATGCAACCCCCAGGATTAAATTAACATATATCGTAAGGCTGCATTTTTGAATGATTAAAATATTCCCTGGAAGATAATGCTAATGTGATTTCTCTTGTGATAGTTAACTACAGCCTTAGGTATTTATGCAGTTAGAGGACCACTTATATGTACGGGGTTTGCGTGAAAGACTTTCAACAAGGGATCAATGATAAGGATTTGATCCTTGTAATTTGATCCTTATATAACTAGTAGACCCAAGCCCATTTCAAAACGGGCTCTAGGTCTATCTTTTAATAGTGCGCAACCGCTGCACGCACATGCCACACGCGTGCACCCGCAGCTCGTGCACACGCGCACCCGTCCACCTGCCGGCCCGGCTCACTGGCCCCATCCTTTCTCAACGGCTGTCTGGGTCCATGCTGTGCACATGCGCAGTAGCAAAAAGCACGGACCCTGCTACACAAAGACAGGCACACGCAGGGACACAGGGGTTTTACTATAGAGGATTTTGCCACCGTATTGGTGCGGATTTTGTGTTGGGATCTTTCGTGCATGCCATGATACAATATATGGTGGTATTTGTACATATACCTGATATGATTGTTTTTTAGATTGTGCTTTCCAGGCTATCCACAAGATGGCGAAATTTTACCATATGCAGTTGCTGAGGTATTCTTTAATATCAATATATTGGTTATGTTCAGTATCCTTAACATTGGCTTTGTAGTTTTAAAATATTTGAAATAAGGTCTACAATGTTTAATTTAATTTTTATTTTGATTCCTATTTTTGATTCAAATTAGCCCACGTCATCAATACAATACAATACAATACAATAACATTTGTAAAGCGCTTTTCTCCCATAGGACTCAAAGCGCATAGTTGTGTCTCAGATTAATACAGGGTTGCAGGCTGGATTGTGTTACAGAGGAGATAGTCAGATGTTCATGAATGCCAGACTAAAGAGGTAGGTTTTCAGTTTAGACTTAAATGCTTCCAGGGATGGAGCTGTCCTGATTGGGTGTGGCAGGGAGTTCCAAAATGTAGGGGCAGCATGACAAAAGGCTCTGTCTCCAAAGGTTTTGAGGTGGACTCTGGGGGTGACCATGGTGTTATGTCCTTTTGATCTAAGATTGTGGGGGGTGTGATGCAGTTGCAACAAGTCCTTCAGGTATCCAGGGCCCAGATTGTGCAAGGATTTGAATGTCAGTAAGCCGATCTTGAACAGAATTCTCCATTTTATCGGTAGCCAGTGGAGTGAGCTCAGGGTTGGTGTTATGTGGCAATGGCGGGGTTGGCTCGTTAACAGCCTTGCGGCGGCATTCTGTACTAATTGCAGGCGGCGTAAGTCTTTCTTATGCAGGCCTGTGTAGAGGGCATTGCAGTAGTTTAACCTTGATGTGACGAAGGCATGGACTAGGGTTGGAAGATCCTCTGAAGGAATTAGGTGTTTAATCTTTGCAATATTCCTTAGATGAAAGAAGGAATGTTTCACAACAGCTGAGATTTGATTCCTGAAGTTTAATTTTCCATCAATCAGTACTCCCATCACCACCCCTTTCTTGTATTTTCCCTACAAGACTTCAAGTGTGAAGTGCGCAATCCTCTTCACAAACAGCACATGTGTATTTCTGCGTGCATCTAGTGGGACCACTTTGGTAGAGCGGTGAGATCATGTGATCCAGCGGAGTTACCAGCACGGGGCCCACGGGATGGTGATGTCAGTGGGAACTGATGAACTTTGCAATCTTATGCAGCGGTTGCTTTTGCATTCTGCCGGTGGGAAGATACACCATGGAGACCACTAAGGCATGAGGACCTTTTGGGTGAGACCACTCCTTATTACCTTACCTGTGCCTAGAAATTGCTGGACAAAGCTTACAATACCGTGATGCACACAGTATTCATGTTATAGTGTGATCCTAACCCTGCTATATTGCCAGCTACAATTCATGAGACAGCAGTGAATACATGGTGGCGAACTGTTCATTGATTCTATCTGCATACAGTGAGGGATGGAAGGGGGCCGCAGGCTTAGGGAATCCCAGCATGGTAGGGGCAGGCTAGCCGGGAAGGACGGGGTTAAGCTTCTGGGTGGGCAGAAGTGACAGGCTGGGGTTTGGTAGAGGAAGGCAAAGGGGATTGGCTGGGAGGCAGGGGCAGAGGATTGTGGGAGTGTGACGAGGGAGGATTGACCACTTGGGCAGCCAGCGTGAGAGGAGAGAGAAAGCCCGCACTGCTGCTCCGAGTTACAATGGCAGACTATGATGTTTTAATGCAGCTGGTCCGCAATGCAGCCGCTGCGAATGGGGCACAATGGGTGCAGGATCAGCTAGCATCCAGCCAGGCTGGGCCGTCGGACCCCCCCACCTTACTGGAGCCAGCAACGTGTCCACGCAAGTCCAGGCCACCTGAGCGGCTCAGCCCTGAAGTTACGCCACGAGCACATCGCCGCACAGGACTCAGAGCCCCTTCGGGGACCCTCCGCCTGCTGCCCATGCACCCAGCCCCCTTCCAGGGCAAGCAGGTGGGAGGAATCCGACTAAGAAGTGGAGCTCACAGGGTGGGAAGGGCTCCAAGTCCAAGGCCCCTAGTCGCCCTTCCGTCTCAAAGCAAGTGACCACGGCGTCAGCTACGGCTGTCGCCCAAAGAGATTTGCATCCTATAAGGAATATACCTGTGGGAGCTGATTCCGCCGAGACCCAGTCTGACTCTGCCACTTCTGGGTCTCGGTGCTTGTTCCCTGCTGATGACGCTGCCGGTGGCTCACAAGCTGCATTTCCTGATAGGCGAAGGGCGCGTTCCCAGTACACCCTCCGCAAAGGTAAACAGTAGTCAGCTGACTCCGGTCTGCTGACAGAGCGGTGTCAGCTGATCGTTCAGCTGACACCTAGGCAGGGCCTTGCCGTGTGATTGGTTGTGTGGAGTGTGGCCGGCCACTGATTGGATGCTGTTCTGTATTTAAACCTGCAGAGTGCTCTTAGTCATCGCCCGTGATAAGCATAGCTTTGGCTAGTTGCTGGGTGCTCACTCTATTTGTTACTGATATTCTGGATATTGACCTTGGATTGTATTTGACTACTCTGTTGTGTTTAACCTCTGCTTGATTCCTGGAAACCCTTTGCTTGCCGCCTGGACCGACCTCTGCTAGTTACTGGACATCCCTTGCTTGCTGCCTGGACTGACCTCTGCTAGTTACTGGACCTCCCTTGCTTGCTGCCTGGACTGACCACTGCTAGTTACTGGACATCCCTTGCTTGCCACCTGGACCGACCTTGGACTGTTACCGGATATTCCCTGTATGCCACTTAAACTGGAAGATAAGTATAAGTCTACTTTCCTCATCAGTCAAGTAACACTGTGCATTTAGTCTGACATAAATCTGTCATATATCATTCTGCTATCAGTTGCACAACTTGCATGCAGACTAAAAGTAACTGTGTTATTCTTGCATCAATTATCACCTGTTGCTAATACTGCATGCAAGTCTGCTTGGACTTTTTCATAACTCTAATCAATTTACCGTTGCTATTGCACCTTGCATGAAGACTTATCATACCTGGATCACTTATTACCTGAACTGTGTATGTGACACTGCTGAACTGTGTTACTGGCCTCAGTAGTGGCTCCTGGAGGTATAGCTTCCTTCTACGTCAGCTCGTATGCCTTGCTCGCCTAAGTCCTAATTAAGGCCAGCTAGCCAGGCAGGGACCAGCTAGCCAGGCAGGGACAGTGTAGGTGTCAGTTAGTGGTGTTCCAGACAGGGATATCTAGGTGAAGAGCGAGACCTCTAGCCTGGGACATACACGCTGTAGAAAAAGTTACAATGGGGAGCGCATGACCATTGATCAGTGTGAGTATCCCACCTTGTGGGAGAGCCACCTCGTGACAACAACAATCCCTAGTATAAGCAAAAATCACCAGATGTCTTCAATCTCACATATACGTTTTATTAATCGTCCAATAAATACAGCCATGAAAAAAAACCTCCTATCCTTCCCTTAAAAAAGTAAATTGTCACTTTTTTAAGGGGGGGATAGGAAGGTTTTTTTCATGGCTGTATTTATTGGACGATTAATAAAACGTATATGTGAGATTGAAGACATCTGGTGATTTTTGCTTATACTAGGGACATACACGCTGACTAGGGAGTGACGATGACAAGCCTTACACATCCTCAACTTTTGCACCAGACTTTTGCAGCTCCTCTCATGGTCCCCTCCATTAAGCACTGGCTCCTTCATCAAAATTCTCTGCCGCAGGAGGTTCAAGAAGTCTTCAGGAGCCCGAGTGCTCTCGAAGACGGTCCACTTCATATTGCGCATGCGTGAGGGTGGAAGAGAGCATGCTGACACATACGCAGTGTGGCGCCGTCTGTCTTCGGGAGCACTCGGGCTCCCAAAGACTTCTGAAGCCTCCTTCGGCGGCAGAGAGAGCAGTATTTGAGCAATTGGTCAAATACTGCTACCCCTAGGGAGCCAGTGCTGAAACGCTTGGACCATGAGAGGAGAGTGAAAGCCCTATAGGACCCAGACTCTCCTTAGGTAAGTATCTGGTTGACTACAGGAGATTAGTAGTAAGAAAAATGTCAGATCTCTTCTGTGTTGGCCACACCTGGTTCGCAGTTGTTGGGTTTTGCAGCCCACATATCATAGGCCGCATGGACAGGTAATAAGGTATTTTATGAATGTTGTGGCATAGTCCATTTGTTCCCTGATGAGGAAGGTTTCCCCTGTAGCTGAGGATTGAAAGCTGGTTGTGAACAAAAGAAAAAGTAGTGTGTGCTCAGACCAGGTGTCACCTTCCTGAGGGGGCATAACATTTGCATGTCACTGCTGTATCCTGCAGGAGTCAGTCCAGACTAAATACTTTGTATCTCAACAGTGTCTGCACTGCTTCCCATTTTTGGGGGTACAAGGTTAAATTTGCCTAGCTTGGTGCAAAACTAGCCCACATAGCTGTTCCCCTCTTTTGCAGGTAAGTGGTGTGCATAAAATTGAAGAAATTGAGGGTCAGATATGAGGGGAGGTTCTGTACAAGTGGTTGAAGATGAAGTTCCAATAGTTCTGACAGGTGGGATGTAAGTTTATTCCAGTGATTATTGGGAGTTCTGTGGGGTTAGTAAGTGACTTATGGATTTTTAGTAGATGGTAAAAATGCACTGATGTAGGGTTTGTTATAAGTATGTAGTCTTTTTCTGATTTATTACTGAGTTTTCTGTGTATTCTTTGGAGGAATCGTGGGGCAATATCTCATAGTACCCTTCATCTTGCAGGTTTCTTTGTACTTCTTGTATGTATTCTTCCTTATTCATTAGGACTATTCCTTACCCCTTTGTCAACAGATTTAATGACTATTTCCCCATCAGCATTTAGATCTCTCATGGCCTTCTCTGTTTTTGTCAGATTGCGTTTGCCTCCTCTCTTGTCCATATTTTTGAAGTCTTCCAACACCTGGGTGTAGACTACCTCTATATATGGTCCTCTATGGGTTGTTGGATTAAAATTGGATTTACTTTTAAGATTTGTGTGTATATATTTCTCTAGGGCTAGCTCTTCATGGTCTATGATGATGTCTTCCGACTGTGTCTGTGTTAAGGATGATGAGAGATGGTTTCATCCTTCATTGTAGTGCGGTGTTGTAGTTTTTTCATAGTAAAAAGTATGTTTCCTGGTAAAGGCATTTTAAGTCGAACAGTTTAAGTTGAGGGGTTTTGAAGAGCAAAAGGATAAGTCTCTGCTTAATACTTCTTCTTCTGTTTTAGTTAGTGTGCGTGAGGTGAGATTGAATATTGATTTACAAGGTTGTTCCTAGCAGGTTCATTCTGGTCAGACGATTGAGAATTCTCTGTATCAGATGAGACCATTTTCTTTATGGGTTCCTGACTCAACTCTATGGTTGTGCTGGTTCCTGCTGTGGCTTCTTCTGGTTGTATGTCATACACGCTGAAGTCCAGAATGTCTTCTGGTGATTGGGGGGGGGGGGGGGGGGAGACTCCAATTCTGCTGCACTTTTTCTATTCGTGATGATTCATGGGCAGCATGGTGGTGTAGTGGTTAGCGCTCTCGCCTTGCAGCGCTGGGTCCCCAGTTCGAATCTTAGCCAGGGCACTATCTGCAAGGAGTTTGTATGTTCTCCCTGTGTCTGCATGGGTTTCCTCCGGGCACTCAGGTTTCCTCCCACATCCCAAAAACATACAGATAAGTTAATTGGCTCCCCCCTAAATTGGCCCTAGACTACAATACATACATGATATATACATAGACATATGATAATGGTAGGGACTAGATTGTGAGCTCCTTTGAGGGACAGTTAGTGACAAGACAATATATATACTGTACAGCACTGTGTAAGATGTCGGCGCTATATAAATACTAAATAATAACTAGATGGTGTCGTTTCTGAAGAAACCACAGGATGTTGACTATGTGTCTGATTGGCTGAATGTGGCTCCGCCCACCTTGCCAAATTTTAACCCCAGTCCCCCAGTGACCCAGTGTGCCAAGTCTGGGAACTCTGGCTTTAATACAGTGAGAATTACAGCTGTTTACATTTTCTCACTGAAGTCAATATGCAGTGGGATGTGGGGGGATGGGTGGAAAAACAAGGGGTGGGGGAGAGCGCACTCAGGTTGTCATTCAATAAAAATGGCCAGCCGGCCGTGGAGTATTCTCACCTGGATCTGTGGCTGACTGTCCCATACGGGGTGACCAGCAGAAAGGCTTTGTCCCACTTGGACCGGGGACCAAGTCTTGGCAGAAGTCCTCCTCCACAAGGCGTGAAGACGATAGCCTCCTTCAGAGCTGTAGTAGCAGGCTGCTGTTCTAGTATATTTTCCACCTAGCCTGAGTGCTGTGATGCCACTATAGGCGGCTGCACTGTCAGGCAGGTGGAAAATATACCAGAACAGCAGCCTGCTACTACAGCTCTGAAGGAGGCTATCGTCTTCATGCCTTGTGGAGGAGGACTTCTGCCAAGACTTGGTCCCCGGTCCAAGTGGGACAAAGCCTTTCTGCTGGCCACCCCGTATGGGACAGTCAGCCACAGATCCAGGTGAGAATACTCCACGGCCGGCTGGCCATTTTTATTGAATGACAACCTGAGTGCGCTCTCCCCCACCCCTTGTTTTTCCACCCATCCCCCCACATCCCACTGTCTACTGAAGATTATATACCACCTAGAGTGGCACCCAAGAGAGCAGCACCCTTCGATGACAACTACACAGACTTGCACAGTATTGTCAAGATCGCTCCCTCTGTCCAACACAGGGGTTTAGGCTCTTTTCCTCTTCACTGAAGTCAATAGGAAAAATCTGATTGGCTGTTTGTGGCTCTGCGCACTTTTTGGGGTCCCCAAAATGTGACAGAATGTTTCAGCTTCACTCCATGACCAAGTGACCCAAGTTTGGGGAGGCGGTTGTCAGTCTGATTTGGATCACTGAGGGGAGAGCATTGTCTACTGGAGCTCTGCTCAAAGGACCTATCCGTGGTGTGCCTGTCCGACCATCAGTGCAGGAGGAGCGGAGAGAGTCCAAACTTTAAGGCCCTGCTTAGGCCTTTCGCTGGCAGGAGCCTACCTTGCAGGCCGGTTGTCTCAGGATGGAGCAGCCAGCTCAAAAACCCCCTGACCCTGCTTGCTTGGGAAGGGGAGTTGCAGCTACTGTGGAGGACACTGTTGCTTGGGTGCACGCAGTGGATGCTTGTTGTGTGCTGATCAAGGCCTTGAGATTTAAACTGAAGGAGGCAATCTTCTGTTACGGAGTGAGATGGCAACCTGGCTTCTTGAACATGGACCCTGAACTTGTGAATCTGAGGCAGAAGATTTGTGAACAGCAGACCATACTTGAAGGTCTTAAGGCTTGTGGTGGTCCCATGAGTGAGGACCTGGTCTGCTGACAAAGGTTTCAGGCTATGTTGTCTAAAGTGGAAGATGAATACTTGTGTGAAGGTGAAAAAGACTGTATAATTATTGAGGAGGGTAGTACACCAATGGAGCAATCCATAGTTACATAGTTACATAGTTATTTTGGTTGAAAAAAGACATACGTCCATCGAGTTCAACCAGTACAAAGTACAACTCCAGCCTGCTCCCTCACATATGCCTGTTGAGCCAGAGGAAGGCGAAAAAACCCTTACAAGGCATGGTCCAATTAGCCCCAAAAGGGAAAAATTCCTTCCCGACTCCAGATGGCAATCAGATAAAATCCCTGGATAAACATCATTAGGCATTACCTAGTAATTGTAGCCATGGATGTCTTTCAACGCAAGGAAAGCATCTAAGCCCCCTTTAAATGCAGGTATAGAGTTTCCCATAACGACTTCCTGTGGCAATGCATTCCACATCTTAATCACTCTTACTGTAAAGAACCCTTTCCTAAATAAATGGCTAAAATGTTTTTCCTCCATGCGCAGATCATGTCCTCTAGTCCTTTGAGAAGGCCTAGGGACAAAAAGCTCATCCGCCAAGCTATTATATTGCCCATTGATGTATTTATACATGTTAATTAGATCTCCTCTAAGGCGTCTTTTCTCTAGACTAAATAAACCCAGTTTATCTAACCTTTCTTGGTAAGCGAGACCTTCCATCTCACATATCAATTTTGTTGCTCGTCTCTGCACCTGCTCTAAAACTGCAATATCTTTTTTGTAATGTGGTGCCCAGAACTGAATTCCATATTCCAGATGTGACCTTCCTAGAGAGTTAAGCAGGGGCAATATTATGCTAGCATCTCGAGTTTTTATTTCCCTTTTAATGTATCCCAAAATTTTGTTAGCTTTAGCTGCAGCGGCTTGGCATTGAGTACGAATATTTAACTTGTTGTCGATGAGTACTCCTAAGTCCTTCTCCAAGTTTGATGTCCCCAACTGTATCCCATTTATTTTGTATGGTGCTAGACCATTGGTACGACCAAAATGCATGACTTTACATTTTTCAACATTGAATTTCATCTGCAATTTATGTGCCCATATAGCCATCCTATCCAGATCCTGTTGCAATATGACACCATCTTCCTGAGAGTTGATGATTCTGCACAATTTTGTATCATCTGAAAAAATAGCAACATTGCTCACTACTGCATCTACTAGGTCATTAATAAATAAATTGAAGAGCACTGGACCCAGTACAGACACCTGTGGGACCCCACTGCTAACAGTCTCCCATTTTGAGTACGATCCATTGACCACAACTCTTTGTTTTCTGTCCATTAGCCAGTTCCCTATCCATGCACACAGACTCTTCCCCAGTCCTTGCATCCTCAACTTTTGCACCAGACTTTTGTGGGGAACAGTGTTGAAGGCCTTTGCAAAGTCCAAGTATATCACATCTACAGCATTCCCAATATCCATATTAGCATTCACTACCTCATAAAAACTGAGCATGTTAGTCAAACAGGACCTGTCTTTAGTAAACCCATGTTGATGCTGAGAAATAAGATTATTTTCTAATATGAAGTCATGTATAGTATCTCTTAGTAACCCCTCAAATAGTTTGCATACAACTGATATTAAGCTTACAGGTCTATAATTTCCTGGATCTGATTTTTTGCCCTTCTTAAATAATGGGAAAACGTGGGCTGTGCGCCAATCCACTGGGACTCTGCCAGTTGAAAGAGAGTCACAAAAGATAAGATAAAGGGGTTTATCTATAACTGAACTTAATTCCCTTAGGACCCGAGGATGCATGCCATCCGGGCCAGGTGCCTTGTCTATTTTTAATTTATTTGGTCTTGCCTTCACTTCTTCCTGCGTTAAGTATTTAATATTAGGCTGACAGTTTTCCATCAGGTCCGCCGGGCGGCCCCACGCGAGGGATTGGTCGCAACATGGTCACCTGACTCTTTTGGAGTGTTATATAAATGAACACCAGGTCATCGTTAGGTGTGGAGTACATGCTTTAACAGCTTGAGAAAGGGCAGATTGCCCGAAACAGCGGAGCTGTCGCTGGTTGCTTGATCTCCTTGCTTTTATGCTTTGATACCAATAAAGAGCTTTTTTATGGAAGACGGTGCTGACTCATTGGAAACGTCTACTTGAGAAGATACCTGCAGTGCACAGGTGACTGGAGTGGAGAGCACGTCTCACGTTGTCCTCGGTCCTCCATAGGTGCTTGCTACATACTGTTTCGTTAAGTATTTAATATTACAGTTAGAAGATTGAGACTTTTCTGCCTCTGTAATTTGCAACAGTGTTGTTTCCTTTGTGAAGACAGAAGCAAAGAAAGCATTTAATAACTCTGCCTTACCTTGGTCATCCACCATTGAGTTCCCACCCTCATCCTTTAGGAGTCCTATACAGTCAACCTTTCTTTTTTTAGAGTTAATGTACTTGTAAAACTTTTTTGGGTTAGATTTGATATCCCTAGCGATTTGATTTTCAGCTTCGATCTTTGCCAGCCTAATTTCTTTTTTACAATTTTTATTGCACTCCTTATAATTGCTTAGTGCAGCCTCGGTCCCCTCCTGTTTTAGGACCTTATAGGCATTATTTTTCCTCTTTATCCCTAACCTTTCTATTCATCCATAGAGGCCTTTTTTTATTCCTAGACATTTTGTTTCCATATGGGATATACATACTACAATATTGATTGAGAATAAGTTTAAAAGCTTGCCATTTCCCTTCAGTGTCCTCCCTCCCCTTGTAGACCATTATCCCAGTTCACCAAACTTAGTGCCTGCCTAATTTGATTGAACTTTGCTTTTCTAAAATTCATAGTTTTAGTGGTCCCGCTGCCCCGTGGCCTATCAGTCACCAGATCAAACGTTATCATGTTGTGATCACTATTTTCCAAATGTTCTTGAACCTGCACATTTGATACATTATCTGGTCTATTAGAAATGATCAGATCCAGTAACGCATTCCCCCTAGTTGGTTCCGTTACCATTTGAGTCAAGTAATTGTCCTGTAGTGCTGCCAGAAATTTGCTGCTTTTACCAGAATGGGTAGCCTCAATACCCCAGTCAATATCTGGAAAGTTGAAGTCGCCTATAACTATGATCTCATTTTTACTTGCAGCTTTTACAATCTGCTGTAGTAATCGCAGTTCTGCAGCTTCATTAATATGAGGTGGTCTGTAGCATAACCCAATAAGCAATTGGCAACTTTTATTTCCACCATAAATATTTACCCAAACGGACTCCACATCTTCGCAATCTTCCTCCATCTCATCGTTGAGGACAGCTGTAAAAGAATTCTTAACAAAGAGACAAATCCCTCCACCTTTTTTCCCTGTTTTATCCCTCCTAAACACATTGTATCCTTTTAAATTAGCTATCCAGTCATGGCTTTCATCCATCCATGTCTCGGTTATTTCCACAATGTCATAGCCTTTGTCATTCATAATGAACTCTAGTTCATCTATTTTATTTGCAAGGCTCCGAGTATTCGTTACCATGCACTTTATATTTTTACCACCACATTTACCAATTTTGTTTACATGAAATGGGCTACTTGAAGTTTTACCAACCTCCTTAATCTTTACACTGTCCCCACCCCCCTCTCCACCTCCCATAATGTTAGGCTCCCACTGTCTTTTTACCTTATCTTGTCTACATATTGAGACTTTATCCTTCCGCCTCCCCCCAGATCCTAGATTAAAATCTCCTCCAACCGTTTAGCTATCTTCTCCCCCAATGCAGCTGCACCTTCACCATTAAGGTGCAGCCCATCCCTGCTGTAGAACCTGTAGCCGACTGCAAAGTCTGCCTAGTTCTCCAGGAACCCAAACCCTTCCTTCCTACACCAATTTCTCAGCCACTTATTTAACTCCCTAAGCTCCCTCTGTCTCTCAGATGTAGCACGTGGCACTGGCAGTATTTCAGAGAACACCACCTTGGAGGTCCTTGCTTTAAGTTTATATCCAAGTACCTGAAAATCATTTTTGAGGACCTTCCATCTCCCACTAACTTTGCCATTGGTGCCAATGTGTACCATGACAGCTGGGTCTTCCCCAGCCCAACCCAATAGTCAATTATTTCCGCTACATGCCGAACCCGAGCACCCGTGAGGCAAGAGACTGTTCGGCATTCACGGTTTCTTCGACAGATTACCCTATCTGTGCGCCTAATAATTGAATCCCCTACCACCAGTACCTGTCTAGCCTTAGCTGCACTCCTATTCCCTTTCTCGTTACAGCAGTCTGTCCCTTGGTTGCTAAGGAGCACATCCTGCTGCAGCATTGCTACTCCAGAATCATCCTCCCCAATATTACGCAAACAAGCATACTTATTAGTGAGGGACAACTCGGGACTAGCCTCCCTGCCACTTTTTCCCCTACCCCTTCTAACTGTGACCCAACTAGCGGCTACCTCTGCTTCTTGCTCCAGCTTTACTCCACCCACTTCATCTTCACCGATTCCATCCAGTGTCTGGATCGTGAGATCCAAGCTCATCTCCATGTTGTGTATGCGTCTCAGTGTTGCGAGATGCTCATTTAGCTCTGCGACTTCCGCTTCTAACTGAGTAACATGCACACACCCAGGGCAACAGTAAACACCCTCAATCCGCTGATCAAGGCATGCATACATGTTGCAGGATGTACACTGTACTGCATTGGCCAAGCATCCCTCCCACTGTACTTTGGTCAAGGGCCGCACGAAATCACGACAGCGCGACCTCGAACAGACCTGCCAGGCGGCCTGCCTCTGCCTTTTGTTTTGTCCATATTGGGAGGGGGGACGAAGTGAAAGGTATGCACTGACTTGACTAATACAATGTGCAGTCAGTCACACAGGTGCAGTTAACAGGTATGCATGGAGTAGTATATCACACATATGCTAGCACAGCCTTCCAGTATCCGTAGTTTCAGGTGCTGCATATCTTGCATCTTCACAGCACAGACAATTGCCTTCAGACGCCCCCAAAGATAAAAGTCTAAGGGGTTCAGATCGGGAGACCTTGGGGGCCATTCAACTGGCCCACAACGACCAATCCACTTTCCAGGAAAATGTTCATATAGGAATGCTCAGACCTGACACCCATAATGTGGTGGTGCACCATCTTGCTGGAAAAACTCGGGAACGTGCCAGCTTCAGTGCGTAAAGAGGGAAACACATCATCATGTAGCAATTTCGCATTTCCAGTGGCCTTGAGGTTTCCATTGATGAAGAATGGCCCCACTATCTTTGTGCCCCATATACCACACCATACCATCGTTTTTTTGTTCCAACAGTCTTGGAGGGATCTATCCCATGTGGGTTAGTGTCAGACCAATAGCGGTGACTTTGTTTGTTAACTTCACCATTCACATAAACGTTTGCCTCATCACAGAACAAAATCTTCCGCGTAAACTGAGGTCCTGTTCCAATTTTTGTTTTTCACATTCTGCAAATTCAGTGTGCCAATCTGGGTCAACCTCGTTGAGATGCTGCAGTAGCTGGAGTTTGTTAGGGTGCCATTTGTGAGTAGCTAATATCTGCCAAAGGGATGTTCGACTAATGCCACTCTCCAGTGACATGCAGCGAGTGCTATGCTGTGGGCTCTTGCTGATTGAAGCTAGGACAGCCACTGATGTTTCTTCATTAGTGACAGATTTCATGCGTCCACATTTTGGCAAATCCAACACTGAACCAGTTTCACGAAACGTAGCAAGCAGTTTGCTAACTGTAGCATGGGAGATGGGTGGTCTTGTAGGGTGTCTTGCATTGAAATCTGCTGAAATGACCCGGTTACTGCGTTCACCAGACATCAACACAATCTCTATCCGCTCCTCGCGTGTTAATCTCGGCGACATGTCAATGGCTGTAAACAAAGAGAAACTTGTAAATAACTCATGAAAGAATAAAGTTACATTAAAACCAAGCACAACATTGTTTTTCTTGTGAAATTCCCAATAGGTTTGATGTGTCACATGACCCTCTTCCTATTGAAAAAACAAAAGTTGGATTCAAAATGGCCGACTTCAAAATGGCCCCCCTCTCACATATACTAATGTGCCACAAACAGGAAGTTAATATCGCCAACCATTCCCATTTTATTAAGGTGTATCCATATAAATGGCCCACCCTGTATATATAGCATACATCAATACATTTATGCAACACAATAACATTTAAGTTGAGCAAGGGTACAGAGATAGGCATCGGGTATACCCAAATGCGTGATACATACATGGAAATATATCATCACAGATATACAGGATCTTCTCAAAAATGTTTTTAAAACAAAAAAAGTCAACCTTCAAATAATTATGTTCAGTTATACACTCAATACTTAATCGGGAATCCTTTTGCAGAAATGACTGCTTCAATGCGGCGTGGCATGGAGGCATTCAGCCTGTGGCACTGCTCAGGCGTTATGGAGGCCCAGGATGCTTCGATAGCAGCCTTAAGCTCATTCAGAGTGTTGGGTCTTGCGTCTCTCAACTTTCTCTTCACAATATCCCACAGATTCTTTATGGGGTTCAGGTCAGGAGAGTTGGCAGGCCAATTGAGCACAGAAATACCATGGTCAGTAAACCATTTACCAGCGGTTTTGGCACTGTGAGCAGGTGCCAGGTCGTGCTGAAAAATGAAATCTTCACCCCCATAAAGCTTTTCAGCAGATGGAAGCATGAAGTGCTACAAAAACTCCTGATAGCTAGCTGCAGCTGATCAACCCGCACACACACAAACAGACTGAAAGACAGCTTTTTCCCATCCGCCATAAACTTTATAAACTCTGAATCCTCTCTGAAATAATTAACACTGTGTACAAATTGTTTAAACATCTGTAATACCTGGCATACTTGTATAATTTCTTCTCTTCCTTGTTACTATCACTATGTTCCCTATATGCACCGTGGGGTTGTCATGAAAAGTAATTTCGTTGTGTTACGCAATGACAATAAAGTGAATTGAATTGAAATTGAATTGCATTGACCCTGCCCTTGATAAAACACAGTGGACCAACACCAGCAGCTGACATGGCACCCCAGACCATCACTGACTGTGGGGACTTGACACTGGACTTTGGGCATTTTGGCATTTCCCTCTCCCCAGTCTTCCTCCAGACTCTGGCACCTTGATTTCCGAATGACATGCAAAAGTTGCTTTCTTCCGAAAAAAGTACTTTGGACCACTGAGCAACAGTCCAGTGCTGCTTCTCTGTAGCCCAGGTCAGGAGCTTCTTCCACTGTTTCTGGTTCAAAAGTGGCTTGACCTGGGGAATGCGGCACATGTAGCCCATTTCCTGCACATGCCTGTACACGGTGGCTCTGGATGTTTCTACTCCAGACTCAGTCCTCTGCTTCCGCAGGTCCCCCAAAGTCTGGAATCGGTCCTTCTCCACAATCTTCCTCAGGGTCCGGTCACCTCCTCTCGTCGTGCAGCGTTTTCTGCCACACTTTTTCCTTCCCACAGACTTCCCACTGAGGTGCCTTGATACAGCACTCTGGGAACAGCCTATTCGTTCAGAAATTTCTTTCTGTGTCTTACCCTCTTGCTTGAGGGTGTCAATGATGGCCTTCTGGACAGCAGTCAGGTTGGCAGTCTTACCCATGATTGCGGTTTTGAGTAATGAACCAGGCTGGGGTTTTTTAAAAGCCTCAGGAATCTTTTGCAGGTGTTTAGAGTTAATTAGTTGATTCAGATGATTAGGTTAATAGCTCATTTAGAGAACCTTTTCGTGATATGCTAATTTATTTTTTTTAAACACATTTTTAT
This sequence comes from Hyperolius riggenbachi, assembly GCF_040937935.1. Taxonomy (NCBI): domain Eukaryota; kingdom Metazoa; phylum Chordata; class Amphibia; order Anura; family Hyperoliidae; genus Hyperolius; species Hyperolius riggenbachi. The sequence continues at coordinate 305,671,273 of NC_090646.1, read as the reverse complement.
GACTTCCGGTTCCGGCGCTGAGAGGAATGGCAGCATAGCAGTGAGCTCCGCTCGTAATCCTCCTCCCACCTCATTCCCCTATCATCTCGCCAAACAAATTTACTCCTAACTGTCATGTCAGAGCCCGGAGACTACCCTACTATGGACTGCTACATTACCAGGTCGGCAAAAGGAAGGAGAAACGGCCGCCGAGATCCTCCCGGAAAAATCAGCGTGAAGGCAAGATGGTGCCTGCTGACTCCGAGCACGAGGTTTCAGACGCAGACACGGACTACAGCTTGGATCAAAGGCCAGGCATTGACTATCATCATCTGGCCAAGGAGGTGGTGTCCTTATTGCGTCCAGAACTAACTACTTTAATAGCGGAGGCAATGGGCCAGCAAATGCAAAAGCTTCAGGATGCTTTGGAAGATCATCAAGCTAAGATGACGCAACTAGAAAGACGGGTGAGTGAATCTTCTACTAGATCTCAGGAGGCCATTAAGCTAGCACAGTCAGCCTGTAATAAACAGGTTATCGTTTTTGACCGACTGGAGGACTTGGAGAACCGGTCACGCCGTAATAATCTTCGGGTGATCGGTGTACCGGAATCTGTTAAGCCAAATGAGTCATCTGTTCTGTGCTCAACCGAGATACCACAAGCCTTAGGCCTAAATACTAGTATGAAGGTAGAAAGAGCTCACCGGGTCGGCCCGATAAATCTGGAAAGAAAGTCGCCTCGCCCTGTCATTGTCCAGTATCTAGATTACTCTGAGAAGGCCACCATATTGAAGGCTTATCGTGCCCAGAAGTTTCTGGAAGTACAAGGGAACAAACTCCTCCTTTTTGCTGATTACTCAGCCGAAGTTAATAAAGCCTGGAAAGCCTTTAATTCAGTCTGCCAGTTATTAGTTAAACGCAAGACTCGACTTTTTTCTCAACTATCCGGCGACGCTGCACATTTACTCTGAGGATGGGAAAATGTCCACGTTACTCTCACCATCTGACGCTGAAACTTTTGTTCGATCAAATAACAGTAATGGATCTACAAGCTCTCAAACTGCAGACTCTGGCCTGCTGGCTCTGCCTCCCGCAGAGGCAGCAACTGTTACTCCATCGCAACAAGTGCTTTCCAGCCAGGACTCGGCGGGATGGGAAGATTAATAATGGAGTTAGGGACTCTGTCTTATGGGAATTTATGAGACTCGGTTGTTTGGCCTATAAAGCCATTTATTCTTTTTTCTACTACTACAATGAGGAATTATAAGATTAGTGTTTATCCTCTGTCCTAGGTTCACGGGGCCTGATACTATGTGTATTTTAAATCATATGATCGGCCCTTGTGACCGGACTGTGGGAGGAGGACGAGACCTTGCTGCCTGCGTAGGGATTAGAGGATTATCCTCTCCCTTCTGGAACAGTTCTATATGCTATTTTCTATATGTTTACTTCTTTGCATTTTTTGTTTTGGGGAAAAAGTTATTCTCTCAGAAAAAAGGAAGTCACTGCGATATTGGGATGGGTTAAAGGTTAGAGGAAAAAGGGATGCACCCAGTAATTATGCTGCTTTCTGGCTCTTGGCCAGTTTGAGTGCCCCCTCAGATAAAAATGTGTTTAGTTATGTTATGTGTTATAAGTTTTGTTGTATTGGGTTGCCGCCTGCCCCCATTTATTCTGCCTCGAGACTCCCTCAAACGTTTTATCTATTTCTCTACTACTTCTTTCCGCTCAAGATGATAGGATTTAATTTGGGTTGGTGCTGCTGGGACATCACCCGAATCTCATGTGCTTGTGTTAATATTTGGGATTTATTGAGACCTTTCGCTTCAGGGCCTTTTCGGCCACCAAGAAAGTTCTATCTTGGAATGTTAAAGGTCTCAATACACCTCAGAAATGTACCCAGGTACTCAGACACTTGAACAAAATGAAGATCGACATAGCCTTTTTACAGGAGTCACACCTTAGGCAAAAAGATTTTAATCTAATGCGAAAATTTTGGGTGGGCCAGGTCATAGGTGCCCCCTCAGAAGGTAGAAGAGCAGGGATTATTGCCTTAATAGAAACATCTTGGGCACAGTATCTCTCTGTGACTTTGATGCTAAAGAAGGTAGATGGCTGAAACTTGAAGTGCAAGTAAACAACCTGATGTATTTGGTCTGGAGCGTGTATGCTCCTAATTCTGATAACTCTCCATTTTTTCAAATGCTAACGCATGAGGTACTACAAGCCCCTGATTCTTCTAAAATAATTGTGACGGGCGATTTTAATGCAGTCCCGAATTCTTCTATGGATAGGCAAACATTAAGCTCACTACCCCATACCATGCGACAACAAGACCGTTCCTTCCAAATGTTCATTGCCACCACTAACCTGATTGACGTATGGTGCCACTTTCACCCGTTTGACAAAGATTATTCATTCTATTCTCAGGTTCACTCCTATAGCTCACGCATTGATAATTTCTTGGTTTCCAAAAATATACTCACCTCACTTCACTCAATAGACATCAAAGCTTTGGTGATTTCGGATCATGCTCCCATTCTGGCCACATGCTATAATACCTCAAAACAATCTGCTAGGGAGTGGCGCTTTCCTACATTTTTATACACAGATGAACAATTTGCAGCTGATATTATGCTATGGTGGAGGGCTATTGTTCCAATAATAAACAACATTGGAAACAACCAGTTCTCTTCTGGGAAACAGCCAAAGCTGTCCTTAGGGGACAAATTATTTCATATACTACCTCATACAGGAAAAAGACAATGGAGAATTATCAGAAAGTGTGTAATGATGCTCGCCAATCATACTCTGCTTACATTGCTAACCCAGCTTCCTCTTCCTTGAGAGACAAGTGGGTAGCTTCAAAAATGGAGGCTGATTTTTGGCTAGAAAGATATGATAAGATCTTTAGATCTTTTAGAGCAGCACATTTTTTTTAAATTTGGAAACAAGGCGGGAAGGATGTTAGCCAACTTAACCAAGCCTAGATGGACCAAATCTGTGATCTCTAAAATTAAAAATCATCAGGGAAAGATTTGTACAAGACAAGAGAAAATAATGGAGGTCTTTAATAGATATTACTCACAACTATATGCTTCCAAGACTCCACTTGAAATAGAACAGAAACAATTTACCAGCTCGGTGACACTACCTACTGTAAATGATCTGAAATAGATCTACAGTGCTTGAATTCATCCATAACACCTCTAGAAGTATTACGAGTGATTAAAAAGATGAGTCTTGGAAAGGCCCCTGGGCCTGATGGCCTATCTATTGAATTTTTTAAACTCCTGAAAAATGATGCCGTAAATACAATGGCGGCCCTGTACAATCATATGCCTAACCACTTCAGCTTCACAGGGTTTTATGCTTAAAAACCAGAGCAATTTTCACATTTCAGCGCTCCTCCCATTCATTCACCAATAACTTTATTGCTACTCATCAGATGTAAATGATCTATATCTTGTTTTTTTGCCACAAATTATGCTTTGTGAGGGTGATATTTGCTTTTAGTAATTATGCTATTATCTGTGCATTTTAAAGGGAAAAATTAGAAAAAAAAGAAAAAATACACTATTTTTCCATTTCCATCCACTATAGTTTTCAAATAAACAATGTTACCATAGGTAAAACCCACACATTGTATTTGCTAATTTGTCCTGGTTATCTCAACATTTAAATAATTTTCCTAGTACAATGTATGGCGATAATATATTAGTTTCTGGTTTGTGTTTTTTGTTTTCTCATTGTACTCTATCAGTAATTAAAAACCCTTATCTTCATGATTAACAGTAATACACTCTCATGGCATACATATTTTAAAAGCTAAGTCCCTAGGGTAACTATGTATTCTCTTTCCAATGCTGTCACTGTTTTTTTTTTTACATTTATTTAGGGGTATAGAGTACATGAAAATAACAGTTTTATTGCTTTTCATTCAGTTTTCCGGTAAAAAAAAATCACATGACTTAGCCCTCAGTTGTCAAACAACACAAAATCTATTCTCTCACTTGTCACGGTTAAAATGATACCCTATATACATAATCAGATAGCTTATTGGGCATACAGCACACTGTTTACCACAAGTACGCCAATCTACTCCCCTGAGCTTCAGATGAAGTTTTGTGGGGAGTAGATAAGCGTAGCAAGGGATTCAAAGTGGCTAAAGCTCAGCAGTTTCTCCCTACAGCTAATGATGCTAGAATTTAAGAAGTTAATAGCAAAACCAGGAAAAGATCCTATGGAGCCTTCTTCCTTTAGGCCAATTTCTCTCTTAAATCTTGATTTCAAGATTATCTCCAAAATTATGGCAGATAGGTTGGCTGAACTCCTTCCTGGTCTTATATTAGACAATCAAGTAGGGTTTGTGAGAGGCAGAAGCGCAGTGTTAAACATAAGAAAAACTTTGGCAGTGTAGGAATATAGCAGATTGCGGGGCGGATGGAAAGGATCGGAGGCCTTCTTGGCCCTCGATGCCGAGAAGGCCTTTGATAGCATTGAGTGGTCATGGCTTTTCACAATTCTTGAATCCTATGGATTCCAAGGTAATTTCCTCACCTATATTAGGTTAATGTATGCTAACCCCACAGCCAAGGTTGCCATCCCAGGATCATTGGGGCTCCTCCGTTTCCATGGGGAGGGGCACGAGACAGGGATGCCCACTTTCTCCTTTAATATTTAATTTAGCCTTAGAGCCCCTGTCTCGTGCGCTTGCCCTCTCAGGTATTTTCGAGGGAATTCGAATGGGCCCACGGGTCATGTATTCAGCTTTGTTTGCTGATGATATACTACTTTTCATGGCTAACCCTAATAAGGACCAGACCCAGGTTATTGATTTCATAAACAGCTTTGGTAAGGTTTCTGGCCTGTTAATTATCACAAGAGTGAATTATTATTTCTTAATAGAAATTATCTGGCAGATCCCTTATTGAACTCTCGACTTAAACAAGCTTCATCCTATATTGTATATTTGGGTATCAAGATTCCAAGAGATATAACACAAGTATTTGGCTTAAATTTCTCTCCAGTCATTACAAAAATTTTAAAAGAAAAAGAATTGGGAACAGTTACCGATATCCCTAGCAGGAAGAGTGCATTTGATAAAAATGATGAGTTTTGCCAGACTACTATATCCCATTCAAACCTTACCTATTCTTATAAAACACAAAGACATCAAACGCATGGAAAGTGCCTTTGTAAAATTCCTATGGAACTCCAGGAAACCTCGTATTGCTTTATCTAAATTGAAGGCCCCTATTTCCCGTTTAGGTCTGAATATCCCAGATATCCGCTTATATAATCTGGAATCTATTTTTAGACATGTTCGAGATTGGATGGGAGATACTTCTTATGTCACCAATACATCTCTAGAGAAAGTTTTGATAGCCCCTTTTTCTTTCCAAGGCATCTTGCATACCAAATTAAATAAACTCCCGCAACATATTAAACAGAATCTCATCATTAGAGACACTGTCATTTGTTGGAGGGAAATAAGGAAAAAACTAGGGTTGGAGGGACATATCTCTCCTAGGTTCCCTCTATTACATAACCCTGGATTTACACCAGGGCTATTGCATCTGGCCTATTTTCAGTGGTCTAAAATGGGTTTAATTCGTTTAGGTGACCTCCTATGGAAAGATTTGTCTCTCATGTCTTTTCATGAAGCTATTACTAAATACCCCAGTTTATCTTTACATGCATTGTATTTTAATCAGGTGGATAGTTTATGCTCAAGTGTCTTAGGCAAACATGGGAAATTAAAAGTCCATAAGATTTTTGAGGATATCTTAGCTTCCCCAAAAGAACAAAGATCTTTGTCTTGGATATATGCTTTTATAAGAGATTTCACCTCACCTGCTAGGAAAAACACTACACGCTTGAGGAAATGGGCTGAATTACTAACTATTGACCTAGAACAATGTACTGAAATACTACAGGCTAGTTGGATGGCAGTTAGAAAAGCAATTCTAAGTGAAGACTGGAGAGAAATGTTTTTAAAGGTCTTACATAGAGCATATATACCAGTTAAAGGCCCATACAAGCATGAAGGAGACTCTACCGCTACAAGTTCGAGAGTATGCCCTAAGTGTAATGATCCTAATCCTAATCTAGAACATATGCTGTGGTTCTGTCCAAATGTACAAATGGTATGGAAAAATGCTGTAAAGATAATGAATAGAGTAACAAAGTACAAAAGAAAACCAGAGGTAATGTTTTGCTTATTACATGCTTCGAACACCCAAACTGACAAGAATCTACCCAAGGTATCCAAGTTTGAACACTTATACTTATTGGCTACACATAAAGCAATATTAAAGCATTGGATAGATTCCTCACCACCCTCTGGTGCTTTAGTGAAGGAATTAGTGAACCATATCATGCTCATGGAGTCTCTGCAGTTGGAAAAGGGCAATAAGAAACGAATAGTAAAATTCTTCAAAACATGGAGAAAATACATAGAAACTTGCCTAGATCCAGTGCAGATATATCATGTTATGAAACCATTTGAAAATACATCATGGTACTTGTTAAATAAGGCGGCTGGAAACCTGCATAAATTAGAAGTTGCTGAGTAAAGCCTAAATAAATTGAGCGGATTATAAGGTTTATTGGCGGGGGGGGGGGGGGGGGGGGGGGGGTCGAGAGGAGGAGGGGGGTGAGAGCGGCTCCTGTTGGGGTTAGGGTGGGAGTTGGAAAGGGGATAAGATAATTGTAATGCTCGAAGTCAAGAACAGCTTTGGGAAATTCTATCAGGGTTATTACTATAGCCAGGAAAATATATGCCTTTACTTACTGTTTGTTACATTATATTTTTTAGGATGATCTTTGATGCTTTACTTACACTACGATTATAAGAATGTGATTAATGTCTGTACTTTTAATGTATCTTTTTATACAGTGGTTTGCAAAAGTATTCGGCCCCCTTGAAGTTTTCCACATTTTGTCACATTACTGCCACAAACATGCATCAATTTTATTGGAATTCCTCATGAAAGACCAATACAAAGTGGTGTACATGTGAGAAGTGGATCGAAAATCATACATCATTCCAAACATTTTTTACAAATAAATAACTGCAAAGTGGGGTGTGCGTAATTATTCGGCCCCCTGAGTCAATACTTTGTAGAACCACCTTTTTCTGCAATTACAGCTGCCAGTCTTTTAGGGTATGTCTCTACCAGCTTTGCACATCTAGAGACTGAAATACTTGCCCATTATTTTTTGCAAAACAGCTCCAGCTCAGTCAGATTAGATGGACAGTGTTTGTGAACAGCAGTTTTCAGATCTTGCCAGAGATTCTCAATTGGATTTAGATCTGGACTTTGACTGGGCCATTCTAACACACAGATATGTTATGTTTTAAACCATTCCATTGTTACCCTGGCTTTATGTTTAGGGTCACTGACCTGCTGGAAGGTGAACCTCCGCCCAGTCTCAAGTCTTTTGCAGTCTCCAAGATGTTTTCTTCCAAGTTTGCCCTGTATTTGGCTCCATCCATCTTCCCATCAACTCTGACCAGCTTCCCTGTCCCTGCTGAAGAGATGCACCCCCCAAGCATGATGCTGCCACCACCATATTTGACAGTGGGTATGGTGTGTTCAGAGTGATGTGCAGTGTTAGTTTTCCGCCACACATAGTGTTTTGCATTTTGGCCAAAAAGTTCCATTTTGGTCTCATCTGACCAGAGCACCTTCTTCCACATGGTTGCTGTGTCCCCCACATGACTTGTGGCAAATTGCAAACGGGACTTCTTATGCTTTCTGTTAACAATGCCTTTCTTCTTGCCACTCTTCCATAAAGGCCGACTTTGTACAGTGAATGACTAATAGTTGTCCTATGGACAGAGTCTCCCACCTGAGCTGTAGATCTCTGCAGCTCGTCCAGAGTCACCATGGGCCTCTTGACTGCATTTCTGATCAGCGCTCTCCTTGTTCGGCCTGTGAGTTTAGGTGGATGACCGTGTCTTGGTAGGTTTACAGTTGTGCCATACTCCTACCATTTCTGAAGGATCGCTTGAACAGTGCTCCGTGGGATGTTCAAGGCTTTGGAAATCTTTTTGTAGCCTAAGCCTGCTTTAAATTCCTCAATAACTTGATCCCTGACCTGTCTTGTGTGTTCTTTGGACTTCACGGTGTTGTTGCTCCCAATATTCTCTTAGACAACCTCTGAGGCCCTCACAGAGCAGCTGTATTTGTACTGGCATTAGATTACACACAGGTGCACTCTATTTAGTCATTAGCACTCATCAGGCAATGTCTATAGGCAACTAACTGCACTCAGATCAAAGGGGGCCGAATAATTATGCACACCCCACTTTGCAGTTATTTTTTTTTCTTTTTTTTTCAAACTCAGCCGTTATGTGACCCAGATATGACCATGTGACAGCTGTGAAGCCATCATACGTGGGTCTCCGGTCTGCATCATAGTTTGATTTTCCCTCCTCTCCTCCCCCCTTCCCCCATTCCATCATCACTACAATATATCAAATATTACACCAGTGACTCAGATCATACTAATTATAGTGAAAAAAGAGAAAAAGAAAGGAAGAGAAAAAAAAACAAAACACAAACACCAACAAAAAAAAACTCCACCTACCCTTATCATTAAGTGGTTAATATCCCTTTCTAACTATCCACTTATTTTATGGGCATGCCCTCCATGCATGAGCCATCAGGTCCGGAGCGAGCCCAGTGGAAGGGACAGGCCGCATGCACAAAGAGGTCACATATCTAAGCTGAGAAGCAAAGCAATTACTCTTATTTCAACTTTCATACACATTCATATAAGTGCCTTCTATACTTCAACATATATCCATGCAACTGCACATTCATCCATCCATTTATCCTTACAATTTCAGTTGGTAATATAGTGGTTATTTGGTTCTTTTCTCCTCATCTTTCCTATTTCAAATACTTAACTTCATATTATATGTTACTTATTTATGCAATTTTCCATTCCTCCATTTGTTTGTTGGTGCCAGCATCTTCCACACAGCCCTCACCACCTTGCAAAAAATCTGACATCATCCATATCCACTCTTCCATACTGGGAGCTTCAGGGTTCTTCCAGGATTTTGCTATAAGTTTCCTGGCCACAATTGCTGCAGGGGTTACTAGTTTATTTGCATGTCTTAAGCTGTCAGGTTCCATGCAACTCAGCAGAGCGATACTGGGATGAAAAGGGGAAGGGAGTTTAATGAAATTTGCTATCTCTCTCCAAAAGTTCTGTATAACCGGGCACGACCACCACATATGCATATATGAACCAAACTCGGTAAGACATCTCCAGCAGTTCCCATTCCCGCCTTTAAATTTGACCATCTTAGAGGGTGTGAAGTACCATCTCGTCATGAGTTTATAATTAACAAGTTGAAATGAGGTATAGCTGGGGGTCCAAATTTCCTGGAATACTGTTCCCCAATCCAAGTTTTTGATATGATTTAGGTCTTGTTCCCAGCTTCTACAGAACTTAGGTAGAGGATCAGTTTGGCAACTGTCAAGAAGAAAATATAAATTTGCTGTCATTCCCTTTCCCACCCTCGAATGAAGAAAACACTTTTCATAAATATTTATGGTTTTACTTATATTATCCTTATGTTTGGAAAGGTAGCTCCTGACCTGGAAGCTCCACAGCCCATTATCCATTCTGACTATGTTATAGATCTCCCTCAATGTGGAATCTCTGTGGCCAACCAAGTCTAGGATTCTAATATCTCGAGGGAGCCCACTTTCCTTGAACCACCCTGAGGTTAAGCCAGGTTGAAAATCTGGATTATTGCGTAGAGTGGTTAGTAATGATATTTTGTTGCTCTTTGACATAGATCCTATAGCTTCCATGTGGGTTTTAATTGCAGGTGCTAATAATGGATGGCTGATAGAAGGGAGGAGTTTTACTACCGTGTGGGGGTGCCACGAATCCAACATATAATTAAACAGACTTCTTTCATATGTTGTCCAGAATCTCTTCGGGTCGCATATCCTGAGATCTAAGATTCTTTGCAATTGGAAACATCGGGCATATCGATTAATATTTGGTGCTCCCATTCCTCCCAATTTCTTGTGCCTGCTTATTATCTTATATAAAATTCTGCGGTTTGGTGTTCTCCATATGAAATTTTGAAATATATTGTTCCAGACATTATACCAATTCTTCTGAATGTTTATTGGCAGATTTTCTACTATAAATATTATTTTAGGAACAATTTTTATTTTTATCAAGTTGATTTTCCCAATTGTATTACATTGGGCATTTTTCATTTTACTCAGTATCTTCTCACAATCTTTTTGCACTGGTGTATAATTATGTTTGAATAGATCATTGAAATCACTACATAAATTGATACCGAGATATTTAATATGAGAATTGGTATAATTATTGCCATACCTTAGTTGTAGGGTACTCAATATTTCAGCAGGGCTTTTTATGTTTAATACCGTAGTTTTAGCATTATTTACTTTATAGTTCGAGTATTTGGAAAATTCAGTTATTATTTTATTTGCTGCTTCGAAAGAGGTCAGGGGATTGGTTAGTGTCAAAACAAGGTTGTCCGCATAGGCTAGTAGTTTGCTTTTATAGTTACCTATATGCCACCCAGATATCTTTATGTCAGAATGGATCATGCGTATTAACACTTCTATGCCCAAATTGAATATTAGCGGGGAGATTGGACAGCCCTGCCTCACGCCATTCCCCAAAGGGAAGGAGTGTGTCAAGGTACCATTGATTTTTACTCTGGCTGTTTGGTTTAAATATACGTTTTTGATTCGATTGATAAAGATGGGACCGATGCCATAGTGTTCTAAAGTAGTGTAGACAAACGGTCTTGAAATACGGTCAAACGCCTTTTCAGCGTCAATGGCCACTAAGATAGCATCTTCATTACGAATTTTTGCGTTATATATAAAGTTTATTGCTGAAGAAATATTGTCCGATAGTCTGCCCGATTTTCTAAAACCCATCTGCTCCTTCCCCAGTAGCTGATCTAACACCTTTTCCAGTCTTAATGTTAGAATTTTTGAATATATTTTAACATCAATATTAATTACCGAAATGGGACGATAGTTGCTACACTGTAGGGGATCTTTACCTTCTTTATGTATTAGGGTGATTGTGGCCTGATTTGATTCTCTAGAAAAAGTCTCACTTTCATCCAGATTATTAATCATTTAACAATAGTCAGGTGCTATCTCCTCTATGAATGCTTTATAGAACTCCGAGCTGAACCAGTCGGGACCCGGACTCTTACCGATTTTAAGCAAATTTACTGCCTCTTTAAACTCTATTTCTGTTACCGGGGCATCCACTTTGCAGTTATTTATTTGTAAAAAATGTTTGGAATCATGTATGATTTTCGTTCCACTTCTCATGTGTACACCACTTTGTGTTGGTCTTTCACGTGGAATTCCAATAAAATTGATTCATGTTTGTGGCAGTAATATGACAAAATGTGGAAAACTTCAAGGGGGCCGAATACTTTTGCAACCCACTGTATATGCTCAATTTATTAGTCATCTGTTCCTATGCATGAAAATTGTAAACTTCGAATAGTTGCTGCATCATATTGCAATGTGAACTGTAAGTTATTCTGTTCTTTGTGAAGTGCATCAATAAAAAATTTTATTTAAAAAAAAACAAACACATTTTTATTTTTATCCCAACAGGTGAAAATACAGGGAAATGTCACATTGTTTGGAACAGACAGAGCCATTACAAGATATGCATCGCATTAAGCCTTACTCATAGCAAACAGTTGTTTGTCCCTGAAATATTTAAATATTGAACTCCTTATTCCCTCTTTCCCCTCCCCCCTTTATCCCCTTACCCCTCCCCCCCCCTTCTCTGTCGTCTCTGAGAGCCTCTCATCAAATATATGATCCCCTATGTTATGTCCAAACGGCCCAGGATCCCTAGCAGGTGTTCCGTGAGATTCCATTTAGTATATTTAAAATGTTCCATTAAAGTTTTGATCTCAATGTCTGTGAAAGATGCTAGAATAAAGCTTTTCCACTTTTTAAAGAAACCGGCTGTTTCCTTGTCCTTGTGTATGACTGATTCCAACTTATCCTGATTATAAAGGTGTTAAGTTCTTCTTGCACATTCCACACAGTGGGGGCATTCGGATAAATCCATTTATTAAAGATAGCCTTGCGTGCAGCTATTATAATCAGATGTGTCATTTTGCTCAGAGCAGGTTTGGTTGCTGCAGCAGGGTCAGATCCAATAGTTTCAACATAGTTAAACAAGAGCATGAGCGGGGATGGGTTAAGTAGGAGGTTACACACACGTTTGATGTATAGCAATACATTACCCCAAAATACTGCTATTGTCGGGCAGGACCACAGGCAATGGAACAGATCAGCATTTTGTAAGGAGCACTTGGGGCATCTCGGTGAATAATGCGCAGGAGGTGACTGATACTTTATGTTAAAAGTATATTTTGCCCTGTGTATTAATTTGAGATGAGATTCCTTCCAGTTTTCCCCTGGAACCAATATGTGGACTACCCTGTACCCCTCTAGAATTTTCTCTTCGATATTCTCAGCCGAAAGTTTTTTCTTCCATTTGGAGAGATTATTTTGAGCTTTAGTCTCAAGATCAATCTCTTGTAACTTAGCATGTATTTCAGATAAAGACAGTAGTGGTCGATGGGGGGAAATAAACCTATCAAAAGAATCCAAAGTTGCTATGGACTTTATGTCCTTAATTTTGCTTTGCACATACGATTGTAATTGGCAATAATATAAGAAGTGGCCCCTTGGTATTCCGAATTTTACTCTAGTTTCAAGAAACGTCCTAAGTCTCCCCCTGCGCAAGTCACACAGCTGCCCAAGACTCTCAACCCCCCTATCTAACCAAGACAAAAATCCCCCATGAGCTAAACTGGCTGGGAAACCTGGTAGACCCACCAGTGGCATATATTTTGAGATTTGCTGTGGTGTTGTATATAATTTCCTAAGAGCACTCCAGGCCATCACTGGATCTTTTATAACTCTGCTTTTTTTGAGTTTGGGGGGCATGTATTTTTGAGGGGTATGTAATAAACCGGCCAACGACCACGGTTCAGAAAAGGATGCTGTTTGAATAGTAGCTGGATTTATTTATCCAGTCCCTTACATGTCTAGTCAGGCAGGCCAAATTGTAACGCCGGATGTCTGGTATCACCAGTCCTCCCCACATTCTTGGAAGTGTTAGTTTGGAAAGGGCTATCCTCGATTTTTTACTCCTCCACAGAAACCTATTGAAGGCTCTATTCAGTTCTTGGATATCTTTGTGCTTCAACATCAAAAGGATAGTTTGTAGGGGATACAGCAATCTACCAAATGAAACTGATTTGATTAAAGCCGCCCTCCCCGAGAGATTAATTGGCAAGTTTTCCCAGCTAGCCAACTGACGTTTTAAATCTTTAATTAATGAGTCATAATTAAGGGAATATAGCATATTGGGGTCCTTATGTATTTTTATACCTAGGTACGTAACCACCGAGCTGACCTTGATTGGTAAGTGTGTCAAAGTGTGTCTGGGAGCACAAGGAGATAGATATAGTAGTTCGCATTTAGGTACATTTACCTTGAACCCACTAAATGATCCTACCTTACGAATGATTTCAAATACTTTTTCGAGCTGGGCTTCTGGGTCTCTTAAAAATAATAAAATGCCATCAGCGAACATGGCTTGAGAGATCATTTCATCTCCTATAGTTATCCCACTTACCCCTCTATCCAACATCTGAGTCAGAGGTTCTAGTGCCAAATTGAATAGTAGGGGGACAGAGGGCAGCCTTCTCTAGTACCCTTTTCTAATATAAGCTCCTCTGAAAGAAATCCCGGGGTGTAGACCCTTGCTTTGGGGTTGATATGCATTGTCCCAATCAATTTTCTAATTCTCCCCTGAATATTTATCTTGTCCAAAATGTTCTCCATCCAGCTCCATCTGACATTATCGAAGGCCTTTTCGGCATCGATCAATAACAGAGCATACGCGCTACACGATTTGGGATAGGCTCTGACATGGTCCTGAGCAATCAATACCTTGCGGATGTCAGCAATAGCTGATCGGTGGCGAACAAAGCCCACCTGGTTGGGACTCGCCAGTTTAGGAAGCAAATCCGCTAGTCTATCGGCCATTATTTTTGAAAGGATCTTGAGATCCTGGTTTATTAAAGAGATAGGGCGATACGAACCTGGTTCTAAGGAGTCCTTGCCATTTTTTGGAATCAGTTTAATGTAAGCCATGTTCGCTGATGAGGGGTATTGTCCTCCCTCGAGAATCTTGTTAAACAAAGAGACGAGGTATGGAGACAATTCCTGTTTCAAGATCTTATAAAATTCAGGGGTGAGCCCATCTGGTCCCGGGGCCTTTTTGTTTGACAAAGCTTTAATTGTGGCACAGACTTCTTCTGGGGTTATGAGTGCATTTAGGAATGACAAATCCTCGTCTGACAAGGACAGAAGAGAAATACTGTCAAACCACTGTGGGATTGAAGATTCTGGGTTTTGAGCGTCAGACTGTCCATAAAGACTTTTATAAAATTTGCCAAAAAGGGTGTTTATAGATTTAGGATCATTTAGTATCTGGCCTGATGGAGATCTGAGGCTGGTAATTACAGTGGTCATTTGAGGAGGTCTCGACAAAGCTCTCTTTCTCCTCTTTCCAATGATATATAAATTGCCGCCCTACATCTTTTAGTTTTCACTATTTTCGCGATTGAAATTGCTGCGGCTGCGATTTCGATCGCGAAAATAGAGAAAACTAAAAGGCGTAGGGCGACGATTTAGGGGTCGTCAGAAAGAGGAGAAAGAGAGCTTTAAAATGATATGCATCTTTCCATAGTTTTGCACTGCTCGGAGTCCCTTTAAGTATCTCTCCCTGATCTTGTAGTCTGTGTCTGATTTTTTTTTTTTGCCGCCATCCATTTTAGGCGTCATTCAGGGGTGGGGTTACTAAGAAATACTTTGTGAGCAGACCGTAGCTCCTCCATGGATGTAATATACGCTTCGTGTGACTTCTTCCTTCTCCCTGCTATATAGCTTATAATTCTTACCCTGAGTGTCGGTTTGGCTGCTTCCCAAAATAAGAATATATCCCTTATATGTGAGGAGTTGTCATCTTTATACTCCCACCACCACTGTAGCAGTAGTTGGGCAAAGCCCTTCGTCCTCATATAAGTATGAGCGGAACCACCAAATGATATCTGTGCCCTTGGGAACTATGGGAGAGAATGTCACCTGTATGGGAGCATGGTCTGATATCACCAGATCCAGAATCTCCATCTGAAGCACCTGGGGCATCAATGAGGGGGTAACAAAAAAGTAATCCAGGCGAGACCATACATTATGAGGTATAAAAAAAAAGGTATATCCCTCACTATCTTGGTGCACAGCCCTCCAGCTATCACATAGCCCTGTGGATGATATATATTCAGCTAGCATCTGCGATTTGACAGCAGTGGGCTTACTGGCAGGTGTTCTCCTGGATCTAACCTCAAGTGTATTCATAATAGCGCTAAAATCTCCCCCCTGGATTATCCTGGTGTCACCCAGCAGCAAGGCCTTTTTTTCTAATCATGTCATAAAATGATTTGTCTTCCTCATTTGGAGCGTATACATTAAACAATATAAGTTCCTCCCCGGCCAAGCGTAACCTGATCCACAGCCATCGACCCTCCCCATCACACTTATGGTCCACAACCTGTCCCTGTAGAGATTTGTGGAGTAGAATTAACACCCCGGCTTTACGCCCCTGAGCTGGAGAACCAAAGACTTGTCCCACCCAGGATTTGGACATAAATTTGAACTGGTCTTGTGATAAGTGGCACTCTTGGAGCATAGCTACGTCCGATGTAATCTTTTTGAGATGGCGAAGCACTATTGAGCACTTTCCCGAGGACCTCAACCCTTTAACGTTCCATGATGTTATCTTAAGCGACATGGGGATAACGTGTCATGGATCAGGTCAGCTGGCTGATTAAACATCACATTTACCAAATACCATAGAAGTTTGCTCTCATTCTCGAGATGACAGAGCCCTCCCAAAGCCCCCCCCCTTATCCCCCCTATCCCTCCCCCCGGATGGCTTAAATTTTAACAAAGGAGCTGATCTGCTCCTGAAGGTCCCCATGAGATTTGGCAACTGAGCCATTTGGGGATAAAAATAAAAAATAAAAACTAAAACAAAACAAAGATAAACAAAAGCATAGCTACTTGACTCCACTTCTTCCCTGGACGTCTTCCTCCTGAAAGTAGCTCCAAGTCGGTACTCCGACCAGTGTCATATCCTTAGCTGTAAGTCATCGCAAGAAGCTCTCTCCCCCCACGGATAAAACTGTGCAGCTATAAATCTAAAGCTGTAAAAAAACAAGAAATGTCAACCTTCAACTATTAACTCAGGGAGATGATATATCTTCAGTATAGCAGCGCTCCCTGCCAACCAATGATAAACAATGCAGAAAGAAAAAAAAAGAAAACTTGGTTATTTCAATCTGGGTCAGTGTTGTTTCTTCGCAGAAAAGTGAGAGCGTCAGTTACTGAGTGAAATACACGCGTTTCGTCTGCGTCATCTGTTATTCTCATGATAGCAGGGTACTGCAGTGCAAATTTCCACTTCTTCTCAATGTATAATGCACAAGCTGGATTAAATGCCTGGCGTTTCTTAGATACCTCTGCTGAATAATCATTGAAGATACAAATCTGTGTGTTTTGAAATTCCAGTGGGTGGTCTAAGTCCCTGTATGCCCGCAGTAACTCATTTTTCTCTGCCAAATCTAGGTATCTAGCAAGGACCAGACGTGGAGGTCGTTTATCAGAGGGGGGTCGTGGGGGTCCCACTCTATGGGCCCTTTCTACTTTGCATCCTCTTTTAAAGCCCAGCATCTTAGGGAGTGTGGATGTGCAGAAATCTCACAGGGCTTGGGTAGTCATGGCTTCAGGGAGACCCACCACCCTTAAGTTATTGCGTCGTGATCTATTCTCCAGATCTTGCAGCTTTTCTTGCATCTGCTTATGCTCAGCTCTCAGCCTCTTGTCCTCTTTTTCCTCCTTAGCCCTATCATCTTCTATTTTTTAAATGCGATCTTCCTCTTGATCTAAACGCTGGCCGTGGGCCTGCACCTTCAAATTTATCTCCTTGAGTGAGTGATCTATGGCTGATTGTATCATTGACTGCAGCTCAGGTGCCAGTTTCTCCACTACCGCTGCAGCCAAAATCTGGTAGTCTATATCCCCTCTCCCTCTCTCACCTGGATCAGAAGCATAGGTGTCCTGTGATGGGGCTCTGACTGGCGAGCAGTGAGGATCGGGCTCATGCGCGGGAGACTGTGGCTGCGATGGCTGTGAAGGAGGAGGTGCAGCGGCCATATTGGATACAGTGTCCTCCGCGCCGGGTGGTTGCTTTGCCGTGGACCGAATTAAATATCGGTCCATGAGGTGGGCGGGTGGCGTCCTGGAGGTCTGGCGGTCTCCAGCAGCAGGTGTCGGCACGTGGGGGCACTTTTTGTGGCTTGCGGATCACTGGAAGGAGTCTCGGCTAGTGGAGCTCTGCCTTCAGTCTCCTTCCATCCAGGCGCCGGAACCGGAAGTCGAGATAGGAATTTTGGGTTTTCATGAGCTGTATGCCAAAATCATCATTATTAAAACAATAAAAGGCTTGAACTACTTCAGTTGTGTGTAATGAATCTAAAATATATGAAAGTCTAATGTTTATCAGTACATTACAGAAAATAATGAACTTTATCACAATATGCAATTTTTTTGAGAAGGACCTGTATATCTTACCTAAGCCTCTATTCCAATTCAAATTGTTGTGTGTGCCGCCCTCTATCTTGGTCCTCTCAAAACCTACAGTATATAATACAAAGCACTTTGCACGTATCCACTTCTCCACAATGCATAACTACTGTATTGTATCTCAACCTTACAATTGTACTTATTACTGTACTTACTTTGCTATGCTATGTTTGTTTCTTAATAAAGCCTTGGTTTTGTTTGAAAAAAAAATAATAATAAAAAAAGATTGGAGGAGGCTCTGTGCTAGTCTGTGCGCCCTGCACAAGCGAAACACAGCCGGCGAGAGCGGTTTAGCAATTTGCCAGTGCAAGTGTGTGCAAGTAGGAAAAAACGGTGACTGCCATATGAATCAAAAGTAAAACTTTTATTGTATCCAAGCAACGCGTTTCAGAGGGCTCAACCCTCTTTCATCAGGGACTCTTTCATCACAGCACTCGGGCTAGGTAGGAAATATACCAGAGCAGCAGCCTGCCAGTATAGCTCTGAATGAGGCTATCATCTGCATGCCTTGTGGAGGAGGCCTTCTGCCAAGACTTAGTCCCCGATCCGAGTGGGACAAAGCCTTTCTGCTGGCCACCCCATATTTATTTATTTATTGTATTTATAAAGCGCCAACATATTACGCAGCGCTTAATATGATCCAGGTGAGAATATTCCTCGGCCGGCTGGCCATTTGTATTGGATGACAACCTGAGTGCGCTCTCTCCCATTCCTTGTTTTTTTTTCACCCATCCCCTGAATCCCACTGTCTACTGCAGATTACCTACCACCTAGAGCGGCACCATCTGACGACAACTACACAGACTTGCAAACTATTGTCAAGATCGCTCCCTCTATCCAGCACAGGGGTTTAGTCCTGTCCTTTCCGCTACACTGATAGAAATGATTAATTTTTATGTATATTGTAAAAAAAAATTAACTATTTTTTGTGGAAGAATAAGATACAATAAAGGCAAATACAATCACACAATGAAACATAAAGAACTGTGCAGTCAATGTACGAAGTGTCAGGTATAAAGACAGGGATACAAAGTCCAAATATAGGCGATAAAATGAAAATAATCTCTGGCCCTTCCTTTAACCAGAAGGGGAACGCGTCACACTGATGGGTGTGGCCACGCCGGCAGCCCCAGGACCGCCTAACACCGATCGGCGTAAGGTCCTGTGGGCGTGTTTTGTAGGAGATCGCACGCATCTCCGCTTGAATGATGAAGCTCCACTCCGTCATGAGCCTCCCATCGGCGATCACCACTAGGAGACTGTTAGATGGCGAAACCGCTGTCTATTTACTGTGTAGAGCGCTGCGATCCACGGCAGAGTTGTACTGGGGACACCCGTGTGACGCGGCTGTCCCCCTGAGCGGCAGGGAAGTGATCCGCTGTCATAGGCGGAAGCCTATGACAGCCGATCCCACTGATTGGCTGGCTGTGGGAGGGAGGGGGGATTCGAAAAATAATTAAAAAAAATGTGTATTTATTAAAAAAAATAGAATATTTATAAAAATAACAAACATCCTGGGAACGATCAGAGCCCACCAACTGAAAGGTCTGTTGGTAGGCAGAAAAGGGGGGGGGGGAATCACTTGTGTGCTGAGTTGTACGGCCCTGCAGCGAGGCCTTAAAGCTGCAGTGGCCTATTTTGTAAAAAATGGCCTGGTCACTAGGGAGGTTTAAGCCCGTGGTCCTTAAGTGGTTAACCAATTAACATCTGTACTGTACCAAGTCCTAATTCTCTGCTGAGGACAGGGATGAGGCCTTGGAGAAGGTTGTTAAGATATCTCCCCATAAGCCCGGCCTCCTATTATACCTACCGTATATGTACTTCATAGAGCATACATAATGCCAGTACACCTAGAAAAATTCAAACCAGGGGCTCTTCTCCACTGTCCCAAATGTAACAACAAACCTGGCACTTTCTTCCACCTGATGCGAGAATGCCCGAATGTTGACATATTGGAAACAAGTAGTAAAATTCATAAAAGATCATATGGGATTCTCGGTGGTATGTGACCTTACATTGTGTTTATTGAGCATATTTCCAGATGCATTGACTGGCAAATACACTAAACTTTTTGTGCCTGAATTAATGCATTTAGTCCGTAAATTATTAACTAGGCACTGGATTACTCAATGGTCCCCAGTTGTACTGACCTGATCAGGGCAGTGGACCTAGTCCTTCCTCTATGAAAGGTGGTTTACCAGCGTAGAGGAACCCTTGCAAAATTTGATAAGATCTGGGCAGTTTCGGTTTCCTCCCCAAAACCAAAGTTTTAGGGCAGATCCTTTATGCATAAAGTTCTCATAACCATCCACCAATGTTGGAGGTGGCTTCCCTCTCACTCTATGTTTGCTAATTGTATCCTTGCCTATACATATTATGTAAATTACCTTTGGTTCTGTAACTTAATCATAATAGTCATAGCAGTATTGTTGATTGTGCATTTTGGTTATAAAATAAAATTAATGTAAACCAACTTTTTCTCACTACAGTTTTATGGCTTTATACAGGGGCGTTTCTAGGTTCCTGGGAGATCCGAGGCACCCCTGGGCACCAAGAGGAAAAGAATGTGCGGCGCGGCAAAAAAATGGGCATGGTCATGTTACGGAAAGTGGGTGTGATCATAGGTGGGGCCAGATGTACATGAACATAGCAGTGGTGTAACTTAAATATATTTGATAGGCAGTATTTCACATAAATAAGCCCCTCACCTGGCTTCTGTCTGTCTGGTTTTTGGCTGGCTGGCCTGTGTGCTGTACTTGGCTGGCGGTTATGCTGGGCTTGCTGGTGGTGATGCTGGGCTGCCTGGCTGGTGGTGATGCTGTGCTGGCCAGGCTTTGCTGGGTGCTGGGCCTGGGGCTTTGCTGGGTGATTTGCTGGGCTGGGCAATTTGCTGCGGGCTTCACTGGACTGGGGTGAGGGCATTTTTGGACACTTTGCTGGGCTGCGGGCTTTACTAGGATTTGCTGAGCTGGGAGCTTTGCTTGGCTGTATGCTTTGCTGGGCTGGGGCCCGGAGGCTTTGATTTGCTGGGGGCTTTGCTTTGCTGGGCTGGGGCCCCGGGGCTTTTCTGGGACTGAGGGCTTTGCGTTGCTGGGGCTAGGCTGGGCTGGGGGCTTTGCTTGTCTGGGGCCCAGGGGCTTTACCTTTGCTGGGACCGGGGGCTTCAGCATAGGTAGCTAGGTGTAGATGCCTTCAGGATAGATACCTAGGTATAGATGCCTTCAGTATAGATAGCTAGGTATAGGGGTCTTCAGTATAGGTAGGTAGGTATAGGGGCCTTCAGTATAGGTAGGTAGGTAGGTATGGGGTCCTCAGTATAGGTAGGTAGGTATGGGGTCCTCAGTATAGGTAGGTCGGTATGGGCCTTTCAGTATAGGTAGGTAGGTGTAGGTATGGGGCTTTCAGTATAGTTAGGTAGGTATGGGGCTTTCAGTATAGGTAGAGGGGCTTTCAGTATAGGTAATGGGGCTTTCAGTATAGGTTGGTAGGTATGGGGCTTTCAGTATAGGTAGTTAGGTATAGGGGCATTCAGTATAGGTAGGTAGGTAGGTATGGGGTCTTCAGTATAGGTAGAAAGGTATAGGGCTTTCAGTATAGGTAGGTAGGTAGGTATGGGGCTTTCAGTATAGGTAGGTAGGTATAGGGGCTTTCAGTATAGGTAGGTAGGTGTGAGGTCCTCAGCATAGGTAGATAGGTATGGGGCTTTCAGTATAGGTAGGTAGGTAGGTAGGTATGGGGCTGGCCTAGGCTGGACTGGGCTCCTCCCCCCCGCTGGTTTCCCGTACGTCTCCCCGCCCACCCATCTACAAACAGTGGCAGCTTACCTCTGCTTGGATTCCAGCGTCGAGCCTGGAGACCAGCCGCTGACCTCTCTCTTCCTCCTGCTTTTACCCAGATGCTCGGTTGCTGCTAATGACGCGATCAGCAGAAGCCGGTCACTAGGGGGAACAGCAGGAGGTAGAGAGAGGTCTGCGGCTTTGGTCTCCAGGCTCAGCGTTGGAATCCAGGCAGGTAAGCTGCCGCTGTTTGTAGATGAGCGGGAGGGGGGACGTGGGGAAAACCAGCGGGGGTGGGGGTGGGGGGGGGTGAGGAGTGGGGGGGGGGGTCGCTGTGATCTGAGGTCTGAGGAGAGGGCGGCTTTCAGGGCACGGGGGCCATAATAGATCAGGGGCACCATGGCAACAGGTTTATGGGCGATGCCCCAGATCAAACGGCCTAGCGCCGCCGCTGGCTTTATACATTTCCATGCTCTCTTAGAGCTTAGTACAGCTTGGTTTTGGAAAATAATAATGGCTTTAGGCAGCTCCTTTGTTGTAGTATCTCCTAGGCAAAGTCAATTCAGACTAAGAGCTTTGCTACATCAAACTTGAGTGGGGTAAGTAAGCTAGATACTGAGGGTATTTACTTTAAAGAGTAACTGTTAGGCTGCAAAAGCTAATTTAACCCTCTATTCTCCTGTGTTAAACAGTTTAGAAGTAAGCCAAAAAGGCAATACTGAAGTTAAAAATCTCTCTTACTTTTGATGTGTGCTGAACAGCAAGGCTGTTATTCCCAAGCTCTTAAAAGGACGAGAGGCCGCATAACATACTGCAAAGCATTCTGGGGCTGCTTCTTCCCACCTTGGGTCCTCCCCTCGGCTGCTAATGAGACGTTACAGGCTCATGTTACAGCAGCTTGTAATGCAGTCCAGCTCACAGCACTGAAAAATCACAGGGCAGAGTATACTGCATGAGTCCGCTATTGTTCCTAGCCACATGGCTAATTAATATTCACTGCACAGTAGTGTTGTCCATTAGGATCTTTTTTGTGAGTCAAATCATCAGGAAGCAGGGAGGACATGACGACACAATTGGCTTCATAGGAGACAGACAAACATGGAACCTGCCATGAGCTGTCAGGAGCATCATTCTCTGCAAATACTATATAAAAATTCTGTGAAATCCAAACGTGGACAGTGAAATGCATATGTAATGTAAGTACAGCCAATATTTAGCTACTGATATGTGTTTTTTTTCTCTGAGACCTTATACCTAACAGCTCCTCTTTAAAACACTGAAGACAAGGTTTGTGTCTTGGATCTTAGTGCACTATGCATGAACTACCAAAGTTAGGCCCGATGCACACCAAAACCCGCTAGCAGATCTGCAAAATGCTAGCAGATTTTTAAACGCTTTTTATTATTTTTCAGAGGTGTGTTGCTAGCATTTTGTGGATTGCTGCTGCGGATTTCAGTGTAGTACATTTCATATATTGTTACAGTAAAGCTGTTACTGAACAGCTTCTGTAACAAAACCGCCTGGCAAACCGCTCTGATCTGCCGTTTTTCAGAGCGGTTTGCGTTTTTCCTATACTTAAAGGGACACTGAAGCGGAAAAAAAATATGATATAATGAATTGGTTGTGTACTATGAATAATTACTAGAAGATTAGCAGCAAAAAAAAAATATTCTCATATTTTTATTTTCAGGTATATAATGTTTTTTCTAACATTGCATCATTCTCTAATATGTGCAGATTACACAACACTCAGCATTCAAAATGATTCTTTCAGAGCAGTCTGTGAAGGAATGACCTCTCCTCTGGCAGAGAACAAGTAAACAGTTGAGATAATAAAAGTCAGATAACAGCCCTCTCCACGACTTTGAAAGTCGTAGAGCTTAATTGCTTTTTTTGCATAGAGATAACAACTGGAGTTTCTGAACTCTTCCTGTACTGGAAACAATTAGACTGATGCATCTGATCTTAATGTTTTATTTCTTAGCTGTACTACACATACAAATCATAATATCATAATTTTTTTTTCGCTTCAGTGTCTCTTTAACATTGAGGCAGAAACGCCTCCGCAATCCAAAAAATGCCTCACCCCGGGAGTATGCATTTCAGCAAAACGCATCCCGCTCTGGTGTGAACCACCCCATTGAGATACATTAACCAAGCGTATCCGCAGCCGCAAGCGGCTGTGAAAACGCCAAAAAACCCGCTCGGTGTGCACCAGCCCTAACTGTAATAATAGTTTGCCCCAACTAAGGATAGATCAGCATTCAATATTGTTTCTGGAAGTCTTATCAGTTTTATGTCTGCCTAGGAAGTTACCCAGGTTGGCTTTTGTAGTAGGATTGATTTGATTAAATGGGTGTGAAGACTTGGTGTCCTAATCTTTGGACTAAGGTGGGGATGCTGTGCTGGTCAGTGCTCTCACACTGCCCTTCCAAAGATGGCTTGAGGAATTATGTCTGTGAGCAACATTTTGCTGGGTTTGCTTTGAGATGGGCTGCCATGTGGCTGTTTATCCTGTAGATAGTGTGCAAATGTACAACTACTCACTTCTGCATTCACCTAAAAACGTTGAAGGTAAAACTGAGCACAGGGCGAAGCCAAAAAGCTTACCTTGCTTTTTCACTATTCCCATACTGCCTACCTAACTTTTTTAGTTCTGCACGTAATTTGGGCATTTTTTTTGTTGTAATTTGTGCTTTGGCCATTTCCGGTGTTCAGATTACTCAGTGAGCATCACTATAGCCGAAATTCACATGGCAGTGTCAAAATAGCGGTACTTGCCTTGGTTTCTTGTCCCCTAATAAAGACTTAAATTTGGTACACATAGCAGTAGCTGCATTAGGTCACCTTGTCTCCTCCATCTTTAAGTCCAGAGCTTTCAGTTCAGCATCCTTGCATCAGGTTGATTAGGATGTTTTTGCTCACGTTAAGCTTAATATTTGACTGTATGCTCTGTTTTAAGAAGGGAAAATGTCATGTAGCATAACTTTCTTTGAAGTAAAAGAGCTTCCTGCTATTTTGACCCTGCATATTTACAGTAGCAATAAAAAGTATGTGAACCCTTTGGAATTTTATGGATTTCTACATAAATTGGTCATAAAATGTGATCTGATCTTCCTCTAAGTCACAGCAATAGACAATCACAGCCTTAAACTAATACCACACAAATAATTAACCACCTGAGCGGTCTGGACGAGCTCAGCTCGTCCAACACCGCCGGAGGTCGCCGCTCAGGCCCTGCTGGGCCGATTTTCATCAAATAAAAAGCAGCACACGCAGCCGGCACTTTGCCAGCCGCGTGTGCTGCCTGATCGCCGCCGCTCTGCGGCGATCCGCCGCAAGCAGCGGCGAAAGAGGGTCCCCCCAGCCGCCTGAGCCCAGCGTAGCCGGAACAAAAAGTTCCGGCCAGCGCTAAGGGCTGGATCGGAGGCGGCTGACGTCAGGACGTCGGCTGACGTCGATGACGTCACTCCGCTCGTCGCTATGGCGACGATATAAGCAAAACAAGGAAGGCCGCTCATTGCGGCCTTCCTTGTTTATTCTGGGCGCCGGAGGCGATCGGAAGATCGCCTCCGGAGCGCCCTCTAGTGGGCTTTCATGCAGCCAACTTTCAGTTGGCTGCATGAAATAGTTTTTTTTTTATTTAAAAAAAACCCTCCCGCAGCCACCCTGGCGATTTAATCAGAACGCCAGGGTGGTTAAATGTTTCCATGTTTTTGCAGGTGGAAAAGGTATGTGAACCCCAAGACTAATGACATCTTCAAGAGCTAATGTCCCCGTTGTTCTTCCGGGGACCCGGCAGCCAATCAGTGCGGTGGTTGCGGTGTGACGTCGGTGGGGGGCAGGGCTAATTTGACAATTGGTCAAAGATCAATGATGAGAATGTGGACTGTCCTATATACAAGTCACTTGATTTTGAAGCCACTTACAAGCTTAGCACTACCGTGTGGGCATCAGGGAGATGTACCGAGACTTCAGCATAAAATGACTCATACTGGGGGAGTGTGTTACACCCTTAAGAAACGCCCCTGGCGTGAAACGCGTTGGTGGGCGGAACCCGAGCACGTCTGGCTGGCCAGTCATCCACACTATTGGGGAATCCCAGCGACCTGTGCCGTGGGCGTTGTATACGCCGAAGTATGGAGCCTGCTCAGTCAGCCATGCTGGGATGCCAGCTGGCTGCAGAGGAAAACTGTTGAGCTCCGTGAGTTTACAGGGATCTGCACGCTGAAAGGATTCCCATGCTGTTACACACTCAGCTGACTCCTGGACTCTGTTGAGCTGAAAGAATGCGGGTGAGATCGACATTATAGTTACATCATGCTTGTGTTTTCCCCGGTGCTGCACATTTGTGTACATACATTCCATGGCTGATCTGGACATTGTTGAGATGGACACTTTTATTGCTTTATGCCTGTGCTTTCTCCGCTGCTACCTACTTTGTGCATATATATCTTACTGCAGAGCGCTTTGCTAACCAATATGAACTCCTGCTAAAGCACTGACCTGAGACTGCCTAGATGTCGTTATGACTGAGAGGGATGTTTATTCCTGCTTTTGAGATGCTGGACAGTTGGTACTACAATGAATGATGCAAAGTGCATTGCTTGCTTATTTGTGATACAGCCAATTTCTGTCGTCAGACGCACTGGATTCATTGCTTACAAGTGGAGTCAAGCTAACTGATTATCTATCAATACTGATCTGCTAGTATAATATTATCATTATAGGCAGTCAGGGAGTGTGTACGGGCTGTATGTGCTTTGTGGATGTTGGTATCCTTGGCCGGCCAGGAATTTGTTTGTGACAGGCTCTGCAATACACTTGTTTTCTCTTTTTAATGTTTGTCTGGAATTTTATCGAATTTTGATATAATAAATTGATTACTACTTGTTATTACACGTTATATCGACTATTTTGATTAATATAATTTTAAAGCGGACCTGCAATTTTTTTTAAGCGAGGAAAAAAGTGAGCCATGATATACAGTCGGTTGCAAAAGTATTCGGCCCCCTTGAAGTTTTCCACATTTTGTCATATTACTGCCACAAACATGAATCAATTTTATTGGAATTCCACATGAAAGACCAACATAAAGTGGTGTACACATGAGAAGTGGAACGAAATTCATACGTGATTCCAAACATTTTTTACAAATAAATAACTGCAAAGTGGGGTGTGCATAATTATTCGGCCCCCTTTGATCTGAGTGCAGTCAGTTGCCTATAGACATTGCCTGATGAGTGCTAATGACTAAATAGAGTGCACCTGTGTGTAATCTAATGTCAGTACAAATACAGCTGCTCTGTGAGGGCCTCAGAGGTTGTCTAAGAGAATATTGGGAGCAACAACACCGTGAAGTCCAAAGAACACACAAGACAGGTCCAGGACAGGTCAGGGATCAAGTTATTGAGAAATTTAAAGCAGGCTTAGGCTACAAAAAGATTTCCAAAGCCTTGAACATACCACGGAGCACTGTTCAAGCGATCATTCAGAAATGAAAGGATTATGGCACAACTGTAAACCTACCAAGACAAGGCCATCCACCTAAACTCACAGGCCGAACAAGGAGAGCGCTGATCAGAAATGCAGTCAAGAGGCCCATGGTGACTCTGGACGAGCTGCAGAGATCTACAGCTCAGGTCAGAGACTCTGTCCATAGGACAACTATTAGTCATGCACTGTACAAAGTTGGCATTTATGGAAAAAAGGCATAGTTAACAGAAAGCATAATAAGTCCCGTTTGCAGTTTGCTACAAGCCATGTGGGGGAAACAGCAACCATGTGAAAGAAGGTGCTCTGGTCAGATGAGACCAAAATGGAACTTTTTGGCCAAAATGCAAAACGCTATGTGTGGCAGAAAACTAACACTGCACATCACTCTGAACACACCATCCCCACTGTCAAATATGGTGGTGGCAGCATCATGCTCGGGGGGTGCATCTCTTCAGCAGGGACAGGGAAGCTGGTCAGAGTTGATGGGAAAATGGATGGAGCCAAATACAAGGCAAACTTGGAAGAAAACCTCTTGGAGACTGCAAAAGACTTGAGACTGGGGCGGAGGTTCACCTTCCAGCAGGACAATGACCCTAAACATAAAGCCAGGGCAACAATGGAATGGTTAAAAACAAAACATATCTATGTGTTAGAATGGCCCAATCACAGTCCAGATCTAAATCCAATCGAGAATCTGTGGCAAGATCTGAAAACTGCTGTTCACAAACGCTGTCCATCTAATCTGACTGAGCTGGAGCGGTTTTGCAAAGAAGAATGGACAAGGATTTCATTCTCTAGATGTGCAAAGCTGGTAAAGACATACCCTAAAAGACTGGCAGCTGTAATTGCAGCAAAAGGTGGTTCTACAAAGTATTGACTCAGGGGGCCAAATAATTATACACGCCCCACTTTGCAGTTATTTATTTGTAAAAAATGTTTGGAATGATGTATGATTTTCGATCCACTTCTCACATGTACACCACTTTGTATTGGTTTTTCACGTGGAATTCCAATAAAATTGATGCATGTTTGTGGCAGTAATGTGACAAAATGTGGAAAACTTCAAGGGGGCCGAATACTTTTGCAACCCACTGTAAAAGTTATACTTTAGATAATCCTGGTGCATCATTGCAGAGAGTACTGGGGGTGTATGATTGTTTTGGGGCTTTGTCTGGATTATGAGTAAATTGGTCCAAATCTATACTTCTTCCCGTAGATGCTATCCCTCAGGATAAACTACCAATAGATTTGCCTCTGCAGATTAGCTTCACCTTTAAGTATTTGGGAGTCTGGATCTCCTCACATAATGCTGATTACATCAAACATAACCTGCTTCCTGTTATAAACAATATTGAAGATAAACTTAAGAAATGGTCGTACTTGCCACTGGACCTTATGGGCAGAGTTAATACTGTTAAAATGATAATAGCTCCTAAGCTTTTATATGTGCTACTCATGTCTCCCATCTGGATCCAGAACTCATATTTTACTAGAATTAATTCTATGCTTCAAAGCTTTCTATGGGAAAATCATGCCTCCAGATTATCTCTCTGGCACTGCGGTTGCAAGTAATGGTGGTCTTGCACTCCCTCACTTTCAACTATATTATTATGCTGCTCAATTAACATATGTATACAGATGGCTTCCTAATATTAGAGGGGATGCTTCTCTGGATGCAGAGGCTGCCATGGCCTACTCATAGGAAAAACGTTATGTGGTTTTATATATAGGGGGAAAGTATTTTCATCTGAGGGAATTGATATTCTTAAGTATTCTCTTCAATATTTCATAGATGCCAGAAATTGGTGGGTGAGGATAAACCAAACTGTTTACCTAGAGCTCCCCTCTGGAGCAATTCAAATTTACCTGAATTTTTGTCTTTGGAAGATGTGAGCTTCCGGGTTTGGAGATGAGTGAAATATACTAATCACTTATTTCTAAATGGTAAATTTAAGACCTGGCCACAAATGGTTATAGACTATCATCTCCCTACTCATGTTCGATTCAGATATCTTCAACTCCGACATGCTGCTAAATCGCAATTTGGGGGCTTGGTGGTTACTTTACATCCAGGTACTGTAGAAACTTGGCTTTTAAATAAGGACCCAGACAGATTGATTTCTAAATTGTACTCTAATCTATTGGGATATAAATATGATGTAAGACTAGCTAAAGCCAGATCTACTGTAATTGGGTAGTGTTGGGCGAACACCTAGATGTTCGGGTTCGAGAACGTTCGCCGAACATCGCCGCGATGTTCGGGTGTTCGCGCCGAACTCCGAACATAATGGAAGTCAATGGGGACCCGAACTTTCGTGCTTTGTAAAGCTTCCTTACATGCTACATACCCCAAATTAGCAGGGTATGTGCACCTTGGGAGTGGGTACAAGAGGAAAAAAAATATTTGAAAAAGAGCTTATAGTTTTTGAGAAAATTGATTGTAAAGTTTCAAAGGAAAAACTGTCTTTTAAATGCTGAAAATGTCATGTTTCTTTGCACAGGTAACATGGTTTTTACCGCCAGGCAGTCATAAATGTAATAAAGAGAAGAGGTTCCATAAACAGGGACCGGTAACGCTAACCCAGCAGCAGCAGCAGCACACGTGATGGAACAGGAGGAGGCGCAGGAGGAGAAGGCCACGCTTTTTGAGACACAACAACCCAGGCCTTGCATGAGGACAAGAAGCGTGCGGATAGCATGCTTTTTACCGCCATGCAGTCATAAATGTAATAAAGAGAAGAGGTTCCATAAACAGGGACCGGTAACGCTAACCCAGCAGCAGCAGCAGCACACGTGATGGAACAGGAGGAGGCGCAGGAGGAGAAGGCCACGCTTTTTGAGACACAACAACCCAGGCCTTGCATGAGGACAAGAAGCGTGCGGATAGCATGCTTTTTACCGCCATGCAGTCATAAATGTAATAAAGAGAAGAGGTTCCATAAACAGGGACCGGTAACGCTAACCCAGCAGCAGCCAGCAGCACACGTGATGGAACAGGAGGAGGCGCAGGAGGAGAAGGCCACGCTTTTTGAGACACAACAACCCAGGCCTTGCATGAGGACAAGAAGCGTGCGGATAGCATGCTTTTTACCGCCATGCAGTCATAAATGTAATAAAGAGAAGAGGTTCCATAAACAGGGACCGGTAACGCTAACCCAGCAGCAGCCAGCAGCACACGTGATGGAACAGGAGGAGGCGCAGGAGGAGAAGGCCACGCTTTTTGAGACACAACAACCCAGGCCTTGCATGAGGACAAGAAGCGTGCGGATAGCATGCTTTTTACCGCCATGCAGTCCTAAATGTAATAAAGAGAAGAGGTTCCATAAACAGGGACCGGTAACGCTAACCCAGCAGCAGCAGACGTGATGGAACAGGAGCAGGCGCAGGAGGAGAAGGCCAAGCTTTTTGAGACACAACAACACAGGCCTTGCATGAGGACAAGAAGCGTGCGGATAGCATGCTTTGTACCGCCATGCAGTCATAAATGTAATAAAGATAAGAGGTTCAATAAACAGGGACCGGTAACACTAACCCAGCAGCAGCAGCAGCAGCAGCAGCACACGTGATGGAACAGGAGGAGGCGCAGGAGGAGAAGTCCACGCTTTTTGAGACACAACAACCCAGGCCTTGCATGAGGACAAGAAGCGTGCGGATAGCATGCTTTGTACCGCCATGCAGTCATAAATGTAATAAAGAGAAGAGGTTCAATAAACAGGAACCACAAGGCAACGCTAACCCAGCAGCAGCAGACGTGATGGAACAGGAGCAGGCGCAGGAGGAGAAGGCCAAGCTTTTTGAGACACAACAACACAGGCCTTGCATGAGGACAAAAAGCGTGCGGATATAGCAATGCTTTTTGCCGCCGTGCAGTCATAAGTGTAATACAGATGAGAGGTTCCATAAACAGGGACCGGCAACGCTAACCCAGCAGCAGCAGCACACGTGATGGAACAGGAGCAGGCGCAGGAGGAGAAGGCCATGCTTTTTGAGACACAACAACCCAGGCCTTGCATGAGGACAAGAAGCATGCGGATATAGCAGCAATGCTTTTTGCCGCCATGCAGTCATAAATGTAATACAGATGAGAGGTTCAATAAACAGGGACCGGAAACGCTAAACCATCCCAGATGTTCATTGGTCATGTTACTTGGTTGGGGTCCTGGAGTGTTGCGTAGTCGTTTCCAATCCAGGATTGATTCATTTTAATTTGAGTCAGACGGTCTGCATTTTCTGTGGAGAGGCGGATACGCCGAACTGTGACGATGCCTCCGGCAGCACTGAAACAGCGTTCCGACATAACGCTGGCTGCCGGGCAAGCCAGTACCTCTATTGCGTACATTGCCAGTTCGTGCCAGGTGTCTAGCTTCGATACCCAATAGTTGAAGGGTGCAGATGGATTGTTCGACACAGCTACGCCATCTGACATGTAGTCCTTGACCATCTTCTCCAGGCGATCGGTGTTGGAGGTGGATGTGCACGCTTGCTGTTCAGTGGGCTGCTGCTGCATGGGTGTCAGAAAATTTTCCCACTCCAAGGACACTGCCGATACCACTCCCTTTTGGGCACTAGCTGCGGCTTGTGTTGTTTGCTGCCCTCCTGGTCGTCCTGGGTTTGCGGAAGTCAGTCTGTCGGCGTACAACTGGCTAGAGGAGGGGGAGGATGTCAATCTCCTCTCTAAAGTCTCCACAAGGGCCTGCTGGTATTCTTCCATTTTGACCTGTCTGACTCTTTCTTCAAGCAGTTTTGGAACATTGTGTTTGTACCGTGGATCTAGAAGGGTATAAACCCAGTAATTGGTGTTGTCCAGAATGCGCACAATGCGTGGGTCGCGTTCAATGCAGTCTAGCATGAATTGAGCCATGTGTGCCAGAGTCCTACCAGAATCCTCATCATCCTCTTGTGAGCGTTGTGATAGTTGTGATGCATCATAGTCGTCACCTTCTTCCTGGTCTGCTTCTGCTGACCATTCGCGCTGAATTGTGCAAGTCCAACGTGCACCGCTCTGGCCCTCGTCAGTGGTGGCAGGAAATTCCTGCTCCAACTCCAGCTGTTCCTCCTCCTCTTCTTCGTCATAGCTGCTGGGGCCAGCGTTTCCTGAGGCGGATGGCCTGATGTTGGTACCATCACGCTGATCGTTTTCTCCTTCAGATTCCCCCAGTTGCATCATGACAGCTGTTTCCTTGATTTTCAACATTGACCTCTTCAGTAAACACAGCAGTGGTATGGTAATGCTGACTGAAGAGTTGTCACTGCTCACAAGCAACGTGAATTGCTCAAAATTTTGGAGGACTTGGCAGAGGTCCAACATGTTGGTCCAATCGGATCCACAGAAGCTTGGCAGCTGGCCGGATGCGCCTCGGTACTGCGCCGTCATGTACTGGACCACTGCACTCTTCTGCTCGCAAAAGCGGGCTAGCATGTGCAGCGTAGAATTCCAGCGCGTAGGGACATCACACAGCAAGCGATGGTGGGGGAGATTGAAGCGCTCCTGCATCTTGGCGAGTGCCCCCGAAGCAGTACTTGAATTTCTACAATGTTTGGCCACTCGTCGCACCTTCAACAGAAGATCGGCCACGCCTGGGTAT
The DNA here is from genome assembly GCF_040937935.1 of Hyperolius riggenbachi. Lineage (NCBI taxonomy): Eukaryota > Metazoa > Chordata > Amphibia > Anura > Hyperoliidae > Hyperolius > Hyperolius riggenbachi. The sequence goes on along the minus strand of NC_090646.1, from coordinate 305,638,654 downwards.
GTCTTTAGGAACCGCTGAACTACTAGGTTCATCACGTGCGCCAGGCAAGGGATGTGTGTCAGCTTAGCCAACCTTAAAGCGCGAATGAGATTACTCCCATTATCACACACAACCATGCCCGGTTTCAGGTCCAGCGGTGCCAGCCACAAATCCGTCTGTTCCTTTATTCCCCTCCAAATTTCCTCCCCTGTGTGCTGCTTATCCCCAAGGCAGATCAGCTTCAGCAACGCTTGCTGACGCATGCCAACAGCTGTGCTGCACTGCTTCCACGATCCTACTGCTGCTGGTGCTGGGTTCGCGTTTCCGGATGAGGTACAGCTTTGAGATGCGTTGGAGGAGAAGGAGTCAGAGAGGTAGGTGCTGCTGTTGTTATCCAGTGGAAGGGACGGCGGTGCAGCTGTTTGCGGCGTGGGCAACACCCGCACCGTACCAGGTGAGGAATCGCTGCCAGGCTCCACAAGGTTCACCCAGTGCGCGGTAAGGGAGATGTATCGACCCTGGCCGAACGCACTCGTCCAGGTGTCAGTGGTGAGGTGAACCTTGCAGGCAACGGCATTCTTCAAGCTTCGGGTTATTTTGCTGACCACGTGCTCATGCAACTCAGGCACTGCAGAGCGCGCAAAGTGGTAGCGGCTGGGAACCACGTAACGTGGGATGGCCACTGACATCATGCCCTTGAAGCGGTTTGTCTCCACCACTCGATATGGCAGCATTTCGCAGGCCAGAAGCTTGGCTATGCTGGCTGTTACTGACACGGCCCGGGGGTCATTTGCTGGCAATTTCCTCTTGCGCTCAAACATCTCCGAGACAGACAACTGAACCGTAGGGCTGCACACTGAAGGGCTGTTGGTTGTTGTGTTTGATGAAGACTGGGAGACCTCAAGAGCACTACTCCGGAAAGTGACAGTGTCAGCGTCGTCTGATGTTTGTGAATGTTGTGAACCACGCAATGGCTGGGCTACTGCTGCTGCTGAAGCGGGTCTGGTGGTGAGTCTGGTGAACCCAAGGGAGGCAGTGTTGCTGGTACCCTGTCCTGTCGAGTTTGCCCACAGAGTGGGATGTTTGGATAGCATGTGGCGGCTCATGCTGGTGGTGGAGAGGTTAATACTTTTCCCCCTGCTCAGGCGGGTCTTGCACACCTTGCAAATCGCCATGGTAACATCCTCAGTGCAGTCTTCAAAGAAAGCCCAGACTTTGGAGCACCTGCCTTGCTGGCGATTTCTGTTTGCGCCTCTTTTGCCTCTCACTTGAACTTCCACGCTTGTGGTGCCTGAAATTGCGCGCCGCCTACCATGTGGCACAAGGCGAACTCGTGCAGCAGTGGGTTCTTCAACAGACTCATCTGTGCTGCTGCTACGACGGCGATGTTCTCGTTCACAAACAAAATCTGGGTCTATGTCCACATTGTCCATACCCTCCTCTTCCATCTCCTCAAACTCGTCATATGTCATTGTGGGGGGCCGCCGCCGTGGAGTAGAGCTCCCCAGAACAACCTCTGCGCAGCTCACTCCAACGTCGTCTTCCAGAGCTTCTCGGCCGACCTCCTGCAATTGCAACCCCTCCTGCCCAACTTGCTCTGGGATTTGGGTTTCAAAGTCCTCGGACTCGCCTTGTTGTATTTCAGTGCCCGGTGCATTTCCCACAGTTAATGGTTGTGAATCCGGGCACAACATTTCTGGCTGTTCCTCCATTGACCTTTCAAAGGTGGAAGTTTGTTGGCCTGGGAATAGCTCCTGCGAATACCCCATTGTGTCCTGAGGTAATTCATCGGACTGGTTATCTGGCAGTTGTGTGCGTGGTGTCGCTGCCGGTTGTGTCAGCTTTGTGCCCACTGGCTCCTTGTAACTGGCTGAGGACTCGGCCTCGTGCGTGATGTGCTGGTGCTGCTTAACCCACTGCTGGACGCTTGAGAGGTCATCCAAGTAATTATCTGGTCCTGTTCTTTTGGATCTGTGAGGTTTGTTGTCCTGGACAACATGGGCGGTATTGAGTGGGTTTTCTTGGGTGCTCCCCTGTGGCCTGTACGTGAACCGTCAGGGGAAACACCTCTTCCCTTGCCCATCCCTCTTTCACCGGATTTCTTCCTCATTTCACTTATCCTTAAAGTACACGCTGACTGGCAGCAGTACAGTGGCAGTACAGAAATGCTATACAGTGGTGGGTGAGCGGTGTACCACTATTGCCAGCAGCGACACAGAGCACAATGCTATACAGTGGCGGGTGAGCGGTGTACTACTGTTCCCAGCAGACACATAGTGGCAGTAAACACAATGCTATATAGTCTGGCTGAGCGGTGTACACAGAGTGGCAGTACACACAATGCTATATAGTCTGGCTGAGCCGTGTACACACAGTGGCAGTAAACAATGCTATATAGTCTGGCTGAGCGGTGTACAGACAGTGGCAGTACACAATGCTATATAGTCTGGCTGAGCGGTGTACACACAGTGGCAGTACACACAATGCTATATAGTCTGGCTGAGCGGTGTACACACAGTGGCAGTAAACAATGCTATATAGTCTGGCTGAGCGGTGTACACAGAGTGGCAGTACACACAATGCTATATAGTCTGGCTGAGCGGTGTACACACAGTGGCAGTAAACAATGCTATATAGTCTGGCTGAGCGGTGTACACACAGTGGCAGTAAACAATGCTATATAGTCTGGCTGAGCCGTGTACACAGAGTGGCAGTACACACAATGCTATATAGTCTGGCTGAGCGGTGTATACAGAGTGGCAGTACACACAATGCTATATAGTCTGGCTGAGCGGTGTACACACAGTGGCAGTAAACAATGCTATATAGTCTGGCTGAGCCGTGTACACAGAGTGGCAGTACACACAATGCTATATAGTCTGGCTGAGCGGTGTATACAGAGTGGCAGTAAACAATGCTATATAGTCTGGCTGAGCGGTGTACACAGAGTGGCAGTACACACAATGCTATATAGTCTGGCTGAGCGGTGTACACACAGTGGCAGTAAACAATGCTATATAGTCTGGCTGAGCGGTGTACACAGAGTGGCAGTACACACAATGCTATATAGTCTGGCTGAGCGTGTACACACAGTGGCAGTAAACAATGCTATATAGTCTGGCTGAGCGGTGTACACAGAGTGGCAGTACACACAATGCTATATAGTCTGGCTGAGCCGTGTACACACAGTGGCAGTAAACAATGCTATATAGTCTGGCTGAGCGGTGTACACACAGTGGCAGTACACAATGCTATATAGTTTGGCTGAGCGGTGTACACAGAGTGGCAGTACACACAATGCTATATAGTCTGGCTGAGCGGTGTACACAGAGTGGCAGTACACACAATGCTATATAGTCTGGCTGAGCGGTGTACACAGAGTGGCAGTACACACAATGCTATATAGTCTGGCTGAGCGGTGTACACACAGTGGCAGTAAACAATGCTATATAGTCTGACTGAGCAGTGTACACAGAGTGGCAGTACACACAATGCTATATAGTCTGGCTGAGCCGTGTACACACTGTGGCAGTAAACAATGCTATATAGTCTGGCTGAGCGGTGTACACACAGTGGCAGTACACAATGCTATATAGTCTAGCTGAGCGGTGTACACACAGTGGCAGTAAACAATGCTATATAGTCTGGCTGAGCGGTGTACACACAGTGGCAGTAAACAATGCTATATAGTCTGGCTGAGCGGTGTACACAGAGTGGCAGTACACACAATGCTATATAGTCTAGCTGAGCGGTGTACACACAGTGGCAGTAAACAATGCTATATAGTCTGGCTGAGCGGTGTACACACAGTGGCAGTAAACAATGCTATATAGTCTGGCTGAGCGGTGTACACACAGTGGCAGTACACACAATGCTATATAGTCTGGCTGAGCGGTGTACACACAGTGGCAGTAAACAATGCTATATAGTCTGGCTGAGCGGTGTACACAGAGTGGCAGTACACACAATGCTATATAGTCTGGCTGAGCGGTGTACACAGAGTGGCAGTACACACAATGCTATATAGTCTGACTGAGCGGTGTACACAGAGTGGCAGTACACACAATGCTATATAGTCTGGCTGAGCCGCGTACACACAGTGGCAGTAAACAATGCTAGTCTGGCTGAGCGGTGTACACACAGTGGCAGTACACAATGCTATATAGTCTGGCTGAGCGGTGTACACAGAGTGGCAGTACACACAATGCTATATAGTCTGGCTGAGCGGTGTACACAGAGTGGCAGTACACACAATGCTATATAGTCTGGCTGAGCGGTGTACACACAGTGGCAGTAAACAATGCTATATAGTCTGACTGAGCGGTGTACACAGAGTGGCAGTACACACAATGCTATATAGTCTGGCTGAGCCGTGTACACACAGTGGCAGTAAACAATGCTATATAGTCTGGCTGAGCGGTGTACACACAGTGGCAGTACACAATGCTATATAGTCTGGCTGAGCGGTGTACACAGAGTGGCAGTACACACAATGCTATATAGTCTGGCTGAGCCGTGTACACACAGTGGCAGTAAACAATGTTATATATAGCGTGGCTGAGTGAGGTACACAGTGGCAGTACACACAATGCTATATAGTCTGGCTGAGTGAGCGGTGTACTACTGTTCCCAGCAGCGACACACAATGACTGGGGGGACCCTGGCTAGCGTGGCTGGAGCGCGAACTACCCTGCCTGCCTACCCAAAGCTAAACCCACAGACAAATGGCGGAGATATGACGTGGTTCGTGTATTTATTTACCCGAACCACGTGACCGTTCGGCCAATCAGAGCGCGTTCGGGCCGAACCACGTGACCCGTTCGGCCAATCAGAGCGCGTTCGGGGTCCGAACCACGTGACCCGTTCGGTCAATCACAGCGCTAGCCATGCGCTCTTAGTTCGGCCATATGGCCGAACGGTTTGGCCGAGCACCATCAGGGTGATGTTCTGCAGAACCCGAACAGTGGCGAACACTGTTCGCCCAACACTATAATTGGGACAGCTGGGGTGAGGAAATTCTTGATACTGAATGGCTAGAGTTTGAGGAGTTCTACATGAAGACCGTAATCAGCTCCAGAGATGAACTCATACAATCATGCCGGTTTCATCAGATTTATTAAACGCCTCAAAAAATCTCTAAATTTTCTAAGGATGTAAGCAATGCATGTTGGAAGTGCATTTAAACATATGGCATGGGATTGCCCGCTAATACAATTTTTCTGGAACAAAGTTATACAATTTATGGAAGCTGAGCTGGGTCTTCATGTGGACACCTCACGTTGTCTTCTGGGGCTTCTGGGCGATTTATCAATAGGTAGTAATAAAAAAGGCACTGATCAGATTATTGCTCTTTTATGCTAAAAAACTCAAAAGAAATCCTCTGAACCAACCTTATTTCTCTGGAAACAATTAATAAATACAGCATTACCACTATACCAACTAACTTGGTTTGTTAGGGGGTCCGGATCTAAGTTATATGGATATGGGGGTTATGGTTACAGGGGTGGCGCGCCAGCATACAGGCGATCCACGCCCCCACTTGGGCCCTCACTCTAAGGGGGGCCTCGCTCTGCTGCTGACGGCTCTAGCCCCCTCTCTGTCTTTGCAGGCTGGAGACAATGCACATATACACACAGCACTCAGAGCCCTGGCTGATGATGCTTCTAGCATCATCATTGTGCTGAAAGGACTCTGTCTATCTGAGCTCTGTGTAGCTCCGCCCCTTTTGTGAAGAGCCCAGAGAGGAAGCAGGAAGAAGGCCAGGGACTGGGGCTCTGGAGACAACTGCCTGGCATGGTCTGCCTTCCATGGTGCAGTGCACTGGAGCCCCAGCAGAAAGAAGATGGGATGCTGCAGCTGCTTGCTACAACACTTTTGGAGAGTTAGTGCTGCTCTGTCCTGTGTGTTCCCCTGCCCTCCTGTGTTCCCCTGCCCTCCAGTGTGTTCCCCTGCCCTCCAGTGTGTCCCCCTGCCCTTCTGTGCGTTCCCCTGCCCAGCTGTGCGTTCCCCTGCCCACCTGTGCGTGCGTTCCCCTGCCCACCTGTGTGTTTCCATGTCCACCTGTGTGTTTCTATGCCCATCTGTATGTCTCCCTGCCCTCCTGTGTGTTCCTCTGTCCTCCTGTCTCCCTGCCCTCCTGTGTGTTCCCCCGCCCTCCTGTCTCTTGTCTCCCTGCCTCCTGTGTTCCCCTGCCCTCCTGTGTGTTCCCCTGCCCTCCTGTCTCTTGTCTCACTGCCCTCCTGTGTGTTCCCCCATCTCCCTGCCCTCCTGTGTGTCCAGCCCCCCCCCCCCCCCCGTCTCTTGTCTCCCTGCCTCCTGTGTTCCATTGCCCTCCTGTGTGTTCCCCTGCCCTCCCACCTCTTGTCTCCCTGACCTTCTGTGTGTTCCCCTTCCCTCCTCTGTGTTTCCCTGCCCTCATCTCTTGTCTCCTTGCCTCCTGTGTGTTCCATTGCCCTCCTGTGTGTTCCCCTGCCCTCCTGTCTCTTGTCTTTCTGCCCTTGTGTGTTCCCATGCCCTCCCGTCTCTTGTCTCCCTGCCCTTCTGTGTGTTCCCCTGCCCACCTGTGCGTTCCCCTGACCCTGCTCCTGCCCACCTGTGCATTCCACTGCCCAGCCGTGCGTTCCATTGCCCAGCTGTGCGTTCCCCTGCCCACCTGTACGTGCGTTCCCCTGCCCACCTGTGTTTCCATGCCCAGCTGTGTGTTTCTATGCCCACCTGTATGTTCCTCTGCCCTCCTGTCTCCCTGCCCTCCTGTGTGTTCCCCTGCCCTCCTGTCTCCCTGCACTCCTGTGTGTTCCCCTACCCTCCTGTCTCTTGCCTCCCTGCCTCCTGTGTTCCCCTGCCCTCCTGTGTGTTCCCCCGCTCTCCTGTCTCTTGTCTCCCTGCCTCCTGTGTTCCCCTGCCCTCCTGTGTGTTCCTCTGCCCTCCTATCTCGTCTCACTGCCCTCCTGTGTGTTCCCCGTCTCCCTGCCTCCTGTGTGTTCGCCTGCCCTCCTGTATGTTCCCCTGCCCTCCTGTATGTTCCCCTGCCCTCCTGTCTCTTGTCTCCCAGCCCTTGTGTGTTCCCATGCCCTCCTGCCTCTTGTCTCCCTGCCCTTCTGTGTGTTCCCCTTCCCTCCTCTGTGTTCCCCTGCCCTCTCATCTCTTGTCTCCTGGGTGCTCCCCTGCCCTCCTGTCTCTTCACCTCCTGTGTGTTCCCCTGCGCTCTTGTGTGTTACCCTGCCCTCCTGTTTGTCCTCTGCCCTCCTGTGTGTCCCCTGTCTCCTGTCCCACTGCCTCCTGTGTGTCCCCTGTCTCTTGTCTCCTGTCCCTTGTCTCCCTGTCTTCTGTGTCTACCCCCTGTCTCCTGTGTACACCCCCTGTCTCCTGTTCCATGTGTGGCCCTCTGCCTCCTGTGTGTCCTCCTGCCTCCTGTGTATCCCCCTGCCTCCTTTCCCCTTGCCACCTGTGTGTCCCCCTGCTTCCTGTCACCCTGTCTCCCCCTGTCTTCTGTCCCCTGTGTGCCCCCCTTTCCCCTGTCCCCCTGTCTCCTGATTTCCCCGTCTTATGTCTGCCTGCTTCTGTGTGTCCCCCTGTCTCTGGTCCCCCTGTCTGCTGTGTGTCACCTGGCTGTGTTCAGGCCCTGCAGATTGTTTTGGCATGGGGTGAAGGGGGGCAGTTAGTTTGCCCAGCAAGGGGCCCAGAAATTTCTGAAAGCGTCCCTGCCGGGAATGTTAGAGCAGGAGTGGGCTCACTATGGCTGTGTGTGTCTCAGAAGCTTTTGCAGGGCTGGGGATTCTGTCACACACCTGTCTCTTGTCTCCCTGCCTCCTGTGTGTTCCATTGCCCTCCTGTGTGTTCCCCTGCCCTCCCATCTCTTGTCTCCCTGACCTTCTGTGTGTTCCACTTCCTTCCTCTGTGTTTTCCTGCCCTCTCATCTCTTGTCTCCTTGCCTCCTGTGTGTTCTATTGCCCTCCTGTCTCTTGTCTCCCTGCCCTTGTGTGTTCCCATGCCCTCCCGTCTCGTCTCCCTGCCCTTCTGTGTGTTCCCCTGCCCACCTGTGAATTCCCCTGCCCAGCTGTGCGTTCCCCTGCCCAGCTGTGCGTTCCCCTGCCCACCTGTGCATTCCCCTGCCCACTTGTGCGTACGTTCCCTGCCCACCTGTTTCCATGCCCACCTGTGTGTTTCTATGCCCACCTGTATGTTCCTCTGCCCTCCTGTCTCCCTGCCCTCCTGTGTGTTCCCCTGCCCTCCTGTCTCCCTGCACACCTGTGTGTTCCCCTACCCTCCTGTCTCTTGCCTCCCTGCCTCCTGTGTTCCCCTGCCCTCCTGTGTGTTCCCCCGCCCTCCTGTCTCTTGTCTCCCTGCCTCCTGTGTCCCCCTGCCCTCCTGTGTGTTCCCCTGCCCTCCTGTGTGTTCCCCTGCCCTCCTGTGTGTGCCCCGTCTCCCTGCCTCCTGTGTGTTCCCCTGCCCTCCTGTGTGTGCCCCGTCTCCCTGCCTCCTGTGTGTTCGCCTGCCCTCCTGTGTGTTCCCTTGCCCTCCTGTCTCTTGTCTCCCAGCCCTTGTGTGTTCCCATGCCCTTCCGTCTCGTCTCCCTGCCTCCTGTGTCCCCCTGCCCTCCTGTGTGTTCCCCTGCCCTCCTATCTCGTCTCACTGCCCTCCTGTGTGTGCCCCGTCTCCCTGCCCTTCTGTGTGTTCCCCTTCCCTCCTCTGTGTTCCCCTGCCCTCTCATCTCTTGTCTCCTGGGTTCTCACCTGCCCTCCTGTCTCTTCACCTCCTGTGTGTTCCCCTTCCCTCTTGTGTGTTCCCTGCCTCCTGTCCCACTGCCTCCTGTGTATCCCCTGTCTCCTGTCCCTTGTCTCCCTGTCTTCTGTGTATACCCCCTGTCTCCTGTGTACACCCTCTGCCTCCTGTGTGTCCTCCTGCCTCCTGTGTATCCCCCTGCCTCCTTTCCCCTTGCCACCTGTGTGTCCCCGTGCCTCCTGTAACCCTGTCTCCCGTGTCTCCCCCTGTCTTCTGTCCCCTATGTGCCCCCCTTTCCCCTGTCTCTTGATTTCCCCGTCTTATGTCTGCCTGCTTCTGTGTGTCCCCCTGTCTCTGGTCCCCCTGTCTGCTGTGTGTCACCTGGCTGTTTTCAGGCCCTGCAGATTGTTTTGGCATGGGGTGAAGGGGGGCAGTTAGTTTGCCCAGCAAGGGGCCCAGACATTTCTGAAACCTCCTGGGAATGTTAGAGCAGGAGTGGGCTCACTATGGCTGTGTGTGTCTCAGAAGCTTTTGCAGGGCTGAGGATTCTGTCACACAGTTGCAGAGAGGAGAGAGGCTTCCACATGTTATCAGCCTGCTCTCTGCCCGCTATTAGTGGCTTGCAATGGTCCAGCTGGTCTGACAGACTGATGATGACTACTGAATGCTTAACCACTGATTGAGATGGAGCTTGCTTTGATTTATTGATCCATGTGAAGTCTGTACCAGGTTGTTCACATCTTACATAGTTACGTAGTTATTTTGGTTGAAAAAAGACATACGTCCATCGAGTTCAACCAGTATAAAGTACAACACCAGCCTGCTCCCTCACATATGCCTGTTGATCCAGAGGAAGGCGAAAAAACCCTTACAAGGCATGGTCCAATTAGCCCCTAAAGGGAAAAATTCCTTCCTGACTCCAGATGGCAATCAGATAAAATCCCTGGATCAACATCATTAGGCATTACCTAGTAATTGTAGCCATGGATGTCTTTCAATGCAAGGAAAGCATCTAAGCCCCCTTTAAATGCAGGTATAGAGTTTGCCATAACGACTTCCTGTGGCAATGCATTCCACATCTTAATCATTCTTACTGTAAAGAACCCTTTCCTAAATAAATGGCTAAAACGTTTTTCCTCCATGCGCAGATCATGTCCTCTAGTCCTTTGAGAAGGCCTAGGGACAAAAAGCTCATCCACCAAGCTATTATCTGTGGTAACGGTTTCTTTATCTCACATCTGTGGTAACGGTTTCTTTATCTCATATCAGTGGTGTAACAATTCTGCATCTCACATCTGTGGCGTAATGTTTCTACATCTCACATCTGTGGCATAACGATTCTGCATCTCACATCTGTGGTGTATTTGGAGCAATGTTGAGAAATGTTGCCTTTTGTGTGTTTTTTTAGGGGGAAACGTCTTATTGCCCTTTAGGTCACATTGCCCGGTTTCCACCACCCACATCATGGCCACCCATTATTTGCGTGCCGCACTCTTCCTTTGTCCTTGGTTCCCCGGATCTATTAGGATCCTAGCATTGGTGAATCCCAGCCAGATCAACATCTGCCAAAAGTTTGTATGTTCTCCCTGTGTCTGCATGGGTTTCCTCCGGTAACTCCGATTTCCTCCCACATCCCAAAAACATACAGATAAGTTAACTGGCTTACCCCTAAATTGGCCCCAGACTACAATACATACACTACACTACATGATATAGAAATAGGACTATGGTAGGGACTAGATTGTGAGCCCCACTGGGGGACGATTAGTGACAAGACAATATACTTTATATAGCGCTGCATAATGTCGGTGCTATATAAATACTTAAATAAACCGGGGACTACGTGTATCTTGCTAGTATTTGGCCCCACCCACATGATGATTTGGCCATGCCCATTTTTCAGCAGGGACTACATGTATCTTGGTAGTATTTGGCTCCACCCACATCATATTTTGACCACGCCCATTTGGAGGCCTCAAGTTATGGACTGCTTGGGGCCACCAAAACCTTAGCTGCACCCTTGTATGGTTACACAATACTGAATCTGCTATTGCCAATATGGATGTAAACCCTAACTTTATTGATATTCTATGATGTTAATCTGTATTATTTGAATTCCCCTTACAGTGCTTTTATCTTTGGTTGAACACTTCCAAATTATGTTTACATCAATAATTTGCTATCTGTGAAAGTTATATATATCTCTTTTCATAAGCTCTGATTTTACCCCACTGTGATGTTAAATTTCTACACTGTGAATTGACTGTTTTGATGTTTTGTTGGTTTAGAAAAACAATAAAAAGAATTTGAAAAAACAGGATTAGGTCCTGGTAATTCTATTTTAAATAACCCTCCAGGACAGTGAACATTGAGATTAGGGCTCTGCCTAGGAAACACCTAAGTGAGCTGTATAAATTTGTACCCTAGGTATCCCCACTTCAGTTGTACTAAATGACCTGAACCTTGTATATAGGATACCTTACTTTTCTTCTCCCCACATCAAAATAAATGATGCTTTTGGGCGAGAACTAATACTGTCCTGGAGGGTTATTAAAAAAATAATTACCAGGACCTAATCCTGTTTTTTTCACATAACCCTCCAGGACAGTGAACATTGAGATGATAAGCAAGTATCACCCACCTTAGGGAGGGACCACAGCTTGCAGGACTTTTCTTCCAAAGGACTGTTCTCCTGCTGACATCAGGTCCAACCGGTAGTGTTTTATGAATGTGTTCATGTTCTTCCAGGTTGTAGCTTTACAGATGTCTGATGCTGATGCCCCAGCCCTATAGGCCCAGGTTGTTGCCATGGACCTAGCCGAATGTGCTGTAATAATTTTCAGTGACTGTAGACCTTTCTTTTTATAAGCTTCCACAATACATACTTTTAACCATCTTGCTATTGAGGCTTTTGTCATTTTTTCTCCAACTCTACCGCCTGAGAAGTTGATAAATAGACATCTTGACTTCCTGAGTTTCTTCACTCTTTCTATGTATGTCAAAATACCGTATTTTCCGCCGTATAAGACGCACTTTTTCTCCCCAAAAAATGGGGAGAAAAAGTCCCTGCGTCTTATACGGCAAAGGCAGGGAATCCCCGACTTACGAATGCCCGCCGATACGAACCGCGACCCGCCGGCACATCCGGGATTCCCTGCCTGTCCCTCCTCTCCCGCCACATGCCTGTGCTATCCTCCTCTAATCAGTTTAGCGTGTGTGTGCAGAGCAATCTGCCCCCCGTGTGTGCAGAGCAATCTGCTATGTGCTGCCCCCCCGCGTGACTCCACTCCCCCCGCATGCCGGCGCTATGCCTTTCTAATATACCGGCCTCCGCTATCCCCCTGTAACATTCTGGCCCCCCTCGTTTGCCTGCAGCAGCAGCGGCTCACCCGGTCAATGCCGCTACGAGGACTGCAGACACCCGGCTACTTCATACACGTCCTCTTGTGCACGGTTTGATCGCGTCGCGATGACGCAATCAAGCCGCGCACAAGAGGACGTGTATGAAGTAGCCGGGTGTCTGCAGTCCTCGTAGCGGCATTGACCGGGTGAGCCGCTGCAGGCAAACGAGGGGGGCCAGAATGTTACAGGGGGATAGCAGAGGCCGGTATATTAGAAAGGCATAGCGCCGGCATGCGGGGGGAGTGGAGTCACACGGGGGGGGCGGCACATAGCAGATTGCTCTGCACACACGGGGGGCAGATTGCTCTGCACACACACGCTAAACTGATTAGAGGAGGATAGCACAGGCGGGGGGGGGGGGCACGGGCACACAGGAGGACACCAGAAATGGCATTGAAAAGTACCGGAGGGAGACAGGGGGCACACAGGAAAGACACAGGGGGTACACAGGTGAAGACATGGGGCACACAGGAGAGAGACAGTGGGCACATAGGACACAGGGGGTACACAGGAGAAGACAGGGGGCACACAGGAGATAGTGGGCACATAGGACACAGAGGGTACACAGGAGAAGACATGGGGCACACAGGAGAGAGACAGTGGGCACATAGGACACAGAGGGTACACAGGAGAAGACAGGGGGCACATAGGAGAGAGACAGTGGGCACATAGGACACAGGGGGTACACAGGAGAAGACAGGGGGCACATAGGAGAGAGACAGTGGGCACATAGGACACAGGGGGTACACAGGAGAAGACGGGGCACATAGGAGAGAGACAGTGGGCACATAGGACACAGGCGGTACACAGGAGAAGACAGGGGGCACATAGGAGAGAGACAGTGGGCACATAGGACACAGGGGGTACACAGGAGAAGACATGGGGCACATAGGAGAGAGACAGTGGGCACATAGGACACAGGGGGTACACAGGAGAAGACAGGGGGCACATAGGAGAGAGACAGTGGGCACATAGGACACAGGGGGTACACAGGAGAAGACAGGGGGCACATAGGAGAGAGACAGTGGGCACATAGGACACGGGGTACACAGGAGAAGACAGGGGGCACATAGGAGAGAGACAGTGGGCACATAGGACACGGGGTACACAGGAGAAGACAGGGGGCACATAGGAGAGAGACAGTGGGCACATAGGACACAGGGGGTACACAGGAGAAGACAGGGGGCACACAGGAGATAGTGGGCACATAGGACACAGAGGGTACACAGGAGAAGACATGGGGCACACAGGAGAGAGACAGTGGGCACATAGGACACAGAGGGTACACAGGAGAAGACAGGGGGCACATAGGAGAGAGACAGTGGGCACATAGGACACAGGGGGTACACAGGAGAAGACAGGGGGCACACAGGAGATAGTGGGCACATAGGACACAGAGGGTACACAGGAGAAGACATGGGGCACACATGAGAGAGACAGTGGGCACATAGGACACAGAGGGTACACAGGAGAAGACAGGGGGCACATAGGAGAGAGACAGTGGGCACATAGGACACAGGGGGTACACAGGAGAAGACAGGGGGCACATAGGAGAGAGACAGTAGGCACATAGGACACGGGGTACACAGGAGAAGACAGGGGGCACACAGGAGAGAGACAGTGGGCACATAGGACACAGGGGGTACACAGGAGAAGACATGGGGCACACAGGAGAGAGACAGGGGGTACACAGGAGAAGACATGGGGCACACAGGAGATAGACAGGGGGCACACAGGAAAAGACAGGGGGCACACAGGAGAGAGACAGTGGGCACATAAAAGGCCACAGGGGGTACACAGGAGAAGACATGGACACATGAAGCACACAGGACACGTGGGAGACATGGGGCACTCAGGAGGACACTTGGGGGAGGTCATGTACAAGATGCTCCTGAAATATGGACGCACCAGGTTTAGTATATATATATTTTTTTCCCTGGTTTTTGCCCTCTAAATCTAGGTGCGTCTTATATTCCGGAGCGTCTTATACGGCGGAAAATACGGTACATCTTCTTACATCTAACCTGTGCCACTGCTTTTCCTTTGAGTGGCATTTTTACAAAAAGAAGGAATTCCGCTACCATCCTCATTACCACCGTCTTCAAAAATTGAACAAAAAACGTTCCTTATGGCAACTAAAAATATAGTTTTCATTGTCAAATACCTTAATGAAACTTCTTGTAATGGTTCAAATGGCTCTTTCATCAGAGCATTAAGAACTAAAGACAAATCCCATTTTGGACATAAGTTTTTAATAATCGGTTTCGATCTTTCTACTGATTTGAAGAACCTCATAATCAACTGATCCGTTGCTAGCCTCTTATCCAGAAACACTGACAACGCTGCCACTTGTACCTTCATCACACTCAGTGCCATTCCTTTATCTATCCCATCCTGCAGGAATTCTAGGATAGTCACTATATTATTATGTTTAAATTGTTTTTTCTCCTTCCAAGATAGAAAAGTCTTCCAGTACTTAAATAGTATAAATAGATATTGTCACCTTCTTTCTGCTATTTAGAATTGTTTTAATAACTATACCCAGGAGGCCCTAATCCCTTAAAACGTCCCCCTCAGAAACCACGCTGTTAGACGTAAATTTGGACTCTCTATCCATCTGTGTTTCTCTTGATCGAACAAAAGATTATTTTGTGAAAGTGGCCACGGATCTCTTTTCACCATAGACAGGAGGAGCGATACTACGACCTTTTCGGCCAGTCTGGGGCTATTAGTATTAAAGACATATTTGATGACTTTAGCTCCTGCAGTACCAAGGGAATCACTGGGATTGGTGGAAAGGCATAGGCCACTCTGAAATTCCATCCCTGTGCCATCCCCCATGCTCCTACAGGATTTAGAGAAAATAATTTCCTGCATTGGGTTTTCTTTATGGTGGCGAATAGATCTATTTCCGGGTGATCCCAATTGCTTGTTATCACCCTGAACAGTTCTAGATTGAGCCTCAACTCTGAGTTCGACACCCTTCGTCTGCTCAGCAAGTCTGCCATTGTGTTTAGTGTCCCTTTTAGATGAATGGCTGATATTGATAATAAATTCGCCTCTGCCCAGTCTAGAATCTTTAGAGAGAGATCAAATAGCTTTCTGGCTCTTGTTCCTCCTTGTCTGTTGACATAAGATGCCACTGTGATGTTGTCTGACCATATCTGTACGATTCTTGCATTATTTGGTTTGACCATGTCCCCTATAGATAGAGACTGTCCACATGGGCACCCCAACCTGTCAGACTTGCATCTGTAGTTATGATCTTTGTAACTGGAAGTATCCAAAATCTCCCTTCTTGTAGATTTCTTCTTACCATCCACCAGATTAGCGATTGATTTACTGATTCTGGAATTATTAGGATTTCTTCCAAAGAATCCTGTTTTTTGTTCCATTTTTCCAGCAACCAGTTTTGCAGCACTCTTACATGGGCCATTGCCCAGAATATTGCTGGTGCTGTGGAAGTCAGAAGACCTATAAGACTCATTATTTGCCGTACTGAAATAGTAGCTGCTTGCTGAAAGTTGACTACCATGGAATGTATCTTTTCCACTTTTTCTTTTGGTAAAAACAGTTTTTGAAGAGGAGAGTTCACTGTGAAACCCAGGAACTGGATTACCTGTGTTGGGATTAGATTAGATTTCTGATAGTTGACTAACCAACCTGCATCCTCTAGTTGTTTTATTACCATCTTGGTATCTCTTTCCAGAAGAACTGCGTTGTCTGCCACCACCAGTAAATCGTCTAGGTATGGAATAATTGTAATCTTTTGGAGATGCAATTTGCCCACCAATTCAGCCATCACTTTTGTGAATATTCTTGGAGCTGATGAGATCCCGAACGTGAGGCACAAGAATTGATAATGTTTTACTCCATGTACCCCTTGAATGCTAAATCTTAGGTATCTTTGGGATTTTTGATTTATTGGTACATGCCAGTATGCATCTGTAAGATCTAGGTTTACCATGAAGATATCAAAGATTAGTAGATTCCTCATGGTAAACACAGTCTCCATCCTGAACCTTTCGTACTTTATGAAGGGGTTCAAAGGCTCCAGGTTCAAGATCATTCTTAAAGGGAAGGTTCAAGCAAAAAAAAAAAAATGAGTTTCACTTACCTGGGGCTTCTACCAGCCCCATGCAGCCATCCTGTGCCCTCGTAGTCACTCACTGCTGCTCCAGTCCCCCGCTGGCACCTTTCTGACCTCGGAGGTCAGGGCTGAATTGCGTACATTTTTACACATTCCCGCTAGTGCAGGAACATTAACGCATACATTTTTACGCGTTAGTGGTGCAACGCGTAAATTTTTGTTCCTGCACTAGCTGGAATGCGTAAAAATGTATGCAATGTGGCCCTGACCTCCGAGGTCAGAAAGCTGCCAGCGGGGGACTGGAGCAGCAGTGAGTGACTACAAGGGCACAGGATGGCTACATGGGGCTGGTAGAAGCCCCAGGTAAGTAAAACTCATTTTTTTTTTTTGCTTGGACCTTCCCTTTAATTTCCCTCTGGGTTTCTTTATTAGAAAAGTTCTGGAATTAGAATCTCTGACCTCTTTCTTGAGGCGGTACTTCTGAGATGACATTGCCAAGTTTCCTTCTCCTTCTTTCGGCACCAAGGTCTTTACAAACCTTGTTGGGGGCCTCTTGGAAAAAAACTATCTTGCAACCATCTCTTATTAGATCCAGAATAAACAGATTTTTTGTTATCCGCTGCAATTCCAGATAAAAAAGAGATAGCCTGCCCCCCATTTTTTGTTTGGCGTCATTGCGGCTTACTCTGGGAATCCATTGGTTTATGCAACGGATTCTGCTTTGCATTATCCTTGTTGATTGGCCAAGGCTTTCTTTTCTGGACATTTCTAACCCTTGTTTGTCGATTCCGATGAAAAAAGTGTCTGTTAGGTTTGAATTTTTTCTTTTTTGGAAAAAACGTTTTCTTGTTTGACGGTTTTTTCTAATACCTCCTGCAATTGGGGACCAAATAATAATTCTCCAGAAAAAGGCATATTACAAGCTTTAGACTTAGAAGATTGACTGCAATCCCAGTTTTTAAGCCACAAGTTCCTTTGTGCATTATTTATTAAAGCATTGGTTCTTGCAGTCACTCTCAACGATTCCATTGCTGCATCTGCTACATAATTCGAAGATTTAGAGCTTCTAAAATGTCTTTTTTAGGTGCATCTGATTTGATTAGATCTTCATTCTTTTCCACCAATAAATTATTTGTTCTAGCTACAGAAGTAGTGGCTGCTGCTGGTTTGAAGTTTGTAGCAGAAGCTGTGTAAGCCTTTTTTTAAAGGATACCCCAACTGAAATGTGACATAATGAGATAGACATGTGTATGTACAGTGCCTAGCACACAGATAACTATGCTGTGTTCCTTTTTTTATTTTTCTGCCTTAAAGAGTTAAATATAAGGTATGCAAGTGGCTGACTCAGTCCTGACTCAGACAGGAAGTGACTATAGTGTGACCCTCACTGATAAGAAATTCCAACTATAAAACACTCTTCTAGCAGAAAATGGCTTCTGAGAGCAAGAATGAGGTAAAAAAAGGGGGATTTCTTATCAGTGAGGATCACACTGTAGTCACTTCCTGTCTGAGTCAGGACTGAGTCAGCCACTTACATACCTGATATTTAACTCTTTCAGGCGGAGAAAGAAAAAAAGGAACACAGCATAGTTATCTGTGTGCTAGGCACTGCACATACACATGTCTATCTCATTATGTCACATTTCAGTTGGGGTATCCTTTAAAGATAAATCAATTTTCTTATCACCTGGATCCTAAATGCTGGATACGCACCATGCGTTTCCGCGTTCGATGCGTCCATCGATACGCATCGATTCGATTATTTCCGACATGTCCGATTCAAGCTTCGATGGATCATTAGGTCGATTTGCCAAACTTTACATGGCAATCGACCTAAAAATCATCGAAATGCTCGGAAATAATCGAATCGACGCGTATCGACGGACGCATTCGACGCGAAAACGCATGGTGTGTATTCAGCATTAAAAACCCCATATCTTCAAACGCCAATTCATTATCTCTATTCAATTGGCTGAAAGCTGAGTCCAGCTTTGGACAAGAGTCCCAAGGTTTTGCATCCTCTTCTGCAAACGGAAATCTTTTCCTGAACCCTCTTGAAATAAATAATTTTTTGTCAGGATTTTTCCATTAAGTACTGATTCAATTCTTCGTGGATGGCTGCACTGGGAAATTCAAATGAGGCACAGGAGCCATACCTGAACATGTAATGAATAGATGTCATAGCCGATGCAGGCTGTTCAATATTCAATGTGGTATAAATAGCTTGTACTAAATCCTCAGTTTCTTCAACGGAGAATTTAAACTTTGAACAATCTTTTCTTCAGCTTCACTCTGATCAGACAAATCCTCCTGTGAGAAGTGTGGATTGAGTTGCCTGCAAGGCAGGTCCTCTTGCTCTTCATCTTCTTCATCAGAGGAAATAATGCGTCTTACTGTTTTTCTGACTGCCTTCTTGGGCTTAGAAGGCCTATCTGCAGCAGTAGATGTAGAAGCTGAGGGAAAATTGTCTGTAAAAACTTTAAAGGTTTCTACCATTTCTTGTCTCATAGCTGACATACATTCTTTACAAGAGGCAGTGTTATCTTCATTTATCATCTTAGCAAAACAGTTTTTGCAGGATGCTTTGGTCCAATCAATTGGCAATTTGCTATCACATATTAGGCAACACCTGGACCCATTAGAGCTGTCAGTTTGCTCTGAAGCACCCTGAAAGACATATGAAGATAACATTACTACTTACATCAGGACTAATCATTTCAATCAGAAAAAAATCATTAGATCCTGAAGTATATTAACCACTTGAGGACCGCGGGCTTTACCCCCCTTAAGGACCAGACCCTTTTTTTCCATTCAGACCACTGCAGCTTTCATGGTTTATTGCTCGCTCATACAACCTACCACCTAAATGAATTTTGGCTCCTTTTCTTGTCACTAATAAAGCTTTCTTTTGGTGCTATTTGATTGCTGCTGCGATTTTTACTTTTTATTATATTCATCAAAGAAGACATGAATTTTGTCAAAAAAATGATTTTTTTAAATTTCTGTGCTGACATTTTTCAAATAAAGTAAAATTTCTGTATACATGCAGCACGAAAAATGTGGACAAACATGTTTTTGATAAAAACCCATTCAGCCTATATTTATTGGTTTGGGTAAAAGTTATAGCGTTTACAGACTATGGTGCAAAAAGTGAATTTTCCCATTTTGTAGCATCTATGACTTTTCTGACCACCTGTCATGTTTCATGAGGGGCAGTGGCGTAGCAATAAGTATAGCAACCATAGCGTTGCTACGGGGCCCTACGCCACAGGGGGCCCGCCTGCCCGTACATTTTTTTTTTTTTATGTCGGTCGTGTCCGGGTGTCCGGGGGACACCCCCCCCCCGATAATTTTAGAGCTGCGGGCCCCCCTCCCCGGTCCCCCTCCACTGATAAGCTGGCTGTGAGGAGGGGGACTACTTGGGCGCAATGCTACTCCTGGCGGCCGGCCCGACAGTTACTCTATAGTTCCGGCTTCTGGGCCGGCCAGCCAGGGAGAAGGAGGAGTGACGTCCTACGCGCGTGCGAGGGAGGGAGCGGACTGCTCAGGGTGCTGTGCCTGGACTGGAGGAGGCCAGAGCGGAGGAGAGCGGAGCGACCCAACCCGACCCCATCGTGACCGTCCCACGCAAGCTGCCTGCAAGTAAATTAATACATGTGCTGCTGGCTGCTGTGGAGCACGGTCGGAGGTGGGTGGGTGCTGGGGAATGGCCTGGCCGGGGGACTTGCTGTCTGCTGTGTGTGGGGGGGATGGGGGAAAAAGAGAAGTGCTGACTGCTGTGGGGGGTATGGGGGAGAGAGAGAGAGGTGCTGTGTGTGTGTGGGGGGGGGGGGGATGGGGGGAGAGAAGTGCTGTGTGTGGGGGGGGGGATGGGGGGAGAGAAGTGCTGGCTTCTGTGGGGTGGATGGGGGAGAGAGAGAGGTGCTGGCTGCTGCTGTGTGTGTGTGTGGGGGGGAGGAGAGAGAAGTGCTGGCTGCTGTGGGGGGGGGGGGAGAGAAGTGCTGGCTGCTGTGGGGGGGATGAGGGAGAGAGAGGTGCTGTGTGTGGGGGGGGGGGATGGGGGAGAGAAGTGCTGGCTGCTGTGGGGTGGATGGGGGAGAGAGAGAGGTGCTGGCTGCTGTGTGTGTGTGTGTGGGGGGGGAGATGGGGAGAGAAGTGCTGGCTGCTGTGGGGGGGAGGGAGAGGTGCTGGCTGCTCTGTGTGTGTGTGTGTGGGGGGGGGGGGGCGGGTTGGGATGGGGGAGACAGAGAGGTGCTGGCTGCTGTGGGAGACAGAGAGGTGCTGGCTGCTATGGGGGGGGGGGGGGATGGGGAGACAGAGAGGTGCTGGCTGCTGCCCCCACATAGTGATTATTGTCTGGAGAATGCTCCCCCCACATAGCGATTATTGTCTGGTGAATGCCCCCCCCCTCCATTGCGAGCGATTGGTGACTGCTCCCCCCACATAGCGATTATTGTCTGGCGAATGCCCCCCCCCCCCATAGCGAGCGATTGTCTGGTGAATGCTCCCCCCACATAGCGATTATTGTCTGGCGAATAGTCCCCCCATAGCGATTATTGTCTGGTGAATGGCCCCCCATAGCGATTATTGTCTGGTGAATGGCCCCCCCATAGCGAGCGATTGTCTGGTGAATGCTCCCCCCACATAGCGATTATTGTCTGGCGAATGCTCCCCCCACATAGCGATTATTGTCTGGCGAATGGTCCCCCCCATAGCGATTATTGTCTGGCGAATGGTCCCCCCATAGCGATTATTGTCTGGTGAATGCTTCCCCCATAGCGAGCGATTGTCTGGTGAATGCTCCCCCCACATAGCGATTATTGTCTGGTGAATGCCCCCCCCCCCATAGTGAGCGATTGTCTGGTGAATGCTCCCCCCACATAGCGATTATTGTCTGGTGGATGCTCCCCACATAACAAATATTTTCTGTTGAATGCTCCCCGCATAACGATTAATTTCTGGTGAAATGCTGCTCTCTTTACAAATATTTTATGGTGAAATGCTGCTATCTTTATGATTAATTTATGGTGAAATGCTGCTCTCTTTACGATTAATTTATGGTGAAATGTTGCTCTCTTTATGATTAATTCAGTGCTGTAGAGTCGCAGTCAAGGAGTCGGAGTCGGGGGAATTTTGGGCACCCGGAGTCGGAGTTGGAGTCGTTGATTTCATAAACGTCGGAGTCGTTGATTTCATAAACGTCGGAGTCGGATGATTTCTGTACAAAATCCACAGCCCTGTTAAGTATTAGACTAAGGAGTCGGAGTCGAGGAGTCGGAGCCATTTTGAGTACTCGGAGTTGGAGCCGTGGTTTCATAAACTGAGGAGTCGGAGTTGGAGTCGGAAGATTGTTGTACCGACTCCACAGCCCTGGATTAATTTATGGTGTAATGCTGCTCTCTTTACGATTAATTTATGGTGAAATGCTGCCCTCTTTACGATTATTTTATGGTGAAATGGCGGGTGGGGATGGCGGGGGGGGGGGGGGGGGGGGCATACAAAAAATTTGCTATGGGGCCCAGTCATTTCTAGCTACACCCCTGATGAGGGGCTAGAATTCCACTAGAATTCCAGGATAGTATAAATACCCCCCAAATGACCCCATTTTGGAAAGAAGACATCCCAAAGTATTCACTGAGAGGCATAGTGAGTTCATAGAAGATATTTTTTATTTGTCACAAGTTAGCGGAAAATGAAAGTTTGTGACAAGAAAAAATTCAATTTCTGCTAACTTGTGACAAAAAAAAAATGAAATCTGCCACGGACTCACCATGCCCCTCTCTGAATACCTTGAAGTGTCTACTTTCCAAAATGGGGTCATTTGTGGGGTGTGTTTACTGTCCTGGCATTTTGGGGGGTGCTAATTTGTAAGCACCCCTGTAAAGCCTAAAGGTGCTCATTGGACTTTGGGCCCCTTAGCGCTGTTAGGCTGCAAAAAAGTGCCACACATGTGGTATTGCCGTACTCAGGAGAAGTAGTATAATGTGTTTTGGGGTGTATTTTTACACATACCCATGCTGGGTGGGAGAAATATCTCTGTAAATGACAATTGTTTGATTTTTTTTTTTACACACAATTGTCCATTTACAGAGATATTTCTCCCACTCAGCATGGGTATGTGTAAAAATACACCCCAAAACACATTATACTACTTCTCCTGAGTACGGCGATACCACATGTGTGGCACTTTTTTGCACCCTAACTGCGCTAAGGGGCCCAAAGTCCAATGAGTTCCTTTAGGATTTCACAGGTCATTTTTGTTTCAAGACTACTCCTCACGGTTTAGGGCCCCTAAAATGCCAGGGCAGTATAGGAACCCCACTAATGACCCCATTTTAGAAAGAAGACACCCCAAGGTATTCCGTTAGGAGTATGGCGAGTTCATAGAAGATTTTATTTTTTGTCACAAGTTAGCGGAAATTGATTTTAATTGTTTTTTTTTTCACAAAGTGTCATTTTCCGCTAACTTGTGACAAAAAAATAAAATCTTCTAGGAACTCACCATACTCCTAACGGAATACCTTTGGGTGTCTTCTTTCTAGAATGGGGTCATTTGTGGGGTTCCTATACTGCCCTGGCATTTTAGGGGCCCTAAACCGTGAGGAGTAGTCTTGAAACCAAATGTTGCAAAATGACCTGTGAAATCCTAAAGGTACTCATTGGACTTTGGGCCCCTTAGCGTACTTAGGGTGTAAAAAAGTGCCACACATGTGGTACCGCCGTACTCAGGAGAAGTAGTATAATGTGTTTTGTGGTGTATTTTTACACATATCCATGCTGGGTGGGAGAAATATCTCTGTAAATGACAATTGTTTGATTTTTTTTTTTACACACAATTGTCCATTTACAGAGAGATTTCTCCCACCCAGCATGGGTATGTGTAAAAATACACCTCAAAACACATTATACTACTTCTCCTGAGTACGGCGATACCACGTGTGACACTTTTTTGCAGCCTAGGTGCGCTAAGGGGCCCAACGTCTTATTCACAGGTCATTTTGAGGCATTTGTTTTCTAGACTACTCCTCACGGTTTAGGGCCCCTAAAATGCCAGGGCAGTATAGGAACCCCACAAGTGACCCCATTTTAGAAAGAAGACACCCCAAGGTATTCCGTTAGGTGTATGGCGAGTTCATAGAAGATTTTATTTTTTGTCACAAGTTAGTGAAAAATGACACTTTATGAAAAAAAAACAATAAAAATCAATTTCTGCTAACTTTTGACAAAAAAATAAAATCTTCTATGAACTCGTCATACACCTAACAGAATACCTTGGGGTGTCTTTTTTTCTAAAATGGGGTCACTTGTGGGGTTCCTATACCACCCTGGCATTTTACGGGCCCAAAACCGTGAGTAGTCTGGAAACCAAATGTCTCAAAATGACTGTTCAGGGGAATAAGCATCTGCAAATTTTGATGACAGGTGGTCTATGAGGGGGTGAATTTTGTGGAACCGGTCATAAGCAGGGTGGCCTTTTAGATGACAGGTTGTATTGGGCCTGATCTGATGGATAGGAGTGCTAGGGGGGTGACAGGAGGTGATTGATGGGTGTCTCAGGGGGTGATTAGAGAGGAAAATAGATGCAATCAATGCACTAGGGTGGTGATCGGAAGGGGGTCTGAGGGGGATCTGAGGGTTTGGCCGAGTGATCAGGAGCCCACACGGGGCAAATTAGGGCCTGATCTGATGGGTAGGTGTGCTAGGGGGTGACAAGAGGTGATTGATGGGTCTCAAGGTGTGATTAGAGGGGGGAATAGATGCAAGCAATGCACTGGCGAGGTGATCAGGGCTGGGGTCTGAGGGCGTTCTGAGGGTGTGGGCGGGTGATTGAGTGCCCTAGGGGCAGATAGGGGTCTAATCTGATGGGTAGTAGTGACAGGGGGTGATTGATGGATAATTAGTGTATGTTTAGGGTAGAGAACAGATGTAAACAATGCACTTGGGAGGTGATCTGATGTCGGATCTGCGGGCGATCTATTGGTGTGGGTGGGTGATCAGATTGCCCGCAAGGGGCAGGTTAGGGGCTGATTGATGGGTGGCAGTGACAGGGGGTGATTGATGGGTGATTGACAGGTGATTGACAGGTGATCAGGGGGGATAGATGCATACAGTACACAGGGCGGGCGGGGGTCTGGGGGGGGGGTCTGGGGAGAATCTGAGGGGTGGGGGGTGATCAGGAGGGAGCAGGGGGCAGTTTAGGGCATAAAAAAAATAGCGTTTACAGATAGTGACAGGGAGTGATTGATGGGTGATTAGGGGGGGTGACTGGGTGCAAACAGTGTTCTGGGGGGTGGGCAGGGGGGGGTCTGAGGGGTGCTGTGGGCGAGCAGGGGGCAAGGACTGGGAGAAATCAGTGTGCTTGGGTGCAGACTAGGGTGGCTGCAGCCTGCCCTGGTGGTCCCTCGGACACTGGGACCACCAGGGCAGGAGGCAGCCTGTATAATACACTTTGTATACATTACAAAGTGTATTATACACTTTGTATGCGGCGATCCGGGTGCTAGTAACCCGCCGGCGCTTCCAAACGGCCGGCAGGTTACAGTGCGAGGGGGGCGGAGCCAGTCGCCGGTGGCTGATCGCGTCACGAATGACGTGAGATCGCTCCGCCCATGCCCGTACAAGGACTGCCGCCAATTGTACATGCGGCGGTCCTTGCGGGATCCACTTCCCGGCCGCCCCTGTGCAGTGGGCGGTCGGGAAGTGGTTAAACTGACTCCCTCAGTGCACACTCCATAGATAAATCATATGACATATTATACTGTGTATTGGAACACTATCAGAAATATGCATAAACCAATTAAGCATGTATTTAGCACACGGATTCCTCTAAATTGAAGTGAAGTCCAGATCAATTAACATTTTAATCCTCAGATAATACACCTGGACCGCATAATACACTGAATATGCATGCGACCTAATAAGCATGTACTACCAAACCAGTAATGCATATAGATTAGAGTAAAGCCCAGATTAAATAGAACATTTATGCACTAAATAAAAATCTGGACCCTAATACAATGTATGTGGCAGTAGCAGTATATGCAAACAAAATGATTGAGCATTTACTTAGCAGTCAAATGCCAATAAAATTGCAGCTGACAGCTCCAAAAGTAAACAAATATCACACCTCAGATCAGCGAGCAGCGTTTAGATAAGGTTAGCAAACGTATCACATTTTGCTCAATGTAACATACAGTGGGTTGCAAAAGTATTCGGCCCCCTGGAAGTTTTCCACATTTTGTCATATTACTGCCACAAACATGAATCAGTTTTATTGGAATGCCACATGAAAGACCAACACAAAGTGGTGTACACATGAGAAGGGGAACGAAAATCATACATGATTCCAAACATTTTTTACAAATAAATAACTGCAAAGTGGGGTGTGCATAATTATTCAGCCCCCTTTGATCTGAGTGCAGTCAGTTGCCTAAAGACATTGCCTGATGAGTGCTAATGACTAAATAAGAGTGCACCTGTGTGTAATCTAATGTCAGTACAAATACAGCTGCTCTGTGAGGGCCTCAGAGGTTGTCTAAGAGAATATTGGGAGCAGCAACACCGTGAAGTCCAAAGAACACACAAGACAGGTCCAAGACAGGTCAGGGATCAAGTTATTGAGAAATTTAAAGCAGGCTTAGGCTACAAAAAGATTTCCAAAGCCTTGAACATCCCAAGGAGCACTGTTTAAGCGATCATTCAGAAATGGAAGGAGTATGGCACAACTGTAAACCTACCAAGACAAGGCCATCCACCTAAACTCACAGACCGAACAAGGAGAGCGCTGGTCAGAAATGCAGTCAAGAGGCCCATGGTGACTCTGGACGAGCTGCAGAGATCTACAGCTCAGGTAGGAGACTCTGTCCATAGGAAAACTATTAGTCATGCACTGTACAAAGTTGGCATTTATGGAAGAAAGGCATTGTTAACAGAAAGCATAAGAAGTCCCGTTTGCAGTTTGCTACAAGCCATGTGGGGGAAACAGCAACCATGTGGAAGAAGGTGCTCTGGTCAGATGAGACCAAAATGGAACTTTTTGGCCAAAATGCAAAACGCTTTGTGTGGCAGAAAACTAACACTGCACATCACTCTGAACACACCATCCCCACTGTCAAATATGGTGGTGGCAGCATCATGCTCGGGGGTGCATCTCTTCAGCAGGGACAGGGAAGCTGGTCAGAGTTGATGGGAAGATGGATGGAGCCAAATACAAGGCAAACTTGGAAGAAAACCTCTTGGAGACTGCAAAAGACTTGAGACTGGGGCGGAGGTTCACCTTCCAGCAGGACAATGACCCTAAACATAAAGCCAGTGCAACAATGGAATGGTTTAAAACATAACATATCTATGTGTTAGAATGGCCCAGTCAAAGTCCAGATCTAAATCCAATTGAGAATCTGTGGCAAGATCTGAAAACTGCTGTTCACAAACACTGTGCATCTAATCTGACTGAGCTGGAGCTGTTTTGCAAAGAAGAATGGGCAAGGATTTCAGTCTCTAGATGTGCTGGTAGAGACATACCCTAAAAAACTGGCAGCTGTAATTGCAGCAAAAGGTGGTTCTACAAAGTATTGACTCAGGGGGCCGAATAATTACGCACACCCCACTTTGCAGTTATTTATTTGTCAAAAATGTTTGGAATGATGTATGATTTTCGATCCACTTCTCACATGTACACCACTTTGTATTGGACTTTCATGTGGAATTCCAATAAAATTGATGCATGTTTGTGGCAGTAATGTGACAAAATGTGGAAAACTTCAAGGGGGTCAAATACTTTTGCAACCCACTGTATATAGCTCTATACAGTATAACAGACCTAAGGTTAGACAGCATATCAAAGTCTGTATAATACAGGTAGCCAAGTCAAAGTATCCGCAGTATATATTACATACTCAGACCTCCAGATCAGATGGGCTCATGTCCTCCGACAGCCGCCTCTTAACTCTCCGGCGTCCTGTTTAAATTTCACGTCCATCCTTCACCTTGCACCACGCTGACTGGCATGATGGATGCGAATGATGCTCTATCAGCCGCGTACACCGGAAGTGAGGTCACTTCCGCTGTGACGTCACTCGTTTGGGCAGAAGTACCACCAAACTGAGGGCATGCCATCCACCTCCGTACAGGCTTCCTCTGACACCGCTATACACGGGACCTCAGTCCAGGGCTGAGCCACGTCCTCCTCCTCCCGGCGCACATATCCGCTCAGGTAGCCGCCGGAAGGGCCCCACCAATAGCAGGGAGAGAACTTGCCAGCACACAATTGTAAAAAGCCTCCAGGCCGGTGAGTCAAGTTCCCCAAGGGATCCCAGGTTAGCCTCAGCGCTCCCAGGCAATTAACCAGCAGATCCCTCTTACAGAGCTCATGTTCCCAGGGAATGAAACACACAACTGAGGTGGGGATACCTAGGGAACAAATTTATAGAGCTCACTTAGGTGTTTCCTGTTTCCGGGGCAGAGCCCTAATCTCAATGTTCACTGTCCTGGAGGGTTATATGAAAAAAATAAATAAATAAAAGTTATACATCGTTTTGCATGTCCTTTATTGAAATAAGTATTGATCACCTACAACCCAGATAGAATTCTGGCTCCCATTGATTGGTTATTTACCTATGTGGCACAGATTACAATCAATCAATTACGGATCCTGATCTCAACTCATTATGTGCAAAAAGCAAGCCTGTCTACAAAATTAGTTCCTTCCATTACAACCTCTCCATCATCATGGGCAAGAACAAAGAGCTGTTGAAGGACAGGACATATGGGACAAGATTGTAGACCTGCACAGTGCTGGAATGGGCTTCAAGACCATTAAGAAGAAGCTTGGTTAGAAGGTTATAATTGGTGGTGCAACTATTCATAAAATGACCATCATTCGTCTTCAGTCTGGAGCTTCATGCAAGATCCTGCTTTATATGGTGTGGATGATCATGAGAATGGCATAATGGATCAGCTCACAACTACATGGGAGGAGCTTGTTAATAATTTAAAAGCAATTGGATCCACAGTTATCAAGAACACTATTGGTAACACATTATGCCATAATGAATTGAAATCTGGCAGCACAGAGTAAGTCCTCCAGCTCAAGAAAGTGCATGCAAAGGCCTGTCTTAAAGAGACTCTGTAACAAAATGTTCAGCCTTATTTCTTCTATAAGTTCCTACACCTGTTCTAATGTGGTCTGGCTTGCTGCAGCCTTTTCTAGTTGCCATGTCTCTGTAATAAATCTAATCTTCTTTCCTTTGTCGAGTCTCGTCGAGGCAGAGCGGAATGCACTGCTCTGCTGTGATAGGGAGAACTTATACATACCTCCTCCATGCCCCCTGCAGGCTCTGTGTGTGTGCTGTCAGTATGAGTCAGTCAAGGTCTCTGCTCACAGCCAGCATCTGCAGGTTCTGGAGCTGTGACCTTGTGAACAGCTGTGAGTGCAGAAAGATCAGTTCAGAGCTCAGTCAAGCAGCTAAGGCAACAAGTGGTGTAACATTCCAGCAATCAAATCACATTTGAGAGGAGCCCCTGCAAACAGGCACCTGCTCTGATGATGTATTTCCTGTTTGGCGGCCATCTTCACAGTGGCGGCTCCAGCTTCAGATTTTTGGGGGGGCTCAAAGGGGGCACAAGGGCTGGCAGGCCGGGCTTGGGGGGGGGGGGGATTTGCAGCGGCGAGAGATTGGACGTGGTCATGATGTCATGTGGGCGGGGCTAACTGTAATGTAGTTGTACCAGCTAACGTAGTTACATGGAAAAAAAATGAAGTAAACGCACATAATGACAGGTAGCCTTTCACCAGTAAATGCACATAAGAATCAGCTTTTCAGCAGTTAATGCACGTAATGACAGACAGCGTTTCCCCATTAAAGGCACATAAGAGACAGCTTTTCACCAGTTAATTCACATAATGACAGACTGCGTTTCCGCAGTAAATGCACATAAGGGACAGCTTTTCACCAGTTAATGCACATAATGACAGATTGCGTTTCCGCAGTAAATGCACATAAGGGACAACTTTTTACCAGTTCATGCACTTAATGACAGACAGCATTTCCCTAGTAAATGCACATAAGAGTCAGCTTTTCACCAGTAAATGCACATAAGAGACAGCTTTTCACCAGCTAACGCACGTAATGACAGACAGCCTTTCACCAGTAAATGCACATAATGACAGACAGCATTTCTCCAGTAAATGCACATAATGACAGACAGCGTTTCCCCAGTAAATGCACATAATGACAGACAGCATTTCCCCAGTAAATGCACATAATGACAGACAGCATTTCCCCAGTAAATGGATGTAATGACAGACAGCGTTTCCCCAGTAAATGCACATAATGACAGACATTGTTTCCCCAGTAACTGCACATAATGACAGACAGCGTTTCCCCAGTAAATGCACATAATAACAGACAGTGTTTCCCCAGTAAATGCTAATAATGACAGACAGCGTTTCCCCAGTAAATGCATGTAATGAGAGACATCCTTTCACCAGTAAATGCACGTAATGAGTGGAGAGGAGACTGACCCACACTGGGTGGGGAGGAGGCTGACGCACAATAGGTGGGGAGGAGGCTGACACGCACAGGGTGGGGAGGAGGCTGACAATAGGTGGGGAGGAGGATGTCACACTCTGGGAGGGGAGGAAAGTGACACTAGGTAGGGAGGAGGATGTCACACACTGGGTGGGGAGGAAAGTGACACAAGGTAGGGAGGAGGATGTCACACACTGGGTGGGGAGGAAAGTGACACTAGGTAGGGAAGATAATGTCACACTCTGGGAGGGGAGGAAAGTGACACTAGGCAGGGAGGAGGATGTCACACACTGGGTGGGGAGGAAAGTGACACTAGGCAGGGAGGAGGATGTCACACACTGGGTGGGGAGGGAAGTGACACTAGGTGGGATGGAGGGTGACACACTCTGGGTGGGGAGGAAAGTGGCACTAGGTGGGATGGAGAGTGACACACTCTGGGTGGGGAGGAAAGTGGCACTAGGTGGGATGGAGGGTGACGCACTCTGGGTGGGGAGGAAAGTGACACTAGGTGGGATGGAGGGTGACACACTCTGGGTGGGGAGGAAAGTGGCACTAGGTGGGATGGAGGGTGACACACTCTGGGTGGGGAGGAAAGTGGCACTAGGTGGGATGGAGGGTGACACACTCTGGGTGGGGAGGAAAGTGGCACTAGGTAGGGAGGAGTGTGACACACACTGGGTGGGGAGGGCACTCTCACCTTATTTCTAGAAGTAGGGACACACAGAGATTGCTCTCAGTCATGCAGACAATGGAGTACCATTCCCGCATGCAACATGACGACAGGGCACCTTGCTCCCTCACCTTCCATCTCGGCTTGCACATCCAGCTCAGAGCTCTCTCTCATAGCCCTTTTTCCCATTCCTCAGCTCGGCTGTGCTAACAAGGTTCCCGCCACACATCCACTTCCAGGCAGCGTCACGTGGCGTGCGCGGCTCTGCACCCAGATTGGCTGAGATGTGACACTGCGGTGATTGGTTACTGCAGGCGTATTGTGAAGGGATGTGCTGTGCAGGGCCTTTACTGGCAGGTGGAGGCACACGCAGGGGGCGGAGCTGATGATGCAACTTGCGCGGCTCCGATCAGTATTGTTAAATGGCTAAGTGGGTGGCCAGAGTCCTGCGGAACAGGACGTCTGGTCACCGTAAATTAATGGGTTCCTCCGGATATGGCTGCACGGCCGTATGTCCATCCCTGGTTAAAAACCCCGCCGGCTCAGTACGAACCTGCCGGGAAGGGGAAGGGGGGGCTTTTGAGGGGGCTGACAGCTTCTCAGCTGGGGCTTAAGCCTGGGTAAGCCCCAGTGTAGCGCCGCCACTGCATCTTCATTGTTTACAAAAACAATTAACAAAACAGTGATTTTATCACCAAGAAAGCAGCGGGAGCAGTGAAAATGTCACAGAGGGGGCTAGGAGAAGACAACAAACAGGCTGGCAGGGGTGCTCGGATACCCCTTTTCAAAATCCGGGTTGACCGGGATCCGGATACCCAGATTTCCGGGTCCAGATCGGATATCCGGATCCGAACTGTTGGGTATCTGAATAGAATCGGGTATCCAACCCTACTATCCGGGGTATCCGGGCAAATTCGGAAATCCGGGTAGAAAACCCGGAAGTGGCCCTTTAAATTGCTTTAAAAACGTTTTTGAGGGTAAATGAGGCATGTAGCATCATTATTTTTTAAAGTGAAACAATCATTGGTGATGTGGGGATTTAAAATCCCCCAAAAACTAAACAAGAAAAAAAATGGCTGTCAATTAACATCAGGCCTAGGTTCCAGACAGCCCACATTGTGTCCAAAGTCCAAAGTGCAAAGAGCCACGTGCAAAGTGCCAAGTGCCACGTGCAAACACATGCAAAGTGCAAAGTGCCATGTGCAAAGTGTGAAGTGCAAAGTGCCATGTGCAAACACGTGCAAAGTTCAAAGTGCCACGTGCAAACACATGCAAAGTGCCACGTGCAAACACGTGCAAAGTGCCAAGTCCAAAGGGCCACATGCAAACACGTGCAAAGTGCCACGTCAAAGTGCCACGTGCAAAGTGCCGAGTGCAAAGGGCCACGTGCAAACACATGCAAAGTGCAAAGTGCCACGTGCAAACACGTGCAAAGTGCAAAGTGCCACGTGCAAAGTGCCACGTGCAAGGTGCGACGACGTGCAAAGTGCGTCGTGCCACGTGCAAAGTGCCACGTACAAACACATGCAAAGTGCCACATGCAAAGTGCAAACATGTGCAAAGTGCCACGTGCAAATACGTACAAAGTGCCACGTGCAAAGTGGCACTTTACACGTGGCACTTTGCACGTGTTTGCAAGTTGATTCTTTGCACTTTGTACGTGTTTGCATGTTGATTCTTCACACTTTGCATGTGTTTGCACGTGGCACTTTGCACATGGCACTTTGCACTTTGAACTTGGCCCTTTGCACGTGGCACTTTGCATGTGTTTGCATGTGGCACTTTGCACGTGTTTGCATGTGGCAGGCAGCAGCTGGCCTGGTGTGTGCACAGTGCACACACAGACACATAGCACACACTCTAACTGTCAAACTATGACATCAATCAAGGTAATTAACGATTTAACTGTAGTGTAGTGATAGTGAAGGGGCTAATCACTGAACAGCTTATCACTGTGTACAGCCCTTGGCCCAGCAGCACACACTCTGTCACACTGTGAGACATCAATCAAGCTAATTAATGATTTAACGCTAATTAATGATTTAACTATAGAGTAGTGAAGGGGTTAATCAATGAACAGCTTTAGGTTTACAACTGTGTACAGCCCTTTGTAGGCCACCAGCACTGGAGCATGTCTCACAGTGTGCATTCAGCAAGCCAGGACGATCTGTCTCATCATGGCAGGGGGGCTGGCCAGTGTTCCTTTCTGTGATTGGGTGCCACGGCTTAGGCTTGGAGGCCTCTGATTGGCTCAATGAGGTCAGGTGGTGCCGGCCAGGGTTCCCCTCTGTGATTGGTTGCTAGGGCTTCTGCTGGGAGCCCTCTGATTGGCTACAGGACGTCATCACCTTA
The DNA here is from genome assembly GCF_040937935.1 of Hyperolius riggenbachi. Lineage (NCBI taxonomy): Eukaryota > Metazoa > Chordata > Amphibia > Anura > Hyperoliidae > Hyperolius > Hyperolius riggenbachi. Next base: position 305,605,911 of record NC_090646.1, on the reverse strand, counting down.
GTTACAGTATTTCGGATCCAGGTATGCGCCCAACTATCCGCAGATAGCTATCCGGATTTGGTCCCAACTATCTGGAATCCGAATCCGATCCAGGTAGGCCTAAAAAGTTTGGATATCTGGGTTGCCCGAGTATCCGGAATCCGGATGAGCACCCCTGCAGGCTGGTACGTTTATTTATGTAAGATTTTCACAGTACAGATTCTCTTTAAGTTTGCCAGTGAAAAGTAATTTAGAACAGGTTTGGGAGAGAGTCATGTGGTCCAGATGATCCCAAAATAGAGCTCTTTGGAATAAACTCAAACAGTTGTGTTCAAAAGAAGAAAAAATAAGTAGTATATATCAAATAACACCATTCTTCCAGTCCTTCATGGAAGAGGAAACTTTTTGCTTCGCAGCACTTTTTCTTCTAAGGGTACAGGACACCTGCAGGACCTACATTGAGGGACCAATGAACCTTAAAATGTACCTGAGACAACGGGAAATAAAAGTTTTATACATACTGCCCATGGGGAACGGGGCTGCTAACGGAGGATCAAGAAGGCTTCGGACCGCAGCAAGAGAGCGATCTGCATAGAGGGGGCTGGAGGAATAAAAGGTATGTATAAAACTTATTTCCCCTCGTCTCAGGTTTACTTTAAAGAGAACCCGAGGTGGGGTTCTGACAATGCTATTTGCACACAGAGGCTGGGTCTGCCTATATTGCCCAGCCTCTATTGCTATCCAGATCCCCCCTAAGTTCCCTCTGCGCTCTGCTATCCTTCATAAATCACAGCCGCGCTGTGCAGGCTGTGTTTACCTTTGTACTGTCAGTCTCGGCGCTCTCCCCGCCTCCTGCATAGCTCCGGGCCCCGTCCCTTCCCTCTAATCAGCGGGGAGAGAAGGGACGCGGGCGGGGACCGGAGCTACACAGGAGGAGGGGGGAGCGGCGAGAGTGACACTACATAGATAAACACAGCCCGATGCGCCACTATGCGTGTCGACAGCGTGGCTGTGATTAATGGGAGATAGCAGAGCGCAGAGGGGGCTTAGGGGGGATCTGGATAGCAACAGAGGCTGGGCAGTATAGGCAGACCCAGCCTCTGTTTGCGGATAGCATTGTCAGAACCCCACCTCGGGTTCTCTTTAAAGTTTTGGATGAGAACATCCATCCCTCAGGCAGAACACTGAAGATGGGTCGTAGATAGGTCTTCCAACAAGACAATGGCCCAAAACACATGGCCAAGGAAACAAGAGTGGCTAAAGAAGAAGCACATGAAGGTCCTGGAGTAGCTTAGCCTTTCTCCAGACCTGAACCTCCCTAGCGGTATTGACAGATATACACGTCCATACAAAACATGCTGTGAACAGTATAAAGTGCATACACGTCAATACTCTTCTGCACTGTATACTAGACCCATGCTTGACACATTTTGGCAAATTACAGGAAAAAAAAATTATAAAAATTAATTTGATCAATTTCCCCAGGATTTCTGTGCAAAAAGTGAACGCCAGGTTAATTAATCCAATGCAAAATCTGTAAAGGAAGCTGAAGGTTCAAGTTGCCAAACATCAGTCTCCAAACCTTACTGATTTGGAGAGGATCTCCTGAGATGTGTGCAAATCTGGTGACCAACTACAAGAAATGTCTGACCTCTGTGATTGCCAACAAGGGTTTTGTCACCAAGTACTAAGTCATCTTTTGATAGAGGATCATATACTTTACTTATTACAATGCCCATCAAGCTCTGAGTTTTTAGCACTAGATTTCTGAGGGTTCTTTCACTGTTATTCTGTCTCTTACAGCTACAAGAAAATAATCTTCTATAAATAAAATACAATAAAATCAATAAATAAAATACAATAAAATCAATAAATAAAATACAATTAAATCAATCTTCTTTCCCTCATAGTAGATCCTACATCATAAAACTTTTATAAATCCTCCTACATTATTTTGTCTTATAGTGTATATAATATTACAAAAAATTGTAATATAGCCACTTACCGTGGTACTGGAACCATTTCCTCTGGAACAGATGTCCATAAAGAATCTGAAGAGCGCTGTTCTTTAAACCGACCAGAAAACATCAAGGCCACTTGCTCCATGTCAAATATACAAATGGCAGAACCTTGTATACTGCAAGGTAAAGAAAAAAAGCAATTATTGGAAAGGATCATTTAATTATCTACAGTATTATGTTTTGTCTGACGTTCTGTTTCTAAAATGTCACATCTATTTCAAGAGTAGGGGTGTGTACACGTTTGCGAAGATGGTCACCCGCAGGTCAGGACTCAATCCCTCAGTTCAAAGCCAGGTGTCTTACTGATGCATCACAAGGCAAAAGCCTTACAATTTGTTCTGTTGCTATATAGGGATGAAGAAGGGGGGACACTGCAGTGGACACACACAAGGAATTTTGGGAAAAAAATACCCAGGGCAGGTTCTAGTAACAATGGGGCCCCTGGGCAAAATTAGCCCCAAGGCCCCCCAACAGATACCCCCTCCAACCAAAAAGCGTCATTAGAGACCCTTTGTTGCAGCCAAATTTCTCCCCAGGGCCCATGAGCCTGCTGCTATCCGCCTGTAGTTCCATGCCATGGAATTACATGCCATGGGTTACAGAAAAGATGCAGTCAGCGGTGGACTGCAAGAGGGGTGCGCCCGCCAGCACAGATGAGACACTACTCTGCCAAAGACTCTGCAGAGGCCCCAGGGAGCAACAGTTATGTTGGGGGAGACACCTTGGGGGGCCCCTACAGGTTCTGGGGCCCCGGGGCAATTGCCATCTCTATGGTAGCTCCAGCCCCGAAAATACCCCAAAAGTATACTTTAAGTATTTGTGAAGAATATTTAACATACTGTTACTGTAGGCTGTAACATGTTACTGTAGGCTGCAGTTCACCCTTTTTAATTGAAAAACAGTTTGAGGCCTCTTGCACACTACATGCATTTTGATTCAGATTAAAAAACATAGCAGCATGCAGTACTTTTTTTAATCGGAATAAAAAAATTGCATCGTATAAAAAAATCTGAATCACATGTAGTGTGCAAGAGGCTTAACTGTGTTTTGTTGATTTTAATTTTAGAGCTAAAATTTTGTGTGATGTAACACACAAGGGGCTTGATTCACAAAGCAGTGCTAACCTACTTAGCACGTCTAAAGTCTTTAGACGTGCTAACCAGGGTGCTAAGTAGGTTAGCACCGGATTTCTCAATCAGATCGCGCGCTAACTTTGCGCGCGCAAAGTTTTACGCGCGCTAAGTCCCATAGGCTTTAATGGGCACTTCGCGCGGAGCGTCCTGCGCTCTGTGCAGTGCGCGCGTAAAGTTTTATGCGCATAAAGTTTTATGCGCGAAAAGCTTGTTTAGACGTGCTAAGGGGGTTTTCACAGGCGTGCTAACAGTTAGCACCGCTTTGTGAATCAAGCCCTAGGACTGTTACTTACCTTACTTACTAAGTGACAGACAGTTTAACTGTCTTTTATTTAACATATTAGTGCAAAACTTTATAACTCATATGATGCATTTTGCTAGAGTATATTATACATATTTGTCTGTCTCTGTGACAATTGCTGTGTTGCTCAAAGTACTACTGTAGTATGAAAAAGGTGTTTGCATAATTGCAGCCTCAGAATGTGACAATGCGCATAACATAAGTATTTGAACACAAATTAAATATATATATATATATATATATATATAATATAATTTTGAAAACATATTTCTATATTATATCCACCACTGTAGGCTGACTCGTGTTCATTCATTTGTGTTCATAGTAGTAGTGAAAAAGGGTGTTTCCAGCCTCAGGGTGTGGCCTATAACACAAGTATTTGAAATACTGTATATATATACATATATACATACATACATACATACTAGGCCTAAGGCCCGTTTAAAAACTGTGCTAGGCTCTTGCCGCATGAGCCGTGCACGCTACACGAACGTGCGTGCGCATGCCCGCGCACACCGCCACGCACGTGCACACACCCCGTGGCCCTGTCCTCCTGTCCCAAAGGCTACACATGCACAGTAGCCAAAACACATGGACACAGGAACAGGAGGATGACACAGGACACGAGGTTTTATTATATAGTGGATATATATATTTATATACTATATATATATATATATATATATATATATATATATATATATATATATATATATACACATATATATATATATATATATATATATATACACATATATATATATATATATATATATATACACATATATATATATATATATATTTATATACATATATATATATACATATATATATATATACATATATATATATACATATATATATATACATATACATATATATATATATATACATACACACACACCCTATATTTGCATTGTGTCCACCAAATAATTATTATTATTATTTATTGTATTTATAAAGCGCCAACATATTACGTAGCGCTGAATGTTATAAACTGCTCTTATCACCTTGCTTCGACACCATCGTCTCACAGACTGTGAGATCACTTGACTCTCCACACAGCAAACAGTAGATAGACTTTCTCAGGCTTCTTCAATGTTTACGTTATTTATTCAGGACTACAGAAATACAGATAGATACATTCATCATATCCTAGCCATGCCAATCTTCATGTTGCGTTACAAGCTCATGATTAGACTCCCTACTGAAGTCACTCAGGCACTTCTTGCTAACCTACGTTCCACTAAACTACCTATGTACAGCAGACATTATATCAGATTACATAAAGGAAGAACATGCTTAAAGAAATAATTGGGTTCCAGTCAGTATTGCGAGCTAGTGCGGAAGGAAGAAGCAGAAGTGAGTTCTCCATCGCTCGCTCCAGATTTAATACCGACTAGGAAAGAGTTAAATATGACATCATCTTCGCCACCCCCTATATCAGTCTATTGGTGGACCCACTCGTGGTGTCATCATACACACCTACTTGATTAATAATCAATGAGGCGTTTGGCCTATATGCAGGACCGTGGATGTTTAGTAAACATGGCCAATGTTTTCTGTTCCTGTTGAGGTCAGAGTGGCCGATGGCCTTCTTTTAGGAACATGTTCTCAGTATCTGCGTGTATCCTCTGCTACACGCAGACCCTGAGATGCCTCTGCCTGCATCACAAAACCTCTATTTATTTTAAAGACATACACTGCGGACAAGCCTTTTACATAAAACTCAGGCCAAGTAACTGAGGCCTACTTAAATTATAACAATCCCCCCTAAAACGGCTTGACCCGCAGATCCCAGCGTCTAAACCTCTCCCAGTACCTGGTTTCTTTTCTTTTATGTTTCACTCTTCGATGTTCGTGCTCACACAACTTCTCTGCTCTAGGCGATTACCCCTGGAAGAGAGAGAGCAAGACCTCTTGGTCTTCCTGTAACCAGGCTCTCTGGGGGGGCCCTACTTCTAAGTCCCTCTATACCACATGCTCAGCATTTGCGTCACTTCCGTATCACTCACAAACTTGCATGACCACAGAAAAGTGAAACTCGTTTGGTTGTTACTCAAGGGAGCAGTGCCAGGTGCCTTCTAAAAGAACGCCTTTATACAATCAGCTCCATCACAGGTACTACTAAACCTATACCCGTAACCCTGTATATCCCTTAATTTGAAAATATCGGTTCAGGAGATTGTTTATGAGGCACCAATCTCTGAACCAGGTTAATTTGTTTTACGTAATTTTAACACGCAACCTCACCTGGATAATGATGCCTAAAGTTGTCATCCCCATCCAGACGACCAGTGGGTGTAGAAAGAACTTTGGAACCGCAGAGGCCCAGTCCGAGTGTCCCTGGAACATCACCGGAACCCTTGACCACCAGGTCAGACTGGCACTCACCTGCTCATTTTTGTGTTCTACCTCGTTAAGATCACCTGTATCATGGTGAAATCTTACCTCTAGCTTAGTGTACTGTTTGTTTAACCTTTGTAACAAAATGTGGTCGTCTTGGATCAAAACCTGTTCCCCTTTGTCCCATGTTGTGTTCTCTTTCAGGACGGGAACTACCCGGGAAACTTTGCACTTTAGAGTTCTCTTAACAATTTGAGAAACAACGTCATCCCACCTGGATGACTGGATCCATATGGGATCTCCGCTCCCACCATATGTTCCCCTTGGAAACTCCCCCTTATCGGAACAATTATGAGAATATACCTTGAATGTATCATTAGAACTTATGTTAAAAAACCAAACCTTTCCTTCAGCCACCGGAACTATCGGTTGGGCTTCAGGGTGGATCTTTTGAATGGTAGCCTCGCATTCTGCGTTATTGAGCCTGCAGGCTTCTTCACTAAATTTGACTTGCCCCGGCCAACGCAGGTACTTCTGCAAGAATTGCCCGCATGAGGACAACTCTACTTGCTTCACCTCCCCGTCTAGCACCAAAAAAGGTTGACCTCTCAGGTCCTGGTGTGAGACACGGGTTGAGGTGGGAACCAAGGAAGTGGCGGTGCCTAAAGGAATCTTGCACCGTTTCCCTTTGTTCACCCAAACATCTCGAAGCTGCCATGCAAAAGATCCTTCTCCAGAAAAATTAATATACCTCCCCTTGTCCAATCTCTCGCTGACAAAATATGTCCCCAGCTGTCCTGATTGGACCTCTTCCCCCCTTATGTCCTGAGGCACACTATGTACCTGAGGTCGGGAAGATGGTACTCTCTGCAATCGTTCGATTAAGAGTACCTCTTCACTTACCCAACTATCATGAGGATAAGCTGTTGCATATGGACTGTGTAATATCGTCCCCTGTTGTGACCCGTGTGGTGTGAATGGGGTTCCCTGTGTGGGCTTTCCCTCCCCCGGGACCGCTCTCCCCACCCTCTTTGTCACCTGGAAATGTGGCTTGATCTCTATTTTTACTTCTTGTTTCGAGAACCACCCACCCTCGGCTTTCCAGCCTTTACGTGTGTATAGTTGTTTCAGAGGCACTCTCTGTTGGTAGCTCCAGAGTGTGATGTTGTCCCCCTCGTCTCTCCGGCAGGAGAATTGACGCCTCCTGCTCGTTCCTCTCCAATCTGGAACCATCTCACTCTGCATAACCAAGACAAGGTACCCCTGAATCACACACTCCACCTTTTGCACGTACCCATTGTACTGCAATGTACCTTTTAACAAACCTTTGGATCGGTGCATCGATTCTGGGAGTGTGGTATTAAATAGCAGATTTACACTGCCATTCAATCCCCACTGCCCGCACACCTGACCCTTCAGACCTTTCACCCACATTGTGCCATGAAATTTGTTTTCTCCTGGCACAAGTGCTCTTTCCCTCCATCCCTGCTTGGTCCATCTGTGCCAATCAGAGGGAGGTGTGAAAGGATCAGTACCTTTGTCACCCAACATTAACATGCTTGGGCCTTGCATTCTCATTAACCCCTTATTATACATGAGAATGTCCTCTCTTCGTTCTCCTAGGACGGAATGGCAACCTAGGATCACCATCAGCACGGTACTCTTCATTATAAAAGCACCACCTTGGGAAAGAAAAACATTAGCAATTTGCACTATGCTTTGCTCAGACAGTTTTGTTAGTCTCTTTCCGATCTCCGAAATCTCGTGTTTTAGTCTCTTTCCAATTTCAGGAATCTCGTGTTTTAGTCTCTTTCCGATTTCAGGAATCTCGTGTTTTAGTCTCTTTCCGATTTCAGGAATCTCATGTTCCTCCAAGCTTAGATCGGCATCTGGAACCTTTCGCTTATCCGACTGACATCTCCATCTTTGCTGCCAGCACTGCAGCTGTCTCAATTCCATATTGCCAAACACCTGAAATCGAAATACAAACAAATCAATTCTTATTAATGATTTGGGATTCGCCCTGCGGCTTGTACTCTTTACACTTTAAATTGATCAATATATACCGTAATTGATCTCGTTGCTTTATGGTTCTCATGAACTCTGTTTACTCTTATTGGTAGATTGGAGTTAAACTTCACCCCCCTACCTCAGTACTATCCTCAGTACTTACCTGTTTACAATATGCTCCCTCGGACTTCACCTATGGAAGCTCGCTTCACCTTTGGAAGCTCTCACCCCATTGCAGCTCACTCCACATCCCCCCTTATCTGTCCATGCGCGGCCGTCGCATGCACAGATTACGGATGCCACACCTGATGCTGCTTTGCAGGTGAGCCTGCAATGCTCTTACTCATTATCGCATTTACTTATCTAGAACTTCATCGCGATACCAGCTCTGCTAGAAGTTCTGTGTGTTGTACCCTCTGACCAATGTTTGCCGTGCCACCACCCCCAGACTTCACAAAAAAACGGCTGCCTCCCTGTAGGAAGGAGCACTTTGCACTTAAACTACACAGGGTGCAGGGCTAAGCATACCAGCGTCTCATGCCTGTATGCAGATCCCTGAATGCCCACATGGCAGGTAGTCACATGGCAAACAGCGTACTGATACACTGTCACTCTGTAAACGGCAATTCTATCATCTGTATAATTGCCCCATGAACTGCTGTCAGTCCTAGTTCATTGTGCTACAAATGATAGGAGCTGGAAAAAACATATTTGACCAATCAGTGGACGAAAAAAAACGCACAAAAAAAACGCTCCAGCCCAGCATAGACCTCCCAGTCCAGCTCTGGCTCTGTCCACGACAAAACCGGAAAAAACGTTACCGCTCTGCAACAGCGTCGACGGAAACCCGTATTGGTCAACTCCCTTTTTTCCACCTCCGGCACCCCCCCTGATGCGCTGTCCCCTCCTTTCTATTGGGAACTTATGCTGCACCACCCATTAAGGTGCCCCACTTACAGGAATAATCCTATAAGCAACTCAGTACAGACCCTTTCCTGATCTGCACTGTTACGTGTGTCCCTGCACCTAGCTGGGAAACACTTCCTATTCTGGCATTCCTCTCCATGGACCCAGGGAAAAGCTCTGGGGAAATACTTTGAGAACCGAGACACCCAGGAGAATGTCTCTGTATTTCTACCCCCCTTCCTTTCAGCTGCTCTGCCCGGAGCCGCGAGCACAGCCTGACGTGACGTGGATCCCCCAGCCCCTCCTCCCCCCCCTGCCATGACGTGTGGGGGCCATGACTCTCGGGGGCGGGCTCTCTCCACTGCCGCCATTTTGAGTCCTGGACTGCCAGCTAAGATGGCTGCTCCCATAGCAGCCTCTCGTTTCCTATATCTTAGGAGAAAGAACAAAATACACACAGAACAAACATTGTTATGCATAGTTACACACAGCATCGATACCTTTTACCGAGAGTCAGCCTTCCGCTACCTATCCTCTCTGGGATGCTTGCCAAACTTGAGACCAACCGCGTCACAGCTGCAATGCTAAATATTTTACATCCTAGCATCACCCAGGAACGTGGAACCCTCTCTCTCCTCACAAAACATCTGCAGTTTATCTCTGCCATAACTCAAACTTACTCAAGTTTAACTCTAAACCATATTAACAGCTAATACTGCTGAAACGCACAACAGACAAACTGGCTAAACAACATAACAGATACAGATATTTACAAGCATGCTAGCAGCTCTGACTGGAAATACGAGAAACTTGCAGAACATCTCACAAACAGAAAGACACTCGATTTCCTCTTCTATCCCCTCTCCCTCCCATCCAGTACTAACAGAAGCACCGCTGGCTTATCTCCTGCTGCGGGGGACCCCCCCCCTGCTCTATCTGTACATTCTTCCCAGCCTCTGTAGAGACGGGGAGAGAAGAGAAGAGAAAAAAAAAACCCAATCGACTTCTTTCCAGCAAAAACATGCCTGAAACAAATGCAGAAATAACCACCACGTAAATATGCAACACAGGAAACTTGAATCCGAAGAAACCAAACAAAACACAAACTCTGACAACCGCACCCTGCATTTACAAGATGCGAAGCCCGCAGCCTCCACGCTGCAATTAACACAGAATAAAACAACATAAATCAAACTTGCCTGAGCAGCAGATTCTTGGCCATACATCAGCATTCCCGCAACTTCACCTGCGAAACTTCCATGGACTCCGGAACTTTCTGAGCGTTTAATCACCGTCATCTCCGTCCCCACACTGGACTGGCTCAGTGGATCGACATCTCCCACAGCGAGTTGCGAGCTGGCCCCGGAGTGTCCCGTTCGACCCATATTTCGGCTGGTGACTACAGTGCACAATGTAGTCACAGTGTAACGTCCAAGAGTTTCGCCGCTGATTTCTCGAATCGCTGCCGTGTGCTTGGCTCCCACACACTCACACCAGCTTATCAGTATCAGCTTGATAAGCTTTACAGTCTATTCCGCTTGTTTTGCTGTGGAATATCTTGAAACCAATTTCTTCGGCCCCGGCCCCGTCTGCCTGTATTGCTAGGCAGGGAAGGATTTCAGGCACCACTGTTATAAACTGCTCTTATCACCTTGCTTCGACACCATCGTCTCACAGACTGTGAGATCACTTGACTCTCCACACAGCAAACAGTAGATAGACTTTCTCAGGCTTCTTCAATGTTTACGTTATTTATTCAGGACTACAGAAATACAGATAGATACATTCATCATATCCTAGCCATGCCAATCTTCATGTTGCATTACAAGCTCATGATTAGACTCCCTACTGAAGTCACTCAGGCACTTCTTGCTAACCTACGTTCCACTAAACTACCTATGTACAGCAGACATATCAGATTACATAAAGGAAGAACATGCTTAAAGAAATAATTGGGTTCCAGTCAGTATTGCGAGCTAGTGCGGAAGGAAGAAGCAGAAGTGAGTTCTCCATCGCTCGCTCCAGATTTAATACCGACTAGGAAAGAGTTAAATATGACATCATCTTCGCCACCCCCTATATCAGTCTGTTGGTGGACCCACTCGTGGTGTCATCATACACACCTACTTGATTAATAATCAATGAGGCGTTTGGCCTATATGCAGGACCGTGGATGTTTAATAAACATGGCCAATGTTTTCTGTTCCTGTTGAGGTCAGAGTGGCCGATGGCCTTCTTTTAGGAACATGTTCTCAGTATCTGCGTGTATCCTCTGCTACACGCAGACCCTGAGATGCCTCTGCCTGCATCACAAAACCTCTATTTATTTTAAAGACATACACTGCGGACAAGCCTTTTACATAAAACTCAGGCCAAGTAACTGAGGCCTACTTAAATTATAACACTGAACATTAATTTAGGTTACAGACAATATTTAGGGGTGACATACAGCAATATGACAATACAGGAATACCAGAAAACCAGATCACACAGCACAGTATGAGCATAAGGTAATACTTAGTCAGTCACTGGATGGAGCATGGAGATTAGGCAAGTTAGGTTCACTCAAGTGCATAGCATGGGTTCACAGTAATGGAGGTGCATGATCAGGTAGGACACAAAAGGAGGAGGACCCTGCCCAAAGGCTTACAATCTAGAAGGAGAGGTAGAGACACGAAAGGTAGGGACCAGAGTTCCATTGTGGGTTAACAGCAATTGTGTGGGGTGGTAGGCCAGAGTGAAAAGGTGAGTTTTGAAGATGTTGAAGGAGGGGGCTGTCCTAATGGGTGGAGGTAGATGTTATAATTTAAGTAGGCCTCAGTTATTTTGCCTGAGGTTTAGGTAAAAGGCTTGTTCGCAGAATATACCTTTAAAATAGAGTTCTTGTGATGCAGGCAGAAGCATCTCAGTGTCTGCTTGAAGCAGATGATACAAGCAGATACTGAGAACATGTTCCTGAAGGAAGGCCACAGGCCTACACTGTCCCAGACAAATGGACTACAAGAACAATCAACATAGGCCATATTAACAAACAGAGAACATTCCTGTAAGTAAGGGAAAGTTGGCATTGAATATTAATCGAGTAGGTGTGTATTATGACACCACGAGGGGTCTAAGCCAATATTCGGGTCTGGGGGATGGCTAAGATGAGGTCACATTTAACTCTTTCCTAGTCAGTATTAAAGGGCCGGAGGGGCTGACGGAGCTCACTCTGATTCCTACTCTGATTCCTACTTTCCTGCTCTCTAGATGCTGACTGGAACCCCTAATTAATTATTTCCTTTCTTTATGTAATCTGGTATAATGGATGCTGTACATAGTTAGTCTAGATGTAACATAGAGTAGACACAAGAAGACCTGATTCACTTCAGCAGGAAGTGATTCACGCAGCTGTAACGCAACATGATCATCTGCTTGGCTAGGATATGAACTGTATCTGTATCTCTGTGTCCTGAATAAACAATTTATACTTTGAAGACGACTGAGAAAAGTCTATCTCCTGCTTGCTGTGAGGAGTCGTGTTTGCAACTCTTGCTGATTAGTTTGCTGGTGCCGGAGGAAAAGGTGATTTATAACAGTTTATAACAGTAGAGAGTTCCAAAGTGTTGGAGCAGCTCTTAAGAAGTCCTGGAGGCGTGCATGGGACTGTGTGATGAGGGGGGGTGGTCAGGCGAAGTTCATTGGAGGAATGGACAACAAGCTCTCAATGAAGCAACAACAGACATCAATCTCCACTCTGCTGTGTTGTAAAAGTAATTAGAGGCCATAAGGTCATTAGCCTGTGTGATAAGAATCTAGGATTCCTTTCAGAGTGAATCAGGGAAAGTCTATAACTTTTTTTCAAAATGTGACTTGGTTCTTTGTTAGGTTGTACATGCAGTCATCAGATTTTTGCAGCAGTGAGAGACAGATGTTTTTTATGAACCCTAGGGAGCAGGGACAGGGTACAAATTCCAGAGTGTGTATGAGTCCTTATCTGTGTGGTGGACACATGCAGTCAATATAACAATGGTGAGAGCAGAATACGTTTTTTTCTCTCCGTGTCCTTAGCTCTCAGTCTCTAAAACTTTTCCCTCCACGGGGCCCCCTGTGGCTTCTGGGTCCCCCTGCGGAGACATCCCTTGCAGGGCCTATTGTTACGCCCCTGGAAATGAAGTGAGCGGCTAGGTGTGTACCTCTGAGTAAGATCAGAAATGTAGGTTGGACAGGTTTTGTGGACAGATTTGTAGGTCAGACACAATATCTTGAATCTGATTCTGGACTGGATAGGAAGCCAGTGGAGGGATTCACGGAGGGGAGCCGCCCTGGTGGAGCGATGGGAGGAGTGGATTATTCTGGCTGCCGCATTCATGATGGACTGCAGTGGGGCTATTCGGGTCATAGGGAGACCAGACAGAAGGACATTACAATAGTTGAGGTGGGAAATTATGAGGGCATGGATTAGGAGTTTGGTGGTGGCAGAGGTCAGGAAAGGGCGATTCTTACAGATGTTACGAAGGTGGAAGTTGCAGGACTTTGTGAGGTTTTGGATGTGGGGAGTGAAGGAGAGTTCGGAGTCCAGGGTGACACCCAGACAGCAGGCTTGATAGGCGAATGGTAGTGTGGTTAACAGTGACATGCACATCTGGGTGGGGTGGGAAGATCATAAATTCCGTTTTGTCTAGATCTAGTTTCAGAAACCTAGCGGAGATCCAGGAGGAGATGGCTGATAGGCAGGAGGACACCTTGTCCATGGTAGTGTTCGAGATGTCAGGGGTGTGGAGGTAGATTTGGGTGTCATCTGCATACAGATGATAGTTAAAACCCATGGAGGAGATAACCTTGCCAATGGAGGATGTGTATAGGGAGAACAGTAGGGAGCCAAGGACCAAGCCTTGGGGGACTCCCACTGAGAGGTGGTTGGGGGTGGACGAGGACTCATTGAAGGAGGTCTTGAAGGAGCGGTTGGAGAGGTAGGATGAAAGCCAGGTCAGGGTGAGATCGTGAATGCCCATGGACTGGAGGGACTGGAGGAGTAGGGGATGATTTATTGTGTCAAAAGCTGCTGAAAGGTCAAGGAGGAGGAGAATGGAGTATTTACCTTCAGCTTTAGCTAAGGCAAGGTCATTGACCACTTTGGTGAGAGCCGTTTCGGTTGAGTGGGCAGGCTGAAATCCAGATTGCAGTGGCTCTAGCAGTGAGTTGGCATTGAGGTACAGGGTCAGGCGTTTGTGAACCAGACGCTCAAGGAGTTTTGAGGCAACGGGGAGGAGGGAGATAGGGCGGTAGTTGGAGGGTAGCGAGGGGTCGAGGGAGGGTTTCTTGAGCAGGAGCAATACTGTGGCCTGCTTGAAGTCTGAGGGGAAGGTGCCTGTGGTTAGGGAGAGGTTAAACAGGGCAGTGAGGACTGGGGCCAAATCCGTGAAGTGAGGCCAAAGTGAATCAGAAGGGATGGGGTCAAGGGGGGAGGTAGTGGTATGGGAAGTCTGCAGTAGGTGGTTGACTTCCTCGGTGGTAGTAGGAGTGAAGGAGGTGAGGGGAGGATAGGGTGGAGGAGGAGTTGGGAGGTGAAGATTGAAGATTGGAGACTATTTTGTTGGTAAAGTGGGTGGCTAAATCTGTGGCAGAGAGGGAGGAAACGGAGGGTGGCGGGAGGGGGGGATGGCTTTAAGCAGGGAGTTAAAAGTGGCAAAAAGACGCTGGGGATTGGAAGATTGTGCTCCGATGAGCTTGGTAAAGTATTCCTGCTTTGCATGAGCAAGGGCAGTGTGGAACTGCAGCAGGTTAGTCTTGTACTGTTGAAAATCCTGGTTAAGTCGAGTTTTCCTCCATTTCCATTCAGTGGCACGTGTTTCCCTCTGGAGGTTGCTAGTATGGGTAGTGCGCCAGGGCTGGGGGTAAGGGGGTTGGTTGCGGCAGAATATTGGTGGAGCAGCTTTCTCTAGGGCTGATGAGAGAGTTTGGCAATACTGAGCTGCAGAAAGATTGGTAAATGGTGAGCTTCTGGGTATTCTTTATGTCGCTCCTCTATTCTTCTAGGTATTGTGCCTTACAGCTTTCTTTAGTCCCTTTTATTAGGCTTTTGTCAGGCTGTATTGGGGAGCCTGGCTGAATGCGCTGCTGACGCTTTGCTTCAGGGCACATGATGTGGCTCAACAAGGCTCTATAGTGCTAGGTGCTGGGGCTTGTGCTCTGTATGTGTACCCAGTATGAGAGCACCTTCTGCTGGATAGTCAGCCACAGTAAGAATCTTCCTAGCTCCTGCAAAGGACTTGGAGAAGATACATGCAGAACTCTAAATGGAAGGCTTCCGTTGGGCTGGAGTCCCATTTTGATTGGTCAAGTTAAGTGACCTGTGTGGCAAAACTTTAATATTACTATTCTGTTTCTTATACAGTTTAAAGGATACCAGAGCCCAAGCCCCAATATAAAAAAAGACATGGTATGCTGTCAGGAGGTTGTGAGCCCTCACTTACCGCTCCCTCGTTTGCAACCTGTGTGCCTCCGTTCCCTCATTCTAGACCCTTTTAGCAGCTCCAGACCCCAGCGTCCACTATGGAAATACTGCACCCCGCATGCGTCATCGCTAGACAGGGCATAATTGGAGAAAATGCCAAACTCTTTAAATGTATCAATCTGTTTAATTGCTTTATTTAGTGTATGCATTATTTTAGTATAAAATAAACAATTAAAAATCGTTTGTCTATGTGCTTGTTCTGAAACCTCTGCAAAGAGTTTCCTGCTTCTCTCTGAAGAGAACGTTACCATAACCATTTTTATCTAGAAAGGTTGTTGAATTAACCCTTTTTTCTACAGGATTCAGCAAGAGTTAGAGTTGCATATTCACACGCTAAATTGCGAATTGGTGGCAGCAACTCAATCTCTTTATGAGACTGTATTGATTGTACATACAATCGAAATTGTACTGTGTGTGGACTCACCAATCAATCCAAAGGGTTACTTAGGCTGCGGTGCTGAATGCCTTCAGGATCTGAGGCTGAACGGTAAACTGCGGCAAAGGGAACAGGAATAGGAGGGTGACATCACAGCCTGCTCATGTTATATGGACCCTCATCCCCTTACAACCAAGCACCATAATTCACTACCATAGAGTAGGATTGGTGATGACACTGTTGAATATTTTTAACCAGACTGTCATGATCGCTTCTGCAGCATGTACTGCTGGCTGCAGTTGTACTGCAGCCAAGCAGTTCTGATTTCTTTACATGCATTTGATTGCATAGCTTTGCTTGCACTCACATTAAGTGATGATTCCATCTGCATTGGCTATGCAGTTCATGGCAGCTTGGGATGCTCTTGTGAATTCAAACATTGCCTGTTGCAGCTGAGCTGCAATTCCTTTCATGCAGGTTGCATAGTTTTGTCTGCCTTTTTCTGCTGCCAGCTTGTGACTGATTACCATTCACCTGTGTGGGAATTTGCATGTCCACTCCCAGTGGATGACTTCAGTATAAAGTGTTGCTTCCTGCTGTGCTTCCGGCCTGTCATAGTTTCAGTTTTAGCTTGTCTAAGCTGTTACCGTGGGCCCCTGTTCCTGGTTCTTGTGTTACCTTGTGTGGATTGCACTGACTCCTGCGGAAGAGCAGTGAATCCTTCCAGTCCTGTTCTTGCGAAGTAAGCCATCGCTGCAGTCGCGATTGGCTACCTCGTTCCAGTCTGTCTTGTTTGTGAACGCTTGCTGTCACTGAGGTAGTGACTAGATTAGCAAGCGTTCATTCTGTCTGTTTTGCCTTGTGGATTGCGCCATCTCCTGCGGAGGAGCAGCGAATCCTTCCAGTCCTGTTCCTGGAGATTAGCTGCAGTTGCTATTGACTATCTCACTCTTGTGTGTTTGTCTACGTATGAACACGTGCTGTCGCTGAGGCAGTGACTAGATTAGCAAGCGTTCATTCCGTTTGTCTCAGTCCTTGTTTATGTGTGTCCTTCGGGACCGTAGTTAGTTCCTGATACGTGCATATATATTGGTTCGCCAGTATATTCGTATCTCAGTTAGATTTGTTATTTTGCTAGTCTTGCGTCATATATTGTTTCATTGCCAATATATACGCATACTAGCGCGTTTGTTATTTTCCATATTGCGAAGCGGATTACTGTATATATTTGTGTATTTCGTTTACTTGTTTCTTGTTCTTCCTTTGTCTTGCTTTGTGGATTGCGCCGTCTCCTGCGGAGGAGCAGCGAATCCTTCCAGTCCTGTTTTTGAGAGGTAAGCCATCGCTGCGGTTGGGATTGGCTGCCTCGTTCCAGTCTGTCCTGTTTGTGAATGCTCGCTGTCACTGAGGCAGTGACTAGATTAGCAAGCGTTCATTCTGTCAACCTGTCCTTTTCTCTCTGAGTTCTGGTTAAGAACGCTCAGCGCTGCTTTTGCGCTGAGCAACCTTTGTTAAAGAAGAACTGTAACATGAAAAGATCCCCTGGGGGGTACTCACCTCGGGTGGGGGAAGCCTCCGGATCCTAATGAGGCTTCCCACGCCGTCCTCCATCCGTCAGGGGTCTCGCTGCAGCCCTCCGTGGAGTCCGGGCAGTGGTGACGTCAATATTTACCTTCCTGGCTCCTGCGCAGGCGCTCTGACGGCTGTCGGCTCCGAACTACACGGAAATACCCGATCGCCGTCGGGTCCGCTCTACTGCGCAGGCGCAAGTTTCCTGCGCCTGCGCAGTAGAGCGGACCCGAATGAGACCGGGTATTTCCGTGTCGTTCGGAACGGAAAGCCGCCACAGCGCCCCCGCTGGAGCCAGCAAAGGTAAATATTGAACTGACAGTCGGCACAGTCGCCGGCTGTTCGGAGGGCTGCGGCGAGACCCCCGTGGGACAGAGGACGGCATGGGAAGCCTCATTAGGATCCGGAGGCTTCCCCCACCCGAGGTGAGTACCCCCCAGGGGATCTTTTTAATGTTACAGAGTCTCTTTAAGTGTTGTTGTGGTTGCTCGGAGCTACGCCTGCTCTGTGCGCCACATCTCTTGCTGGAGTCAGTCCTCTCCTCCACCAGTGCATTCGCATTATACCCTGAGATTCATAGTTTTATGCCTTGCTTGTGTCTTGTGTGTGTGTCTCCTTTACGTCAGAGTGTGCATTGTGTGCTGACCATAGAGGATACACCGCCAAGCATTACACAGACTCTCACTAGTGGTTTTAGGTGGTACAGTTGCCTTCTGATAACATAGAAGGTTCTGCAGACTTTTTCGTATAAAAATATTTTTATAAACATATATAGCTAAACGTTGGGCTACACCAGCAGTGAGCAAGAGCTCCACTGCAGAACGTGGTAATGGAGTATGTCCCGCAGTTTAAATGTTTGGGATGTAGTCATCAAGTATTACATTTTGTGGGCTCCACCACCAGTGTGTCGGAGGAGGAGCAAAAGACAATAATATTTTTTTTAAATGAAAAAATAAATAATGCTGCAGTAAGGAGGAGGTCCACTTCAGAACTAGAAGAATATATAACTCACACAGTGCAGTTTGAAATCTACTACAAATCAATAGGACCGCTGCTAACACCACTTGCAGTTCCACCGCCAGTGATGGGTCCCCCAGTTTTCCCTCCAGCTACCCAGTGTGGCATATACGGTGGGCAGCACGGTGGCGTAGTGGTTAGCTCTCTCGCCTTGCAGCGCTGGGTCCCTGGTTCGAATCCCGGCCAGGGCCCTATCTGCAAAGAGTTTGTATGTTCTCTCCGTGTCGTGCGTGGGTTTCCTCCGGGCACTCCAGTTTCCTCCCACATTCCAAAAACATACAGATAAGTTAATTGGCTCCCCCTAAAACTGGCCCTAGACTACAGTACTTACACTACATAATATAGACATATGGCAATGGTAGGGATTAGATTGTGAGCTCCTTTGAGGGACAGTTAGTGACAAGATATATATATAAACACTGTACAGTGCTGCGTAATATGTCGGTGCAATATAAATACAAAATAATAATAATAAATATACAGGACAGGGTAGCCATCTTAACTAGCAGTAGAACTTATGTGGCATCCATTTTGTTCATATTCTGTCTGCTGTGTGCGTGAAATGCATTGTATTTTATTTCTTTATAGAATGTTGGTCATTCCGTCTGCTATGCAAAGTATTGCATCTCCTTTGAAGCCATTCATTAACTTCACCTAAATGTAGGCGAACTAGGTGGACTAGAAGGGTGCTGTGTGTGGAGATGGCTGAAGATGCAGGAAACTCTGATGTTTGCATACCAAGGAGGATGTCACCCTTTTTATAGAAAAGGAGGAAATTTAATTATTTTTTAATTAGAAATGTAATGAGCCCCAGGGGAAATTCCCTCCTATACAAACCAACTTAGGGCCTTTTTCCACTACACAGCTGAATCGCAAAATCGCAAATCTCTAGTGATTTTTAAATAGCTCTATCATAGAAATCATGAGAAGTATTTTCCACTATAGTGATTTGATTTGCAAATCACAAATGCTATCTGGAGCGATTTTAAGAGAGATAATGCAATACAAATGAAAAATCGCAATCGCATTACACAATGAATGAAAAATCGCAATCGCTGGCGTTTGTGATTGCGAATTGCTAGTGGAAAAGGGCTCTCACAGATTTAGTAAGGGCCCATCCACACTAGAAGCACTTTTCTGAGCATTTTGCGATTGATTAGCATATTTTAAAATTGCTCCCATTCACTTTCATTAAAATCGGGGGCAATTTTAAAAACTGCTAATCAATCACAAAACGCTCAGAAAAGCACTTCTAGTGTGAATGAGCCCTAAGTGTATTTTCTCTGGAGATTGCTATATGCAAGGAATACCCTGATCTATCATTAGAATTGCATCCTCCAGCACCAGGCATTAGACCTTACACTGGGTAAAGTTTGATTTCTGTTTTATTCCCTTTTATTTTCATAAGCAAATGTCTTGTTGTTTGTCTTTGTCATTTTCCTTGGGTCCTTGACCCAGTGGCATGTATGTACTCACATACACCATCTCATCACTGAGTACCGCCACTGGGAAATGACATAAGGACACAGGAGGGAGCACACTAGGAGGACAAGATGTGCTCCGCTACAGGGGCCTCGGGTAGCTGGGAGGTTATGCCACTGTCACATTTATGCCACCAAGCCCCCACTGCACCCTCGCTCCATTTCACCTACAAAAAAATATCTAATCTGTCCTACATACAATGTCGGTCAATTTCATTTAGAAATCAATCAATTTATAATCGTATGCCACTAATCCTCAGAGATTCTGTGAAAGTGTTTGAATCTGCTGGGGAAAATTGTATAGTGTATGGGTACCATAAGAAAGCACTTAAAATAGGTAGGAGTCCCAGTATAGGTAGGTAGGCATAGGTAGGTGCCTCAGTAGTTAGCTAGGCATAGGTAGGAGTCCCAGTATAGGTAGGTAGGCATAGGTAGGTGCCCCAGTAGTTAGCTAGGCAGAGGTAGGAGTCCCAGTATAGGTAGGTAGGCATAGGTAGGTGCCCCAGTAGTTAGCTAGGCATAGGTAGGAGTCCCAGTATAGGTAGATAGGCATAGGTAGGTGCCCCAGCTAACGCTAGGCATAGGTAGGAGGCCCAGTATAGGTAGGTAGGCATAGGTAGGTGCCCTAGTAGTTAGCTAGGCATAGGCAGGAGTCACAGTATAGGTAGGTAGGCATTGGTAGGAGTCCCAGTATAGGTAGGTAGGCATAGGTAGGTGCACCAGTAGTTAGCTAGGCATAGGTAGGAGTCCCAGTATAGGTAGGTAGGCATTGGTAGGTGCCCCAGTAGTTAGCTAGGCATAGGTAGGAGTCCCATTATAGGTAGATAGGCATAGGTAATGTCCCAGTATAGGTAGGTAGGCATAGGTAGGTGCCCTAGTAGTTAGCTAGGCATAGGTAGGAGTCCCAGTATAGGTAGGTAGGCATAGGTAGGTGCCCCAGTAGTTAGCTAGGCATAGGTAGGAGTCCCAGTATAGGTAGGTAGGCATAGGTAGGTGCCCCAGTAGTTAGTTAGGCATAGGTAGGAGTCCCAGTAAAGGTAGGTAGGCATAGGTAGGAGTCCCAGTATAGGTAGGTAGGCATAGGTAGGTGCACCAGTAGTTAGCTAGGCATAGGTAGGTGTCCCAGTATAGATAGGCATAGGTAGGTGCCCCAGTAGTTAGCTAGGCATGGGTAGGTGCCCCAGTAGTTAGCTAGGCATAGGTAGGAGTCCCAGTATAGGTAGGTAGGCATAGGTAGGAGTCCCAGTATAGGTAGATAGGCATAGGTAGGAGTCCCAGTATAGGTAGGTAGGCATAGGTAGGTGCCCCAGTAGTTAGCTAGGCATAGGTAGGAGTCCCAGTATAGGTAGGTAGGCATAGGTAGGTGCCCCAGTAGTTAGCTAGGCATAGGTAGGAGTCCCAGTATAGGTAGGTAGGCATAGGTAGGAGTCCCAGTATAGGTAGATAGGCATAGGTAGGAGTCCCAGTATAGGTAGGTAGGCATAGGTATGTGCCCCAGTAGTTAGCTAGGTATAGGTAAGAGTCCCAGTATAGGTAGGTAGGCATAGGTAGTTGCCCCAGTAGTTAGCTAGGCATAGGAAGGAGTCCCAGTATAGGTAGGTAGGCATAGGTAGGTGCCCTAGTAGTTAGCTAGGCATAGGTAGGAGTCCCAGTATAGGTAGGTAGGCATAGGTAGGTGCCCTAGTAGTTAGCTAGGCATAGGTAGTAGTCCCAGTATAGGTAGGAAGGAATAGGTAGGTGCCCCAGTAATTAGCAAGGCATAGGTAGAAGTCCCAGTAAAGGTAGGTAGGCATAGGTAGGAGTCCCAGTATAGGTAGGTAGGTATAGGTAGGTGGCACCAGTACTTAGCTAGGCATAGGTAGGAGTCCCAGTAAAGGTAGATAGGCATAGGTAGGAGTCCCAGTATAGGTAGGAATGCATAGGTAGGTGCACTAGTAGTTAGCTAGGCATAGGTAGGTGTCCCAGTATAGATAGGCATAGGTAGGTGCCCCAGTAGTTAGCTAGGCATAGGTAGGTGTCCCAGTAGTTAGCTAGGCATAGGTAGGAGTCCCAGTATAGGTAGGTAGGCATAGGTAGGAGTCCCAGTATAGGTAGATAGGCATAGGTAGGAGACCCAGTATAGGTAGGTAGGCATACGTAGGTGCCCCAGTAGTTAGCTAGGCATAGGAAGGAGTCCCAGTATAGGTAGGTAGGCATAGGTAGGTGCCCTAGTAGTTAGCTAGGCATTGGTAGGAGTCCCAGTATAGGTAGGTAGGCATAGGTAGGTGCCCCAGTAGTTAGCTAGGCATAGGTAGGAGTCCCTGTATAGGTAGGTAGGCATAGGTAGGTGCCGCAGTAGTTAGCTAGGCATAGGTAGGAGTCCCAGTATAGGTAGGTAGGCATAGGTAGGTGCCCAAGTAGTTAGCTAGGCATAGGTAGGAGTCCCAGTATAGGTAGGTAGGCATAGGTAGGTGCCCCAGTAGTTAGCTAGGCATAGGTAGGAGTCCCAGTAAAGGTAGGTAGGCATAGGTAGGAGTCCCAGTATAGGTAGGTAGGCATAGGTAGGTGCCCTAGTAGTTAGCTATGCATAGGTAGGAGTCCCAGTATAGGTAGGTAGGCATAGGTAGGTGCCCCAGTAGTTAGCTAGGCATAGGTAGGAGTCCCAGTATAGGTAGGTAGGCATAGGTAGGTGCCCCAGTAGTTAGCTAGGCATAGGTAGGAGTCCCAGTAAAGGTAGGTAGGCATAGGTAGGAGTCCCAGTATAGGTAGGTAGGCATAGGTAGGTGCCCCAGTAGTTAGCTAGGCATAGGTAGGAGTCCCAGTAAAGGTAGGTAGGCATAGGTAGGAGTCCCAGTATAGGTAGGTAGGCATAGGTAGGTGCACCAGTAGTTAGCAAGGCATAGGTAGGTGTCCCAGTAAAGGTAGGTAGGCATAGGTAGGAGTCCCAGTATAGGTAGGTAGGTATAGGTAGGTGGCACCAGTAGTTAGCTAGGCATAGGTAGGAGTCCCAGTAAAGGTAGATAGGCATAGGTAGGAGTCCCAGTATAGGTAGGGAGGCATAGGTAGGTGCACCAAAAGTTAGCTAGGCATAGGTAGGTGTCCCAGTATAGATAGGCATAGGTAGGTGCCCCAGTAGTTAGCTAGGCATAGGTAGGTGCCCCAGTAGTTAGCTAGGCATAGGTAGGAGTCCCAGTATAGGTAGATAGGCATAGGTAGGAGTCCCAGTATAGGTAGGTAGGCATACGTAGGTGCCCCAGTAGTTAGCTAGGCATAGGAAGGAGTCCCAGTATAGGGAGGTAGGCATAGGTAGGTGCCCTAGTAGTTAGCTAGGCATAGGTAGGAGTCCCAGTATAGGTAGGTAGGCATAGGTAGGTGCCCCAGTAGTTAGCTAGGCATAGGTAGGAGTCCCAGTATAGGTAGGTAGGCATAGGTAGGTGCACCAGTAGTTAGCTAGGCATAGGTAGGTGTCCCAGTATAGATAGGCATAGGTAGGTGCCCCAGTAGTTAGCTATTCATAGGTAGGTGTCCCAGTAGTTAGCTAGGCATAGGTAGGAGTCCCAGTATAGGTAGGTAGGCATAGGTAGGAGTCCCAGTATAGGTAGATAGGCATAGGTAGGAGACCCAGTATAGGTAGGTAGGCATAGGTAGGTGCCCTAGTAGTTAGCTAGGCATAGGTAGGAGTCCCAGTATAGGTAGGTAGGCATAGGTAGGTGCCCCAGTAGTTAGCTAGGAATAGGTAGGAGTCCCAGTATAGGTAGGTAGGCATAGGTAGGTGCCCCAGTAGTTAGCTAGGAATAGGTAGGAGTCCCAGTATAGGTAGGTAGGCATAGGTAGGTGCCCCAGTAGTTAGCTAGGCATAGGTAGGAGTCCCAGTAAAGGTAGGTAGGCATAAGTAGGAGTCCCAGTATAGATAGGTAGGTGCCCCAGTAGTTAGCTAGGCATAGGTAGGAGTCCCAGTAAAGGTAGGTAGGCATAGGTAGGAGTCCCAGTATAGGTAGGTAGGCATAGGTAGGTGCACCAGTAGTTAGCAAGGCATAGGTAGGTGTCCCAGTATAGATAGGCATAGGTAGGTGCCCCAGTAGTTAGCTAGGCATAGGTAGGTGCCCCAGTAGTTAGCTAGGCATAGGTAGGAGTCCCAATATAGGTAGGTAGGCATAGGTAGGAGTCCCAGTATAGGTAGATAGGCAAAGGTAGGAGTCCCAGTATAGGTAGGTAGGCATAGGTAGGTGCCCCAGTAGTTAGCTAGGCATAGGTAGGAGTCCCAGTATAGGTAGGTAGGCATAGGTAGGTGCCCCAGTAGTTAGCTAGGCATAGGTAGGAGTCCCAGTATATGTAGGTAGGAATAGGTAGGTGTCTCAGTATAGGTAGGTAGGCATAAGTAGGTGTCCCAGTAGTTAGCTAGGCATAAGTAGGAGTCCCAGTATAGGTAGGTAGGCATAGGTAGGTGCCCCAGTAGTTAGCTAGGCATAGGTAGTAGTCCCAGTATAGGTAGGAAGGAATAGGTAGGTGCCCCAGTAATTAGCAAGGCATAGGTAGAAGTCCCAGTAAAGGTAGGTAGGCATAGGTAGGAGTCCCAGTATAGGTAGGTAGGTATAGGTAGGTGGCACCAGTACTTAGCTAGGCATAGGTAGGAGTCCCAGTAAAGGTAGATAGGCATAGGTAGGAGTCCCAGTATAGGTAGGAAGGCATAGGTAGGTGCCCCAGTAGTTAGCTAGGCATAGGTAGGTGTCCCAGTAGTTAGCTAGGCAAAGGTAGGAGTCCCAGTATAGGTAGGTAGGCATAGGTAGGAGTCCCAGTATAGGTAGATAGGCATAGGTAGGAGACCCAGTATAGGTAGGTAGGCATACGTAGGTGCCCCAGTAGTTAGCTAGGCATAGGAAGGAGTCCCAGTATAGGTAGGTAGGCATAGGTAGGTGCCCTAGTAGTTAGCTAGGCATAGGTAGGAGTCCCAGTATAGGTAGGTAGGCATAGGTAGATGCCCCAGTAGTTAGCTAGGCATAGGTAGGAGTCCCTGTATAGGTAGGTAGGCATAGGTAGGTGCCCCAGTAGTTAGCTAGGCATAGGTAGGAGTCCCAGTATAGGTAGGTAGGCATAGGTAGGTGCCCCAGTAGTTAGCTAGGCATAGGTAGGAGTCCCAGTATAGGTAGATAGGCATAGGTAGGTGCCCCAGCTAACGCTAGGCAAAGGTAGGAGGCCCAGTATAGGTAGGTAGGCATAGGTAGGTGCCCTAGTAGTTAGCTAGGCATAGGTAGGAGTCACAGTATAGGTAGGTAGGCATTGGTAGGAGTCCCAGTATAGGTAGGTAGGCATAGGTAGGTGCACCAGTAGTTAGCTAGGCATAGGTAGGTGTCCCAGTATAGATAGGCATAGGTAGGTGCCCCAGTAGTTAGCTAGGCATAGGTAGGTGCCCCAGTAGTTAGCTAGGCATAGGTAGGAGTCCCAGTATAAGTAGGTAGGCATAGGTAGGAGTCCCAGTATAGGTAGATAGGCATAGGTAGGAGTCCCAGTATAGGTAGGTAGGCATAGGTAGGTGCCCCAGTAGTTAGCTAGGCATAGGTAGGAGTCCCAGTATAGGTAGGTAGGCATAGGTAGGTGCCTCAGTAGTTAGCTAGGCATAGGTAGGAGTCCCAGTATAGGTAGGTAGGAATAGGTAGGTGTCCCAGTATAGGTAGGTAGGAATAGGTAGGTGTCCCAGTATAGGTAGGTAGGCATACTGGGACACCTATACTCCCAGTATAGGTAGATAGGCATAGGTAGGAGTCCCAGTATAGGTAGGTAGGCATAGGTATGTGCCCCAGTAGTTAGCTAGGCATAGGTAGGAGTCCCAGTATAGGTAGGTAGGCATAGGTAGTTGCCCCAGTAGTTATCTAGGCATAGGAAGGAGTCCCAGTATAGGTAGGTAGGCATAGGTAGGTGCCCCAGTAGTTAGCTAGGCATAGGTAGGAGTCCCAGTATAGGTAGGAAGGAATAGGTAGGTGCCCCAGTAATTAGCAAGGCATAGGTAGAAGTCCCAGTAAAGGTAGGTAGGCATAGGTAGGAGTCCCAGTATAGGTAGGTAGGTATAGGTAGGTGGCACCAGTAGTTAGCTAGGCATAGGTAGGAGTCCCAGTAAAGGTAGATAGGCATAGGTAGGAGTCCCAGTATAGGTAGGGAGGCATAGGTAGGTGCACCAGAAGTTAGTTAGGCATAGGTAGGTGTCCCAGTATAGATAGGCATAGGTAGGTGCCCCAGTAGTTAGCTAGGCATAGGTAGGTGCCCCAGTAGTTAGCTAGGCATAGGTAGGAGTCCCAGTATAGGTAGATAGGCATAGGTAGGAGTCCCAGTATAGGTAGGTAGGCATACGTAGGTGCCCCAGTAGTTAGCTAGGCATAGGAAGGAGTCCCAGTATAGGTAGGTAGGCATAGGTAGGTGCCCTACTAGTTAGCTAGGCATAGGTAGGAGTCCCAGTATAGGTAGGTAGGCATAGGTAGGTGCCCCAGTAGTTAGCTAGGCATAGGTAGGAGTCCCAGTATAGGTAGGTAGGCATAGGTAGGTGCACCAGTAGTTAGCTAGGCATAGGTAGGTGTCCCAGTATAGATAGGCATAGGTAGGTGCCCCAGTAGTTAGCTAGGCATAGGTAGGAGTCCCAGTATAGGTAGGTAGGCATAGGTAGGAGTCCCAGTATAGGTTGATAGGCATAGGTAGGAGACCCAGTATAGGTAGGTAGGCATAGGTAGGTGCCCTAGTAGTTAGCTAGGCATAGGTAGGAGTCCCAGTATAGGTAGGTAGGCATAGGTAGGTGCCCCAGTAGTTAGCTAGGCATAGGTAGGAGTCCCAGTATAGGTAGGTAGGCATAGGTAGGTGCCCCAGTAGTTAGCTAGGCATAGGTAGGAGTCCCAGTAAAGGTAGGTAGGCATAGGTAGGAGTCCCAGTATAGGTAGGTAGGCATAGGTAGGTGCCCCAGTAGTTAGCTAGGCATAGGTAGGAGTCCCAGTAAAGGTAGGTAGGCATAGGTAGGAGTCCCAGTATAGGTAGGTAGGCATAGGTAGGTGCACCAGTAGTTAGCAAGGCATAGGTAGGTGTCCCAGTAAAGGTAGGTAGGCATAGGTAGGAGTCCCAGTATAGGTAGGTAGGTATAGGTAGGTGGCACCAGTAGTTAGCTAGGCATAGGTAGGAGTCCCAGTAAAGGTAGATAGGCATAGGTAGGAGTCCCAGTATACGTAGGGAGGCATAGGTAGGTGCACCAAAAGTTAGCTAGGCATAGGTAGGTGTCCCAGTATAGATAGGCATAGGTAGGTGCCCCAGTAGTTAGCTAGGCATAGGTAGGTGCCCCAGTAGTTAGCTAGGCATAGGTAGGAGTCCCAGTATAGGTAGATAGGCATAGGTAGGAGTCCCAGTAGTTAGCTAGGCATAGGTAGGTGTCCCAGTATAGATAGGCATAGGTAGGTGCCCCAGTAGTTAGCTATTCATAGGTAGGTGTCCCAGTAGTTAGCTAGGCATAGGTAGGAGTCCCAGTAGAGGTAGATAGGCATAGGTAGGAGACCCAGTATAGGTAGGTAGGCATAGGTAGGTGCCCTAGTAGTTAGCTAGGCATAGGTAGGAGTCCCAGTATAGGTAGGTAGGCATAGGTAGGTGCCCCAGTAGTTAGCTAGGAATAGGTAGGAGTCCCAGTATAGGTAGGTAGGCATAGGTAGGTGCCCCAGTAGTTAGCTAGGAATAGGTAGGAGTCCCAGTATAGGTAGGTAGGCATAGGTAGGTGCCCCAGTAGTTAGCTAGGCATAGGTAGGAGTCCCAGTAAAGGTAGGTAGGCATAAGTAGGAGTCCCAGTATAGGTAGGTAGGCATAGGTAGGTGCCCCAGTAGTTAGCTAGGCATAGGTAGGAGTCCCAGTAAAGGTAGGTAGGCATAGGTAAGAGTCCCAGTATAGGTAGGTAGGCATAGGTAGGTGCACCAGTAGTTAGCAAGGCATAGGTAGGTGTCCCAGTATAGATAGGCATAGGTAGGTGCCCCAGTAGTTAGCTAGGCATAGGTAGGTGCCCCAGTAGTTAGCTAGGCATAGGTAGGAGACCCAATATAGGTAGGTAGGCATAGGTAGGAGTCCCAGTATAGGTAGATAGGCATAGGTAGGAGTCCCAGTATAGGTAGGTAGGCATAGGTAGGTGCCCCAGTAGTTAGCTAGGCATAGGTAGGAGTCCCAGTATAGGTAGGTAGGCATAGGTAGGTGCCCCAGTAGTTAGCTAGGCATAGGTAGGAGTCCCAGTATATGTAGGTAGGAATAGGTAGGTGTCTCAGTATAGGTAGGTAGGCATAGGTAGGTGTCCCAGTAGTTAGCTAGGCATAAGTAGGAGTCCCAGTATAGGTAGGTAGGCATAGGTAGGTGCCCCAGTAGTTAGCTAGGCATAGGTAGTAGTCCCAGTATAGGTAGGAAGGAATAGGTAGGTGCCCCAGTAATTAGCAAGGCATAGGTAGAAGTCCCAGTAAAGGTAGGTAGGCATAGGTAGGAGTCCCAGTATAGGTAGGTAGGTATAGGTAGGTGGCACCAGTAGTTAGCTAGGCATAGGTAGGAGTCCCAGTAAAGGTAGATAGGCATAGGTAGGAGTCCCAGTATAGGTATGAAGCATAGGTAGGTGCACTAGTAGTTAGCTAGGCATAGGTAGGTGTCCCAGTATAGATAGGCATAGGTAGGTGCCCCAGTAGTTAGCTAGGCATAGGTAGGTGTCCCAGTAGTTAGCTAGCCATAGGTAGGAGTCCCAGTATAGGTAGGTAGGCATAGGTAGGAGTCCCAGTATAGGTAGGTAGGCATAGGTAGGTGCCCCAGTAGTTAGCTAGGCATAGGTAGGAGTCCCAGTATAGGTAGGTAGGCATAGGTAGGTGCCCCAGTAGTTAGCTAGGCATAGGTAGGAGTCCCAGTATAGGTAGGTAGGCATAGGTAGGTGCCCCAGTAGTTAGCTAGGCATAGGTAGGGGTCCCAGTATAGGTAGATAGGCATAGGTAGGTGCCCCAGCTAACGCTAGGCATAGGTAGGATGCCCAGTATAGGTAGGTAGGCATAGGTAGGTGCCCCAGTAGTTAGCTAGGCATAGGTAGGAGTCCCAGTATAGGTGGGTAGGCATTGGTAGGTGCCCCAGTAGTTAGCTAGGCATAGGTAGGAGTCCCATTATAGGTAGATAGGCATAGGTAGGAGTCCCAGTATAGGTAGGGAGGCATAGGTAGGTGCACCAAAATTTAGCTAGGCATAGGCAGGTGTCCCAGTATAGATAGGCATAGGTAGGTGCCCCAGTAGTTAGCTAGGCATAGGTAGGTGCCCCAGTAGTTAGCTAGGCATAGGTAGGAGTCCCAGTTTAGGTAGATAGGCATAGGTAGGAGTCCCAGTATAGGTAGGTAGGCATACGTAGGTGCCCCAGTAGTTAGCTAGGCATAGGAAGGAGTCCCAGTATAGGTAGGTAGGCATAGGTAGGTGCCCTAGTAGTTAGCTAGGCATAGGTAGGAGTCTCAGTATAGGTAGGTAGGCATAGGTAGGTGCCCCAGTAGTTAGCTAGGCATAGGTAGGAGTCCCAGTATAGGTAGGTAGGCATAGGTAGGTGCACCAGTAGTTAGCTAGGCATAGGTAGGTGTCCCAGTATAGATAGGCATAGGTAGGTGCCCCAGTAGTTAGCTATTCATAGGTAGGTGTCCCAGTAGTTAGCTAGGCATAGGTAGGAGTCCCAGTATAGGTAGGTAGGCATAGGTAGGAGTCCCAGTATAGGTAGATAGGCATAGGTAGGAGACCCAGTATAGGTAGGTAGGCATAGGTAGGTGCCCTAGTAGTTAGCTAGGCATAGGTAGGAGTCCCAGTATAGGTAGGTAGGCATAGGTAGGTGCCCCAGTAGTTAGCTAGGAATAGGTAGGAGTCCCAGTATAGGTAGGTAGGCATAGGTAGGTGCCCCAGTAGTTAGCTAGGAATAGGTAGGAGTCCCAGTAAAGGTAGGTAGGCATAAGTAGGAGTCCCAGTATAGGTAGGTAGGCATAGGTAGGTGCCCCAGTAGTTAGCTAGGCATAGGTAGGAGTCCCAGTATAGGTAGGTAGGTGCCCCAGTAGTTAGCTAGGCATAGGTAGGAGTCCCAGTATAGGTAGATAGGCATAGGTAGGAGACCCAGTATAGGTAGGTAGGCATAGGTAGGTGCCCTAGTAGTTAGCTAGGCATAGGTAGGAGTCCCAGTATAGGTAGGTAGGCATAGGTAGGTGCCCCAGTAGTTAGCTAGGAATAGGTAGGAGTCCCAGTATAGGTAGGTAGGCATAGGTAGGTGCCCCAGTAGTTAGCTAGGAATAGGTAGGAGTCCCAGTATAGGTAGGTAGGCATAGGTAGGTGCCCCAGTAGTTAGCTAGGCATAGGTAGGAGTCCCAGTAAAGGTAGGTAGGCATAAGTAGGAGTCCCAGTATAGGTAGGTAGGCATAGGTAGGTGCCCCAGTAGTTAGCTAGGCATAGGTAGGAGTCCCAGTAAAGGTAGGTAGGCATAGGTAGGAGTCCCAGTATAGGTAGGTAGGCATAGGTAGGTGCACCAGTAGTTAGCAAGGAATAGGTAGGTGTCCCAGTATAGATAGGCATAGGTAGGTGCCCCAGTAGTTAGCTAGGCATAGGTAGGTGCCCCAGTAGTTAGCTAGGCATAGGTAGGAGTCCCAATATAGGTAGGTAGGCATAGGTAGGAGTCCCAGTATAGGTAGATAGGCATAGGTAGGAGTCCCAGTATAGGTAGGTAGGCATAGGTAGGTGCCCCAGTAGTTAGCTAGGCATAGGTAGGAGTCCCAGTAAAGGTAGGTAGGCATAGGTAGGAGTCCCAGTATAGGTAGGTAGGAATAGGTAGGTGCACCAGTAGTTAGCAAGGCATAGGTAGGTGTCCCAGTATAGATAGGCATAGGTAGGTGCCCCAGTAGTTAGCTAGGCATAGGTAGGTGCCCCAGTAGTTAGCTAGGCATAGGTAGGAGTCCCAATATAGGTAGGTAGGCATAGGTAGGAGTCCCAGTATAGGTAGATAGGCATAGGTAGGAGTCCCAGTATAGGTAGGTAGGCATAGGTAGGTGCCCCAGTAGTTAGCTAGGCATAGGTAGGAGTCCCAGTATAGGTAGGTAGGCATAGGTAGGTGCCCCAGTAGTTAGCTAGGCATAGGTAGGAGTCCCAGTATATGTAGGTAGGAATAGGTAGGTGTCTCAGTATAGGTAGGTAGGCATAGGTAGGTGTCCCAGTAGTTAGCTAGGCATAAGTAGGAGTCCCAGTATAGGTAGGTAGGCATAGGTAGGTGCCCCAGTAGTTAGCTAGGCATAGGTAGTAGTCCCAGTATAGGTAGGAAGGAATAGGTAGGTGCCCCAGTAATTAGCAAGGCATAGGTAGAAGTCCCAGTAAAGGTAGGTAGGCATAGGTAGGAGTCCCAGTATAGGTAGGTAGGTATAGGTAGGTGGCACCAGTAGTTAGCTAGGCATAGGTAGGAGTCCCAGTAAAGGTAGATAGGCATAGGTAGGAGTCCCAGTATAGATAGGCATAGGTAGGTGCCCCAGTATAGATAGGCATAGGTAGGTGCCCCAGTAGTTAGCTAGGCATAGGTAGGTGTCCCAGTAGTTAGCTAGGCAAAGGTAGGAGTCCCAGTATAGGTAGGTAGGCATAGGTAGGAGTCCCAGTATAGGTAGATAGGCATAGGTAGGAGACCCAGTATAGGTAGGTAGGCATACGTAGGTGCCCCAGTAGTTAGCTAGGCATAGGAAGGAGTCCCAGTATAGGTAGGTAGCCATAGGTAGGTGCCCTAGTAGTTAGCTAGGCATAGGTAGGAGTCCCAGTATAGGTAGGTAGGCATTGGTAGGAGTCCCAGTATAGGTAGGTAGGCATAGGTAGGTGCCCCAGCTAACGCTAGGCAAAGGTAGGAGGCCCAGTATAGGTAGGTAGGCATAGGTAGGTGCCCTAGTAGTTAGCTAGGCATAGGTAGGAGTCACAGTATAGGTAGGTAGGCATTGGTAGGAGTCCCAGTATAGGTAGGTAGGCATAGGTAGGTGCCCTAGTAGTTAGCTAGGCATAGGTAGGAGTCCCAGTATAGGTAGGTAGGCATTGGTAGGTGCCCCAGTAGTTAGCTAGGCATAGGTAGGAGTCCCATTATAGGTAGATAGGCATAGGTAGGAGTCCCAGTATAGGTAGGTAGGCATAGGTAGGTGCCCTAGTAGTTAGCTAGGCATAGGTAGGAGTCCCAGTATAGGTAGGTAGGCATAGGTAGGTGCCCCAGTAGTTAGTTAGGCATAGGTAGGAGTCCCAGTAAAGGTAGGTAGGCATAGGTAGGAGTCCCAGTATAGGTAGGTAGGCATAGGTAGGTGCACCAGTAGTTAGCTAGGCATAGGTAGGTGTCCCAGTATAGATAGGCATAGGTAGGTGCCCCAGTAGTTAGCTAGGCATAGGTAGGTGCCCCAGTAGTTAGCTAGGCATAGGTAGGAGTCCCAGTATAAGTAGGTAGGCATAGGTAGGAGTCCCAGTATAGGTAGATAGGCATAGGTAGGAGTCCCAGTATAGGTACGTAGGCATAGGTAGGTGCCCCAGTAGTTAGCTAGGCATAGGTAGGAGTCCCAGTATAGGTAGGTAGGCATAGGTAGGTGCCCCAGTAGTTAGCTAGGCATAGGTAGGAGTCCCAGTATAGGTAGGTAGGAATAGGTAGGTGTCCCAGTATAGGTAGGTAGGAATAGGTAGGTGTCCCAGTATAGGTAGGTAGGCATACTGGGACACCTATACTCCCAGTATAGGTAGATAGGCATAGGTAGGAGTCCCAGTATAGGTAGGTAGGCATAGGTATGTGCCCCAGTAGTTAGCTAGGCATAGGTAGGAGTCCCAGTATAGGTAGGTAGGCATATGTAGTTGCCCCAGTAGTTATCTAGGCATAGGAAGGAGTCCCAGTATAGGTAGGTAGGCATAGGTAGGTGCCCCAGTAGTTTGCTAGGCATAGGTAGGAGTACCAGTATAGGTAGGAAGGAATAGGTAGGTGCCCCAGTAATTAGCAAGGCATAGGTAGAAGTCCCAGTAAAGGTAGGTAGGCATAGGTAGGAGTCCCAGTATAGGTAGGTAGGTATAGGTAGGTGGCACCAGTAGTTAGCTAGGCATAGGTAGGAGTCCCAGTAAAGGTAGATAGGCATAGGTAGGAGTCCCAGTATAGGTAGGGAGGCATAGGTAGGTGCACCAGAAGTTAGTTAGGCATAGGTAGGTGTCCCAGTATAGATAGGCATAGGTAGGTGCCCCAGTAGTTAGCTAGGCATAGGTAGGTGCCCCAGTAGTTAGCTAGGCATAGGTAGGAGTCCCAGTATAGGTAGATAGGCATAGGTAGGAGTCCCAGTATAGGTAGGTAGGCATACGTAGGTGCCCCAGTAGTTAGCTAGGCATAGGAAGGAGTCCCAGTATAGGTAGGTAGGCATAGGTAGGTGCCCTACTAGTTAGCTAGGCATAGGTAGGAGTCCCAGTATAGGTAGGTAGGCATAGGTAGGTGCCCCAGTAGTTAGCTAGGCATAGGTAGGAGTCCCAGTATAGGTAGGTAGGCATAGGTAGGTGCACCAGTAGTTAGCTAGGCATAGGTAGGTGTCCCAGTATAGATAGGCATAGGTAGGTTCCCCAGTAGTTAGCTAGGCATAGGTAGGAGTCCCAGTATAGGTAGGTAGGCATAGGTAGGAGTCCCAGTATAGGTTGATAGGCATAGGTAGGAGACCCAGTATAGGTAGGTAGGCATAGG
This sequence comes from Hyperolius riggenbachi, assembly GCF_040937935.1. Lineage (NCBI taxonomy): Eukaryota > Metazoa > Chordata > Amphibia > Anura > Hyperoliidae > Hyperolius > Hyperolius riggenbachi. The sequence continues at coordinate 305,572,596 of NC_090646.1, read as the reverse complement.
TAGGTGCCCTAGTAGTTAGCTAGGCATAGGTAGGAGTCCCAGTATAGGTAGGTAGGCATAGGTAGGTGCCCCAGTAGTTAGCTAGGCATAGGTAGGAGTCCCAGTAAAGGTAGGTAGGCATAGGTAGGAGTCCCAGTATAGGTAGGTAGGCATAGGTAGGTGCCCCAGTAGTTAGCTAGGCATAGGTAGGAGTCCCAGTAAAGGTAGGTAGGCATAGGTAGGAGTCCCAGTATAGGTAGGTAGGCATAGGTAGGTGCACCAGTAGTTAGCAAGGCATAGGTAGGTGTCCCAGTAAAGGTAGGTAGGCATAGGTAGGAGTCCCAATATAGGTAGGTAGGTATAGGTAGGTGGCACCAGTAGTTAGCTAGGCATAGGTAGGAGTCCCAGTAAAGGTAGATAGGCATAGGTAGGAGTCCCAGTATACGTAGGGAGGCATAGGTAGGTGCACCAAAAGTTAGCTAGGCATAGGTAGGTGTCCCAGTATAGATAGGCATAGGTAGGTGCCCCAGTAGTTAGCTAGGCATAGGTAGGTGCCCCAGTAGTTAGCTAGGCATAGGTAGGAGTCCCAGTATAGGTAGATAGGCATAGGTAGGAGTCCCAGTATAGGTAGGTAGGCATACATAGGTGCCCCAGTAGTTAGCTAGGCATAGGAAGGAGTCCCAGTATAGGTAGGTAGGCATAGGTAGGTGCCCTAGTAGTTAGCTAGGCATAGGTAGGAGTCCCAGTATAGGTAGGTAGGCATAGGTAGGTGCCCCAGTAGTTAGCTAGGCATAGGTAGGAGTCCCAGTATAGGTAGGTAGGCATAGGTAGGTGCACCAGTAGTTAGCTAGGCATAGGTAGGTGTCCCAGTATAGATAGGCATAGGTAGGTGCCCCAGTAGTTAGCTATTCATAGGTAGGTGTCCCAGTAGTTAGCTAGGCATAGGTAGGAGTCCCAGTATAGGTAGGTAGGCATAGGTAGGAGTCCCAGTATAGGTAGATAGGCATAGGTAGGAGACCCAGTATAGGTAGGTAGGCATAGGTAGGTGCCCTAGTAGTTAGCTAGGCATAGGTAGGAGTCCCAGTATAGGTAGGTAGGCATAGGTAGGTGCCCCAGTAGTTAGCTAGGAATAGGTAGGAGTCCCAGTATAGGTAGGTAGGCATAGGTAGGTGCCCCAGTAGTTAGCTAGGAATAGGTAGGAGTCCCAGTATAGGTAGGTAGGCATAGGTAGGTGCCCCAGTAGTTAGCTAGGCTTAGGTAGGAGTCCCAGTAAAGGTAGGTAGGCATAAGTAGGAGTCCCAGTATAGGTAGGTAGGCATAGGTAGGTGCCCCAGTAGTTAGCTAGGCATAGGTAGGAGTCCCAGTAAAGGTAGGTAGGCATAGGTAAGAGTCCCAGTATAGGTAGGTAGGCATAGGTAGGTGCACCAGTAGTTAGCAAGGCATAGGTAGGTGTCCCAGTATAGATAGGCATAGGTAGGTGCCCCAGTAGTTAGCTAGGCATAGGTAGGTGCCCCAGTAGTTAGCTAGGCATAGGTAGGAGTCCCAATATAGGTAGGTAGGCATAGGTAGGAGTCCCAGTATAGGTAGATAGGCATAGGTAGGAGTCCCAGTATAGGTAGGTAGGCATAGGTAGGTGCCCCAGTAGTTAGCTAGGCATAGGTAGGAGTCCCAGTATAGGTAGGTAGGCATAGGTAGGTGCCCCAGTAGTTAGCTAGGCATAGGTAGGAGTCCCAGTATATGTAGGTAGGAATAGGTAGGTGTCTCAGTATAGGTAGGTAGGCATAGGTAGGTGTCCCAGTAGTTAGCTAGGCATAAGTAGGAGTCCCAGTATAGGTAGGTAGGCATAGGTAGGTGCCCCAGTAGTTAGCTAGGCATAGGTAGTAGTCCCAGTATAGGTAGGAAGGAATAGGTAGGTGCCCCAGTAATTAGCAAGGCATAGGTAGAAGTCCCAGTAAAGGTAGGTAGGCATAGGTAGGAGTCCCAGTATAGGTAGGTAGGTATAGGTAGGTGGCACCAGTAGTTAGCTAGGCATAGGTAGGAGTCCCAGTAAAGGTAGAAAGGCATAGGTAGGAGTCCCAGTATAGGTAGGAAGCATAGGTAGGTGCACTAGTAGTTAGCTAGGCATAGGTAGGTGTCCCAGTATAGATAGGCATAGGTAGGTGCCCCAGTAGTTAGCTAGGCATAGGTAGGTGTCCCAGTAGTTAGCTAGCCATAGGTAGGAGTCCCAGTATAGGTAGGTAGGCATAGGTAGGAGTCCCAGTATAGGTAGATAGGCATAGGTAGGAGACCCAGTATAGGTAGGTAGGCATAGGTAGGTGCCCTAGTAGTTAGCTAGGCATAGGTAGGAGTCCCAGTATAGGTAGGTAGGCATAGGTAGGTGCCCCAGTAGTTAGCTAGGCATAGGTAGGAGTCCCAGTATAGGTAGGTAGGCATAGGTAGGTGCCCCAGTAGTTAGCTAGGCATAGGTAGGAGTCCCAGTATAGGTAGGTAGGCATAGGTAGGTGCCCCAGTAGTTAGCTAGGCATAGGTAGGAGTCCCAGTATAGGTAGATAGGCATAGGTAGGTGCCCCAGCTAACGCTAGGCATAGGTAGGAGGCCCAGTATAGGTAGGTAGGCATAGGTAGGTGCCCCAGTAGTTAGCTAGGCATAGGTAGGAGTCCCAGTATAGGTAGGTAGGCATTGGTAGGTGCCCCAGTAGTTAGCTAGGCATAGGTAGGAGTCCCATTATAGGTAGATAGGCATAGGTAGGAGTCCCAGTATAGGTAGGTAGGCATAGGTAGGTGCCCTAGTAGTTAGCTAGGCATAGGTAGGAGTCCCAGTATAGGTAGGTAGGCATAGGTAGGTGCACCAGTAGTTAGCTAGGCATAGGTAGGTGTCCCAGTATAGATAGGCATAGGTAGGTGCCCCAGTAGTTAGCTAGGCATAGGTAGGAGTCCCAGTATAGGTAGATAGGCATAGGTAGGAGTCCCAGTATAGGTAGGTAGGCATAGGTAGGTGCCCCAGTAGTTAGCTAGGCATAGGTAGGAGTCCCAGTAAAGGTAGGTAGGCATAAGTAGGAGTCCCAGTATAGGTAGGTAGGCATAGGTAGGTGCCCCAGTAGTTAGCTAGGCATAGGTAGGAGTCCCAGTAAAGGTAGGTAGGCATAGGTAGGAGTCCCAGTATAGGTAGGTAGCCATAGGTAGGTGCACCAGTAGTTAGCAAGGCATAGGTAGGTGTCCCAGTATAGATAGGCATAGGTAGGTGCCCCAGTAGTTAGCTAGGCATAGGTAGGTGCCCCAGTAGTTAGCTAGGCATAGGCAGGAGTCCTAATATAGGTAGGTAGGCATAGGTAGGAGTCCCAGTATAGGTAGATAGGCATAGGTAGGAGTCCCAGTATAGGTAGGTAGGCATAGGTAGGTGCCCCAGTAGTTAGCTAGGCATAGGTGGGAGTCCCAGTATAGGTAGGTAGGCATAGGTAGGTGCCCTAGTAGTTCGCTAGGCATAGGTAGGAGTCCCAGTATATGTAGGTAGGAATAGGTAGGTGTCTCAGTATAGGTAGGTAGGCATAGGTAGGTGTCCCAGTAGTTAGCTAGGCATAAGTAGGAGTCCCAGTATAGGTAGGTAGGCATGGGTAGGTGCGGCATAGGTAGTAGTCCCAGTATAGGTAGGAAGGAATAGGTAGGTGCCCCAGTAATTAGCAAGGCATAGGTAAAAGTCCCAGTAAAGGTAGGTAGGCATAGGTAGGAGTCCCAGTATAGGTAGGTAGGTATAGGTAGGTGGCACCAGTAGTTAGCTAGGCATAGGTAGGAGTCCCAGTAAAGGTAGATAGGCATAGGTAGGAGTCCCAGTATAGGTAGGAAGGCATAGGTAGGTGCACTAGTAGTTAGCTAGGCATAGGTAGGTGTCCCAGTATAGATAGGCATAGGTAGGTGCCCCAGTAGTTAGCTAGGCATAGGTAGGTGTCCCAGTAGTTAGCTAGCCATAAGTAGGAGTCCCAGTATAGGTAGGTAGGCATAGGTAGGAGTCCCAGTATAGGTAGATAGGCATAGGTAGGAGACCCAGTATAGGTAGGTAGGCATACGTAGGTGCCCCAGTAGTTAGCTAGGCATAGGAAGGAGTCCCAGTATAGGTAGGTAGGCATAGGTAGGTGCCCTAGTAGTTAGCTAGGCATAGGTAGGAGTCCCAGTATAGGTAGGTAGGCATAGGTAGGTGCCCCAGTAGTTAGCTAGGCATAGGTAGGAGTCCCAGTATAGGTAGGTAGGCATAGGTAGGTGCCCCAGTAGTTAGCTAGGCATAGGTAGGAGTCCCAGTATAGGTAGGTAGGCATAGGTAGGTGCCCCAGTAGTTAGCTAGGCATAGGTAGGAGTCCCAGTATAGGTAGATAGGCATAGGTAGGTGCCCCAGCTAACGCTAGGCATAGGTAGGAGGCCCAGTATAGGTAGGTAGGCATAGGTAGGTGCCCTAGTAGTTAGCTAGGCATAGGTTGGAGTCACAGTATAGGTAGGTAGGCATTGGTAGGAGTCCCAGTATAGGTAGGTAGGCATAGGTAGGTGCCCTAGTAGTTAGCTAGGCATAGGTAGGAGTCCCAGTATAGGTAGGTAGGCATTGGTAGGTGACCCAGTAGTTAGCTAGGCATAGGTAGGAGTCCCATTATAGGTAGATAGGCATAGGTAAGAGTCCCAGTATAGGTAGGTAGGCATAGGTAGGTGCCCTAGTAGTTAGCTAGGCATAGGTAGGAGTCCCAGTATAGGTAGGTAGGCATAGGTAGGTGCCCCAGTAGTTAGTTAGGCATAGGTAGGAGTCCCAGTAAAGGTAGGTAGGCATAGGTAGGAGTCCCAGTATAGGTAGGTAGGCATAGGTAGGTGCGCCAGTAGTTAGCTAGGCATAGGTAGGTGTCCCAGTATAGATAGGCATAGGTAGGTGCCCCAGTAGTTAGCTAGGCATAGGTAGGAGTCCCAGTATAGGTAGATAGGCATAGGTAGGAGTCCCAGTATAGGTAGGTAGGCATAGGTAGGTGCCCCAGTAGTTAGCTAGGCATAGGTAGGAGTCCCAGTATAGGTAGGTAGGCATAGGTAGGTGCCCCAGTAGTTAGCTAGGCATAGGTAGGAGTCCCAGTATAGGTAGGTAGGAATAGGTAGGTGTCCCAGTATAGGTAGGTAGGAATAGGTAGGTGTCCCAGTATAGGTAGGTAGGCATACTGGGACACCTATACTCCCAGTATAGGTAGATAGGCATAAGTAGGAGTCCCAGTATAGGTAGGTAGGTATAGGTATGTGCCCCAGGAGTTAGCTAGGCATAGGTAGGAGTCCCAGTATAGGTAGGTAGGCATAGGTAGTTGCCCCAGTAGTTATCTAGGCATAGGAAGGAGTCCCAGTATAGGTAGATAGGCATAGGTAGGTGCCCCAGTAGTTAGCTAGGCATAGGTAGGAGTCCCAGTATAGGTAGGAAGGAATAGGTAGGTGCCCCAGTAATTAGCAAGGCATAGGTAGAAGTCCCAGTAAAGGTAGGTAGGCATAGGTAGGAGTCCCAGTATAGGTAGGTAGGTATAGGTAGGTGGCACCAGTAGTTAGCTAGGCATAGGTAGGAGTCCCAGTAAAGGTAGATAGGCATAGGTAGGAGTCCCAGTATAGGTAGGGAGGCATAGGTAGGTGCACCAGAAGTTAGCTAGGCATAGGTAGGTGTCCCAGTATAGATAGGCATAGGTAGGTGCCCCAGTAGTTAGCTAGGCATAGGTAGGTGCCCCAGTAGTTAGCTAGGCATAGGAAGGAGTCCCAGTATAGGTAGGTAGGCATAGGTAGGTGCCCTAGTAGTTAGCTAGGCATAGGTAGGAGTCCCAGTATAGGTAGGTAGGCATAGGTAGGTGCCCCAGTAGTTAGCTAGGCATAGGTAGGAGTCCCAGTATAGGTAGGTAGGCATAGGTAGGTGCACCAGTAGTTAGCTAGGCATAGGTAGGTGTCCCAGTATAGATAGGCATAGGTAGGTGCCCCAGTAGTTAGCTAGGCATAGGTAGGAGTCCCAGTATAGGTAGGTAGGCATAGGTAGGTGCCCTAGTAGTTAGCTAGGCATAGGTAGGAGTCCCAGTATAGGTAGGTAGGCATAGGTAGGTGCCCCAGTAGTTAGCTAGGCATAGGTAGGAGTCCCAGTATAGGTAGGTAGGCATAGGTAGGTGCCCCAGTAGTTAGCTAGGCATAGGTAGGAGTCCCAGTAAAGGTAGGTAGGCATAGGTAGGAGTCCCAGTATAGGTAGGTAGGCATAGGTAGGTGCCCCAGTAGTTAGCTAGGCATAGGTAGGAGTCCCAGTAAAGGTAGGTAGGCATAGGTAGGAGTCCCAGTATAGGTAGGTAGGCATAGGTAGGTGCACCAGTAGTTAGCAAGGCATAGGTAGGTGTCCCAGTAAAGGTAGGTAGGCATAGGTAGGAGTCCCAGTATAGGTAGGTAGGTATAGGTAGGTGGCACCAGTAGTTAGCTAGGCATAGGTAGGAGTCCCAGTAAAGGTAGATAGGCATAGGTAGGAGTCCCAGTATAGGTAGGGAGGCATAGGTAGGTGCACCAAAGTTTAGCTAGGCATAGGTAGGTGCCCCAGTATAGATAGGCATAGGTAGGTGCCCCAGTAGTTAGCTAGGCATAGGTAGGTGCCCCAGTAGTTAGCTAGGCATAGGTAGGAGTCCCAGTATAGGTAGATAGGCATAGGTAGGAGTCCCAGTATAGGTAGGTAGGCATACGTAGGTGCCCCAGTAGTTAGCTAGGCATAGGAAGGAGTCCCAGTATAGGTAGGTCGGCATAGGTAGGTGCCCTAGTAGTTAGCTAGGCATAGGTAGGAGTCCCAGTATAGGTAGGTAGGCATAGGTAGGTGCCCCAGTAGTTAGCTAGGCATAGGTAGGAGTCCCAGTATAGGTAGGTAGGCATAGGTAGGTGTCCCAGTATAGATAGGCATAGGTAGGTGCCCCAGTAGTTAGCTAGGCATAGGAAGGTGTCCCAGTAGTTAGCTAGGCATAGGTAGGAGTCCCAGTATAGGTAGATAGGCATAGATAGGAGCCCCAGTATAGGTAGATAGGCATAGGTAGGAGACCCAGTATAGGTAGGTAGGCATAGGTAGGTGCCCTAGTAGTTAGCTAGGCATAGGTAGGAGTCCCAGTATAGGTAGGTAGGCATAGGTAGGTGCCCCAGTAGTTAGCTAGGCATAGGTAGGAGTCCCAGTATAGGTAGGTAGGCATAGGTAGGTGCACCAGTAGTTAGCTAGGCATAGGTAGGTGTCCCAGTATAGGTAGGTAGGCATAGGTAGGTGCCCTAGTAGTTAGCTAGGCATAGGTAGGAGTCCCAGTATAGGTAGGTAGGCATAGGTAGGTGCACCAGTAGTTAGCTAGGCATAGGTAGGTGTCCCAGTATAGATAGGCATAGGTAGGTGCCCCAGTAGTTAGCTAGGCATAGGTAGGAGTCCCAGTATAGGTAGATAGGCATAGGTAGGAGTCCCAGTATAGGTAGGTAGGCATAGGTAGGTGCCCCAGTAGTTAGCTAGGCATAGGTAGGAGTCCCAGTAAAGGTAGGTAGGCATAAGTAGGAGTCCCAGTATAGGTAGGTAGGCATAGGTAGGTGCCCCAGTAGTTAGCTAGGCATAGGTAGGAGTCCCAGTAAAGGTAGGTAGGCATAGGTAGGAGTCCCAGTATAGGTAGGTAGGCATAGGTAGGTGCACCAGTAGTTAGCAAGGCATAGGTAGGTGTCCCAGTATAGATAGGCATAGGTAGGTGCCCCAGTAGTTAGCTAGGCATAGGTAGGTGCCCCAGTAGTTAGCTAGGCATAGGCAGGAGTCCCAATATAGGTAGGTAGGCATAGGTAGGAGTCCCAGTATAGGTAGATAGGCATAGGTAGGAGTCCCAGTATAGGTAGGTAGGCATAGGTAGGTGCCCCAGTAGTTAGCTAGGCATAGGTGGGAGTCCCAGTATAGGTAGGTAGGCATAGGTAGGTGCCCTAGTAGTTCGCTAGGCATAGGTAGGAGTCCCAGTATATGTAGGTAGGAATAGGTAGGTGTCTCAGTATAGGTAGGTAGGCATAGGTAGGTGTCCCAGTAGTTAGCTAGGCATAAGTAGGAGTCCCAGTATAGGTAGGTAGGCATAGGTAGGTGCCCCAGTAGTTAGCTAGGCATAGGTAGTAGTCCCAGTATAGGTAGGAAGGAATAGGTAGGTGCCCCAGTAATTAGCAAGGCATAGGTAGAAGTCCCAGTAAAGGTAGGTAGGCATAGGTAGGAGTCCCAGTATAGGTAGGTAGGTATAGGTAGGTGGCACCAGTAGTTAGCTAGGCATAGGTAGGAGTCCCAGTAAAGGTAGATAGGCATAGGTAGGAGTCCCAGTATAGGTAGGAAGCATAGGTAGGTGCACTAGTAGTTAGCTAGGCATAGGTAGGTGTCCCAGTATAGATAGGCATAGGTAGGTGCCCCAGTAGTTAGCTAGGCATAGGTAGGTGTCCCAGTAGTTAGCTAGCCATAGGTAGGAGTCCCAGTATAGGTAGGTAGGCATAGGTAGGAGTCCCAGTATAGGTAGGTAGGCATAGGTAGGTGCCCCAGTAGTTAGCTAGGCATAGGTAGGAGTCCCAGTATAGGTAGGTAGGCATAGGTAGGTGCCCCAGTAGTTAGCTAGGCATAGGTAGGAGTCCCAGTATAGGTAGGTAGGCATAGGTAGGTGCCCCAGTAGTTAGCTAGGCATAGGTAGGGGTCCCAGTATAGGTAGATAGGCATAGGTAGGTGCCCCAGCTAACGCTAGGCATAGGTAGGAGGCCCAGTATAGGTAGGTAGGCATAGGTAGGTGCCCCAGTAGTTAGCTAGGCATAGGTAGGAGTCCCAGTATAGGTGGGTAGGCATTGGTAGGTGCCCCAGTAGTTAGCTAGGCATAGGTAGGAGTCCCATTATAGGTAGATAGGCATAGGTAGGAGTCCCAGTATAGGTAGGGAGGCATAGGTAGGTGCACCAAAATTTAGCTAGGCATAGGCAGGTGTCCCAGTATAGATAGGCATAGGTAGGTGCCCCAGTAGTTAGCTAGGCATAGGTAGGTGCCCCAGTAGTTAGCTAGGCATAGGTAGGAGTCCCAGTTTAGGTAGATAGGCATAGGTAGGAGTCCCAGTATAGGTAGGTAGGCATACGTAGGTGCCCCAGTATTTAGCTAGGCATAGGAAGGAGTCCCAGTATAGGTAGGTAGGCATAGGTAGGTGCCCTAGTAGTTAGCTAGGCATAGGTAGGAGTCTCAGTATAGGTAGGTAGGCATAGGTAGGTGCCCCAGTAGTTAGCTAGGCATAGGTAGGAGTCCCAGTATAGGTAGGTAGGCATAGGTAGGTGCACCAGTAGTTAGCTAGGCATAGGTAGGTGTCCCAGTATAGATAGGCATAGGTAGGTGCCCCAGTAGTTAGCTATTCATAGGTAGGTGTCCCAGTAGTTAGCTAGGCATAGGTAGGAGTCCCAGTATAGGTAGGTAGGCATAGGTAGGAGTCCCAGTATAGGTAGATAGGCATAGGTAGGAGACCCAGTATAGGTAGGTAGGCATAGGTAGGTGCCCTAGTAGTTAGCTAGGCATAGGTAGGAGTCCCAGTATAGGTAGGTAGGCATAGGTAGGTGCCCCAGTAGTTAGCTAGGAATAGGTAGGAGTCCCAGTATAGGTAGGTAGGCATAGGTAGGTGCCCCAGTAGTTAGCTAGGAATAGGTAGGAGTCCCAGTAAAGGTAGGTAGGCATAAGTAGGAGTCCCAGTATAGGTAGGTAGGCATAGGTAGGTGCCCCAGTAGTTAGCTAGGCATAGGTAGGAGTCCCAGTATAGGTAGGTAGGTGCCCCAGTAGTTAGCTAGGCATAGGTAGGAGTCCCAGTATAGGTAGATAGGCATAGGTAGGAGACCCAGTATAGGTAGGTAGGCATAGGTAGGTGCCCTAGTAGTTAGCTAGGCATAGGTAGGAGTCCCAGTATAGGTAGGTAGGCATAGGTAGGTGCCCCAGTAGTTAGCTAGGAATAGGTAGGAGTCCCAGTATAGGTAGGTAGGCATAGGTAGGTGCCCCAGTAGTTAGCTAGGAATAGGTAGGAGTCCCAGTATAGGTAGGTAGGCATAGGTAGGTGCCCCAGTAGTTAGCTAGGCATAGGTAGGAGTCCCAGTAAAGGTAGGTAGGCATAAGTAGGAGTCCCAGTATAGGTAGGTAGGCATAGGTAGGTGCCCCAGTAGTTAGCTAGGCATAGGTAGGAGTCCCAGTAAAGGTAGGTAGGCATAGGTAGGAGTCCCAGTATAGGTAGGTAGGCATAGGTAGGTGCACCAGTAGTTAGCAAGGAATAGGTAGGTGTCCCAGTATAGATAGGCATAGGTAGGTGCCCCAGTAGTTAGCTAGGCATAGGTAGGTGCCCCAGTAGTTAGCTAGGCATAGGTAGGAGTCCCAATATAGGTAGGTAGGCATAGGTAGGAGTCCCAGTATAGGTAGATAGGCATAGGTAGGAGTCCCAGTATAGGTAGGTAGGCATAGGTAGGTGCCCCAGTAGTTAGCTAGGCATAGGTAGGAGTCCCAGTAAAGGTAGGTAGGCATAGGTAGGAGTCCCAGTATAGGTAGGTAGGAATAGGTAGGTGCACCAGTAGTTAGCAAGGCATAGGTAGGTGTCCCAGTATAGATAGGCATAGGTAGGTGCCCCAGTAGTTAGCTAGGCATAGGTAGGTGCCCCAGTAGTTAGCTAGGCATAGGTAGGAGTCCCAATATAGGTAGGTAGGCATAGGTAGGAGTCCCAGTATAGGTAGATAGGCATAGGTAGGAGTCCCAGTATAGGTAGGTAGGCATAGGTAGGTGCCCCAGTAGTTAGCTAGGCATAGGTAGGAGTCCCAGTATAGGTAGGTAGGCATAGGTAGGTGCCCCAGTAGTTAGCTAGGCATAGGTAGGAGTCCCAGTATATGTAGGTAGGAATAGGTAGGTGTCTCAGTATAGGTAGGTAGGCATAGGTAGGTGTCCCAGTAGTTAGCTAGGCATAAGTAGGAGTCCCAGTATAGGTAGGTAGGCATAGGTAGGTGCCCCAGTAGTTAGCTAGGCATAGGTAGTAGTCCCAGTATAGGTAGGAAGGAATAGGTAGGTGCCCCAGTAATTAGCAAGGCATAGGTAGAAGTCCCAGTAAAGGTAGGTAGGCATAGGTAGGAGTCCCAGTATAGGTAGGTAGGTATAGGTAGGTGGCACCAGTAGTTAGCTAGGCATAGGTAGGAGTCCCAGTAAAGGTAGATAGGCATAGGTAGGAGTCCCAGTATAGATAGGCATAGGTAGGTGCCCCAGTATAGATAGGCATAGGTAGGTGCCCCAGTAGTTAGCTAGGCATAGGTAGGTGTCCCAGTAGTTAGCTAGGCAAAGGTAGGAGTCCCAGTATAGGTAGGTAGGCATAGGTAGGAGTCCCAGTATAGGTAGATAGGCATAGGTAGGAGACCCAGTATAGGTAGGTAGGCATACGTAGGTGCCCCAGTAGTTAGCTAGGCATAGGAAGGAGTCCCAGTATAGGTAGGTAGCCATAGGTAGGTGCCCTAGTAGTTAGCTAGGCATAGGTAGGAGTCCCAGTATAGGTAGGTAGGCATTGGTAGGAGTCCCAGTATAGGTAGGTAGGCATAGGTAGGTGCCCCAGCTAACGCTAGGCAAAGGTAGGAGGCCCAGTATAGGTAGGTAGGCATAGGTAGGTGCCCTAGTAGTTAGCTAGGCATAGGTAGGAGTCACAGTATAGGTAGGTAGGCATTGGTAGGAGTCCCAGTATAGGTAGGTAGGCATAGGTAGGTGCCCTAGTAGTTAGCTAGGCATAGGTAGGAGTCCCAGTATAGGTAGGTAGGCATTGGTAGGTGCCCCAGTAGTTAGCTAGGCATAGGTAGGAGTCCCATTATAGGTAGATAGGCATAGGTAGGAGTCCCAGTATAGGTAGGTAGGCATAGGTAGGTGCCCTAGTAGTTAGCTAGGCATAGGTAGGAGTCCCAGTATAGGTAGGTAGGCATAGGTAGGTGCCCCAGTAGTTAGTTAGGCATAGGTAGGAGTCCCAGTAAAGGTAGGTAGGCATAGGTAGGAGTCCCAGTATAGGTAGGTAGGCATAGGTAGGTGCACCAGTAGTTAGCTAGGTATAGGTAGGTGTCCCAGTATAGATAGGCATAGGTAGGTGCCCCAGTAGTTAGCTAGGCATAGGTAGGTGCCCCAGTAGTTAGCTAGGCATAGGTAGGAGTCCCAGTATAAGTAGGTAGGCATAGGTAGGAGTCCCAGTATAGGTAGATAGGCATAGGTAGGAGTCCCAGTATAGGTACGTAGGCATAGGTAGGTGCCCCAGTAGTTAGCTAGGCATAGGTAGGAGTCCCAGTATAGGTAGGTAGGCATAGGTAGGTGCCCCAGTAGTTAGCTAGGCATAGGTAGGAGTCCCAGTATAGGTAGGTAGGAATAGGTAGGTGTCCCAGTATAGGTAGGTAGGAATAGGTAGGTGTCCCAGTATAGGTAGGTAGGCATACTGGGACACCTATACTCCCAGTATAGGTAGATAGGCATAGGTAGGAGTCCCAGTATAGGTAGGTAGGCATAGGTATGTGCCCCAGTAGTTAGCTAGGCATAGGTAGGAGTCCCAGTATAGGTAGGTAGGCATATGTAGTTGCCCCAGTAGTTATCTAGGCATAGGAAGGAGTCCCAGTATAGGTAGGTAGGCATAGGTAGGTGCCCCAGTAGTTTGCTAGGCATAGGTAGGAGTACCAGTATAGGTAGGAAGGAATAGGTAGGTGCCCCAGTAATTAGCAAGGCATAGGTAGAAGTCCCAGTAAAGGTAGGTAGGCATAGGTAGGAGTCCCAGTATAGGTAGGTAGGTATAGGTAGGTGGCACCAGTAGTTAGCTAGGCATAGGTAGGAGTCCCAGTAAAGGTAGATAGGCATAGGTAGGAGTCCCAGTATAGGTAGGGAGGCATAGGTAGGTGCACCAGAAGTTAGTTAGGCATAGGTAGGTGTCCCAGTATAGATAGGCATAGGTAGGTGCCCCAGTAGTTAGCTAGGCATAGGTAGGTGCCCCAGTAGTTAGCTAGGCATAGGTAGGAGTCCCAGTATAGGTAGATAGGCATAGGTAGGAGTCCCAGTATAGGTAGGTAGGCATACGTAGGTGCCCCAGTAGTTAGCTAGGCATAGGAAGGAGTCCCAGTATAGGTAGGTAGGCATAGGTAGGTGCCCTACTAGTTAGCTAGGCATAGGTAGGAGTCCCAGTATAGGTAGGTAGGCATAGGTAGGTGCCCCAGTAGTTAGCTAGGCATAGGTAGGAGTCCCAGTATAGGTAGGTAGGCATAGGTAGGTGCACCAGTAGTTAGCTAGGCATAGGTAGGTGTCCCAGTATAGATAGGCATAGGTAGGTTCCCCAGTAGTTAGCTAGGCATAGGTAGGAGTCCCAGTATAGGTAGGTAGGCATAGGTAGGAGTCCCAGTATAGGTTGATAGGCATAGGTAGGAGACCCAGTATAGGTAGGTAGGCATAGGTAGGTGCCCTAGTAGTTAGCTAGGCATAGGTAGGAGTCCCAGTATAGGTAGGTAGGCATAGGTAGGTGCCCCAGTAGTTAGCTAGGCATAGGTAGGAGTCCCAGTATAGGTAGGTAGGCATAGGTAGGTGCCCCAGTAGTTAGCTAGGCATAGGTAGGAGTCCCAGTAAAGGTAGGTAGGCATAGGTAGGAGTCCCAGTATAGGTAGGTAGGCATAGGTAGGTGCCCCAGTAGTTAGCTAGGCATAGGTAGGAGTCCCAGTAAAGGTAGGTAGGCATAGGTAGGAGTCCCAGTATAGGTAGGTAGGCATAGGTAGGTGCACCAGTAGTTAGCAAGGCATAGGTAGGTGTCCCAGTAAAGGTAGGTAGGCATAGGTAGGAGTCCCAATATAGGTAGGTAGGTATAGGTAGGTGGCACCAGTAGTTAGCTAGGCATAGGTAGGAGTCCCAGTAAAGGTAGATAGGCATAGGTAGGAGTCCCAGTATACGTAGGGAGGCATAGGTAGGTGCACCAAAAGTTAGCTAGGCATAGGTAGGTGTCCCAGTATAGATAGGCATAGGTAGGTGCCCCAGTAGTTAGCTAGGCATAGGTAGGTGCCCCAGTAGTTAGCTAGGCATAGGTAGGAGTCCCAGTATAGGTAGATAGGCATAGGTAGGAGTCCCAGTATAGGTAGGTAGGCATACATAGGTGCCCCAGTAGTTAGCTAGGCATAGGAAGGAGTCCCAGTATAGGTAGGTAGGCATAGGTAGGTGCCCTAGTAGTTAGCTAGGCATAGGTAGGAGTCCCAGTATAGGTAGGTAGGCATAGGTAGGTGCCCCAGTAGTTAGCTAGGCATAGGTAGGAGTCCCAGTATAGGTAGGTAGGCATAGGTAGGTGCACCAGTAGTTAGCTAGGCATAGGTAGGTGTCCCAGTATAGATAGGCATAGGTAGGTGCCCCAGTAGTTAGCTATTCATAGGTAGGTGTCCCAGTAGTTAGCTAGGCATAGGTAGGAGTCCCAGTATAGGTAGGTAGGCATAGGTAGGAGTCCCAGTATAGGTAGATAGGCATAGGTAGGAGACCCAGTATAGGTAGGTAGGCATAGGTAGGTGCCCTAGTAGTTAGCTAGGCATAGGTAGGAGTCCCAGTATAGGTAGGTAGGCATAGGTAGGTGCCCCAGTAGTTAGCTAGGAATAGGTAGGAGTCCCAGTATAGGTAGGTAGGCATAGGTAGGTGCCCCAGTAGTTAGCTAGGAATAGGTAGGAGTCCCAGTATAGGTAGGTAGGCATAGGTAGGTGCCCCAGTAGTTAGCTAGGCTTAGGTAGGAGTCCCAGTAAAGGTAGGTAGGCATAAGTAGGAGTCCCAGTATAGGTAGGTAGGCATAGGTAGGTGCCCCAGTAGTTAGCTAGGCATAGGTAGGAGTCCCAGTAAAGGTAGGTAGGCATAGGTAAGAGTCCCAGTATAGGTAGGTAGGCATAGGTAGGTGCACCAGTAGTTAGCAAGGCATAGGTAGGTGTCCCAGTATAGATAGGCATAGGTAGGTGCCCCAGTAGTTAGCTAGGCATAGGTAGGTGCCCCAGTAGTTAGCTAGGCATAGGTAGGAGTCCCAATATAGGTAGGTAGGCATAGGTAGGAGTCCCAGTATAGGTAGATAGGCATAGGTAGGAGTCCCAGTATAGGTAGGGAGGCATAGGTAGGTGCCCCAGTAGTTAGCTAGGCATAGGTAGGAGTCCCAGTATAGGTAGGTAGGCATAGGTAGGTGCCCCAGTAGTTAGCTAGGCATAGGTAGGAGTCCCAGTATATGTAGGTAGGAATAGGTAGGTGTCTCAGTATAGGTAGGTAGGCATAGGTAGGTGTCCCAGTAGTTAGCTAGGCATAAGTAGGAGTCCCAGTATAGGTAGGTAGGCATAGGTAGGTGCCCCAGTAGTTAGCTAGGCATAGGTAGTAGTCCCAGTATAGGTAGGAAGGAATAGGTAGGTGCCCCAGTAATTAGCAAGGCATAGGTAGAAGTCCCAGTAAAGGTAGGTAGGCATAGGTAGGAGTCCCAGTATAGGTAGGTAGGTATAGGTAGGTGGCACCAGTAGTTAGCTAGGCATAGGTAGGAGTCCCAGTAAAGGTAGAAAGGCATAGGTAGGAGTCCCAGTATAGGTAGGAAGCATAGGTAGGTGCACTAGTAGTTAGCTAGGCATAGGTAGGTGTCCCAGTATAGATAGGCATAGGTAGGTGCCCCAGTAGTTAGCTAGGCATAGGTAGGTGTCCCAGTAGTTAGCTAGCCATAGGTAGGAGTCCCAGTATAGGTAGGTAGGCATAGGTAGGAGTCCCAGTATAGGTAGATAGGCATAGGTAGGAGACCCAGTATAGGTAGGTAGGCATAGGTAGGTGCCCTAGTAGTTAGCTAGGCATAGGTAGGAGTCCCAGTATAGGTAGGTAGGCATAGGTAGGTGCCCCAGTAGTTAGCTAGGCATAGGTAGGAGTCCCAGTATAGGTAGGTAGGCATAGGTAGGTGCCCCAGTAGTTAGCTAGGCATAGGTAGGAGTCCCAGTATAGGTAGGTAGGCATAGGTAGGTGCCCCAGTAGTTAGCTAGGCATAGGTAGGAGTCCCAGTATAGGTAGATAGGCATAGGTAGGTGCCCCAGCTAACGCTAGGCATAGGTAGGAGGCCCAGTAAAGGTAGGTAGGCATAGGTAGGTGCCCCAGTAGTTAGCTAGGCATAGGTAGGAGTCCCAGTATAGGTAGGTAGGCATTGGTAGGTGCCCCAGTAGTTAGCTAGGCATAGGTAGGAGTCCCATTATAGGTAGATAGGCATAGGTAGGAGTCCCAGTATAGGTAGGTAGGCATAGGTAGGTGCCCTAGTAGTTAGCTAGGCATAGGTAGGAGTCCCAGTATAGGTAGGTAGGCATAGGTAGGTGCACCAGTAGTTAGCTAGGCATAGGTAGGTGTCCCAGTATAGATAGGCATAGGTAGGTGCCCCAGTAGTTAGCTAGGCATAGGTAGGAGTCCCAGTATAGGTAGATAGGCATAGGTAGGAGTCCCAGTATAGGTAGGTAGGCATAGGTAGGTGCCCCAGTAGTTAGCTAGGCATAGGTAGGAGTCCCAGTAAAGGTAGGTAGGCATAAGTAGGAGTCCCAGTATAGGTAGGTAGGCATAGGTAGGTGCCCCAGTAGTTAGCTAGGCATAGGTAGGAGTCCCAGTAAAGGTAGGTAGGCATAGGTAGGAGTCCCAGTATAGGTAGGTAGCCATAGGTAGGTGCACCAGTAGTTAGCAAGGCATAGGTAGGTGTCCCAGTATAGATAGGCATAGGTAGGTGCCCCAGTAGTTAGCTAGGCATAGGTAGGTGCCCCAGTAGTTAGCTAGGCATAGGCAGGAGTCCCAATATAGGTAGGTAGGCATAGGTAGGAGTCCCAGTATAGGTAGATAGGCATAGGTAGGAGTCCCAGTATAGGTAGGTAGGCATAGGTAGGTGCCCCAGTAGTTAGCTAGGCATAGGTGGGAGTCCCAGTATAGGTAGGTAGGCATAGGTAGGTGCCCTAGTAGTTCGCTAGGCATAGGTAGGAGTCCCAGTATATGTAGGTAGGAATAGGTAGGTGTCTCAGTATAGGTAGGTAGGCATAGGTAGGTGTCCCAGTAGTTAGCTAGGCATAAGTAGGAGTCCCAGTATAGGTAGGTAGGCATGGGTAGGTGCGGCATAGGTAGTAGTCCCAGTATAGGTAGGAAGGAATAGGTAGGTGCCCCAGTAATTAGCAAGGCATAGGTAAAAGTCCCAGTAAAGGTAGGTAGGCATAGGTAGGAGTCCCAGTATAGGTAGGTAGGTATAGGTAGGTGGCACCAGTAGTTAGCTAGGCATAGGTAGGAGTCCCAGTAAAGGTAGATAGGCATAGGTAGGAGTCCCAGTATAGGTAGGAAGGCATAGGTAGGTGCACTAGTAGTTAGCTAGGCATAGGTAGGTGTCCCAGTATAGATAGGCATAGGTAGGTGCCCCAGTAGTTAGCTAGGCATAGGAAGGTGTCCCAGTAGTTAGCTAGCCATAAGTAGGAGTCCCAGTATAGGTAGGTAGGCATAGGTAGGAGTCCCAGTATAGGTAGATAGGCATAGGTAGGAGACCCAGTATAGGTAGGTAGGCATACGTAGGTGCCCCAGTAGTTAGCTAGGCATAGGAAGGAGTCCCAGTATAGGTAGGTAGGCATAGGTAGGTGCCCTAGTAGTTAGCTAGGCATAGGTAGGAGTCCCAG
This sequence comes from Hyperolius riggenbachi, assembly GCF_040937935.1. Classification (NCBI taxonomy): domain Eukaryota; kingdom Metazoa; phylum Chordata; class Amphibia; order Anura; family Hyperoliidae; genus Hyperolius; species Hyperolius riggenbachi. The sequence goes on along the minus strand of NC_090646.1, from coordinate 305,554,971 downwards.
TATAGGTAGGTAGGCATAGGTAGGTGCCCCAGTAGTTAGCTAGGCATAGGTAGGAGTCCCAGTATAGGTAGGTAGGCATAGGTAGGTGCCCCAGTAGTTAGCTAGGCATAGGTAGGAGTCCCAGTATAGGTAGGTAGGCATAGGTAGGTGCCCCAGTAGTTAGCTAGGCATAGGTAGGAGTCCCAGTATAGGTAGATAGGCATAGGTAGGTGCCCCAGCTAACGCTAGGCATAGGTAGGAGGCCCAGTATAGGTAGGTAGGCATAGGTAGGTGCCCTAGTAGTTAGCTAGGCATAGGTTGGAGTCACAGTATAGGTAGGTAGGCATTGGTAGGAGTCCCAGTATAGGTAGGTAGGCATAGGTAGGTGCCCTAGTAGTTAGCTAGGCATAGGTAGGAGTCCCAGTATAGGTAGGTAGGCATTGGTAGGTGACCCAGTAGTTAGCTAGGCATAGGTAGGAGTCCCATTATAGGTAGATAGGCATAGGTAAGAGTCCCAGTATAGGTAGGTAGGCATAGGTAGGTGCCCTAGTAGTTAGCTAGGCATAGGTAGGAGTCCCAGTATAGGTAGGTAGGCATAGGTAGGTGCCCCAGTAGTTAGTTAGGCATAGGTAGGAGTCCCAGTAAAGGTAGGTAGGCATAGGTAGGAGTCCCAGTATAGGTAGGTAGGCATAGGTAGGTGCGCCAGTAGTTAGCTAGGCATAGGTAGGTGTCCCAGTATAGATAGGCATAGGTAGGTGCCCCAGTAGTTAGCTAGGCATAGGTAGGAGTCCCAGTATAGGTAGATAGGCATAGGTAGGAGTCCCAGTATAGGTAGGTAGGCATAGGTAGGTGCCCCAGTAGTTAGCTAGGCATAGGTAGGAGTCCCAGTATAGGTAGGTAGGCATAGGTAGGTGCCCCAGTAGTTAGCTAGGCATAGGTAGGAGTCCCAGTATAGGTAGGTAGGAATAGGTAGGTGTCCCAGTATAGGTAGGTAGGAATAGGTAGGTGTCCCAGTATAGGTAGGTAGGCATACTGGGACACCTATACTCCCAGTATAGGTAGATAGGCATAAGTAGGAGTCCCAGTATAGGTAGGTAGGTATAGGTATGTGCCCCAGGAGTTAGCTAGGCATAGGTAGGAGTCCCAGTATAGGTAGGTAGGCATAGGTAGTTGCCCCAGTAGTTATCTAGGCATAGGAAGGAGTCCCAGTATAGGTAGATAGGCATAGGTAGGTGCCCCAGTAGTTAGCTAGGCATAGGTAGGAGTCCCAGTATAGGTAGGAAGGAATAGGTAGGTGCCCCAGTAATTAGCAAGGCATAGGTAGAAGTCCCAGTAAAGGTAGGTAGGCATAGGTAGGAGTCCCAGTATAGGTAGGTAGGTATAGGTAGGTGGCACCAGTAGTTAGCTAGGCATAGGTAGGAGTCCCAGTAAAGGTAGATAGGCATAGGTAGGAGTCCCAGTATAGGTAGGGAGGCATAGGTAGGTGCACCAGAAGTTAGCTAGGCATAGGTAGGTGTCCCAGTATAGATAGGCATAGGTAGGTGCCCCAGTAGTTAGCTAGGCATAGGTAGGTGCCCCAGTAGTTAGCTAGGCATAGGAAGGAGTCCCAGTATAGGTAGGTAGGCATAGGTAGGTGCCCTAGTAGTTAGCTAGGCATAGGTAGGAGTCCCAGTATAGGTAGGTAGGCATAGGTAGGTGCCCCAGTAGTTAGCTAGGCATAGGTAGGAGTCCCAGTATAGGTAGGTAGGCATAGGTAGGTGCACCAGTAGTTAGCTAGGCATAGGTAGGTGTCCCAGTATAGATAGGCATAGGTAGGTGCCCCAGTAGTTAGCTAGGCATAGGTAGGAGTCCCAGTATAGGTAGGTAGGCATAGGTAGGTGCCCTAGTAGTTAGCTAGGCATAGGTAGGAGTCCCAGTATAGGTAGGTAGGCATAGGTAGGTGCCCCAGTAGTTAGCTAGGCATAGGTAGGAGTCCCAGTATAGGTAGGTAGGCATAGGTAGGTGCCCCAGTAGTTAGCTAGGCATAGGTAGGAGTCCCAGTAAAGGTAGGTAGGCATAGGTAGGAGTCCCAGTATAGGTAGGTAGGCATAGGTAGGTGCCCCAGTAGTTAGCTAGGCATAGGTAGGAGTCCCAGTAAAGGTAGGTAGGCATAGGTAGGAGTCCCAGTATAGGTAGGTAGGCATAGGTAGGTGCACCAGTAGTTAGCAAGGCATAGGTAGGTGTCCCAGTAAAGGTAGGTAGGCATAGGTAGGAGTCCCAGTATAGGTAGGTAGGTATAGGTAGGTGGCACCAGTAGTTAGCTAGGCATAGGTAGGAGTCCCAGTAAAGGTAGATAGGCATAGGTAGGAGTCCCAGTATAGGTAGGGAGGCATAGGTAGGTGCACCAAAGTTTAGCTAGGCATAGGTAGGTGCCCCAGTATAGATAGGCATAGGTAGGTGCCCCAGTAGTTAGCTAGGCATAGGTAGGTGCCCCAGTAGTTAGCTAGGCATAGGTAGGAGTCCCAGTATAGGTAGATAGGCATAGGTAGGAGTCCCAGTATAGGTAGGTAGGCATACGTAGGTGCCCCAGTAGTTAGCTAGGCATAGGAAGGAGTCCCAGTATAGGTAGGTCGGCATAGGTAGGTGCCCTAGTAGTTAGCTAGGCATAGGTAGGAGTCCCAGTATAGGTAGGTAGGCATAGGTAGGTGCCCCAGTAGTTAGCTAGGCATAGGTAGGAGTCCCAGTATAGGTAGGTAGGCATAGGTAGGTGTCCCAGTATAGATAGGCATAGGTAGGTGCCCCAGTAGTTAGCTAGGCATAGGTAGGTGTCCCAGTAGTTAGCTAGGCATAGGTAGGAGTCCCAGTATAGGTAGATAGGCATAGATAGGAGCCCCAGTATAGGTAGATAGGCATAGGTAGGAGACCCAGTATAGGTAGGTAGGCATAGGTAGGTGCCCTAGTAGTTAGCTAGGCATAGGTAGGAGTCCCAGTATAGGTAGGTAGGCATAGGTAGGTGCCCCAGTAGTTAGCTAGGCATAGGTAGGAGTCCCAGTATAGGTAGGTAGGCATAGGTAGGTGCACCAGTAGTTAGCTAGGCATAGGTAGGTGTCCCAGTATAGGTAGGTAGGCATAGGTAGGTGCCCTAGTAGTTAGCTAGGCATAGGTAGGAGTCCCAGTATAGGTAGGTAGGCATAGGTAGGTGCACCAGTAGTTAGCTAGGCATAGGTAGGTGTCCCAGTATAGATAGGCATAGGTAGGTGCCCCAGTAGTTAGCTAGGCATAGGTAGGAGTCCCAGTATAGGTAGATAGGCATAGGTAGGAGTCCCAGTATAGGTAGGTAGGCATAGGTAGGTGCCCCAGTAGTTAGCTAGGCATAGGTAGGAGTCCCAGTAAAGGTAGGTAGGCATAAGTAGGAGTCCCAGTATAGGTAGGTAGGCATAGGTAGGTGCCCCAGTAGTTAGCTAGGCATAGGTAGGAGTCCCAGTAAAGGTAGGTAGGCATAGGTAGGAGTCCCAGTATAGGTAGGTAGGCATAGGTAGGTGCACCAGTAGTTAGCAAGGCATAGGTAGGTGTCCCAGTATAGATAGGCATAGGTAGGTGCCCCAGTAGTTAGCTAGGCATAGGTAGGTGCCCCAGTAGTTAGCTAGGCATAGGCAGGAGTCCCAATATAGGTAGGTAGGCATAGGTAGGAGTCCCAGTATAGGTAGATAGGCATAGGTAGGAGTCCCAGTATAGGTAGGTAGGCATAGGTAGGTGCCCCAGTAGTTAGCTAGGCATAGGTGGGAGTCCCAGTATAGGTAGGTAGGCATAGGTAGGTGCCCTAGTAGTTCGCTAGGCATAGGTAGGAGTCCCAGTATATGTAGGTAGGAATAGGTAGGTGTCTCAGTATAGGTAGGTAGGCATAGGTAGGTGTCCCAGTAGTTAGCTAGGCATAAGTAGGAGTCCCAGTATAGGTAGGTAGGCATGGGTAGGTGCCCCAGTAGTTAGCTAGGCATAGGTAGTAGTCCCAGTATAGGTAGGAAGGAATAGGTAGGTGCCCCAGTAATTAGCAAGGCATAGGTAGAAGTCCCAGTAAAGGTAGGTAGGCATAGGTAGGAGTCCCAGTATAGGTAGGTAGGTATAGGTAGGTGGCACCAGTAGTTAGCTAGGCATAGGTAGGAGTCCCAGTAAAGGTAGATAGGCATAGGTAGGAGTCCCAGTATAGGTAGGAAGGCATAGGTAGGTGCACTAGTAGTTAGCTAGGCATAGGTAGGTGTCCCAGTATAGATAGGCATAGGTAGGTGCCCCAGTAGTTAGCTAGGCATAGGTAGGTGTCCCAGTAGTTAGCTAGCCATAAGTAGGAGTCCCAGTATAGGTAGGTAGGCATAGGTAGGAGGCCCAGTATAGGTAGATAGGCATAGGTAGGAGACCCAGTATAGGTAGGTAGGCATACGTAGGTGCCCCAGTAGTTAGCTAGGCATAGGAAGGAGTCCCAGTATAGGTAGGTAGGCATAGGTGGGTGCCCTAGTAGTTAGCTAGGCATAGGTAGGAGTCCCAGTATAGGTAGGTAGGCATAGGTAGGTGCCCCAGTAGTTAGCTAGGCATAGGTAGGAGTCCCAGTATAGGTAGGTAGGCATAGGTAGGTGCCCAAGTAGTTAGCTAGGCATAGGTAGGAGTCCCAGTATAGGTAGGTAGGCATAGGTAGGTGCCCCAGTAGTTAGCTAGGCATAGGTAGGAGTCCCAGTATAGGTAGATAGGCATAGGTAGGTGCCCCAGCTAACGCTAGGCATAGGTAGGAGGCCCAGTATAGGTAGGTAGGCATAGGTAGGTGCCCTAGTAGTTAGCTAGGCATAGGTTGGAGTCACAGTATAGGTAGGTAGGCATTGGTAGGAGTCCCAGTATAGGTAGGTAGGCATAGGTAGGTGCCCTAGTAGTTAGCTAGGCATAGGTAGGAGTCCCAGTATAGGTAGGTAGGCATTGGTAGGTGACCCAGTAGTTAGTTAGGCATAGGTAGGAGTCCCAGTAAAGGTAGGTAGGCATAGGTAGGAGTCCCAGTATAGGTAGGTAGGCATAGGTAGGTGCACCAGTAGTTAGCTAGGCATAGGTAGGTGTCCCAGTATAGATAGGCATAGGTAGGTGCCCCAGTAGTTAGCTAGGCATAGGTAGGAGTCCCAGTATAGGTAGGTAGGCATAGGTAGGAGTCCCAGTATAGGTAGATAGGCATAGGTAGGAGTCCCAGTATAGGTAGATAGGCATAGGTAGGAGTCCCAGTATAGGTAGGTAGGCATAGGTAGGTGCCCCAGTAGTTAGCTAGGCATAGGTAGGAGTCCCAGTATAGGTAGGTAGGCATAGGTAGGTGCCCCAGTAGTTAGCTAGGCATAGGTAGGAGTCCCAGTATAGGTAGGTAGGAATAGGTAGGTGTCCCAGTATAGGTAGGTAGGAATAGGTAGGTGTCCCAGTATAGGTAGGTAGGCATACTGGGACACCTATACTCCCAGTATAGGTAGATAGGCATAGGTAGGAGTCCCAGTATAGGTAGGTAGGTATAGGTATGTGCCCCAGGAGTTAGTTAGGCATAGGTAGGAGTCCCAGTATAGGTAGGTAGGCATAGGTAGTTGCCCCAGTAGTTATCTAGGCATAGGAAGGAGTCCCAGTATAGGTAGATAGGCATAGGTAGGTGCCCCAGTAGTTAGCTAGGCATAGGTAGGAGTCCCAGTATAGGTAGGAAGGAATAGGTAGGTGCCCCAGTAATTAGCAAGGCATAGGTAGAAGTCCCAGTAAAGGTAGGTAGGCATAGGTAGGAGTCCCAGTATAGGTAGGTAGGTATAGGTAGGTGGCACCAGTAGTTAGCTAGGCATAGGTAGGAGTCCCAGTAAAGGTAGATAGGCATAGGTAGGAGTCCCAGTATAGGTAGGGAGGCATAGGTAGGTGCCCTAGAAGTTAGCTAGGCATAGGTAGGTGTCCCAGTATAGATAGGCATAGGTAGGTGCCCCAGTAGTTAGCTAGGCATAGGTAGGTGCCCCAGTAGTTAGCTAGGCATAGGAAGGAGTCCCAGTATAGGTAGGTAGGCATAGGTAGGTGCCCTAGTAGTTAGCTAGGCATAGGTAGGAGTCCCAGTATAGGTAGGTAGGCATAGGTAGGTGCCCCAGTAGTTAGCTAGGCATAGGTAGGAGTCCCAGTATAGGTAGGTAGGCATAGGTAGGTGCCCCAGTAGTTAGCTAGGCATAGGTAGGAGTCCCAGTATATGTAGGTAGGAATAGGTAGGTGTCTCAGTATAGGTAGGTAGGCATAGGTAGGTGTCCCAGTAGTTAGCTAGGCATAAGTAGGAGTCCCAGTATAGGTAGGTAGGCATAGGTAGGTGCCCCAGTAGTTAGCTAGGCATAGGTAGTAGTCCCAGTATAGGTAGGAAGGAATAGGTAGGTGCCCCAGTAATTAGCAAGGCATAGGTAGAAGTCCCAGTAAAGGTAGGTAGGCATAGGTAGGAGTCCCAGTATAGGTAGGTAGGTATAGGTAGGTGGCACCAGTAGTTAGCTAGGCATAGGTAGGAGTCCCAGTAAAGGTAGATAGGCATAGGTAGGAGTCCCAGTATAGATAGGCATAGGTAGGTGCCCCAGTATAGATAGGCATAGGTAGGTGCCCCAGTAGTTAGCTAGGCATAGGTAGGTGTCCCAGTAGTTAGCTAGGCAAAGGTAGGAGTCCCAGTATAGGTAGGTAGGCATAGGTAGGAGTCCCAGTATAGGTAGATAGGCATAGGTAGGAGACCCAGTATAGGTAGGTAGGCATACGTAGGTGCCCCAGTAGTTAGCTAGGCATAGGAAGGAGTCCCAGTATAGGTAGGTAGCCATAGGTAGGTGCCCTAGTAGTTAGCTAGGCATAGGTAGGAGTCCCAGTATAGGTAGGTAGGCATTGGTAGGAGTCCCAGTATAGGTAGGTAGGCATAGGTAGGTGCCCCAGCTAACGCTAGGCAAAGGTAGGAGGCCCAGTATAGGTAGGTAGGCATAGGTAGGTGCCCTAGTAGTTAGCTAGGCATAGGTAGGAGTCACAGTATAGGTAGGTAGGCATTGGTAGGAGTCCCAGTATAGGTAGGTAGGCATAGGTAGGTGCCCTAGTAGTTAGCTAGGCATAGGTAGGAGTCCCAGTATAGGTAGGTAGGCATTGGTAGGTGCCCCAGTAGTTAGCTAGGCATAGGTAGGAGTCCCATTATAGGTAGATAGGCATAGGTAGGAGTCCCAGTATAGGTAGGTAGGCATAGGTAGGTGCCCTAGTAGTTAGCTAGGCATAGGTAGGAGTCCCAGTATAGGTAGGTAGGCATAGGTAGGTGCCCCAGTAGTTAGTTAGGCATAGGTAGGAGTCCCAGTAAAGGTAGGTAGGCATAGGTAGGAGTCCCAGTATAGGTAGGTAGGCATAGGTAGGTGCACCAGTAGTTAGCTAGGCATAGGTAGGTGTCCCAGTATAGATAGGCATAGGTAGGTGCCCCAGTAGTTAGCTAGGCATAGGTAGGTGCCCCAGTAGTTAGCTAGGCATAGGTAGGAGTCCCAGTATAAGTAGGTAGGCATAGGTAGGAGTCCCAGTATAGGTAGATAGGCATAGGTAGGAGTCCCAGTATAGGTACGTAGGCATAGGTAGGTGCCCCAGTAGTTAGCTAGGCATAGGTAGGAGTCCCAGTATAGGTAGGTAGGCATAGGTAGGTGCCCCAGTAGTTAGCTAGGCATAGATAGGAGTCCCAGTATAGGTAGGTAGGAATAGGTAGGTGTCCCAGTATAGGTAGGTAGGAATAGGTAGGTGTCCCAGTATAGGTAGGTAGGCATACTGGGACACCTATACTCCCAGTATAGGTAGATAGGCATAGGTAGGAGTCCCAGTATAGGTAGGTAGGCATAGGTATGTGCCCCAGTAGTTAGCTAGGCATAGGTAGGAGTCCCAGTATAGGTAGGTAGGCATATGTAGTTGCCCCAGTAGTTATCTAGGCATAGGAAGGAGTCCCAGTATAGGTAGGTAGGCATAGGTAGGTGCCCCAGTAGTTTGCTAGGCATAGGTAGGAGTACCAGTATAGGTAGGAAGGAATAGGTAGGTGCCCCAGTAATTAGCAAGGCATAGGTAGAAGTCCCAGTAAAGGTAGGTAGGCATAGGTAGGAGTCCCAGTATAGGTAGGTAGGTATAGGTAGGTGGCACCAGTAGTTAGCTAGGCATAGGTAGGAGTCCCAGTAAAGGTAGATAGGCATAGGTAGGAGTCCCAGTATAGGTAGGGAGGCATAGGTAGGTGCACCAGAAGTTAGTTAGGCATAGGTAGGTGTCCCAGTATAGATAGGCATAGGTAGGTGCCCCAGTAGTTAGCTAGGCATAGGTAGGTGCCCCAGTAGTTAGCTAGGCATAGGTAGAAGTCCCAGTATAGGTAGATAGGCATAGGTAGGAGTCCCAGTATAGGTAGGTAGGCATACGTAGGTGCCCCAGTAGTTAGCTAGGCATAGGAAGGAGTCCCAGTATAGGTAGGTAGGCATAGGTAGGTGCCCTACTAGTTAGCTAGGCATAGGTAGGAGTCCCAGTATAGGTAGGTAGGCATAGGTAGGTGCCCCAGTAGTTAGCTAGGCATAGGTAGGAGTCCCAGTATAGGTAGGTAGGCATAGGTAGGTGCACCAGTAGTTAGCTAGGCATAGGTAGGTGTCCCAGTATAGATAGGCATAGGTAGGTTCCCCAGTAGTTAGCTAGGCATAGGTAGGAGTCCCAGTATAGGTAGGTAGGCATAGGTAGGAGTCCCAGTATAGGTTGATAGGCATAGGTAGGAGACCCAGTATAGGTAGGTAGGCATAGGTAGGTGCCCTAGTAGTTAGCTAGGCATAGGTAGGAGTCCCAGTATAGGTAGGTAGGCATAGGTAGGTGCCCCAGTAGTTAGCTAGGCATAGGTAGGAGTCCCAGTATAGGTAGGTAGGCATAGGTAGGTGCCCCAGTAGTTAGCTAGGCATAGGTAGGAGTCCCAGTAAAGGTAGGTAGGCATAGGTAGGAGTCCCAGTATAGGTAGGTAGGCATAGGTAGGTGCCCCAGTAGTTAGCTAGGCATAGGTAGGAGTCCCAGTAAAGGTAGGTAGGCATAGGTAGGAGTCCCAGTATAGGTAGGTAGGCATAGGTAGGTGCACCAGTAGTTAGCAAGGCATAGGTAGGTGTCCCAGTAAAGGTAGGTAGGCATAGGTAGGAGTCCCAATATAGGTAGGTAGGTATAGGTAGGTGGCACCAGTAGTTAGCTAGGCATAGGTAGGAGTCCCAGTAAAGGTAGATAGGCATAGGTAGGAGTCCCAGTATACGTAGGGAGGCATAGGTAGGTGCACCAAAAGTTAGCTAGGCATAGGTAGGTGTCCCAGTATAGATAGGCATAGGTAGGTGCCCCAGTAGTTAGCTAGGCATAGGTAGGTGCCCCAGTAGTTAGCTAGGCATAGGTAGGAGTCCCAGTATAGGTAGATAGGCATAGGTAGGAGTCCCAGTATAGGTAGGTAGGCATACATAGGTGCACCAATAGTTAGCTAGGCATAGGAAGGAGTCCCAGTATAGGTAGGTAGGCATAGGTAGGTGCCCTAGTAGTTAGCTAGGCATAGGTAGGAGTCCCAGTATAGGTAGGTAGGCATAGGTAGGTGCCCCAGTAGTTAGCTAGGCATAGGTAGGAGTCCCAGTATAGGTAGGTAGGCATAGGTAGGTGCACCAGTAGTTAGCTAGGCATAGGTAGGTGTCCCAGTATAGATAGGCATAGGTAGGTGCCCCAGTAGTTAGCTATTCATAGGTAGGTGTCCCAGTAGTTAGCTAGGCATAGGTAGGAGTCCCAGTATAGGTAGGTAGGCATAGGTAGGAGTCCCAGTATAGGTAGATAGGCATAGGTAGGAGACCCAGTATAGGTAGGTAGGCATAGGTAGGTGCCCTAGTAGTTAGCTAGGCATAGGTAGGAGTCCCAGTATAGGTAGGTAGGCATAGGTAGGTGCCCCAGTAGTTAGCTAGGAATAGGTAGGAGTCCCAGTATAGGTAGGTAGGCATAGGTAGGTGCCCCAGTAGTTAGCTAGGAATAGGTAGGAGTCCCAGTATAGGTAGGTAGGCATAGGTAGGTGCCCCAGTAGTTAGCTAGGCTTAGGTAGGAGTCCCAGTAAAGGTAGGTAGGCATAAGTAGGAGTCCCAGTATAGGTAGGTAGGCATAGGTAGGTGCCCCAGTAGTTAGCTAGGCATAGGTAGGAGTCCCAGTAAAGGTAGGTAGGCATAGGTAAGAGTCCCAGTATAGGTAGGTAGGCATAGGTAGGTGCACCAGTAGTTAGCAAGGCATAGGTAGGTGTCCCAGTATAGATAGGCATAGGTAGGTGCCCCAGTAGTTAGCTAGGCATAGGTAGGTGCCCCAGTAGTTAGCTAGGCATAGGTAGGAGTCCCAATATAGGTAGGTAGGCATAGGTAGGAGTCCCAGTATAGGTAGATAGGCATAGGTAGGAGTCCCAGTATAGGTAGGTAGGCATAGGTAGGTGCCCCAGTAGTTAGCTAGGCATAGGTAGGAGTCCCAGTATAGGTAGGTAGGCATAGGTAGGTGCCCCAGTAGTTAGCTAGGCATAGGTAGGAGTCCCAGTATATGTAGGTAGGAATAGGTAGGTGTCTCAGTATAGGTAGGTAGGCATAGGTAGGTGTCCCAGTAGTTAGCTAGGCATAAGTAGGAGTCCCAGTATAGGTAGGTAGGCATAGGTAGGTGCCCCAGTAGTTAGCTAGGCATAGGTAGTAGTCCCAGTATAGGTAGGAAGGAATAGGTAGGTGCCCCAGTAATTAGCAAGGCATAGGTAGAAGTCCCAGTAAAGGTAGGTAGGCATAGGTAGGAGTCCCAGTATAGGTAGGTAGGTATAGGTAGGTGGCACCAGTAGTTAGCTAGGCATAGGTAGGAGTCCCAGTAAAGGTAGAAAGGCATAGGTAGGAGTCCCAGTATAGGTAGGAAGCATAGGTAGGTGCACTAGTAGTTAGCTAGGCATAGGTAGGTGTCCCAGTATAGATAGGCATAGGTAGGTGCCCCAGTAGTTAGCTAGGCATAGGTAGGTGTCCCAGTAGTTAGCTAGCCATAGGTAGGAGTCCCAGTATAGGTAGGTAGGCATAGGTAGGAGTCCCAGTATAGGTAGATAGGCATAGGTAGGAGACCCAGTATAGGTAGGTAGGCATAGGTAGGTGCCCTAGTAGTTAGCTAGGCATAGGTAGGAGTCCCAGTATAGGTAGGTAGGCATAGGTAGGTGCCCCAGTAGTTAGCTAGGCATAGGTAGGAGTCCCAGTATAGGTAGGTAGGCATAGGTAGGTGCCCCAGTAGTTAGCTAGGCATAGGTAGGAGTCCCAGTATAGGTAGGTAGGCATAGGTAGGTGCCCCAGTAGTTAGCTAGGCATAGGTAGGAGTCCCAGTATAGGTAGATAGGCATAGGTAGGTGCCCCAGCTAACGCTAGGCATAGGTAGGAGGCCCAGTATAGGTAGGTAGGCATAGGTAGGTGCCCCAGTAGTTAGCTAGGCATAGGTAGGAGTCCCAGTATAGGTAGGTAGGCATTGGTAGGTGCCCCAGTAGTTAGCTAGGCATAGGTAGGAGTCCCATTATAGGTAGATAGGCATAGGTAGGAGTCCCAGTATAGGTAGGTAGGCATAGGTAGGTGCCCTAGTAGTTAGCTAGGCATAGGTAGGAGTCCCAGTATAGGTAGGTAGGCATAGGTAGGTGCACCAGTAGTTAGCTAGGCATAGGTAGGTGTCCCAGTATAGATAGGCATAGGTAGGTGCCCCAGTAGTTAGCTAGGCATAGGTAGGAGTCCCAGTATAGGTAGATAGGCATAGGTAGGAGTCCCAGTATAGGTAGGTAGGCATAGGTAGGTGCCCCAGTAGTTAGCTAGGCATAGGTAGGAGTCCCAGTAAAGGTAGGTAGGCATAAGTAGGAGTCCCAGTATAGGTAGGTAGGCATAGGTAGGTGCCCCAGTAGTTAGCTAGGCATAGGTAGGAGTCCCAGTAAAGGTAGGTAGGCATAGGTAGGAGTCCCAGTATAGGTAGGTAGGCATAGGTAGGTGCACCAGTAGTTAGCAAGGCATAGGTAGGTGTCCCAGTATAGATAGGCATAGGTAGGTGCCCCAGTAGTTAGCTAGGCATAGGTAGGTGCCCCAGTAGTTAGCTAGGCATAGGCAGGAGTCCCAATATAGGTAGGTAGGCATAGGTAGGAGTCCCAGTATAGGTAGATAGGCATAGGTAGGAGTCCCAGTATAGGTAGGTAGGCATAGGTAGGTGCCCCAGTAGTTAGCTAGGCATAGGTGGGAGTCCCAGTATAGGTAGGTAGGCATAGGTAGGTGCCCTAGTAGTTCGCTAGGCATAGGTAGGAGTCCCAGTATATGTAGGTAGGAATAGGTAGGTGTCTCAGTATAGGTAGGTAGGCATAGGTAGGTGTCCCAGTAGTTAGCTAGGCATAAGTAGGAGTCCCAGTATAGGTAGGTAGGCATGGGTAGGTGCGGCATAGGTAGTAGTCCCAGTATAGGTAGGAAGGAATAGGTAGGTGCCCCAGTAATTAGCAAGGCATAGGTAAAAGTCCCAGTAAAGGTAGGTAGGCATAGGTAGGAGTCCCAGTATAGGTAGGTAGGTATAGGTAGGTGGCACCAGTAGTTAGCTAGGCATAGGTAGGAGTCCCAGTAAAGGTAGATAGGCATAGGTAGGAGTCCCAGTATAGGTAGGAAGGCATAGGTAGGTGCACTAGTAGTTAGCTAGGCATAGGTAGGTGTCCCAGTATAGATAGGCATAGGTAGGTGCCCCAGTAGTTAGCTAGGCATAGGTAGGTGTCCCAGTAGTTAGCTAGCCATAAGTAGGAGTCCCAGTATAGGTAGGTAGGCATAGGTAGGAGTCCCAGTATAGGTAGATAGGCATAGGTAGGAGACCCAGTATAGGTAGGTAGGCATACGTAGGTGCCCCAGTAGTTAGCTAGGCATAGGAAGGAGTCCCAGTATAGGTAGGTAGGCATAGGTAGGTGCCCTAGTAGTTAGCTAGGCATAGGTAGGAGTCCCAGTATAGGTAGGTAGGCATAGGTAGGTGCCCCAGTAGTTAGCTAGGCATAGGTAGGAGTCCCAGTATAGGTAGGTAGGCATAGGTAGGTGCCCCAGTAGTTAGCTAGGCATAGGTAGGAGTCCCAGTATAGGTAGGTAGGCATAGGTAGGTGCCCCAGTAGTTAGCTAGGCATAGGTAGGAGTCCCAGTATAGGTAGATAGGCATAGGTAGGTGCCCCAGCTAACGCTAGGCATAGGTAGGAGGCCCAGTATAGGTAGGTAGGCATAGGTAGGTGCCCTAGTAGTTAGCTAGGCATAGGTTGGAGTCACAGTATAGGTAGGTAGGCATTGGTAGGAGTCCCAGTATAGGTAGGTAGGCATAGGTAGGTGCCCTAGTAGTTAGCTAGGCATAGGTAGGAGTCCCAGTATAGGTAGGTAGGCATTGGTAGGTGACCCAGTAGTTAGCTAGGCATAGGTAGGAGTCCCATTATAGGTAGATAGGCATAGGTAAGAGTCCCAGTATAGGTAGGTAGGCATAGGTAGGTGCCCTAGTAGTTAGCTAGGCATAGGTAGGAGTCCCAGTATAGGTAGGTAGGCATAGGTAGGTGCCCCAGTAGTTAGTTAGGCATAGGTAGGAGTCCCAGTAAAGGTAGGTAGGCATAGGTAGGAGTCCCAGTATAGGTAGGTAGGCATAGGTAGGTGCGCCAGTAGTTAGCTAGGCATAGGTAGGTGTCCCAGAATAGATAGGCATAGGTAGGTGCCCCAGTAGTTAGCTAGGCATAGGTAGGAGTCCCAGTATAGGTAGATAGGCATAGGTAGGAGTCCCAGTATAGGTAGGTAGGCATAGGTAGGTGCCCCAGTAGTTAGCTAGGCATAGGTAGGAGTCCCAGTATAGGTAGGTAGGCATAGGTAGGTGCCCCAGTAGTTAGCTAGGCATAGGTAGGAGTCCCAGTATAGGTAGGTAGGAATAGGTAGGTGTCCCAGTATAGGTAGGTAGGAATAGGTAGGTGTCCCAGTATAGGTAGGTAGGCATATTGGGACACCTATACTCCCAGTATAGGTAGATAGGCATAAGTAGGAGTCCCAGTATAGGTAGGTAGGTATAGGTATGTGCCCCAGGAGTTAGCTAGGCATAGGTAGGAGTCCCAGTATAGGTAGGTAGGCATAGGTAGTTGCCCCAGTAGTTATCTAGGCATAGGAAGGAGTCCCAGTATAGGTAGATAGGCATAGGTAGGTGCCCCAGTAGTTAGCTAGGCATAGGTAGGAGTCCCAGTATAGGTAGGAAGGAATAGGTAGGTGCCCCAGTAATTAGCAAGGCATAGGTAGAAGTCCCAGTAAAGGTAGGTAGGCATAGGTAGGAGTCCCAGTATAGGTAGGTAGGTATAGGTAGGTGGCACCAGTAGTTAGCTAGGCATAAGTAGGAGTCCCAGTAAAGGTAGATAGGCATAGGTAGGAGTCCCAGTATAGGTAGGGAGGCATAGGTAGGTGCACCAGAAGTTAGCTAGGCATAGGTAGGTGTCCCAGTATAGATAGGCATAGGTAGGTGCCCCAGTAGTTAGCTAGGCATAGGTAGGTGCCCCAGTAGTTAGCTAGGCATAGGAAGGAGTCCCAGTATAGGTAGGTAGGCATAGGTAGGTGCCCTAGTAGTTAGCTAGGCATAGGTAGGAGTCCCAGTATAGGTAGGTAGGCATAGGTAGGTGCCCCAGTAGTTAGCTAGGCATAGGTAGGAGTCCCAGTATAGGTAGGTAGGCATAGGTAGGTGCACCAGTAGTTAGCTAGGCATAGGTAGGTGTCCCAGTATAGATAGGCATAGGTAGGTGCCCCAGTAGTTAGCTAGGCATAGGTAGGAGTCCCAGTATAGGTAGGTAGGCATAGGTAGGTGCCCTAGTAGTTAGCTAGGCATAGGTAGGAGTCCCAGTATAGGTAGGTAGGCATAGGTAGGTGCCCCAGTAGTTAGCTAGGCATAGGTAGGAGTCCCAGTATAGGTAGGTAGGCATAGGTAGGTGCCCCAGTAGTTAGCTAGGCATAGGTAGGAGTCCCAGTAAAGGTAGGTAGGCATAGGTAGGTGCACCAGTAGTTAGCAAGGCATAGGTAGGTGTCCCAGTAAAGGTAGGTAGGCATAGGTAGGAGTCCCAGTATAGGTAGGTAGGTATAGGTAGGTGGCACCAGTAGTTAGCTAGGCATAGGTAGGAGTCCCAGTAAAGGTAGATAGGCATAGGTAGGAGTCCCAGTATAGGTAGGGAGGCATAGGTAGGTGCACCAAAGGTTAGCTAGGCATAGGTAGGTGCCCCAGTATAGATAGGCATAGGTAGGTGCCCCAGTAGTTAGCTAGGCATAGGTAGGTGCCCCAGTAGTTAGCTAGGCATAGGTAGGAGTCCCAGTATAGGTAGATAGGCATAGGTAGGAGTCCCAGTATAGGTAGGTAGGCATACGTAGGTGCCCCAGTAGTTAGCTAGGCATAGGAAGGAGTCCCAGTATAGGTAGGTCGGCATAGGTAGGTGCCCTAGTAGTTAGCTAGGCATAGGTAGGAGTCCCAGTATAGGTAGGTAGGCATAGGTAGGTGCCCCAGTAGTTAGCTAGGCATAGGTAGGAGTCCCAGTATAGGTAGGTAGGCATAGGTAGGTGTCCCAGTATAGATAGGCATAGGTAGGTGCCCCAGTAGTTAGCTAGGCATAGGTAGGTGTCCCAGTAGTTAGCTAGGCATAGGTAGGAGTCCCAGTATAGGTAGATAGGCATAGATAGGAGCCCCAGTATAGGTAGATAGGCATAGGTAGGAGACCCAGTATAGGTAGGTAGGCATAGGTAGGTGCCCTAGTAGTTAGCTAGGCATAGGTAGGAGTCCAAGTATAGGTAGGTAGGCATAGGTAGGTGCCCCAGTAGTTAGCTAGGCATAGGTAGGAGTCCCAGTATAGGTAGGTAGGCATAGGTAGGTGCACCAGTAGTTAGCTAGGCATAGGTAGGTGTCCCAGTATAGGTAGGTAGGCATAGGTAGGTGCCCTAGTAGTTAGCTAGGCATAGGTAGGAGTCCCAGTATAGGTAGGTAGGCATAGGTAGGTGCACCAGTAGTTAGCTAGGCATAGGTAGGTGTCCCAGTATAGATAGGCATAGGTAGGTGCCCCAGTAGTTAGCTAGGCATAGGTAGGAGTCCCAGTATAGGTAGATAGGCATAGGTAGGAGTCCCAGTATAGGTAGGTAGGCATAGGTAGGTGCCCCAGTAGTTAGCTAGGCATAGGTAGGAGTCCCAGTAAAGGTAGGTAGGCATAAGTAGGAGTCCCAGTATAGGTAGGTAGGCATAGGTAGGTGCCCCAGTAGTTAGCTAGGCATAGGTAGGAGTCCCAGTAAAGGTAGGTAGGCATAGGTAGGAGTCCCAGTATAGGTAGGTAGGCATAGGTAGGTGCACCAGTAGTTAGCAAGGCATAGGTAGGTGTCCCAGTATAGATAGGCATAGGTAGGTGCCCCAGTAGTTAGCTAGGCATAGGTAGGTGCCCCAGTAGTTAGCTAGGCATAGGCAGGAGTCCCAATATAGGTAGGTAGGCATAGGTAGGAGTCCCAGTATAGGTAGATAGGCATAGGTAGGAGTCCCAGTATAGGTAGGTAGGCATAGGTAGGTGCCCCAGTAGTTAGCTAGGCATAGGTGGGAGTCCCAGTATAGGTAGGTAGGCATAGGTAGGTGCCCTAGTAGTTCGCTAGGCATAGGTAGGAGTCCCAGTATATGTAGGTAGGAATAGGTAGGTGTCTCAGTATAGGTAGGTAGGCATAGGTAGGTGTCCCAGTAGTTAGCTAGGCATAAGTAGGAATCCCAGTATAGGTAGGTAGGCATGGGTAGGTGCCCCAGTAGTTAGCTAGGCATAGGTAGTAGTCCCAGTATAGGTAGGAAGGAATAGGTAGGTGCCCCAGTAATTAGCAAGGCATAGGTAGAAGTCCCAGTAAAGGTAGGTAGGCATAGGTAGGAGTCCCAGTATAGGTAGGTAGGTATAGGTAGGTGGCACCAGTAGTTAGCTAGGCATAGGTAGGAGTCCCAGTAAAGGTAGATAGGCATAGGTAGGAGTCCCAGTATAGGTAGGAAGGCATAGGTAGGTGCACTAGTAGTTAGCTAGGCATAGGTAGGTGTCCCAGTATAGATAGGCATAGGTAGGTGCCCCAGTAGTTAGCTAGGCATAGGTAGGTGTCCCAGTAGTTAGCTAGCCATAAGTAGGAGTCCCAGTATAGGTAGGTAGGCATAGGTAGGAGGCCCAGTATAGGTAGATAGGCATAGGTAGGAGACCCAGTATAGGTAGGTAGGCATATGTAGGTGCCCCAGTAGTTAGCTAGGCATAGGAAGGAGTCCCAGTATAGGTAGGTAGGCATAGGTGGGTGCCCTAGTAGTTAGCTAGGCATAGGTAGGAGTCCCAGTATAGGTAGGTAGGCATAGGTAGGTGCCCCAGTAGTTAGCTAGGCATAGGTAGGAGTCCCAGTATAGGTAGGTAGGCATAGGTAGGTGCCCAAGTAGTTAGCTAGGCATAGGTAGGAGTCCCAGTATAGGTAGGTAGGCATAGGTAGGTGCCCCAGTAGTTAGCTAGGCATAGGTAGGAGTCCCAGTATAGGTAGATAGGCATAGGTAGGTGCCCCAGCTAACGCTAGGCATAGGTAGGAGGCCCAGTATAGGTAGGTAGGCATAGGTAGGTGCCCTAGTAGTTAGCTAGGCATAGGTTGGAGTCACAGTATAGGTAGGTAGGCATTGGTAGGAGTCCCAGTATAGGTAGGTAGGCATAGGTAGGTGCCCTAGTAGTTAGCTAGGCATAGGTAGGAGTCCCAGTATAGGTAGGTAGGCATTGGTAGGTGACCCAGTAGTTAGCTAGGCATAGGTAGGAGTCCCATTATAGGTAGATAGGCATAGGTAGGAGTCCCAGTATAGGTAGGTAGGCATAGGTAGGTGCCCTAGTAGTTAGCTAGGCATAGGTAGGAGTCCCAGTATAGGTAGGTAGGCATAGGTAGGTGCCCCAGTAGTTAGTTAGGCATAGGTAGGAGTCCCAGTAAAGGTAGGTAGGCATAGGTAGGAGTCCCAGTATAGGTAGGTAGGCATAGGTAGGTGCACCAGTAGTTAGCTAGGCATAGGTAGGTGTCCCAGTATAGATAGGCATAGGTAGGTGCCCCAGTAGTTAGCTAGGCATAGGTAGGAGTCCCAGTATAGGTAGGTAGGCATAGGTAGGAGTCCCAGTATAGGTAGATAGGCATAGGTAGGAGTCCCAGTATAGGTAGATAGGCATAGGTAGGAGTCCCAGTATAGGTAGGTAGGCATAGGTAGGTGCCCCAGTAGTTAGCTAGGCATAGGTAGGAGTCCCAGTATAGGTAGGTAGGCATAGGTAGGTGCCCCAGTAGTTAGCTAGGCATAGGTAGGAGTCCCAGTATAGGTAGGTAGGAATAGGTAGGTGTCCCAGTATAGGTAGGTAGGAATAGGTAGGTGTCCCAGTATAGGTAGATAGGCATAGGTAGGAGTCCCAGTATAGGTAGGTAGGTATAGGTATGTGCCCCAGGAGTTAGCTAGGCATAGGTAGGAGTCCCAGTATAGGTAGGTAGGCATAGGTAGTTGCCCCAGTAGTTATCTAGGCATAGGAAGGAGTCCCAGTATAGGTAGATAGGCATAGGTAGGTGCCCCAGTAGTTAGCTAGGCATAGGTAGGAGTCCCAGTATAGGTAGGAAGGAATAGGTAGGTGCCCCAGTAATTAGCAAGGCATAGGTAGAAGTCCCAGTAAAGGTAGGTAGGCATAGGTAGGAGTCCCAGTATAGGTAGGTAGGTATAGGTAGGTGGCACCAGTAGTTAGCTAGGCATAGGTAGGAGTCCCAGTAAAGGTAGATAGGCATAGGTAGGAGTCCCAGTATAGGTAGGGAGGCATAGGTAGGTGCACCAGAAGTTAGCTAGGCATAGGTAGGTGTCCCAGTATAGATAGGCATAGGTAGGTGCCCCAGTAGTTAGCTAGGCATAGGTAGGTGCCCCAGTAGTTAGCTAGGCATAGGAAGGAGTCCCAGTATAGGTAGGTAGGCATAGGTAGGTGCCCTAGTAGTTAGCTAGGCATAGGTAGGAGTCCCAGTATAGGTAGGTAGGCATAGGTAGGTGCCCCAGTAGTTAGCTAGGCATAGGTAGGAGTCCCAGTATAGGTAGGTAGGCATAGGTAGTTGCCCCAGTAGTTATCTAGGCATAGGAAGGAGTCCCAGTATAGGTAGATAGGCATAGGTAGGTGCCCCAGTAGTTAGCTAGGCATAGGTAGGAGTCCCAGTATAGGTAGGAAGGAATAGGTAGGTGCCCCAGTAATTAGCAAGGCATAGGTAGAAGTCCCAGTAA
This sequence comes from Hyperolius riggenbachi, assembly GCF_040937935.1. Taxonomy (NCBI): domain Eukaryota; kingdom Metazoa; phylum Chordata; class Amphibia; order Anura; family Hyperoliidae; genus Hyperolius; species Hyperolius riggenbachi. The sequence goes on along the minus strand of NC_090646.1, from coordinate 305,535,723 downwards.
AGGTAGGTAGGCATAGGTAGGAGTCCCAGTATAGGTAGGTAGGTATAGGTAGGTGGCACCAGTAGTTAGCTAGGCATAGGTAGGAGTCCCAGTAAAGGTAGATAGGCATAGGTAGGAGTCCCAGTATAGGTAGGGAGGCATAGGTAGGTGCACCAGAAGTTAGCTAGGCATAGGTAGGTATCCCAGTATAGATAGGCATAGGTAGGTGCCCCAGTAGTTAGCTAGGCATAGGTAGGTGCCCCAGTAGTTAGCTAGGCATAGGAAGGAGTCCCAGTATAGGTAGGTAGGCATAGGTAGGTGCCCTAGTAGTTAGCTAGGCATAGGTAGGAGTCCCAGTATAGGTAGGTAGGCATAGGTAGGTGCCCCAGTAGTTAGCTAGGCATAGGTAGGAGTCCCAGTATAGGTAGGTAGGCATAGGTAGGTGCCCCAGTAGTTAGCTAGGCATAGGTAGGAGTCCCAGTATAGGTAGGTAGGAATAGGTAGGTGTCCCAGTATAGGTAGGTAGGAATAGGTAGGTGTCCCAGTATAGGTAGGTAGGCATACTGGGACACCTATACTCCCAGTATAGGTAGATAGGCATAGGTAGGAGTCCCAGTATAGGTAGGTAGGTATAGGTATGTGCCCCAGGAGTTAGCTAGGCATAGGTAGGAGTCCCAGTATAGGTAGGTAGGCATAGGTAGTTGCCCCAGTAGTTATCTAGGCATAGGAAGGAGTCCCAGTATAGGTAGATAGGCATAGGTAGGTGCCCCAGTAGTTAGCTAGGCATAGGTAGGAGTCCCAGTATAGGTAGGTAGGCATTGGTAGGTGACCCAGTAGTTAGCTAGGCATAGGTAGGAGTCCCATTATAGGTAGATAGGCATAGGTAGGAGTCCCAGTATAGGTAGGTAGGCATAGGTAGGTGCCCTAGTAGTTAGCTAGGCATAGGTAGGAGTCCCAGTATAGGTAGGTAGGCATAGGTAGGTGCCCCAGTAGTTAGTTAGGCATAGGTAGGAGTCCCAGTAAAGGTAGGTAGGCATAGGTAGGAGTCCCAGTATAGGTAGGTAGGCATAGGTAGGTGCACCAGTAGTTAGCTAGGCATAGGTAGGTGTCCCAGTATAGATAGGCATAGGTAGGTGCCCCAGTAGTTAGCTAGGCATAGGTAGGAGTCCCAGTATAGGTAGGTAGGCATAGGTAGGAGTCCCAGTATAGGTAGATAGGCATAGGTAGGAGTCCCAGTATAGGTAGATAGGCATAGGTAGGAGTCCCAGTATAGGTAGGTAGGCATAGGTAGGTGCCCCAGTAGTTAGCTAGGCATAGGTAGGAGTCCCAGTATAGGTAGGTAGGCATAGGTAGGTGCCCCAGTAGTTAGCTAGGCATAGGTAGGAGTCCCAGTATAGGTAGGTAGGAATAGGTAGGTGTCCCAGTATAGGTAGGTAGGAATAGGTAGGTGTCCCAGTATAGGTAGATAGGCATAGGTAGGAGTCCCAGTATAGGTAGGTAGGTATAGGTATGTGCCCCAGGAGTTAGCTAGGCATAGGTAGGAGTCCCAGTATAGGTAGGTAGGCATAGGTAGTTGCCCCAGTAGTTATCTAGGCATAGGAAGGAGTCCCAGTATAGGTAGATAGGCATAGGTAGGTGCCCCAGTAGTTAGCTAGGCATAGGTAGGAGTCCCAGTATAGGTAGGAAGGAATAGGTAGGTGCCCCAGTAATTAGCAAGGCATAGGTAGAAGTCCCAGTAAAGGTAGGTAGGCATAGGTAGGAGTCCCAGTATAGGTAGGTAGGTATAGGTAGGTGGCACCAGTAGTTAGCTAGGCATAGGTAGGAGTCCCAGTAAAGGTAGATAGGCATAGGTAGGAGTCCCAGTATAGGTAGGGAGGCATAGGTAGGTGCACCAGAAGTTAGCTAGGCATAGGTAGGTGTCCCAGTATAGATAGGCATAGGTAGGTGCCCCAGTAGTTAGCTAGGCATAGGTAGGTGCCCCAGTAGTTAGCTAGGCATAGGAAGGAGTCCCAGTATAGGTAGGTAGGCATAGGTAGGTGCCCTAGTAGTTAGCTAGGCATAGGTAGGAGTCCCAGTATAGGTAGGTAGGCATAGGTAGGTGCCCCAGTAGTTAGCTAGGCATAGGTAGGAGTCCCAGTATAGGTAGGTAGGCATAGGTAGTTGCCCCAGTAGTTATCTAGGCATAGGAAGGAGTCCCAGTATAGGTAGATAGGCATAGGTAGGTGCCCCAGTAGTTAGCTAGGCATAGGTAGGAGTCCCAGTATAGGTAGGAAGGAATAGGTAGGTGCCCCAGTAATTAGCAAGGCATAGGTAGAAGTCCCAGTAAAGGTAGGTAGGCATAGGTAGGAGTCCCAGTATAGGTAGGTAGGTATAGGTAGGTGGCACCAGTAGTTAGCTAGGCATAGGTAGGAGTCCCAGTAAAGGTAGATAGGCATAGGTAGGAGTCCCAGTATAGGTAGGGAGGCATAGGTAGGTGCACCAGAAGTTAGCTAGGCATAGGTAGGTGTCCCAGTATAGATAGGCATAGGTAGGTGCCCCAGTAGTTAGCTAGGCATAGGTAGGTGCCCCAGTAGTTAGCTAGGCATAGGAAGGAGTCCCAGTATAGGTAGGTAGGCATAGGTAGGTGCCCTAGTAGTTAGCTAGGCATAGGTAGGAGTCCCAGTATAGGTAGGTAGGCATAGGTAGGTGCCCCAGTAGTTAGCTAGGCATAGGTAGGAGTCCCAGTATAGGTAGGTAGGCATAGGTAGGTGCCCCAGTAGTTAGCTAGGCATAGGTAGGAGTCCCAGTATAGGTAGGTAGGAATAGGTAGGTGTCCCAGTATAGGTAGGTAGGAATAGGTAGGTGTCCCAGTATAGGTAGGTAGGCATACTGGGACACCTATACTCCCAGTATAGGTAGATAGGCATAGGTAGGAGTCCCAGTATAGGTAGGTAGGTATAGGTATGTGCCCCAGGAGTTAGCTAGGCATAGGTAGGAGTCCCAGTATAGGTAGGTAGGCATAGGTAGTTGCCCCAGTAGTTATCTAGGCATAGGAAGGAGTCCCAGTATAGGTAGATAGGCATAGGTAGGTGCCCCAGTAGTTAGCTAGGCATAGGTAGGAGTCCCAGTATAGGTAGGAAGGAATAGGTAGGTGGCACCAGTAGTTAGCTAGGCATAGGTAGGAGTCCCAGTAAAGGTAGATAGGCATAGGTAGAAGTCCCAGTAAAGGTAGGTAGGCATAGGTAGGAGTCCCAGTATAGGTAGGTAGGTATAGGTAGGTGGCACCAGTAGTTAGCTAGGCATAGGTAGGAGTCCCAGTAAAGGTAGATAGGCATAGGTAGGAGTCCCAGTATAGGTAGGGAGGCATAGGTAGGTGCACCAGAAGTTAGCTAGGCATAGGTAGGTGTCCCAGTATAGATAGGCATAGGTAGGTGCCCCAGTAGTTAGCTAGGCATAGGTAGGTGCCCCAGTAGTTAGCTAGGCATAGGAAGGAGTCCCAGTATAGGTAGGTAGGCATAGGTAGGTGCCCTAGTAGTTAGCTAGGCATAGGTAGGAGTCCCAGTATAGGTAGGTAGGCATAGGTAGGTGCCCCAGTAGTTAGCTAGGCATAGGTAGGAGTCCCAGTATAGGTAGGTAGGCATAGGTAGGTGCCCCAGTAGTTAGCTAGGCATAGGTAGGAGTCCCAGTATAGGTAGGTAGGAATAGGTAGGTGTCCCAGTATAGGTAGGTAGGAATAGGTAGGTGTCCCAGTATAGGTAGGTAGGCATACTGGGACACCTATACTCCCAGTATAGTTAGATAGGCATAGGTAGGAGTCCCAGTATAGGTAGGTAGGTATAGGTATGTGCCCCAGGAGTTAGCTAGGCATAGGTAGGAGTCCCAGTATAGGTAGGTAGGCATAGGTAGTTGCCCCAGTAGTTATCTAGGCATAGGAAGGAGTCCCAGTATAGGTAGATAGGCATAGGTAGGTGCCCCAGTAGTTAGCTAGGCATAGGTAGGAGTCCCAGTATAGGTAGGAAGGAATAGGTAGGTGCCCCAGTAATTAGCAAGGCATAGGTAGAAGTCCCAGTAAAGGTAGGTAGGCATAGGTAGGAGTCCCAGTATAGGTAGGTAGGTATAGGTAGGTGGCACCAGTAGTTAGCTAGGCATAGGTAGGAGTCCCAGTAAAGGTAGATAGGCATAGGTAGGAGTCCCAGTATAGGTAGGGAGGCATAGGTAGGTGCACCAGAAGTTAGCTAGGCATAGGTAGGTGTCCCAGTATAGATAGGCATAGGTAGGTGCCCCAGTAGTTAGCTAGGCATAGGTAGGTGCCCCAGTAGTTAGCTAGGCATAGGTAGGAGTCCCAGTATAGGTAGGTAGGCATAGGTAGGAGTCCCAGTATAGGTAGATAGGCATAGGTAGGAGACCCAGTATAGGTAGGTAGGCATAGGTAGGTGCCCTAGTAGTTAGCTAGGCATAGGTAGGAGTCCCAGTATAGGTAGGTAGGCATAGGTAGGTGCCCCAGTAGTTAGCTAGGCATAGGTAGGAGTCCCAGTATAGGTAGGTAGGCATAGGTAGGTGCCCCAGTAGTTAGCTAGGCATAGGTAGGAGTCCCAGTAAAGGTAGGTAGGCATAGGTAGGAGTCCCAGTATAGGTAGGTAGGCATAGGTAGGTGCCCCAGTAGTTAGCTAGGCATAGGTAGGAGTCCCAGTAAAGGTAGGTAGGCATAGGTAGGAGTCCCAGTATAGGTAGGTAGGCATAGGTAGGTGCACCAGTAGTTAGCAAGGCATAGGTAGGTGTCCCAGTAAAGGAAGCATAGGTAGGAGTCCCAGTATAGGTAGGTAGGTATAGGTAGGTGGCACCAGTAGTTAGCTAGGCATAGGTAGGAGTCCCAGTAAAGGTAGATAGGCATAGGTAGGAGTCCCAGTATAGGTAGGGAGGCATAGGTAGGTGCACCAAAGGTTAGCTAGGCATAGGTAGGTGCCCCAGTATAGATAGGCATAGGTAGGTGCCCCAGTAGTTAGCTAGGCATAGGTAGGTGCCCCAGTAGTTAGCTAGGCATAGGTAGGAGTCCCAGTATAGGTAGATAGGCATAGGTAGGAGTCCCAGTATAGGTAGGTAGGCATACGTAGGTGCCCCAGTAGTTAGCTAGGCATAGGAAGGAGTCCCAGTATAGGTAGGTAGGCATAGGTAGGTGCCCTAGTAGTTAGCTAGGCATAGGTAGGAGTCCCAGTATAGGTAGGTAGGCATAGGTAGGTGCCCCAGTAGTTAGCTAGGCATAGGTAGGAGTCCCAGTATAGGTAGGTAGGCATAGGTAGGTGCACCAGTAGTTAGCTAGGCATAGGTAGGTGTCCCAGTATAGATAGGCATAGGTAGGTGCCCCAGTAGTTAGCTAGGCATAGGTAGGTGTCCCAGTAGTTAGCTAGGCATAGGTAGGAGTCCCAGTATAGGTAGATAGGCATAGGTAGGAGCCCCAGTATAGGTAGATAGGCATAGGTAGGAGACCCAGTATAGGTAGGTAGGCATAGGTAGGTGCCCTAGTAGTTAGCTAGGCATAGGTAGGAGTCCCAGTATAGGTAGGTAGGCATAGGTAGGTGCCCCAGTAGTTAGCTAGGCATAGGTAGGAGTCCCAGTATAGGTAGGTAGGCATAGGTAGGTGCCCCAGTAGTTAGCTAGGCATAGGTAGGAGTCCCAGTAAAGGTAGGTAGGCATAAGTAGGAGTCCCAGTATAGGTAGGTAGGCATAGGTAGGAGTCCCAGTATAGGTAGGTAGGCATAGGTAGGTGCACCAGTAGTTAGCAAGGCATAGGTAGGTGTCCCAGTATAGATAGGCATAGGTAGGTGCCCCAGTAGTTAGCTAGGCATAGGTAGGTGCCCCAGTAGTTAGCTAGGCATGGGTAGGAGTCCCAGTATAGGTAGGTAGGAATAGGTAGGTGTCTCAGTATAGGTAGGTAGGCATAGGTAGGTGTCCCAGTAGTTAGCTAGGCATAAGTAGGAGTCATAGTATAGGTAGGTAGGTATAGGTAGGTGCCCCAGTAGTTAGCTAGGCATAAGTAGGAGTCCCAGTATAGGTAGGTAGGAATAGGTAGGTGCCCCAGTAGTTAGCTAGGCATAGGGAGGAGTCCCAGTATAGGTAGGTAGGCATAGGTAGGTGCCCCGGTAGTTAGCTAGGCATAGGTAGGAGTCCCAGTATAGGTAGGTAGGCATAGGTAGGTGTCCCAGTATAGGTAGATAGGCATAGATAGGTGCCCCAGTAGTTAGCTGGGCATAGGTAGGTGCCCCAGTAGTTAGCTAGGCATAGGTAGGAGTTCCAGTATAGGTAGGTAGGCATAGGTAGGTGCCCTAGTAGTTAGCTAGGCATAGGTAGGAGTCCCAGTATAGGTAGGTAGGCATTGGTAGGAGTCCCAGTATGGGTAGGTAGGCATAGGTAGGTGCCCTAGTAGTTAGCTAGGCATAGGTAGGAGTCCCAGTATAGCTAGGTAGGCATAGGTAGGAGCCCCAGTAGTTAGCTAGGCATAGGGAGGAGTTCCAGTATAGGTAGGTAGGCATAGGTAGGTGCCCCAGTAGTTAGCTAGGCACAGGTAGGAGTCCCAGTATAGGTAGGTAGGCATAGGTAGGTGTCCCAGTATAGGTAGATAGGCATAGGTAGGTGCCCCAGTAGTTAGCTAGGCATAGGTAGGAGTCCCAGTATAGGTAAGTAGGCATAGGTAGGTGCCCTAGTAGTTAGCTAGGCATAGGTAGGAGTCCCAGTATAGGTAGGTAGGCATAGGTAGGTGCCCCAGTAGTTAGCTAGGCATAGGTAGGAGTCCCAGTATAGGTAGGTAGGAATAGGTAGATGTCCCAGTATAGGTAGGTAGGTATAGGTAGGTGTCCCAGTAGTTAGCTAGGCATAGGTAGGAGTCCCAGTAAAGGTAGATAGGCATAGGTAGGAGTCCCAGTATAGGTAGGGAGGCATAGGTAGGTGCACCAGAAGTTAGCTAGGCATAGGTAGGTGCCCCAGTATAGATAGGCATAGGTAGGTGCCCCAGTAGTTAGCTAGGCATAGGTAGGTGCCCCAGTGTGACGCCGGGCGACGCCCAGTCGTCCGAGGATTCGCGGCCGATTGTCCGATCGCAACCGTGATCGGAAAACTGACATTCTTTATTTTTAAAATAGAAGTTTTTCCTTCCTGCCTTCCCCCCCCTTTTGCCATGAGGGCTGAATGGGCCTGCGTTAGCATATGGCTAAAGCAACCTGGTTTAGCAAGAAATCCTGTTAAGGCTCCCGGAAAAGCTCTGGTGACACTAATGTGCTAATTGGGCAGAGCTGAAATACCAACAGAGTCTATTCAACAGGGGAAGCTAGCACAGCATGAGGTCTATTGACACCTACATTCCTCCCAGTCTTGACGGCACCGACTAAACTGAGTATGGAATGCATGGTGTTGATAACTTTGTCACATTTTGCAAATACCATCCATGGGAGGAATATGAAAATTACATAATTTTGTTTCCCTAATTCTGGAGAATATGGTGATACTAGACATAGCCAGGTAACCCGAGCAGGGGCTGAGATATGAATAATGGGGTCCCCGTGCGCCCCAAATATTGCAAGTTTGATGTCCTATGAACGTGTATTCTCAGCCCAATCTGAATATGAAATCGGTTTGCATGTGCGACAAAACCCCGGCGGGGTATGAAATTGGACATATTTTGTGGATGGTTGGAAGTTCCTCCCCTGAGAACTCACTGCCTGACACGCCCCTGGGCTGAGCTTGAGACTCCGCCCAGAAATGTCAGTGCTCAAAACTGATTGCATGAGGACCCCCAGCCAATTCCCCCACTTTCCATCATACCGAAAAGACTGCCACTGCTTGGGGAAATAGCAGTGGCCATCTTGCAGGCGGAGCAACGGCCATGTGGTTCGGCCATATTGCGAACTAACTGCAACAAAGGAACTTTGTCTTTTCCCGAACGGACTTTCCACAGAATCATAAGTATTCGTTCTTTTTATCCCTTTTTCTTTTATGTACTGTGTTATCACTGTCTCTCATCGTTTAATTGTTCACGATTGTCTGTATATATTAATTATTTATATTGTAACAAATAAAGGCTTTTTAAAAGGTCGTTACCTCTCAGTAAAACCTTCTATTCAGTATACACAGACGAGACCTAAACTTCCGAAGGGACGCTACTGTTTTGATAGATAGATAGGAATTGCACAGTTTTAACCGGTTGTTTGTTTCACAGGTCTATAGCCAGTTAGCAGTTTTCTCTGGGCTGATAGAAAACAGAGATGGTGGCAAATCTACCCCTGGGTTGGAGTAAAAGTGTATTTTCGTAACCTCACAGGCTCCCTACTGCGTCGTGACGCTCAAACTCCGCCAATTCTACGCAGATTGCGTCCATAGCTCTCAATCTGTGTGCTAGAATCGGATCGGACGGTTTTGCGTGTTCACGGCCAGTGGGGCTCTTGTGACACCCAGTAGTTAGCTAGGCATAGGTAGGAGTCCCAGTATAGGTAGATAGGCATAGGTAGGAGTCCCAGTATAGGTAGGTAGGCATACGTAGGTGCCCCAGTAGTTAGCTAGGCATAGGAAGGAGTCCCAGTATAGGTAGGTAGGTGCCCTAGTAGTTAG